>NC_135408.1:11525000-12252259 GCF_051989625.1 Stigmatopora argus | reverse complement strand
TTTTAAGAAAAAAAGCCTTACTATACTATGTCGTTTTTTCACGAAAAATAGCCTTACTATACTATGTCGTTTTTTTCACGAAAAAAGCCTTACTATACTATGTTGTTTTTTCACGAAAAATAGCCTTACTATACTATGCCGTTTTTTAAGGAAAAAAAGCCTTACTATACTATGTCGTTTTTTCACGAAAAAAGCCTTACTATACTATGTCGTTTTTTCACGAAAAAAGCCTTACTATACTATGTCGTTTTTTTCACGAAAAAAGCCTTGCTATACTATGTCGTTTTTTCACGAAAATAGCCTTACTATACTATGCCGTTTTTTAAGAAAAAAAGCCTTACTATACTATGTCGTTTTTTCACGAAAAAAGCCTTACTATACTATGTCGTTTTTTCACGAAAAATAGCCTTACTATACTATGCCGTTTTTTAAGAAAAAAAGCCTTACTATACTATGTCATTTTTTCACGAAAAAAGCCTTACTATACTATGTCGTTTTTTAACAAAAAAAGCCTTACTATACTATGTCGGTTTTTCACAAAAAAAGCCTTACTATACTATGTCGTTTTTTCACGAAAAATAGCCTTACTATACTATGCCGTTTTTTAAGAAAAAAAGCCTTGCTATACTATGTCGTTTTTTCACGAAAAAAGCCTTACTATACTATGTCGTTTTTTCACGAAAAATAGCCTTACTATACTATGCTGTTTTTTAAGAAAAAAAGGCTTACTATACTATGTCGTTTTTTCACGAAAAAAGCCTTACTATACTATGTCGTTTTTTTCACGAAAAAAGCCTTACTATACTATGTTGTTTTTTCACGAAAAATAGCCTTACTATACTATGCCGTTTTTTAAGGAAAAAAAGCCTTACTATACTATGTCGTTTTTTCACGAAAAAAGCCTTACTATACTATGTCGTTTTTTCACGAAAAAAGCCTTACTATACTATGTCGTTTTTTTCACGAAAAAAGCCTTGCTATACTATGTCGTTTTTTCACGAAAATAGCCTTACTATACTATGCCGTTTTTTAAGAAAAAAAGCCTTACTATACTATGTCGTTTTTTAACAAAAAAAGCCTTACTATACTATGTCGTTTTTTCACGAAAAAAGCCTTACTATACTATGTCGTTTTTTCACGAAAAATAGCCTTACTATACTATGCCGTTTTTTAAGAAAAAAAGCCTTGCTATACTATGTCGTTTTTTCACGAAAAAAGCCTTACTATACTATGTCGTTTTTTCACGAAAAATAGCCTTACTATACTATGCTGTTTTTTAAGAAAAAAAGCCTTACTATACTATGTCGTTTTTTCACGAAAAAAGCCTTACTATACTATGTCGTTTTTTCACGAAAAATAGCCTTACTATACTATGCCGTTTTTTAAGGAAAAAAAGCCTTACTATACTATGTCGTTTTTTCACGAAAAAAGCCTTACTATACTATGTCGTTTTTTCACGAAAAATAGCCTTACTATACTATGTCGTTTTTTCAGGAAAAAAGCCTTACTATACTATGTCGTTTTTTTCACGAAAAAAGCCTTACTATACTATGCCGTTTTTTAAGAAAAAAAGCCTTACTATACTATGTCGTTTTTTCACGAAAAAAGCCTTACTATACTATGTCGTTTTTTAAGAAAAAAAGCCTTACTATACTATGTCGTTTTTTCACGAAAAATAGCCTTACTATACTATGCCGTTTTTTAAGAAAAAAAGCCTTACTATACTATGTCGTTTTTTCACGAAAAAAGCCTTACTATACTATGTCGTTTTTTCACGAAAAATAGCCTTACTATACTATGCCGTTTTTTAAGAAAAAAAGCCTTACTATACTATGTCGTTTTTTCACAAAAAATAGCCTTACTATACTATGCCGTTTTTTAAGAAAAAAAGCCTTACTATACTATGTCGTTTTTTCACGAAAAATAGCCTTACTATACTATGTCGTTTTTTCAGGAAAAAAGCCTTACTATACTATGTCGTTTTTTTCACGAAAAAAGCCTTACTATACTATGCCGTTTTTTAAGAAAAAAAGCCTTACTATACTATGTCGTTTTTTCACGAAAAAAGCCTTACTATACTATGTCGTTTTTTTCACGAAAAAAGCCTTGCTATACTATGTCGTTTTTTCACGAAAATAGCCTTACTATACTATGCCGTTTTTTAAGAAAAAAAGCCTTACTATACTATGTCGTTTTTTCACGAAAAATAGCCTTACTATACTATGTCGTTTTTTTCACGAAAAAAGCCTTACTATACTATGTTGTTTTTTCACGAAAAATAGCCTTACTATACTATGCCGTTTTTTAAGGAAAAAAAGCCTTACTATACTATGTCGTTTTTTCACGAAAAAAGCCTTACTATACTATGTCGTTTTTTCACGAAAAAAGCCTTACTATACTATGTCGTTTTTTTCACGAAAAAAGCCTTGCTATACTATGTCGTTTTTTCACGAAAATAGCCTTACTATACTATGCCGTTTTTTAAGAAAAAAAGCCTTACTATACTATGTCGTTTTTTCACGAAAAAAGCCTTACTATACTATGTCGTTTTTTCACGAAAAATAGCCTTACTATACTATGCCGTTTTTTAAGAAAAAAAGCCTTACTATACTATGTCATTTTTTCACGAAAAAAGCCTTACTATACTATGTCGTTTTTTAACAAAAAAAGCCTTACTATACTATGTCGGTTTTTCACAAAAAAAGCCTTACTATACTATGTCGTTTTTTCACGAAAAATAGCCTTACTATACTATGCCGTTTTTTAAGAAAAAAAGCCTTGCTATACTATGTCGTTTTTTCACGAAAAAAGCCTTACTATACTATGTCGTTTTTTCACGAAAAATAGCCTTACTATACTATGCTGTTTTTTAAGAAAAAAAGGCTTACTATACTATGTCGTTTTTTCACGAAAAAAGCCTTACTATACTATGTCGTTTTTTTCACGAAAAAAGCCTTACTATACTATGTTGTTTTTTCACGAAAAATAGCCTTACTATACTATGCCGTTTTTTAAGGAAAAAAAGCCTTACTATACTATGTCGTTTTTTCACGAAAAAAGCCTTACTATACTATGTCGTTTTTTCACGAAAAAAGCCTTACTATACTATGTCGTTTTTTTCACGAAAAAAGCCTTGCTATACTATGTCGTTTTTTCACGAAAATAGCCTTACTATACTATGCCGTTTTTTAAGAAAAAAAGCCTTACTATACTATGTCGTTTTTTAACGAAAAAAGCCTTACTATACTATGTCGTTTTTTCACGAAAAAAGCCTTACTATACTATGTCGTTTTTTCACGAAAAATAGCCTTACTATACTATGCCGTTTTTTAAGAAAAAAAGCCTTGCTATACTATGTCGTTTTTTCACGAAAAAAGCCTTACTATACTATGTCGTTTTTTCATGAAAAATAGCCTTACTATACTATGCTGTTTTTTAAGAAAAAAAGCCTTACTATACTATGTCGTTTTTTCACGAAAAAAGCCTTACTATACTATGTCGTTTTTTCACGAAAAATAGCCTTACTATACTATGCCGTTTTTTAAGGAAAAAAAGCCTTACTATACTATGTCGTTTTTTCACGAAAAAAGCCTTACTATACTATGTCGTTTTTTCACGAAAAATAGCCTTACTATACTATGCCGTTTTTTAAGGAAAAAAAGCCTTACTATACTATGTCGTTTTTTCACGAAAAAAGCCTTACTATACTATGTCGTTTTTTTAAGAAAAAAAGCCTTACTATACTATGTCGTTTTTTTAAAGAAAAAAATCCTTCCTATACTATGTCGTTTTTTAACGAAAAAAGCCTTACTATACTATGTCGTTTTTTAAAGAAAAAAAGCCTTACTAAACTATGTCGTTTTTTTTTTTTAATAAAAAGCCTTACTATACTTTGTCGTTTTTTTAAGAAAAAAAATATCAGGCTGGGTCAGGTTGGCCTCGGGCTCAAGATCTTACCTCTAATTCCAGTCCGATAAATTTGGCTGCCGTTTGGCCTCCCTCAGCATCAAAACGCGGCGCCACGAGACGTAGACCTGTACGACCACGACCGCCTTCCCCTTTGACTAAAACGCAGGCCTGCGTTCGTTCGTTCCGACTTCTCCGCATTCACCTTCGGCTCTCTTTGCTTAGGACTTTGCGTTGGCCGTCTTTTGTCGCGTCACGCCGCCGCTTCGCGAAAGCCTTAACGGTGGTCTTTACCTCCCCCAGGACAAGACAAGTGCACTGAGCCTGAGCAACGTGGCAGGGGTCTTCTATATTCTGGTGGGGGGGCTGGGCCTGGCCATGACCGTGGCCCTCATTGAGTTTTGCTACAAGTCTCGGCAGGAGACCAAAAGGCTGAAACTGGCCAAAAATGCTCAAAATTTCAAGCCGGCCCCCCCGGTCAACAGCCAGAACTTTGCCACGTACCGCGAAGGTTACAATGTGTACGGGACGGAGAGCGTCAAAATCTAAAAGGTGAGTGAGTGAGGATTCTGAATTTTTCAACGTATGTACTGAATTTCATTTTGTGTTGATTTTTTTTCAGATGGAGCGAACGGTGAATATCCGACGGGACGCTAACGGCCGCCGTGCGTGTGACCCCCGACACTCAGGCCGCCCAACTGGAACACGGGAAGCCATTTTTTTTTCTTTTCTTTTTTGACCCCCTGAAATCGCCACCAAAAACACACGGACTCAAAGAGGTTGTCTTTCCTCTTTAAAGTGCCTTACGGAACTTTCCGTGTGGTGGCCGTTGACGTGGAGGAGGGAGGGAAGGAGTGGGCGGCCATCCAGGCCTTTCAATTCTAGCCATTGGGAATGGGAAGAGTTCCCGTTTAGACCTTTTTTGGAATCCCAGAGCTGCTTCTGGAGCGCCGCCAAGGGCTAGCTGCTAGCCATTAGCGCTTGAAAATAGCACATTTGCTCCAATTCTCCCACAGTTGACTTTTGGGGTCACATCACCTGCTATTTATTCTATTCCCCCGTGTGAATACGCCAATGGCGGGGAATCCAAACAGGCAAGGATGTTTGCTTTAACTTGGCTCTTCCCCGTCGAGCGCTTTTCGGGCCTTCCTTATTTCGACGACGTGGCTTTTTGAAAGCTATTTTCCGTGGTGAAAAACATTGTCTAACTGTTACTTAGTGAAGTCCTTTTTGCTTTTACTCTTAAGATTTTTCAGTGTCATAATATTCAGCACAAGCGGCAAATAAGTGAGTTTCCTTCCGTCTTTGTCATGACAATAACGATATTCTTTTTTTTAGAGGAACAAGAAACGTTTGCTCAGACTGCCACTTTGAATTTCACTTTCTATTTTGACTCGGTGGCAAATTGTACTTCCACCTTTGAGGAGAGTCGGATGTGGACTTTCCAAAGGCCACTCACTTGTAAAAAGGCAAAAAAGTGACTTGTCATTTACATTTTAGAGAAAGATGCGCTGTAAGATTGGCCAAAGCTGAACAATGGCCAGAAAAGACAAAGTACATGATCTCATTTGAACGCTGCATGGCGGAAGGTACGTTTTACTACATTTCCTGAATAAAAGCCAATTTGTATTCACCTTTATCTTTGTTCTTACTGACGCAGAGAGCAAATTGGCCGTTTTGCGGAGTACAAACAGGATGTGAGTATCGCTTTATCTCTTTTGGACGACGTCGTTTAGATTTGCGGCTGTAGGAAAGACACAAGCAAAGCGACAGACATCCCATATGAAAACTATTTATTTTTTTGTCCGTTTAAAAAAGAAAAACAAACACTCATTGAGCACAGCAGATAAAATCTCCAAAGTAGCTTCCATTTTGGAGAAGACTTTTTTCGCATTGGTGCCATACAACAATTTAAAACCGACTGCCATTGATCGATAAATTATGTAAAATGCAATGAACACAATCACAAGAGTAAACACTGCAACACATTTAAAAAAAAAAAATAGGAGCGAAAAAAATGACATGAAATTCATGTTACCTTTATTATTTTACACAATGTACAAAACGGTCTTTTTGTTTTAAATGACTTAAAGGTGGCGCTAAATAAATAAAAGTCTCTTGGCGGGATAGGATGCGCTTAATGAGTGAGGAAAGGGTTTTAACGCCAATAAAATGAGCAAAAGCAAAGTCTGAAGACATTTGGTTTAAAAAAGCATGAGAATACTAAATCTAGAAATTGCTACAAGAGCTTATTTTCATAGTCATTTCACTAAATATTAACATTGTTTTCTGTACGTTAAGAAAGGTAACGGAGTTCGTCAGGCAGACGGGACGAGAGAGAGAGTCTATTCGTGACGACAAAATTAAAAGAGGGCCAAAAAAAAAAACTAACTTGTAGGAATGGAGATTGGCAATAAAGTCAAGAAGAGGGCGCGAATGGAAGTGTTGAAGAAGTCTTGCCGTTTAAAAGCACGATTCCGGGTGGGTCTGCAGGTGGAGCAGAGAAAGACGTCAAAAGGAGAGCCAATGGCGTTGTTTGCGTTTGGGGGGTGGCGGAAAAAAAACGGACTTACCTTCAGCCATGACGCACGCACATTATCTGTGCTTGTCAGAGGACTTATGAGTGTGAAGGTTAAGGGGAAAAAGGTAGACGTGTCTCTGTCGCGGGCTAGACGTCGCCAAAAGTCGACGGCAGTTAAGGATATTGTTTTTTCTCCTCCTTGCCTCCGGCGCCGCCTCCTCCACCGCCGCCGCCACCGCTGTCCCTCTTGTCTTTCTTTTCCTTGTCGTGTCGGGATTCCTGCAACGCAAGTGCAAGTCAAAGTCAAGTCAAGCCGGGATTCTCGAAGGCGAAGAGGGAGTGAAAGTGGAAAGTACCTTTTTCCCGCTGGCGGAGCTTCGCTCGGGCTTGAGGGATTCGCCTTTCTCTTTGCTGGACGATTTGGATCTTTTGCTCTTCTCCTTTTCCGCTGAGAGCGGCGAATCGCAAGGGCTCTCGCACTGGCTGTTCTTGGACGAGTCTGACAGGAAAAAGAGCTTTTAGGTCAAAGGCTCCGTCGGGGAGGTCAGCGTCGGCTCCGGCACCAGCACCGACTCCGACCCCAACTCCGGATACGACAACTTACTGGTCCCGTTCTCGTCCTTCCTGCGCTTGGGTTCCAGGCTGGCCTCTCGCTCACCCGCACCCAGGTCCTAAACGACGACAACAATCAAAACGGGTCCCCTTTTCCTAAAATAAAAGTGATGGTGATTGTACGGCCATACTGACTCTCTTCCTTTCTTTGCGCTCCTTTTCTTCTCTCTTCTCTTTACGAGCCAACGCAATGTCGCCATCGATCTTCTCCGGCTCCCTCTCTCTGCTCTTGGACCGCGATAGCGAATTGTAGTTGAGGTGGTACTGCAATGACAATTAGACCCAGACAGGGGGGAAAAAAAAGGAAAAAAAAACAGAGCAAATATTTTAAACATGGTGGCTTTTCAAAAGAGCGCTCATGCGTTTCAAGTCCCAATTTGCGGACGAGGGCCTCGTGACACCGTCGCGTGTCCTAACTCAGATGAACATTTGTACTCTGGCGTGATCATTAATTCCTCTTGTTGTCAAAGGGAGCCATTTTCAAGACATTTTTTGTTCTTATCCAATGTGATGAATTGAGCTCTTAGATCGTCAACCTTTTTAAAATACGGTCAAAAGGGTCTCTTTTTGTACATTTCTATTTGTGAATTAAAACACTTAAAAAAAATGTTATGGAGTCTTAATCTCTTTCAAAAAATGCAAATTGAATAAAGGACATTACACTGTGGTATGCTAGCGATCATTCAGTCAAAAGCAGCTAACAGATTTTAACAATACTCACATTATCTATCAATTCTCGGATGCATCGGTTAAATAAAATGAACGCTTGTGCGCACGTGTGTGCGTGTGTGAGAAATAGAAAATTGGGTTCATACCTTGGACGTGGACTCCTTGGGATCGATGCTATTGTCCTGTAGGGATGAATGGAGATGACAGATGAGCTGAAGGACGGACGGCGGGAGGGTGGGACTTTTCGGGAGGCGGTTGTCAGACGGCAGTAGAGATTCGGAAGATTCCGATTTGGGCGGATGTCGGGACGGGGGTGTTTGGGGAGAAGGGGCGGGGGGGACGTGGGCGCTGGGCTGGGCTGGTCTGGCCGGACCAACAACGTTGACTTGTGACCTTCAAGGACTTAGGGCTTCAACATGGTTATCACAGAGGAGACATGATTGGCTTAACGTGTAGTGAAATATGATAGCAATCCCTGAGCAAGTAGAGTGCTTTTAAACGCTATACGATGTGTCGTGTAGAAGACTACGTGACATCAAAAGTGCTTGTGGTGCTAACGTGCCTGCGTGAGTGCGTGCAAATGTGACAAATGTACATGTGTGTGCGTGTGTGTGTGCTTGAGTGCGCATGAGACTAGGTCCCTACAGAGATAACTGTGGCTGTCACTTACAGTTCAGGATACGACACAGGGAGCCAGCCTAGCTCACGGCCGGAAGCTTAAATATAGACCTAGGACAAGCTCCCGCCCCATCTTTCCTCCCGTCTTTGTAGTCCAGGCAGGCTTTATTTTCCAGGGCGTTCGTTCGATGGGGTCACGGATCGAGAACGCCACGTTCGTCATCTCCGTCGATCTGGGCCGCGGGCGGCTCCGCCCAAAGCTAGCGCGGCTCGCTGACGCCGGTGGTCGTGGGGGCCGGAAAGACCAAATGACTGGCGGCGTGCCCAGGGGGAGGTGGAGCCATCCGCTCAAAAGAGGCGCTCCGTCAGCAAAACGCCATCCGGCTCTCTGCTGGATTTGGTAACGATGAGGGAGGGGGGGTGCCGTGTGCTTTCATCGCAGGGATCGCAACATCTTCTCAGGTCGCCAAAAAATGTTCCAAAAAAAAGGGGACGTTGAAAACTCCGTGTTTGGGGAGTAAAAAGGAAGCCATATTCCTCATTTGGTACAAAAAAAGATGTGGGAGGGGAAAAAAAGTTTCCCCAAAGAAAAAAAATCCACTAGGAATATGGAAATGTAGAAAATTTCTTCCAAAGGCACACGGAGTGCCTTTCTTGAGTAGGAAAATAGATAAATATTTGACTATGAAAATACTGGCCTTCATATTTACATTTTCTTCGCCAAGTCCTTGAGAGCTTTTCTCCCACTTGTGCAAAAGCATGGTGCCAAAATGTCCACAAAATGCTTTTTTTCCATCTTCTGGTGGATTTGGTGCTGGCTGGCTGGCTTTCCAGGTGCCACGTTTAGGGGGCTGATTTTTCACGGGCTGCTCTTCGGGGGGAGGAAGAGGGCGGGCTGGAATGTGCAACGGCAGGGAACGCTCCGGCAGATAGAGAAGTAATGGCACGGCCTTCCTCAAGCCATACTAACCTTAACAGACGAGGAGTGGGACGGAGAAGTGTGACTGTCCAGCTTTCGTCTTTTGTGATCTGAAAGGCGGAAAGACAAGTCAAATTGAGCGAAAAAAAAGTCATTCAAAAAAGATGAAAACAAATCATTATAGGGCAACCCATAAAGACAAGGCCGGTTACTCACCCCTCTCCGTTTCAGCCGAATCCAATCTGGGAACGGGCGACTTTCGCGAGGCGACCACGGCGCTGCGGTCGGCTTTCTCCTTGCTCTTCAACTCCTTGACGGCATCGCGCTCCCTGGAAGGCTCCGCCGACGCCGCCGCCGCCGCCGAGTCGCCGTTGCCCGCTTTGGCCTTGTCATCTTTGTTCTTCTCCTCGGGCTTGGCTTTGTCTCGCTCGGCCTTGGGCGTCTTCTCCTTACCCTCGCGAAGCGCCCGCTCGTCCTTGCCGGCTCGCTCCTCTCTCAGCTTTTCTCGGCGGGTCTCGGCTTTTGTGTCGGGGGTGGTGCCGGCCGTCTTTTCCTTTTTCTCTTTTTTCTCCTTGCCGCTCTTTTCTTTGTCGTCGCGCTCTTTCATGATTTTGGCGCTGGGAAGAGAACAGGGAAATGTAAGATTTGAAATTAAGATTTTTTTAGTCAACTTTGAATGGACTCACCTATTGAGAGCACCGTTCCCATTGCTGGCGGTCACTTTAGAGGTTGAACTGTTAGCTTTGTTTAATAGCTTGGTCGTCTGAGATTTGTCCTTTCCCCGATCTGCAGATTTAAAAAAAGTCAGAGGGATTTTGGAACGACGGCCCACTTTCTTTGTTCCGGTCGCTCACCGCCGTCTTCCGAAAAGCCGTCGTCTCCCTTCATCATGGCCGCGGCGGGCCTGCCCGTGCTGCCGGGCCCGTTTTGCTGACCGCCGGAAGTGGCGTTGCGCGCCGCCGGCTCTTTGTGATGAAACTCGTTCTCGGGGACCATGCGCAACTTCTGGCTTTTTAACCGACCTGAATAGCTGGAAGATTTATACAATTTTTTCACAAGGAAGAAAAAGGAACAGAGCAGAACATCGGTTTCATTCGAGTAGTCGTCCTGGCCAGTGAGAGTCCTACGTTGGTGCCTAAGACCAGTATGGTTTGAGAAACACACTATGCTAGCTAGCTAGCCAAGCACAACAAATGATTACAATTTACACCGGGAGGGTCGCTTATCCCAAATTCCAAATTGGGAATTGAGATTTTTTAGGCCATTTTTGGACCCAATCGCCTTAAAAAAAAGATCAACCTCATTCTATGATCGGCGACCGTGCGATACACCGTCCCCAACCACGGACTGTGACGATAAGGAGAAGATGAACGAATGAATGCATGCAACCGTGTTGCAAGCTTCTTTCAAGACCAATTGTGTTTTACCATTTCCCCAAACGAACATCATCCCAGGACTTAAAGCCCACGCTACTGGATTTTAAAGCTCCCACAGAGCGCCGAACTGCACACAATGCTAGGTTACCCCATGGCTAAGGCATAGAGGTCTGGCCTCTTCTCCTTCTCCTTAAGGCAGATCTTGTGGACGCGAAACTCCAGCGCTTGGCCAAGGTTCAAAACCTTGGGATAACAGGGCAGGATTTTGATGAGAACAATGAGGATGTTTCGGATGTGGGTGTAATCTCCCGTTTCCAGGCAGTGAACGGAGGCCTGGGAGGAGCAGAGACGGACGGACGGTTACGCCCATCTGGGAGCCACTCGACGGAAGCCAGACCGTCGGAGGTTGCCTTACCTTGGTCAACATGTAGTGCCACTTGTGGACCACGTGTCTGAAGTTCTCGTAATCCAGCGGGTTGGCCTGTTGGCCTCCGTCGAAGCCCGACGCTCGCAGGATGGTGAGAAAGCCGGGGTAATTGCCGCACTCCTGCTCGCGCCATTCCAGGAAAAAAACAAACAAAAGCAGAGCCACCGTCAACGATCCCGTCTCAACGGCGGCCGGCGAGTTCGCCGTCGTACCTTCTCGTAGACGGCGCGGTCGCTGTGCCAGCGGGTCACCGTCTCCAGCATGCAGCAGAGGAAGCGGCCGTATCGGTGGGACTCGTTCTCCGTGCAGCTGGCCACCGTGTAGATGATGGCGGAGAACACCTGCGGAAAAGGCGTGGCTTAAAGAGCGGGAAATGCAAGGCGCGGGGAAACGGTGCACCCGGGCGTGGAATTGCGCCTTACCCTGTCGTAACACAGAAGCGTGCAAAAGTTGGGCGTCATTTGCTGGTGGACCAGCTCCACGAAGCGGGCGCAGTAAACGGCGTCGATGGAGGAGAAGGTGCAGCGGGGGAAAAGACAGAGCTGCAGGAACTTGGTGATGGTCTCGTTCTTGGTGGATTCTGTCGGTAGGGTGAGTTTTAGCGTCAGCAAAAAAAAAGAAAGGCCACTGTATGTGCCAATGTAGGACTGCAAAATACTCACTGGTCATCAACCATTTGTCCTTTTCCAGTTTGAGGCGGTGGAGAACCCTTTGGACGTGCTCCAGCTGCTTTTTCTCCTCCTCCTGCAGCTTTTCCTGCAGAGCCGTGCAGCGTTCCTTTTCTTTCTTTTTCTTATTCATTGGCTGCAGGGGAGGCAAAAACAAAACGCAAATCCTTAGTAAGGCTTCAACAGCTTGGAATAGATGTCCAAACGGGGAGGGGCTTTCAGCTATTGTAATAGTTCAAGAGAGAATATTTAGTATTTGAAAAATTATTATTCCAGTCTTCCTTCAATTATCGCAATTTTTTCCTATTAATTATTTTAAAAAAAAAAATTAAAGTTCATAAAAATGTGAAAATCCACGCTAAACTCGTAGCAGAAGCCACTTGCTACTACGACTCAGCACTGAAGGGAAAAAAAGGTTATTATAGGGGTAATCCTACTTTGCATTTTTTTTAATTATCGCAGCCATGTCAGGTCTACATTAACCGCGATATTCCAGGGTTTAATGTATATCTATTTTTTTTATGAGAATACTTGGTATTAAAAGAAGAACTGGACAATTTTCAGGTCCAAAACAATAAATTGAGGATGGAAAAAGTTGTGGTTACTTGAATGTAGTACTCACTATTTCGGGATTCTCATCAATGGCCTTTATCTGAGCCTTGAGCTTGTTGACCTCCCTCTCGTAGGCCGCGTGAGGCACGGCCAGGTCGTACATGGTAAGAGACCAGAAAGTGGCGTAGAACTGAGGGCGCAGGTCTTCCCAAACCCGGGCCGGGTGAAGGGACATCACCGCCTCGTGCACCGGCGTCATGACTTGCTCGCACGCCGCCACGTACTTTTGCACTTTCTGCTGCTGCCGGCTGCCCTTCTCTGCTTTCTTCAGCTCGTCGTACTTGGACTGAGAGGAGAGGAGAGGAGAGGAGACGCTCGGCGGACGAGATCGGGAGGAACGCAAACCCACCCGCTGTGCCCGGGACGCCCCGCTTACCAGGATTTGATGGGCGTACATTGGCCGGGAAAGGAAGAAGGCGGCGTCGTGCGGGGTGTGGAACTGGTTACACAGCACGTCGATGGGGGGGACGCGCTTGATGTAGTCCTCCGTGCTGAGGTTGGAGGCCAGGAAGCCGCCAAATTGCACCAGTGTGTCGTGGCACTGCGGGAAACGGTGGGAAATAAGGATTGGACCTCGACGGCCGCCATGACTAAATAAATATACACTAGGCAGACGGTCCGTACCTGGTCGTACAGGTGGCCCACCAGTTTGAGATCTTTTTCTCCGCTCTCTAGGAAAACCACGCCGTTTCGTTGCTGGACCATGAGTACGCAAAGCGGCAGGGCCAGTTCATGATCAAGAAGAGCGTCCTTGAGACGCTGCGATGACTTTTTAGTGTTTCGAATTTGACCAAAATAGCCACCCTGTGGGTAGAGTGCAGGTTTTTAATCACCATGATGAAGGGGGAGAGGAAAAATCACTTGACTGATCCAAGTTGAGGTACATAAATCCAATTGTTTTTAATCAAATGGACGTAGAAAATGAAGTTTTCATGGTGACACTATTTTAAAAGCAGTACAACAACTTATGCAGGAATAAAGTGCTTTAAAACTGCGCCGACGGACAGCGTTAATTTATCCGCGTGTGAGCAAACTCGGCCATTTATCGGTCCATACCTCAGCTTTGAGTTGCTCGCCTCCCGTCATGGCTTCGAGCTGCTCTGACGTCATGTCGTCGGTGACCTCGATGCCGGCCATTTTTTGCACCACTTCCTTTAGGATCAGCAGGTCGAAACTGCAACCAGGAAAAACGTCTCCATGACGTATTTCTCAGCAATGTTCATAAAATGTCAACAAAACCGTCGCGAGTGCGAGTCACGGGAACGCATTGGCCACCGCGAGCAAACGAACCTTTTTCCCGCTTTGAGCTGATTGGTGACATATTGAAGGAGGCCAGCCAATTCAATTGGATATTTCCTGAACACAGCACCACACAGACTTGCCAGACCTTGTTTGATGGATAGAACACAAGCGTTAGGCACTCCAATTTCAAATGGGTTTTCTTCAATGACCTCATGTACAGGGGAGAGTAAGTAAAGCATTTCATGTTAAGACCTACTTTGCAGCCAAGATGAGATTGAGGTGTCGTCATGCTTCATCTTCTCTTTCTCTGGATTGGCCAGAGCTTCAATGATACAATCTGAACATTGGGATTAAGAAGTCATGACTTTCACATGCACTTTTTTTAACAGGGACTGGGCGATGTGTCCTAAAATTAAAATCTCCCAATTTTTTTCTACCGAAAATATTAAAAAAGTTCATTTTTAATCAAGACAAAAACAAAAAAATGGCAGTTCCTTCAAAATTCCTTTCTCGCCAAGGCCTACTTTCTACGACAAATGAAGTCAGACACAGTTTAGGATTAGGATACAGGCCAAAACATCATAATTGAGGGATGTGAGGTACTTCAAGGAATCCACCACTGGACCGATGAGGTTGTCGTACCACTGGATCTGCGACAGCATCTGATAAGCGCGGAGATTCGGGTGAGACAAAGTCTATTAAAGGCGATTAAAACAAACATGCATACACTTACATAATCAAAAAGGATGGTGGGGTTACTGTGGCTTAGCTTGCCAATTTGCCTTCCAGATTGTTTCACATTCTCTTTGGTCAACCGCCTGGAGGAAGAAAATCATTTTTAGAAACAAAGTGAAGCTATAAAAAAAGTATTTTGAGGAAAACGCTAGCACTGCTTAATCATATAAATCCACAGGATACAAATTTCAATTTAAAAAAAGGATTTACTTCATGATATATCTGGCCCCTTCCACAGTGTGAGCTTTGACTTTGACTAGCAAGGGGTGGCTGGAATACGTTTCATTTTTCCATTGTCCATACAGGCGGTACCTGGAGAAAAATATGGCAAACTTTCAACAACAACAAAACAAATACTAGGTTAAAAGACAGCTCATTTTCATAAGACAAGGCGCACCTGTGATGGTAGGGAAAGAGCTTAAAGAAACCCCACAGCTCCTCCGACATGCACGCGTTGCACTCCATCAGCGAGAGGGACGGGAGAAGAACTTGGTCTGAGATGCTCAGGAAGCAACTCAATAGAATTTCCTGGAATCCAGAAACAGCCAGCATATCAAAGATTGATCCAAATAATAACGTGAAAATGTAAATGTCGTTTTCACACTGACCATCTTGTCTTTGTTGTCCGAGCCCTCGCTGCTCAGGTACTGTGAAACAGAGACCGACATAGCGCCCCCGCGTGAACCCCGAGGCTGGAGCGCGCACAGACGACGGCGCCACGGCGTACCTCTTTCATGAAGGCCTTGCCGAGCCGCACCACCTTGGCGAAGAGGATGGCGTCGTGGGCCAGGTGAGGCCCCAGGTAGCCTAGCATGCTGAACGTTTGCCTACGCAAGTCTTCGAAGCTCTCGGCGGGCTTAGGGGCCCGCTCGCTCCGCAGCGGAAGCATCACGCGGCCCCGTGCGCCTTTCGGGAGACCGGCCCTGCGAGAAGGAAACGAGAGGCCGGATGAGACGAAGTGGCGTCTAACGCCCGCCCGCCAAGTGACGTCGTACCCTCGGTAGAGAGGCTCCACGGTCAGGTGGAGCAGCTGACAGAGCGCCAACGCGATGAATTTATGAGAAGTAGCGTAGAAGTGAGGCATCTGGTCCATGATACTCTGTGCGTGGTGCCAGTCCCCAATCTTGAGAAGCGCTTCCAGCAAACCAAGCTTCTGGTTATCGGGTGGCTACGGCAGCACAAAAAGTTGACAATAACATTACAGGACATTCTACCATTGGCCAAATTCAACCCCACTCACTTCATTAAGCGTCATGTTAAAAACGAACAAAGTGTAGAAATTAAAAACCTGCTCGATTTTGTCTTCCTCCTTTTCTTTCTCTTTATCTTTATCTTCGCTTTTGTCCGAAGGCACCACGACCATGACCAGCTTGCGAGCAATCTGTTTGGCCTCGGAAATGACCAGTTTGTGTTCCTCGACAATGGCGCCATCCAGTGGCATGAGCTACAACGACAGGGCCAAAGAGAAGAAGCTGCTCAAAACAAGTCATCCCACAAAAGAAAAACGCATTGCCATTCAAATATTTACATTCAATAAAATTGACAAGTGCGCCAGTTAATGTAGTTCTTTTCGCTTACATGTACATAGAGATCTTCCAATTCGATTAGATTATGATGAAGTAGGGCAGCGGCAATGTGGTACAGCGACTTGGGGGTTTCCTCATTTGGTTCCTAAATGCAAAACAATGGAACATACCAAAAGGCAAATGCCAATGACGCTTTGGAATCCAACTTTCCGACTGGTTTTAGGCAAAACATGACAGTTTTAAATGCAAAATGAATACCGATGAACCATTTAAAAATACTTATAGGTTTGTGGTTGGAATATACTCCTTCCTTGCCACGTTCTTACCTGATAAAATTTAAACTTAAAGCCAAGGATGTGACAGAGAGTCAGCGCCTCGCACATGTAGGACTTGATGAGGGGCAGGAAGAAGTCGTCTTGGTCCGATCGACTCTCGTACACCTCCAGGATGATGTCTAGAACTCGGTTGGGATCTAAATTGAAACATCCTGTTGACGGCGAGAAGATGCGAGACGGAGGAAACATTAGGAATCACGTATTTGTGTTTCACCGCAGACAACGTAGCAATTTGTAAACAGATCAGGACTGATATTATTTACAGAGTGAAACTAATCTATGGATTGTGACAAATGAGTCCTACCTATGAGAGACTGGATACTTTCTAGGACAATGTGACTAGTGATGTTGCCAGACAGATCTTGGCCAAGCTCGGTGATGAGTTTGGCATAGCCCTCATTTTCCTCTCTTAGCAAGTTGAACTTCTGTTGCTTGTAACTGTTAAAAAAGGGGGCAGCGTATGTTGAGTCGTGTGGGCATAAATGGTAAAAATATTTGATGTATTTTCTGTCTCATTTTTAATCTAACATGAAATAAGTGAATGCTACTTACAACAGTTTTGTCTTGATCTTCACAATCTTCTGATTAAATTGATGGGCTTGTTTAATAAGTCCAAGAGATTCGAGGGTTTCTGGATCCAGGCGCTCTTTCAAAATGGCCTCTGGAAGAAACATCTGAAAGATACCAAAGTGATTGGAAATTATCTTTAGCAATGTGTGTGAATTTGCTGCAATTTGGCCTCAAATCAAATCCACAAGTGCAATCCAGCCTAATAATTGCAGTTTGCCATTTTAAATATTTTTAAAAACAGATGCTGAATCCAAAGTTAGCCTGACTTTAAATACTACGACTCTATCAAGTGGTCATTATTACCTGCATGCAAAACTCTTATCATGCATTAAAAATGGTGATTCTTACCAAACATGCTCCCACTAACTGGATATAATGGTCGCGCTTGTGTTTTTCCTCCAGTGCAACAGTCTCTAAATCTGTGAGGAAAAAAAAACATTATTACAAGTCAGGTGGATTTCGGCATGGCATGCTTGCTTAATGATCATCAATTTGAAAATCCATCTTTACCTAGAATACTAAAGACATCAGCTAAAATTGATGGCATGTCATCTCGGAGTTCCTGCGAGCAAAAACAAAGACAAATAATGAACATGGCAAACCAGCAATGCATCCCCAGTCAAATGGACTGGAGGTGTGGCTGTCATCTACAATACCAACACTTTTACTTAAAAAAATAAAAGTACCATCATCTCTCCAAGAACACTGGCGACGAGGTCCACCTTGAGGTTGCCCTGCACAACTTGCCAGCAGAGCTCATATAAGGCCGCCTGGATATCTACATAAGTGATCAATAAATGCATATTTATTAATCAAACTTTTTTTGTTCCTTTTCACACTAACCACACCTGTGCAAACTTGGTTCCATCTTTGGACAAAGCGGTCTGGTAACACGGTAAAATACGGAAGTAAAAATTGAGCAAAAACAATACTCACCATTAATTTGACATCCATGATCTATTTTCTCTGTTAGTCCCTTGCAGAGTTGTACACTAGAAGGAAAATAGGGGAAAAAAAATAAGCAACCATTTTTATGGAACGTGTTCATTAGATAAATAAGCTTTGGAATTAAGTACAAATTCATGTTCACCAATTTACGAGGTACTAAGATGCAAACAGTGACGTTAAATATTCATTATTTTTATTTCTGGCCTTAAATGTTAACAGGCCTCCACCACCAACAGAAGTGTGCGTCAAAAAAACTTTACAGTTAAATCTAATGAACCTACTGACATTTTGTTGTTGTTTTACCATGAAAGGAAGTGCTACCTGGATACAAAATATTCATCCTCAACATAAAATAACAAATACATATTTATAAGTAATAATAAGTACAATTAGCTAGTAAAAACCAAATGCTAATGTCAAGATGTGAGGCACTGTGTAGTTAGTCAAGGATTGAGTCGATTTACAAATTGTGTTACCTTCGTTAGTTAATGTGTACTGAACTCGAATTAGTAAGTATCTGTAGTATCGAATCGACACCGTGAAACAACGAACTAGCTTTAAGGCTAATTTGCTAACGTTGTGTCAAGCAAGCTACGTCCTTCCCTCCAATTATTACAACCCTTTATTTATGCCAACAATAATCAAGCCTGTCGTTTGTGAAGATTGACAATATGCCTTGCAATAGTACAGTCGGCATAACCTAAAAAAAATGTGATCGAGATCTTTAAATGTTTTATTTGGCATAGCTTTAGCAGCCATCGTGTTTACAATTGACGAGCTCCCAGATGAACGGAATTAGCAAAAATGTCCAAATCGTTAGCTCACATCCTTCAAGGTTATTCATCACTTGCCCCCGAAGGACAAAAAAATGATACCGTTAGAGTTTCCGTTTTACACCCCCAAAAAGCACATTTGATCGAAAAGCGCTCCATATAAAGTGCCACCAAGCAAGCTAGCTAGCTAGCTAGTACAAGCACAAGTATCAGTGCAAACCTAACTCTCCTTCTACAAGCCGTCCTGGCTAGGCAATTTGTTTTTGTTATGTTTTAATACAAATGCGTTAAAGTTGTCTCACTCACAATTGATGTTTTCCAGTTTTCTCCCAATTTTTGACCCATTCACCAGCGAGGATAAGCGTCGCCATCTTCCATCCACAGCGGCCGGATGTGTTGTAGGCTCCGCGCACATTCGCACGCTTAGCTAGGCTCAGGTTAGCGGCTAAACTTTAGCCTTAGCACGCCGACGCTATGGCGGCTAAGCACGCAGATGCATGGCGGGACGTGGAGTGGAGCCTTTCTCTCTCGCTCTCTCTCTCCCTCTCTCTCTCACTCTCTCTCTCTCTCTCTCTCTCGCCCCCTCGCTCTATCTCACAAAGACTCGCGTACAAACGTACGCAACGTAGTACTTATGCGATGGAGAATATACGTATACTACATGGTGGCTTTGTCCCCGCTAGAGGGCACTAGAACGCCAGTGATACACATTTTGCAACAAATAGTATTGCCAAGGAAACAAACTGAGCCTGGAATGCATCTTAGAAAAATATGAATTTAAAATAGATGTGGATTTCAGTGTGTTTGAGTAGCACAGTGAACTATGAACTGATTAATTTAATTTATTTACAGCATGCAGTATACTCAATGGCATTCAACAAATAACAATTTAATGTTGAATTTCTGTCTTTATTTAACGCCACGTTCTCATTTCCCAATTCGCCTAGCAATTTTATTTGATGAAATAACTAGTGGGTACATCACTCAATGAATTATAAATTGAATACTAATATAGGAAACGCTAGGATTCCGATTCAAACTCAGAATGAACAAAAAGACAAATAATTATCTTTGCAGCGACATGACATCGCTCGTCTATTAGCTATTTTATTAGCTGAAAACAGTACAATACAACAACAAAATCCAAGAATCTATATTCTTCCTAAACTAATTCATTTCAGTGACCACCCCCAAAAAACAAGAAACAAAACAAAGAAACAAAAACCAGCAAGGACGAGTTGAAATCTTGTAAAATATCTTTGTAAGCAAGACTGATGCAAAAGCAGTAATTAATTGTGATTAAACGGATCGGCTGTCATTTCTTTCTTTAGACAGAAAACGTGTGTACGGCAAAGAGCGTCAAATATGAAATTGCATGGCAGTCTCGTGCAAAGTATTAGCTCATTCATATTGAGTACGTATCGCCTTCTCGGAGTATAGAGTACAAGAAAAAAAAGGACATTTCTATCCAAAACACGAGGCGCCCAGTCCATCGGAAGCGGGGCCCAGTTCCGACGGAGCGGCGTCCGTCGCCCTCAACGGCAGCCAAAGGCGCACTTAGATGATTTCATCAAAGAAACTATACGCCGTCCCCTCGGGCGCCTCCTCCAGAGGCAACCCTTGGCAAAAAGAAGGCACGGCCAGAAGATCGGGATCTTTGATATCCAGTTCCACATTCATGTTGCTGGCGAGGAGGAAAACGGGTGGGAAAAGGACATTCACTTGAAGCTAAATATGCTTGAAAAAAACGACCTAGACCTACCTGAACATGAACATGGAAGATTCTGTCACATAAATTGTGCTCACGGGCAAACATCCCATGGTTAAGCACATCATGGCATTGCCTTCAAAAAAGAAGAAGAAAAGCCAAGTGTATTTGGTACATCAATATAGCAACAACAACAGAAAATCGGAAGATAAGATGCCATTTTTTGGTATGAAAATGTCTAATTTCACAAGTTTTTCATTCATTTCCACATGAGTCAGAAATAAATGAGCTGCAGTTATGCCTCGTCTAGTGTAATTTATAGATGAATAACCATGAATGCTTACGTCAAAACATTGAATTAAACCTGTCGGTCCATTATCAAATGTTCTGGTCTCGTTTTTTGGGAAAAAAAAACAACATTTTCACAACATTTTACAGTCTAGTGCAACTTGTTTGCATGTTATTTTTGCTCTCCACATTTCTACTGTTACAAGTAAAAATGGGCAATACTTAGACGACTTATGTTTTCAATAACTTACCTTTCAAGTTGGGTGTCGGTGTCGTCCATATTTGAAATTTCAGGCCTTCACCTTGGAGGGAGAGACTCCCGGAGGTCATGGTGGACATGAAGGTGGAATCGGCGGGAAGAGCGAAGGGTTGCTTGGTGGACTGCAGCCATTTCTTCTCGCAGCTCTGGTTTTTGCTGTCCATCTTGTATAAAATCCCCTTGTGGGTAGCACGGGAAAAGCAGTTTTAGAAAGGGCGGGGGTCGTGCCGACCGGAGTCGTTACCTCGTCAAAAAACACCAGGAGATCCAAATCCATGGTGACGTTCCAGGGAATGCTGGTGTTGGTCTGGAAGCGGAGTTTCTTATTCTGGGAGTCGTACGTGTACTGGCCCGCCGCTCTTACCTCGCCCCGGTTTCCCATCTGGTTTGATCAAAAAGCACAGAAAAATGCACTATTTTGTAAAAACTCTATTAAAAAAAATCTGGCGGCCCCCATCATACAAAAATACTAAAAACTGGGACAAAGCGGACTTAATCAAACCAAAACAGGGGAGACGCACACTGAACAAATAGGCAAAACAATACTTACTGCAACAGGAAAACACGAAACAATACACTCCCACGACAAGACATGGCAAAACACATGGTTTCTATACGCAGACAGGGGTTGATGACAAATCACAAACACAAAGGGAAGGGAAGCCAGGAGGGACACCACAATCAAAACGCATACAAAATGACTCAAGGTAAACACAGCCAAAAAGGTGACAATATCTCAAATAAGTACTCACCACAGATAGGAATCCAGTCATATTGGGCGAAGCTGAAAGACATTTTTTTCATGGGAATGACAAAGCTGAGCATGGTGGCGGGAATGAAAAGAGCGAAATTCTTACCACAAAGCTGGCGGTGGTCCTGGTGGGCGCTGGCGCTCCAGCAAACGCAGGCCAGGATGAAAACGGCTGCATACATGTCTTCCCTTTGCCCGCAGAAGCGCTTTTGCTTGGAAAAATGTGGCTCCCTGGCGTAGGTGTCGGCGCTTTTAAAGGGACGCGAGGCAGTCGGGGATGACGTGGAGCCGCCAGCTTTCCAAACACGTCTCCTGCTTTGTGGCAGCGGGCGGCGGGTGACCTTTTTCACTAAAGGATTTGCCTTCACCTTTTCTTTTGCCGGCTTCATTGATTCAGCTGTTCTTTTGCTCTTTTAGGAGTCTTTATCGCCATCTTCTTATTAAACTCGGGCACTTTTGGCTCGTCTCGAATTTTCATCATTCAAGGCTACGACGGACTGGAATTTAGCGATTGGCGTTAAACACGAGACTACGTACTTGGCTTTTTATTATGGTCTTATTTTTGCCATTGCTTTCTCGTATTTGGAACAAAAATGACAAACATTGCTTTCCCACCTCGTGGATTCATAAAGGAACACAAATCAGACTATATTTGAATATGTACAACACCCGCAAAAATGAGCAGGCACCGTTTACAAAAACGTATACCGTATTTCGTGGACTATAAGTCACACCCGAGTATGATTAGCTCCAGTTTAAGCATACGAAATGAAGAGAAAATGATACACGTCTACCGGATAAGTAACAGTAGACACTTGGTATTGGTTCAATAATTCAACCCGAAAACGGTTGGGTAAACTAATAGTCATATCATCCATCCGCAGTTTAGTTAGAAATTCAGGTCTTGAATTCGTATAGTTTTGATTATTTCGTTCATTAAACACCGTCTTTTGGGGATTTAACCTTGAGTTAAGTTGAATGGAGGAAAGCAAGTGTTCCAGTCATTTGATTTCCAGCCCACCAACAGCACAAGTTAGCTAAGGAATGTTTTGTGGAGGAAACATCATTTGTTATTCTGGAATGTGTTGTTGTCCAAAGTTGCTTCAGCTGTGCTTTGTTGTTCTCCTCAACTCGGTGTCCTCGCATGGCCTCCCCCCCCCCCCACCCCAGCCCACCAGGGCCCCTTTTATTTTGGTGGGATTGCGTCTTCAGTATTTGACAAAGCGTGACGGCGTCTCATTATTTGGAAGTTCTTCTTCCCGGTTGTCCTTTTTTCCAATCGAGCTTCGTATTAAATCAAGCCTTTGTTGTTGTTGTTTGGATGGTATTTAGCGCCACATTTCTCTGGAGAAGTTGCCTAACGGACGAAACGAGAAAAGCAAAAATGGGAAGGAGAAAGAAAGAACGAGACTGACTAAAGCGAGACTGAGAGTGAAGACGACGCTACGTCGAGTGCTTTTCAGGGAAATTTCCTTTTGAACTCGGGTTGGGGCTGGGCTTATGAAGATGATGGACTGCCTTCTTCTTGTACACAAATGACAGAAGATTTCCTAACTGAGAGGAAGTCGTCATTTATTAGCACTTTAAAGTCAGCGCCGGTTGCCTCACATGACTTTGGAGAGATCACATGATTGCCGAATACAAGATCTTTTCATGATGATCTCAGTTGTTTTTCAAAAATCGCCCACCCTTCCCTGTCATACACTCATCTCGAATGTATCCCTTTCACGTAGGGTGAATTTGGCACCATTTCTTTTAATGCTATTTTATTAATAGTCAGTCGTACAGCTACGTACATTTATATTGACAAAAACACAATATCTGTTGAGTTAGATGTGGGAGCTGCTTTAACTTAATTTTGGGTGCAGACCGAAAAAAGGTATTTTTTTAGTACTAATCTTTCTGACAGCCTGACAAAAAACATGTATTAAGCGCATGGCCTGCTTTCAAAAAGGTCATTTAATGGCAAACAATGAAAGAATTAAACATCCTTCCATTTTTTGTTTCACACTAGTTTTTTTGTTTACTTGGGAAATGCTTGCTACTATAAATCAGATCATTGATTCTAAATAGCCAGCCATCGTATTTTGCGAAGAGTATTTCCCAAATTTGCATTTTCGCTGATATGATTCCTTTCGTTAGTCATCCGTATCATAAGACTGTCGGGTATATTCCCAGAGGGGGCGTGCATTCTCATCTCCGTTCTCGACTCCATTTCCTGTTTTCTTTGCAGAGGTAAATCCGCATGACATCAGATACTTGGTGATTGCCAAATGTGGCGGGGACCTTCCAGACGCTGCCTATTTTTACACCAAAGAAGAAGAAGGAAAAGAAAACCAGAAGATAGAAAGTGCATTTTACTACGTGGAGAAATGTCAGATCAATTGAGAGTATTATTAGTATTTTGGCCAGTTTTTCATAAATAAAAAAATCTACTTTCGGTGAGAATTGAACTCATACAGTGGTACCTCGTCATACGACCGCTCGTCATACAAGATTCTCGTCTTACGGCGGAAATTTCGATCGAATAATTCGCCCGTCATGCGATCAAAATGTTGTGATGCGACCAAGCCAGGTCTTTTTTGCATATCTTTCGTGTATAACAATATTTACGAGCACGGAACGATTCATTCAGACGAGTTTCTCCTAAGACCAGGAAACGCGCAACGCGCATGCAAAAAGAGGGCTTTCTGGGTAATGAAGCAGACTCGTGCACACAACACCGACCGATAGGCAATGGCAACCTTTCTCAGAATAAAACTTCATTACCCACAATCAATACGTGGGTAAGCTCAACTATTGTATTTCCTGTTATTCTTTCTAAGGAAAGAAGCTCCCGCGATCGTTCTTGAAAGACTATTTCTCGTTGGCTGGCAAGTGGTCGTGCGTTATCCTATTGTGAGGACATTTGTGTGCATCATTTTGGGAATATTTGGAAGGCAATAGTACAACAGCAAACAGTCCATCGATAGCGAACGTGAGGGTGGGTGGAGGCGTGGCAAACCGCCAACCCGGCCAGAACCAAGGTAACAAAAGATTACAACAAAATTAGAATTCAGTTTTGTGTAAAGTTACATTAAACATATGTTTGAGTGTCTGTATATATTAATCCAAGTTAATTTAAATTTGTTTGTTCTGTTTACGAGTGCGTTGTTGTGGAAGGGTTAGGGTTGCACAGGTACTGGGAAGTTTTTGGAATCAAGGAATCCTTGTTTTTTTTTTTTTAGTCGAAAGGTTTACAACAATATTCCAATATTACATGTCATCAACATTTGATGGACTGTACTCGAAATATGTACTGTAAGTTTTTTTTGTATTTTTTTGACGTAGCACTTCTTCATTTTCGCGTGATTCACGTTTCTCTCGAGAGGAAGCTGGTATCGTGAAGGAAAGAAAGGGGCGGAGCTAAGGTCTCAAGAAGCGAAATTATGACAGATGGTATAAATGGAAGATGCAATCTCAGAATTGCACTCTGCAAGTTTTCAGCATCACCAGCATTGGACGCCGCTCCCGCTTTACGGTAAGTTGGTCTTTTAGCTTTGGACATCATCAACATATTCTAATGTCATCATGTTCTGAACTAAGTTGCTATTTGTTTTTTCTAGATGACTGCTCGGTGCTGCGCTTTCCTCCTTTTTGGTTGCACTCTAATTTGTGCCGGATCTTCCGCTCCATCGACTGGCGATCCAAAGGCTAAACAAATGCTCTACACCAATTCCTTCCATCTGGCCAGATCCACGCGAACCCGCGTCCAGCAGCTCATGTTCAAATATGTAAGACGAGTGGTGAACTCGCCACTGCTTACTTTTTTTAACACTTTTTTTGGGGGGGGGGTCTAAATCAGAATGAGCACCTGTTAGGAAACAAGGAATTTGAGGACAGAAGCGGCCAATTGAAGGACCTGCCATTGCTTTCCACGGACTTCAACAGCTGGCTTCAGCTTACGGTTTGTCAATTTTGCCCCCCAAAAATACAAAATGTGACCCTAATGAGGCTTCTTAAGTGACCTTGGTCTGGGCGTAGGATTGGGAGCGACTGCGCGCCGCATTGACGGACATGCAGGTCTACAAGAAGATCCTGGAGAGCAAGAGGAGCGAGTTGGAGATGGAGGAAAAGGAAAAGGAAAAGAGGGGAACGCAAGCGCTCCACGGCGCTTTGATTCAAAGCATGAAAAACACGGAGCTGGATCTGAGGGACCTCATCGGCCAAGTCAGACATCAGGTATGTCAACGGCGCTCAAAAATGATTTCCAATGAGAGAGAGAGAGATGACTCTTTGTTTGTCTTTCTCTACATAGATGAGTCTGATCAGAAGCTCCAGCACAAAGTCCACCACCATCCCCGCCATGGGGACGCTGTCGCCCCCTAAAAATCTCCCCAAAACCATGTGGGAAAGGCGCGTGGAGGGTTACGTGGTTCTACGGGATCTCAATCTTTACCTCACCAAGTTGGCCAGAGACTTCCTCCTTTTGACTTCCATAAGTCAGTAAGAGTAGACGGAGGGACGGGAAAGGAAAGCCTCCTCTTTGGTCATCGCGCTCAACTATAAATAGGCGAATCTGAGAGTTTCGCTGGACTTTCCAAAAATACTACTTCATTATTTGCTATTTATTCAATGTATTTATTAGCAGGATGTCATCACCCTTTATTTATTGGGCAGATTTTTGTGTTCACATATTTTGATACTGAAATAAGCTGAATATTTATTGGCGTACGGCTTTGAATAAAATGAGTCAACGCCAAGACTTCATGTTACGGTGTCGTTGCATCATTGCCGGATTTTTTTTTTCTTTTCAAACGACTATGGAAAGTGTATTTCCCCAAATAGTGGCGCCTGGGTTTGAAAGTCCTGTCACTCCTAAGGGGAGTGGCGAGAAAGAAGGTTTGTAAAGTGCATTTTCCCACGTGGCTAGAAATAAGGCCGCCGTTTTACAACGTGCCTAAACTTATATTTGATGTACCGTATTTTCACGACTATAAGGCGCACTGCATTATAAGGCGCACCCTCAATGAATGACACATTTTATGATTTTTCCATATATAAAGAACACTGGATTATAAGGCACCCTGTCTATTTTGGAGAAAATTTAAGACTTTTAAGTGCGCCTTATAGTCGTGAAAATACAGTACTTTGGGTAAATAAATCAGCGGGCCACTGTACGAGTGTTAATGCTCCAGGTGGCCAAGCATGTTAGTAAGGATATGTTTCATTTCTTCTTCTTTCTCCTTGTTCTTCTTCTTCTTCACGTGGCGTCGATCCGAGGGGCGGTCTAGAGCAAAATGAAATTCAAGTCAGCTGTTTGGGAGGCCGATTGGAGGCTAGCTAGAGGGGCCGGCCACTCACCACCAGCAGGTGTCCTCTTTTGCCCTTGGTCACCTTGAGCTCGGAACCCCGGACGAAATCGACGAATCCCTCGCCGCCTCGAGCGCCGGCGAACCTCACGCTGGTGGAAGGAGAGCGGTTAGATCCAGGCCAATCGGGGAGAGGGGGTCGAGCCAAAGCGGAGGGCTTACCTGCCAGGTTTGATGTTGATGTGGTTTAGCATGCGAGCCATCAGGGCTAGTTTGGTGACGAGCTCGATCACGTGGTAGCAGTGGAACAAAACGTCACCCTTTGGGAGGATGGATGGATGGATGGATGGACGGAGATGGATTTGGGTTAGATTGCCCCGTTCGGACGCCAATAACGACGCGTTACCTTTTGCTTGTTCCCCTGGTCGGGCATGTGCAGAATCACCATTCCGTCGCTGAGAGAGCTCACGGAAATACCTTTTGAGAGAGAAAAGCTGGATTTGAACATGGAAACCACTGGGACAAAAATGGACTCAAATGTCACATAAGCACTGTACAAGATGATCTCCTCAAAATGTGTTCATCACAATATTTTTTGGTGTGGTTTCATTCAATCGAAAACTACTATTTTGTGTTCATTCATTGGTTGCCATCCACAGCGAGCAACTGTCAAAAATGTCATTGACATTTATACCCTTCAATGCTAATTAAAAAAAAGAAAAAAAATACAAATTTTAATAATATAAAGTAGCTATTATGATCCAACACATTGAACATTTATTGCTGTCAATGGCAGACAAAGAGCTAACTTTGGCTTTATTCTTTGAAAAATGGCTTGAAATTTTCTCGCTTCATTCTTCCTATTATATATTACTAATATTTCTAGAATAAAGTAGTAGTAACTGATTAATTGTACCTTGCGCCCTCTAGCGTAGGACTTTGTCATTGCTCTGCCCGTCTTTACATGCACCAATAAAATGAGCCGATATCGTCCGTGTGGGTCAAATTGGAGAGTCGGTAAAGCTGAATCTGACCTCCCAGGGATGCGTAGTCAATCCTCTGCTTGATCTTGGTCTTGTCCACCAACACGGCAAAGGTGTTGGAAAGGAGGAGTTGGCGAGAACGAGGCTTGAAACCCCTCCTGTCGTACTTTGTGACGTGGACGCCGTACTGTGGAGAGCGAGCAGACGCAGGACGTTATTAAAGATCCGCCATTTCCGGGCCTTTTCACACACCCGTCCATTTTCTAACCTAGAACTACCCCGGTGGGGTTCGTTCCGTTTCACCAAAAGAACTTGAAATGGAGGAAGTTACCTGTACTTTGTCGCTGCCGAGGATCTGCAGAACCTTCAGGTTGATCTGCTCGTGCTCTAGAAAAGCCAGGGGAGATGACATAAATGGATACGTGTTGCTTTTGTGAGGGCGCTTTTGCTAGGAGAGGGTGTCGGCGCACCGATCCGGGTGTCCAAAAACAGTTTGCCGACACTCTGGGGGTAGTTGTCTTTTTGCTCCCTGAAGATCTCGCTGGCCACCACCTTCTGCGTCAGCTGTCCAAGCGCGTCAGTTCCAGTTCAAATCTTTTGCCTGACCCTGGCATTTGTGGCGCAAACATACCTGATTCTTCCATTCGGGCTGAATCCGGGTGCAATACTTGATCACCAGGTTGCGGGTGTGGAGTGTGTGAAGGTGCGCCGAGGCCTGCGGACGGACGTGGACACCAACGTCAACCCGTGCTGAAAGGTTAGCGCTTACTCGTCGGCGGCGGGGGGGCGATCGGACCTCGGAGACCGAAGGAGGAGATGGCGGCCAGCTTTTGTCCAAAACGCTGGCGGGCAGATTTTTGCTGAGTTTCATGAGGAAGGAGTAACGCGCGTGATCCAGGAAGTAGTCGTTTTCTGGACAGTAGGCTTCGTGACGGTAGATAAAGCCTTTGATGAACCTGAAGAATAGAAGCAAAGGCTTGGAAAAAATAAGGACACGCCATCGTTGTGTTCCTTTTGGTAAAGACCCGACGAATGGTATCGCCCGTCGCGCACCTGCGTATCAACTCGGCGGCCCGTCGACGAGTGCGAGCTCTCTGGCGCGCTTTCGTCCCTCGCCACGCCGCTTGAATCACGATGACTGCGTGGGCACGCAAAAGGCCGTTAGTACCAATCGCCAAAGACGAAAAAAAATATGAAAAAAGTGGCATTGGCACGGACTTGCGCGTCTGGTTCGTCCGTATTTGGCCCTTTCTCTGTAGCCTCGCCATGACGTCTGCAGAGTCAAAGCTGGAAGACGCAAAGGAGAAGGTCCGACCTGAGGACGGCTTCGGACTCGCGTCCCGTAGAATATTCGGATCGCGTTTGCGTAGGGGACAAGTGTCTGGAAATGGCTCACCTATTTCAGGCTTTTTGGCTTGAAGAGCATCTTCAGTCACAAATAAAGTTCTGGGGAAACGGATGAAGATTTTGGACCTGTGTTGAATTTCAAAACAAACAAACAAACGGGTGAGTTTATCAAATAATGGGGATGTTCCAATTGAAAAAATCGAATAAAATCACTTTGCCTGCCCAGTTTGTATTCCTCCTCCCGGTAGCCCAGATGGTTGGCCAGCGCGGCCACGCCGTCTTCGAGTCTGCTGCGCCAGTTGGGCCACGTCTCGGGACAGAGAGGCTTGTACCTGATGGCGGGACCGGGACAACGCTGACCATGGTCGTTGGCGGCGCCGAGAACTTCCGAGCGGCTCACCTCTGCAGGAAGGCTTGAAAAGTGCGTCTGTAAGCGAAGCCGGCTCTCCGGACTCGAAGGTTCTCCATCAGGCCCAGGTACCTCACCTGGTGTCTGACAAGGACTTCATCAAAGTGACCTGCAGAGGGCGATGGCGTGCGCGCGAGACGCCGTCCACGAAAAAGCACGCACGTTCAAGGACGATGGCACGACGATGGCACGACGATTGCTTGGATTTCAGAGTCTCACCCGGCTGCTTGACGTCATTGGGTTTTATGCAGCGGACGTAGGACGGCTCCTTGGTCATCAGCTTCTCCATCAGTTTCAACAGGCTGTTCTTAAAGTGAGTTGCGGCCTACAGAAAAAAGTCACAACACGGAATCATGGGTAGGAATAATCAGGTCCCGATAGCATTGATGAGAAGAACGTCATCGTTGGCAACCGGCGTATTCAGCATTTTGATTTCTTTCCTTTTAGCAGAAACCCGAGAAAGAGAGAGTGACAAATGTTTAAACCATTGGTGGGCGTTTCTGGTCCATTACTTCATCTCTGGAGAAACACTGACTTATGATTGGGTTGTCCGACTGGCACAAAACCTGAAAAAAAAGAGACCAAAAGTGATCAGACGTAGCGGAAAATCCTTTGTGTAAGCCATTCAAATGTGCTTTGCCTCTTTCAGGGTCCTGTTCAATGAGTCCTTGTTCTTCTCAAGGAAACCTATTCAAATCAAAAATTCACTTTACTTTCTTCGCATTTTAAAAAAGCCACCACTTTTTTTTTTATTACCATCAGTATTATAGTTGACCTCCCCAGCATAGTGAAGAAGCCGAAACTCCTCCCTCGTCATGGCCTTCCGGATTTTCCCATTTGCCAACTTGTGACTAAAAGAGCCACAAGAGGGACATTGACCAATGTAGCGGACGGTCCTCGTGCCGAGGGCAAAGGAAATGACTTTTAAAAGGCTCGCTCGTACGTGACAAAATGGGGATGAGCGCCCAGCGCGTCCTCCAGTTTTTCTAAGAACGAGGCGTCGCCGGTCTCTCCGGGTCTCATGCACTCGTCGTCCTGAACCACAGGGACGATACTCAAACTCAAACTCGATCGAGAGGGGCAAACATTTTGTAAAAACAAGCCTTTTGGAAGGGCTTACCAGGATGGCCACGATGCCCTTGTGCTTCTCCTCGATCAGCTCACAGATGATTTTGTTGTCAAAGTATGGCACCATCTCCCACTGGATCGATCGGAGCGCCGCGGTTTGACGTCAGCTCGGAAGCGTGGAAATTAAAAAAAAAAAACGACGTCCGCTTACCGCTATCCCTTCGCTGGCGTACTCTTCTTGCTCCGATCTGAGGGTGAGCTCGATGAAAAGCTGCTGAAGCTTCTCGCTGCAGTAGTTGATGCAGAACTGCTCAAAACTACCAGGAGGAAGAAAAAGAACAATATTGAAAATGAACTTTTTCGGGACAGGTACTGTAGGCCACTTTTTGGAGACTGCTGGATTACAGCAAGATGGCAAATAGTGATGAAGAAAAATGTTTCAGAAATGGATGTTGTGCTTGTTATGGAATCAGACCTGTTGCACTGTAAGACCTCAAAGCCATAGATGTCTAAAAGCCCTATCACCGGGAAGCTTTTATTGCTGTGGTCCACGTCATCCTGTATAGCCAAGCGATGCACAGTCATCAGCAGTGACATTCTCACATAGAAATTTGGTTGAGTAAAGCCGCACCTGGAGAGCCAGCGATCGGTTGATGTTCTCCACCAGCCAAGCGAAGGTCCGACCGTAGAGAGCTTTGGCCAAGGCGTCTCGGGATGACGTGGCTTGCTCAAAGTCCAGCGGAATGATCATCTGCGTGACAAGGAAGGATTGGAGAAGCAGTCAAACTAACAACTCGTACGCTAGTCGTACCTCCTCTCCTTTGGCAGTCAGTTTTTTGTGTGTAAGAGCTTCACGGAGGGACGAGGCTTCCAGTTCCAGCAGCTGCAAAACATCAACATAACCGTTCCTTCTTTAAAAAAAAAAACTTTGCGGAATTCCACGGCTACTTTTGGGAGAACGCTGACCTTTGCAACATTTGCGATGGGAGCCTCGGTGGTAACACACGCTTCTCCTTCCTCTCCTTCTCCAAACTGAGTGTTTCCAAGATGGAGGACGCTGGCCATGATGTTCCATAAATTCTGACAGGAGAGGATAAGCAGGGTGGCGCTTTTATTAACTTTCAAGTGGATTGTTTTACGTGTTGGAGGTAGAGCAGAGCAAGTGGACTCACCTTCTGGTCGTGGTCGGTGAAGCCGAGAACGGAGAGGGCGTTGATCAGGACCTTCCAGTTATTCTTGTCGCTAACGGAGCTGACTTTGGAACAGCTCCCCTAGTAAAGAAGACTCTGGATCTAAGACCGGTGATGGCCAGGCAACCTTTGTGGAACCCACCTTCACCAGATACTGGTAGCTCTGAGGGTTCCTTTCGAGGTCCAGCGTCTGGAGAAGTTCAGGACTCGCGCCGTCCAGAAGCTGATAGAAGATGTGGAAATTCCTTTCGCCTTGGTTGGGCTGGACCACACGAGATTTCTCCAGCAAGTAATGAAGGATGTGGCCTCCCACCGGCACCCCCTGCGCAAGAGTAAAAAGTGGAATTCGTTTGACGTGTCCATTTGTAGAATTGGCTTCAACCAAAGGATGATTTACCTTAAAGTCAAACTGCACATCCATATACTTTCCAAAGCGACTGGAGTTGCCATTCTTTAGCGTCTTGGCGTTGCCGAACGCCTACGAGAACAACGTTTGACCACGTTAAAGCGCCGCCGGTTCCCCAGTTTTGATTGGCCCACAGCAATGAGCCAGGATTGGAACCGTTGGCTCACCTCCAGAACGGGGTTGGAGCGGAGCAGGCGCTCTCCGACGGCGCCGGCACGACCGTTTGCGGGGCAGGTGGCGGCGTAGTAGAGGAGGATCTTCTTGGAGGCCTCCGTCTTGCCCGCGCCGCTCTCGCCAGAAATGAGAACGCACTGATCCCGAGAGGTGGTCCGCACGGCCCGATAAGCGTTATCGGCCAGCGCGTAGCTGTCAAAACGGACGGCGAGAATTTCAAGAGCTAAAATTGGGCCTTTCCAAAGCAATCCTTACATGTGAGGAGATATTTCGTAGAAGCTGACTCCTCTGTAGCGCTCCATCTGCGGCTTGGTGTAAATCTCCAGCTCTTTGTAAGGATTCACGGACACCAGCACCGAGCCGACGTACGTCTGAGGGGAAACGTAGACCGGGGTCACCTCTCCATCCAGATCCAGATCCAGAGATTTTCAGGGCGGCGAGGATCGATTACGTAGACGAGGTTCTCCCGGAAGCGTCGTCGCAGGTTCTCGATGAAGGCCGCCTCGCTCTTGTGGTTCTCCAGCAGGACGAAATCCTGGACGCCGACCCGGTCGCGGGCCGTGAGGGTGCTCTCCAGCACCAGGCGCACCCTCCCTTCCACGTCCACCTCCTGGAGCATAAAAGGGCCAGTTGCCGTGACATCGTTTGGACGAGAGGTGACGGACGCTCCACAAATATTTCGATAAAATGTCAAAAATGATCCTATGAAATATGACAACAAATGACTTTTAAAATGATAGTGGGCCATATTTCCCACACGAATACGTCCAAAAAAGTAACAGAAAAGTCTAAATGAAATAACTTCTAATGAGCTGCCCTGCGATTGGCTAGCAACCAACTCAGGGTGTCTGCTGCCAACTACCAGGAGTTGGCTCCAGCACCCCCTGCGACCCAGAAAATGAATGACTTCAAATATTTGAATTACAGGCTTTCTTTTTCCAACTGCTTTGGCCCCACCCATCAAAAAATATCCAAGCAGAAGATGACGTCAGGACCAGAATGAGCTCCTAGCATGCTATCCATAGGCCTTCGATTCTGGTTGTGATGTCATCGCCAGAATTGCTGAGTGGGGGAAGAGAGGCATAACTATAAAAAATTTTTTTTTAACAACAACCAGATTAGAAAATTCCTTTTCTACATTAGTGCGGCCATTTTGACATGCTAAACGTTTTTGCGTACCTTTAAATACCGATCTATGATGGCCTTCGGACGGCGTTTAGGTGGTAATGACTATTTACGACAAAGCTAATATGACACAAGGGTACAATTTAGTGGGTCGCGGTGACATTCTCTGTGGGCGCGGTGTAACATACCACACACACACACACACACGCGCATGCACAACCACGGCAACATGCAACGGGAAGTGAAACATTTGCCACTTTGCTATCCTCGCTAATGAACAACACTCTGCATCTTAGTACCTTAACAATGGGATGCTACCATGACAGGACTGTTTTTTTTTTTCTGACTAAACACTCGATTAATCTGTGATTTTTTTTCCTGCAAGTTGAGAGCAGAACAAAAGGCTTGGTTTCTCTTCTTTGGAGGTGTTGCCCTCAGGGGGCTCATTAAGCTTCTCCACGCCAGCAAATAGCAGTCACGGGGAAATCCTTCCGAAAACAAGAAGACAACGATGGAAGGTGGCCAAGACGCCAGAGAACACAACAACAAAAAAAGTCCCTTAAGGTCAAAATGGCTTCACCTTGGAGTATTGTTCTCTCGTTCCTGCGAGTGGGCTTCACCGCCGATGGGATTAATAGTTGCCTGTCAAATTTTTCCCAAGAACAAAACAACAAAGGAAGGCTGACTTTGTTGTTGTGTTCTTGGGAACATTTTTGACAGGCTAGCTAATGTCAGTAACCATTCTCTGGCATGTTTTTTTTTGTGCTGCATACCAAAAAGGAGGAATGCCTCATGAAAGACACATACCTCCGTGCAAGACTGTGCAAGGCCAAAACGCCATGAGCATAAATGATTGGACACTTAAGAAGAAGCTGACTTGGGCGTTTGGCATCGCGCCGAGCGTGCGTGTTCAATAATATCAGTTCTTCTCAGTTATGAAGGACCAGCGCTCGTTCAACATTTGGGTTGCCGGGCAACCCAAGTATTTTGTGTCACCAGACAACACAGCAAACTTTGTTCTTTGGTCTTTTTCAAGTCACGGGTTTCCATTTGGACTCTCGCAAATGTTTCCGTTTGCGAGAAACGCTAACAAGGAGTCGGCGGCTTCTGAAAACCACGTCGGGCGGCATGATTGTAAACTTAAGGGCGTGTTGGGAGGTCTTGACTAACTTTTGCCAGAGTGATTACATCCTTATTTGGTAGGCTTCTGTTCCTTGGAAGAAGGGCTTCACCCCAGCACAGCTGGATAGAGCCTCTTCTTGACAATAACATCCCTTTAACATCTCCAAATTAACACTAAAAAAAGCTCCAAATGGTGTCCGGCAGAGATAGTGGAATGCAATGGAAGTCTATTAACGTCAATGAACTGCCATGGTTAATGACTATTTTGACAGTTGCCACAAAACTGGTCCGAATTGATCTACAAAAAAACCCCAAAAACAGTATATCCTCTATTTTCCAATCAAAATAGATATACAATCTATTGTTTTAAACTACTTTAGACACACATGCAATAATCAATGAGTTGTCAAAATGATTATGAATATAGAATTCCATGATAACAAACATATTTTTCTAATGACTAATAGTCATTTTCCTTCCTAAGCTAAACTAGTGACCAATGTTCCTGAAAATAATTCAATTAAAAACGAAAAAAGGAATGATTCTCTATTTCTGCGGTCGGTGATTTAAAAAAAAAAAACGTCGATAGTCTTAGCTTCCAATGCACATTTGCAGCTAAAATGAAGGAAAGGTACTAACAAACATTTGTGCTTCCCACAGAATGACAGGTAGAAAAAAGGAGGAGAAAAGTATTGACATTTGTGCTGGTGCTGGTGGAGAGACTCTTTCTTACCCGGCCTTGGTATCTCATCGTGACTTCTTGTTTGTGGAAGAAGGATGACTTGCTGGGACCCCCTCAGGACCGGACCGGACCTTCTCCTCTCGTCTCCTCTCGTCTCTGTCTGTCAGGCGGAGTTGGAAGCTCTCATTCGGCGTCAAGTGAGGCCGCTCGCTCGCTCAATGTCTCCTCTCCACTTTTCACTTTCTCCACAGCCGTCGTCTTCCAGTCGGCATTGAAGAGAAGCCGAGTATCGTCGTGTTCACCTTAGCTTAACTTCCCAAACAAACAGGTCCGTCCGTCCTTCCCTCCGTCTGATGCGTGAAACAAGAGGAACTCCACTAGCGCGTCACGGGTGGCGCGAAGGGGGGGAAGAAGAAAAAGAAGGAAAAGAAGGGGGGGAAAGTTAAAACATGGGAAAGTATGCGGGCTGTGGGTCATGCAAGGGGAGGAAACAGGGAGTGGAAAAAGTTACTAGCTGCTCCAAAATAAAGAGTGAGTGCTCTGTTGCTACAATATTCCCCCCAGAGAAGAAAAAAAAAAAGAAATGTTGAAACATTCTTTTCTCCTTTCCCCTCCCCTCCCAGTTGACTTGGCTCCGTCCCTCCCGTCCCTCCCGTCCCTCCCGTCCCTCCCTTTTGCCCCACAAGCGGAGACAGATTCAAGTTGGATGTGGCTGAAGGACTTCTTTCTGACCAGATGATGAATGACTTGATTATATGGACTACTTTCAATAACTACAGACTACAGAAACCAGATAAAAATCACTTTTTAAAAAAATTCAGAAATCAAAACAAATAGAAGACAAATAAATAGACTACAGTGAACCTCATTTATCGCGGTTAACAGGTTCAAGACCTGCCGCAGTAGGCCAATAACCGCAATTTTTCTTATAGTTCCTTCACAATAAACTTTTCATCTATTTTTGCAGGATCCAAGCGGTGATTTGGCAGCGAGTACTTTTCCTACGTACGGTCCAATCACGCAGGCCTTCTTATCATACTATTCGCCTGGAATCGGAGTGGTTCCTTTCCAAAAGGGGCGTCCATTTCCGAAGCGTTCCAAACAATGAGACAATAGTTGTCATCGTTTGTTTGCCGCAGGAGGAAAAGCCATCCGTATTGTTTGGCTTTCCTCTCAAAGGCGGCCAATCTCCCGAGAAACACACGCATCTCCTCTCCATGGTTGTCGGCGTGTCAAACTTTTGCAAGGTGTAACATTGTCTTTTGTTTTTCGATCTAGGCCTTTGCTCTCCTGCTGGTGTGAGCGAGCGCCAGATCCTGGAAGTGGGATTTCCTTCCTCGCTCTTTCCTGATCTTAACCATTTTTCCTTCAGCTCACTAAAGCCAAGTAGAGCTTCCGAAGTAGAAGTTCAACTTGCGTGTCTTTGACGCCAGCTGTCGTGTGAATGTTGCCATTTCAGTGTCGTGTATTCGCAGCCCATCTCAGTTCTTCTTGCAAAGACATGAGGAAAAGAGGATTATTGGAACATTTTGAGCTTCTCTGTTGTCATATGTTGGGCAGTTTTTGAATTTTTGAGCTATTATATTTTAATTCTACAACACGCTGTAATCAGGAAGCATTGCATAGCACTGCATTTTTTTTTTGCGCAATTAAAATAGGAAAAGTTGACGTCTTCAGGCCAAGATTTGGCAAACAAACGCTAGCTTGGATTTTCACCTACTATTTGAAGCAGAAAATCCAATTCCACTCTATAAAGGAAGGAATTCAGAAGAACATAAACAAGCCGGCACGCGTGTGTCGTCTTTAGTCTGCAAAAGTTGCATGACTCACAGCACTGCTATGTAGCATATCGTGGAGGAATGGCTTTTCGGGCGGGGTGCAAAACGGGAGGGATTCGAACCACTCTTTCACGTTTGCCGTTTGCCCAACAAACAGGCGCTCTCTTCCTGGCCTATCGTGTTGCGGCACAAACGTCTTTTATCGAGCCCCCGCCATTGGGCATGGAGCCCCCCGGTAGCCTATTGTCCACCTGTGCCGGGTCCCGTCAGCACCCATCTGCCGTCGCTTTCACCCCGTCTTCACCTTTGCCGCCCCGTATCGCCATGACGAGCACAAAGCCCTACTGATGAATAAATAACGCCACGTGCGCTCTCATTTATAAGTTGTGTTTGTCATTGTCACGGTGGAAAGTGAAGTCGCTCACGCCAGGATAAGATTGCACTTCCACTTTTGTCTTGATCAATGAGACGAATTTATCACAAAATCTAAATACTAGTACTCCTCTTGGGTCTAATTAGTAAGTGAAGGCCAGTGTATCCCCCTTGTGGAGATTCAAGAGCAGTGCAACGCATGTCACGATTTTATGCAATATTTTTAGACGTGATGAAAAAGAAGGAAGTACAATCACTGCTTTTGAGTCGTTTTCAAATGACAAACTATTTAGCATCTTGTGGCTATTCCATAAAGCCTCTCAAAACCAAATCCAAAGCTAGAATGGGAATAAACGAAGCTGACTTGACATTTGGGCTCTCACCAGTTTGGCTTCCTTCACTTTTTGGTTTTGTTTTTTTTACTTCAAGATTTTGATCTTTAGCAAGCGGATGTTTTGCCTGGTCTTGTGTTACTTTCTTCCTCTTGCGAACACATTGTCAACGAGAGGAACGTTCTGCCTCGGCAGCCCAATTCAAAGCATCGCTGAATTTTGGAGAGTGAGCGGTCTGTTTTTTCCTCAAAGCCCATAATGTCATCCGTTTTTTCACATCACCTACCCTGCAAATTGGACTCAAATAGGTTATGATTTCTCACTTCTGTGACCTTTGACCTCTCCGGTTTGATCCAATCAATCCACTGTCACGATGAACTGACTAGTCACTCAGCAATTGAACCCTTATCTATTTTGATCCTCAAAAAAAAAACATTTTTTTCTCATTATGTTTTCTTTCTTCACAATGGAGAGTTTCATGATACTTTTGGCTCTGAAAGAGGAAGTCACTTTCGTAGCGTGATATTGACGCAACAGAGGCGGTCTTATCTTTGCACACGGGCGGACGTATTTAAGCTCGGGGAAGCCTCTGGGCATCAGTCCGTCTCCGTCCGTCTCCGTCCGTCTCCGTCCATCTCCGTCCGTGTCGACATGGCAGACGTCTACATCCGACACGTGAAACTGCTCGGCTTCGAGAAACGCTTCTACCCGAGTCAGCACTACGTGAGGCCTAACTCGGACAGGGTTCTCGTCATCTTCTCGTTTTTTCCAACGCCGGCCCTTTTTTCTTTTAGGTCTACATGCTCATGGTGAAGTGGAGCGACCTCTCCGAGAAATTGATCTTCAGGAAGTATCCTGAAATTCACACTTTCCACGTGAGTGTCTTTTTGCAAAGAAAAAAAACTTAAAGATAAAGCTGGCTGAAATATGATGGATTGTTCCCAGAAATCACTGAAAGAGATGTTTCCCATTGAAGCCGGTCAGATTGAAAAACGGGACCGAATCATCCCTCCTCTGCCAGGTAAAAATAGAGCGTCCAGAGCTGACAACCTCCGTCAAGCCCATTTCGGGAGTTTTATGTTTTCATCAGGGGTGAATGCGATTCGGGCTAATTCGATATAAAATGTAAAAAAAAAAAAACGGACAATTAAAATCAAACTCAGATGATTCACAATGCCCTCGTGTTACCAAATTCATCCGGTTTATAGTGCAGTTGAATCAAATGCGTCATTAAGATTAGCGATGGTGTGAATTTTGAGGTATTTAAATTGGAAATTTGGCACTTTTACGAAATGTTTGCTTAAAATTTTGGGGGGATTTATGGGGGTTGTCAGGAGTCCCGGAGTTTGCATTGTTTGTCCGGACAAAACTCCTGAAATTGCGGAGAAGTTGGCAGCTCTGCAGACCCTTGAATTCACTATCCATCTTCTCTTAGCTGATTGGCTGGAATTGATATCGTGATAGACCAAGCAGAATGGCTTTAAAAGTTCAATGTGACTTTGTACAACTCTTGAAACAAATCAACAAGCTTTCCTAGTCTCAGATCAGCTATCATTCCATCATTTGGTCCTTTCCGGGTGAACATTGGCCGCCATTGAAACGCTAGCCGTCCTGGGTGAAATAAGGTCGTCGAGTCGGGGATTGGAAACTTTCGTTTCAAGAAGCACCTGCGTTTCAACACATTGACTTCTCTTTCTCCATCGGTGTTGATCGAAGGAAGGCGGAAGAAGGCAAAGCCACAAAAACCCCGTTTTGCACAAGTTTGGATGTCGCTCGATTGCAGCGCTTCCTCTCCCGCGCTAGCCACACTCACTCACTCACTCACTCAGAAGTACTAACTAACTAACTAAGGTGTTGCCGTCTAGCGCCACGCTGGGTGGAGAGCCAAAAGTCTCGGGAAAACACGCAGAACACCTTAAGCGGGTACTGCCAGGCCCTGGTGGAGCTGCCGCCGCACATCTCGCGCTGCCGACACCTCAACCTTTTCTTCAAAGTGCGACCGGAGGACGAAAAGCCGCCGGCGCCCAACACGTCAGTTTCACACGCTCGCCGTTATTACGCCATCGTACTCACCCGCTTTTTGGTTTTAAATATGTTTTTGTGAGCAGCGGGAAAAAAAAAGAAATCTTCTTGGAAACTAAAGTCAACAACAACATATCTGGTAAGAAATCAAGAAAAAATGGATTTTAGCCCGGTCCAAAATATCCACACTAATGATTACATCTAGCGCCGGGAATGTCATCTAAAGAGTTGAAAGTGATGACGATTGAGCGCATTTTTCAGAGATTTCCGGCCCCATCTTACTGGACACATACAGAGTGATCGCAGACTTCACCAAGACGTCCAAACATGAGCTCAACCTACACGTGGATGATTTGGTGGAAATTGTGGAGAAGAACCAAAATGGTGAGAAACCCAAAAGTTCCTAATTCGATGTAGTATTTGATATGTAGGTTTTATACTAATGTTTGAATTTGGGGAAGTAATATGTGGCTCTTTTTGTCTTTTTGTCTAGGCTGGTGGTTCTGCCAATGCGAGACCAAACGAGGTTGGGTTCCGGCCACTTACCTGGAACCGCTGGACGGGCCCGAGGAGTCCGAGGAGGCGGAGCCAAATTACGAAGGTAGTCGCTGGTTGACCTCCATCCATTTTCTTGCTTCCAATCCGACGTTGGAGCCGTTTGTCCACCGTAGGAGAACTGCACGTCACGGTCCGAGCCCACGTGGCCGAGACGGACGATGAGATCTCGCTGCAAGTGGGAGAGACCATCGAGGTTATTCACAAGCTTTTGGACGGCTGGTGGGTCGTCAGGTACATCAAACGAAGGTACATATCAAGTCATTTGACTTGTTTTACGTCAGCGGCTTTGCTTTTCCATCTTTGCCTTCAGGAAAGGTGAAGAGACGGGTCACTTCCCCTCCATGTTCCTCCAGAAAGCAGGCCAAGGAGACCAATATCACTTTGCTGAGCAACCACAGGGACAGAAACCTCCCCCTCGCAGGTCCGATAATCGACCTCTCTCGCGATAACCCTAGTCATTCGTCGGTTGTGGTGGTGCTCGGGAAAAGCTCGCGGCAAAACAATTGAAGAAGTGCTTGGCCCATTGACTGGCAGGTCCACCATTAAGAACGCCAAGAGCATCCACGGGAGAGGCCGGCAGCGCCTCAGCCAAGAGGCCTACAGGAGGAACAGTCGCCGATACCTGCAGAAAAAGGACGGGCGCTCCAGTATAGCCAAGATTCCGGAAAAGTCACCTCTGAGAGAGCGCAAGAATCAAGGTAAACTAAAAAAAACCTAAGCCTTAAAAAAAAGAAGAAGCTCATCTAATGCTCAAAAGCCAAACCCGACTGTCACGCGTTAACCAACCCACACAGGGAACATTCCTGAGCGGCGGCGGAGTTTGAGTTCAGAGGGCGAGCTGAAGCCAGAGGCCCCGGTGGTCCCCCCTCGACCCAGTCCCGAGCTCATTCTGGAACGCTGCACCGACAACACCCGCAAAAAAGTCAGCTTCCGCAACTCGGAAAGCAGAAACAGTACCTAGAGGAGACTGGACTGGTCGGCCTCCCGCAGCTTCAACAAATTCTTTCTTTTGTGACCTTTGTTGCCGTGAAAGCAATTCCTTTCCCTGACAAGAAATCCAGCGTATACTGCTTTGTGCACCAGCAAAAAAAAACAAAACAATAAATGCTACAAAACCTTGTCATTCTAATTTTAAGGATTGGAAAAAATGTTTGACCCCGACGTGATTTGAACACGCAACCTTCTGATCTGGAGTCAGACGCGCTACCGTTGCGCCACGAGGTCTTCGCGCCAAATTGACGATATATGGAAATATATAGAAAGCAAGGGACCGGGATATACACAATTAACATTCTAGTAACGTTCATGATAAAGATGTCTGCCTGCGCAAGCCTGATGAAACACAGAAACAAGTGACAAATGATGCATTTCTCTCATTGAAAATAGCCCAACATTAACTACAACATTTGCACCACCTAGTGTAGCTTCAGTTGTTGCCTGTGAATATATTTTGGCAGCGTTAGGTTAGATTAGGTTAAAGACAGTATATTCATCAATGGTAATGTGCTCGTTTCCCTTCATTTACCATCCTTATCCTCACTGCAACCATTTAAATTATACGTATTTTGTCTTGACGACGCTTTACTAACCGGAAAACAACATTCAAAATAAACTACTCTGACAAGTAGTCTTTTTGTTCGCAAATCTCGTCGGCACCATTGCGACACAGGACGTATTTGTAAAACTCTCTTGCTTTCGAAAACGATCCGTTTTTAACGGATAGCTTCTATTGTTATCTCGCCAACGACGTGAAGCTCGGCTTTTATTTTGAAAAACAGAGGAGAAAAGGAGCGCGTCCCCTAATGCCGGGTGCTTGACTCGCCCTCCTCCTCCTCCTCCTCCTCCTCCTCCTCCTCCTCCCGTTGGCCTAATGGGGGCTGTTGTTTCTCGGAATGCGTCTTGGTGCCTTCTTGCAGGTTTTGGCAAAGGTTTCGACGCGATCGTGTTTGCACCGGCGATGGGATGCCTCCGGCCCTAGTGTCCTTTTTAAAGGGAGCCCCAACCGTGCGACTGCGGGGCATTTCTTCAAGGGTCGCTCGAGGAGCATCTCTACTTGACACAGGTCTGTCCGTCTGTCTGTCTATCTATTTTTTTGCCATCACGTCCTTCTGATGCCAGCGTTTGAAGAAAAATGATAATAATAAATAAACATTTTCACATCTGCACCCATTGTTTAGTCAGCTGTGGCTAAATATGAGTAATATGTGGCACAGATTAGTCATCTGTGGGTACTATTTTGCACATATTACTAAACTGTGGGTACAATTTAGTCATTATTAGCCACCATTTAGTTAGTTATTTAGATCCACAGATTTCAGATGATTCATGTGTAGCCAAATATAATGAAACAATGGGTACAGATTACGTATGAAAACTAATCATCTGTAACTGCAATTTACTTGTATGTTCCCACAATTAATCTGTGCACAGATGACTAAACTGTGGGTACAATTTACTCATTCATATATTTTTCTCGCCCAATAATTTATGTAGCATTACATTTTGGTCACTAAAATCCGATTTTACGATATTCAATTAAACACAACTAAAAGCAAAGACAAATATTTTTTGCTTTTGTTGTCTTCCCCTACATTCATTCATTTTCGGAACCGCTTTATCCTCACAAGGATCGCAGGGGGTGCTGGAGTCTATCCCAGCTGACTTTTGGGCACGAGGGGGAGGATACCCTAAATCGGTGGCCAGCCAATCGCAATCTCTCCATACACCCGAGAAATAGCCTTTTTTTCTTTACTACATCCCGGTTCTACATTTTATTATTATATATATATTGTTATTATCATCTGAAGAAAACTGTTATTTGGGTCCTAGAGCAGAATTGAAACCATTGTGGAGCATGTGAAATTTCAGTGCATTTCACTTTTGTACCTACCCTGGGCCACCATTACCAGGGGATTTTTAATGTAGTGCTCGTCTGAGCCGCCATTACGAGGTAAAATACGAACGTGTGGGTTTTTTTGAGGTGTCGAAATGTGGGTCAACGGGCAGCGCTCCATTGTCGTTCTGGGATCATTTCACCACGTACGAATCTTTATGTTGCCAGGAGGGATGAGAGGAGCGCAAACAAGAGCGCAGCGTTTCTAAGCAACAACAGAGCCGACGGACGATGGGCTACAAGGTACAAATAAATCCAAGAATTTGGAGGAATGAATGAAAGAAAGAAAGAAAGAGCCAGTCGGGTCATTCAAACGGCTTTATTTCCTCCCCGATTTAAACAGCGAGTCATAGCAACTCCACTTCTTGGAGCATCCCGTGAGAAGTGTGCTAATTAGCATGGCTAACAGACAGTCATTTCCATGGAATTTAGAGCAGGACCATTTTTGCCCAAAATGGAAACTACGGCGAGTATTTCCCCATATTAGAAGGAATGATTATCCCACCTACGCATTCGTTTGTCTTCTCTGTGTTGTGTAGCTGTTCCGAAAAAAAGTACTTTTATTGCCCCTCCCCCTTGACAGTGCAAAATAGTCAATGTGCAAAGTCAGGGATGATAAATTGTGCACTAAGCGGAGCCAGTTCACTCGAAATGAGGATTAGCGCATGTGAGACGAGCAAGTGGTTTGTTAATCCGCCGTCACGGCCGTGACCTCCGGCCGGCAAAAGATAAATAGGACACTCCAGTCAAAGCAAAAATGGAGCAATGGCCTCCAGGAAGGCCTCTTGACTTTTATTTTGATCCTCCCAGAGGTCAAATAGAAGAAAATCCGCTCCGTCCTCTTCTGCATTAGACAACGTCCAATCCATAACGACAAGCACGTCCGACCACGTACGTTTGCGGCTAATCGGGCCCAGCCGGATGGACCGGGGTGTTTTTCCCAGTCCGGGTTGTTTTGCGCAGATCCCGGGGGCGGCCATGGACCGGGTGAGCCTGCTCTGGCGACTGCGCCGTCGCGCCCGCCGCGGCGTCCTCTGCATGACTTTCTTCTGCGTCTCCATGGCGCTGCTCTACGCCCTGTGCGCCGAGAACAGCGTGCCCGTCACCGACGCCATTTTCGGCGTGCGGGCCCGGACCCGGGCCCAGCCTCGCACGCACTCCGTGGTCAAGGTGGGTGTCCCCGAGCGGACTTGCTCCGACGCCGGTTTGAAGCTATTCCTCCTTTCTATTCGTTGAAAATATTCCCCGGTTGGATTCGGAGTCATTTCCGAGTCACTTCCTGTTAATTTTGGTTAAAAAAAATACTATGGGTCTTGCGCGTGCCTTTGGAAAGTTGACGACGCAGAAATTGAGTTTTTTTTGGGCTAAACTGGGTGACGATCACTTGTATTTTGGTGAATTTTCAATGCGTCGATGATGCCAGGTGGGAGGAGTCAGAAAAAGCTTGACGTTATCTCAACGCAACTTCCCCATCAGGTGCTGCGAGGCGGTTCCAAGACGGCCTTGCTGGACCCCAAAAAGCTCCCCGGAGTGGTGCCCGGCGACCCCAACCGCCCCATTCCCGTGCTCTCCTCCCCCAACCGCACCCTGGAGCCCCGCGGCGGGCAGCGAAAGGCGGCTGCGGCGGCGGCGGCGGGCCGAGGCTTCCTGGCGGGCGTGCTGCCGCGGCCCCTCCTGCGGGCGCTGGACACCCTCTTCGGGGTCCGTCGGCGAGGCCGCGGCGAGGGCGGGGACGGCCGGCTGTTTGAGATGGACGGCCTCCTGGGAAAAGTGTGGAACGAGAACATGTCCAGCGACATGCTGGGGAGTCGGCTCAAGAAGGTGGTCGGCAACTACAGGGTGAGCAATTGAATTTCTTCCATGGTTGGTCATTGATTTTCTTGTCTTGTCTTTCTTCAATCAACTTGCTTGACGGTGTGGGAAAATGTAGTCGTTGTGCTCATTTCAAATGAACTTTCCAAATGTGCCCTTCCAATTTCAAGAGTCAAGTAGGCTACAATATTGATATTTTTTTATGAATCATTCAAACAAATATTTCTACATATATATTTCCTATGACGAAATACGCCCTGCGTTTGGGTGGCCACCCATTCGTTGGCTGGGATAGGCTTTGGCACCCCCGCGACCCGTGTGGAGATCAGCGCCACAGAAGACGAATGATCAAGAAATACACTTCAATTGCAATGATTATGATAATTTTAGAATACTTTCTCTTAATACTTTGATTTAAGTTAGATAGTAAGGGTTTTTTTTTTCTACTCGCGCGCTACCGACGGTAAATGCAGTGAATTTTGGTCCTACCTGGCTCACGCAGGCGATGAACAAATTCGGCGTGGAGTCCGGCGGCGCCATGGCGGGGGCGGCGGCGGCGGGGGGCGGCGGGCCGACGCTGAGCGGGCCCGAGCTCCTGTGCCAGATCCGTCGGAAGGTGGAGGTCTCCACGCTGACGGCCGACCTGCCGCCTTTCTCGTCCCCGGCCTGGACGTGGCAGCTGCCGGCGCGCCCGCTGACCTCCGAAGTGGGGCCCTTCCGGAGCTGCGCCGTGGTCACGTCGGCCGGATCGCTCCGCAATTCGGGCCTGGGAAAAGAAATAGGTCAGCGCCTCCATCGGCTATTTACGTCTGCACTTTTTTGTCTTTTTCCTCTTTTGCAATCTTCTGGCGTAGATTTAACTTTGGCCCCAAGGGAAACCTAGCTTAGGTTTGGGCTTCCGCGCGTCTCTTTGTTAGCCTTTGTTAGCCTTAAGATAGCTCCGAAACGGATGAAGGGATTCCGCTTATTATTGGCCTTTGGTCTTCTTTTCAATAACACCGAGATGGAATTCCAGGTCAGTTCTCAAAACAACATTGTTTATTTGGAGGAGAAGAGACGACAAATGTCAACGTTAGCGGCTGCCTTTTCAGTTTAAAAAGGGACATCCAATGTGCTTGGCTGCTTTAACACACCTCTTCCGGTGGCTTTTAAGTTAAACAATCTGTTAGGACAGTCATTTCAAGATACAACAGTTCCGTCTGGACTATAAAAACAGGACAGGATGTCGGGGCGCAGGTCGGAACAGGTGTACCATATTGCCCTGCTGTTAAAAATGAAAGAATTTTATTACAACTGTAGAACACAGGAACAAATGTTTATAAGGCAAACACAATGATCATATACCGTGGTCAAACATTACACTTAAATAATCAAACAATCCTTTTTATAACAGATCATTCATAACGTTATCCATCTTGCCGGCTGGGTATTTTTTTAATAGGACACTCGAGAGGCAATTGAATTTTAGGGTGCTGAGGTCCAAGGCCGCGGACGACGGAAATAGGTTTTTGTTCAAGATAACTCGGGAACGGATAAAGGGATCGTCATCAAATTTGTAGGGCGTTTGTCATACGAAATGGCCGGTGGGGGTCAAAGGTCACACGGCTCAGAAAAGCAGTTCCCGATTGGCCGACGGAGCGTATTTCGCATATGTGATCTGAATGAACAAATTAGCGAAGGTCGGTCTGGCCTTGGATTTATGGGTTGTTCTCGATGTTCTGCCGGAAACGACAGATTCCCACGATGCCGTGCTGCGTTTCAACAGCGCCCCCACCGCCACTTACGAGAAGGACGTGGGTTCCAAGACCACCCTGCGCCTGTTGAACTCGCAAGTACTGTGACGCTCCCGTGGCGCCGCCCGAGAGTCTGCGGGATCCTAACGCCCATCTCTCGCACGCAGGTGATGTCGTCGGACAACAACCACTTCCTGTCCAGCTCGCTGTACAGCACGGGCGTGTTGGTGGCCTGGGACCCCGCCCCCTTTTCCGCTAACCTTACAGAGGTGGGACAGAGAGTCTGACAAATATTATGTTTATTCTATTGGATTTGTTCCAAAGAAAAAGCAGAAAACAGTCAATTTTCTCCAATTTCGAGTGATGTTGTACACATAGAGTTTTTAGCAAAATAGCATCACATTTGTGGCAGTTTGACGCAAGCGGTCTTTCTCTTTTGCAGTGGTTCAACCACACGGATTACCCCATCTTTAGCCAGTACCTCCGCTACAGGCGCCTGCACCCCCAACAGCCCTTCTACATCCTCCACCCGCGCTTCCTGTGGCAGGTGTGGCAGCGAATCCAGGACAACTCGGCGGAACCCATCCAGAAGAACCCCCCTTCTTCGGGGATGCTGGGTAAGCTAGCGCTAACGGAGCGACGCGCCAATGGCCGCTTGGCCTCCCTCGAAAGCAAGTCTTCTTGCGCGCTCTTTCAGGCACGGTGCTGATGATGTCCATTTGCGAGGTGGTGCACGTCTACGAGTTCCTGCCCTCGCAACGCAAGACGGAGCTGTGCCACTACTACCAGCGCTTCTACGACGCCGCCTGCACGCTGGGCGCCTACCACCCGCTACTCTACGAAAAGAATCTGGTCAAACGCATGAACCGGGGGCCCGACCGCGACATTTACACCCGCGGGCGCGTCACGCTGCCCGGATTTAGCAGCCTGGCTTGCAACGCCACGCCGGCGGCGGCGGCGGCGGCAGCGGCTTAAATTCAATGGCTTCAATGAGGTGGACCCTAACAATTCAAAACTCTTTCAATTAATGAAAAATCAGTCCATTTTGGAAATCGTCATGGGTCCCTTTTCAAAAATACGTGCTGTATGCTGTTAAATTGCCACCACCCAAAAAAAAAGGAATGTGGCACACTGCTGCTTACTAGTGGACGTGAGTAGGAGTGCAGCCACCCAAAACATGCGTAAAGATTGATTCAGACAGATTTTGAAACAAAATGGCAGATGTTTTGAACCACCTCCACTAAAAATATATTTGTATCATTATTTTAGGTACTTCATTGTGGACGGGATATTTTCCAGCGGGCGTACTTTTGGTGTTTCGAATTGAATGCGTTGGTAAACCCGGACCTTACAGACGTCATAGTTATCCTTCCTTAGAATGTCATTGGACAGTAAGCATTCAATTATAAACCAAGGAACCGGAAGTGAAATAGCACGCTTGTGCTATTTCACTTGACGTTAATAGATGGGTGGCGGCAATTTAACGTCAAGTATTTTTGCTTTTGGCGGCACGCAAATTGTTTACCGACTATAGAAAGAGTATGTACTATATTTTTAGGGAAAATGGACTTACGACTGAAGGATTTGAGATACAAACAATTGTCGGATTAAAAGGTGGAGGAGTCAAACGATACGCCCTTGCATGTGGGCGAGGAGGGCCATTTATTCTGCATGATTTTATAGGAGAATAGGCAGAAATGTTGGTGCCAAACCTTTGTAGTATGGCATTCAATTTTCTTCCAGACATTCAAACATCCAATCAAATTCCACGGCGACTATCTTTGATTTTGTATTCGCGCATCCTTTTAGTGTTTGTGTCAATCAAATGTCAATGCTGACTTGGACCATCGCGTCCATCGACTCCGCTGAGAAACATTTTTGTTGATTTGAAGAAGGCACAAGTATGCACTTTGTACACATTTTGTCAACTCCCGCTAATATGCCAAAATTGTCCTGAAAAATTCCTTTGGCCGCAGATCCAGAAAATGCTGAAATGTCCTTTCGTGTTTGGAAATGCAGCTCTTTTGGATGGAAAGAAGCATTTTTGAGATGCAACATTTGTTGAGCTTTGTAGGGCCAAGACAGTTATTTTGCTCATTCCAAAAAAATGGACTTTGATATCAAAGTTGTGGGAATTGTTTTTTTTTTTCCAGTTCCTTCTTCCTTTTGGATTCGTTTCGGTCCATTTGCAGCTCACTTTTTCTTGATTGGTTGAAAAAGAAAACACTTCAGGCCCCCAATAACAATTGTATTATTTCATTAAATGTATTGTAAAGGGTTAAGAAGGCTTTTCTTGCCGTGTTATTGGGAGAGAATCATAGCATTTGTTTTTTTATGTTTAAGGCCAGCAGCGGACTAATTGAGGATTTGATGTAGAATTTCTATGCAGCCACCTTGCATGCTTCACTCCTTCTGCACTTTGTGGGAAGCCTTTTTTTCCCCTCGAAGAAATGTCATTTCCAAGGAAAGTCCTCTTCCGTGTTCCTTCTGCTGTTTTCCAACGTTTTTCAAACGAACTGCACGTATCCGTTCCCGTCCCGACGTTTGCCGAGAGGCAGAAAAAAAAAAGTCAACAAATCACTCACTGCCTGAATAATAAAGTAGAATGTGATCGTTGAGAATGACTTGGCGTTTGATTATGCCGACTCCTAAAAGCTGACCTTATTTTCTTGACAGCGGGCCAAACCATCTTCCATATTTTGGCCAAAACACGGGATGGAGAGATGGACCCAAATCGGGCGTACGTACGTACGTACAAAAGGACTTTGTGTCCATTGGACGGACTCAATGGTCGACTGTGTGGCGTCGTCACAGACGTACAAACTAGTCTATTATTTGCGTGGCGGTCACTAAATCCACGTTTTTGCCCTCTTTTATGACACGGAGAGGCATTCCAATGTGACGTCCGAGGAGGACGCTCCAACTGATTTTTGGCCGTTGACGTCCAATCGTGTGCTTCTGGAAACGGCTCGGTGGCTAATACGTAGACGTCCGATTCCATCTGACGTGGGCCGCCGTCCTTCCCGTTTCAAATGGACGGGCCGTCCGTGGCCGTCCGGTTGAGACGAAGCCGAAGACACTGGCGACATTGAAAGGCCATCAATGGAGTCTTTATGATTGTCCGAAACGCCTCCTCACAATTGGCGTACACACACCCGGCTGAAGTGTGTGAGCGTGTGTGTGTGTGGGTCAGTGGGACACACACTCACGCTAGGATGGCGTCCGCGTCGCCTCGCCGGCGTCTCACGTCTGGGACCGTGGCCGCCATCTTTCATCTCCTCCTGTCAGGTGAGATGCGGACCGACTGATTCCATCCGGACGGAAAGGATGCCCTCACATTCGTCACTATATCGTTATATTTTTAAAAATGTTTTTTTTTTAAAGTTAGAACCTAAAAAAGGGAAATATACATGTATTTGATATTCTTCTGTTTTTAGGTTTTATTTAGTTAGACTTTTTCATAAACAAGGACAGTAAGCGTTTTGGTTTTCATTTTTGGATCTAATTTAAGAAAAGTATTATTTTGACTCATGAGTTACATTTAAAAACAGCATATAGTATTCTCCAATTTGCTTTCGCTACAAATCCTTGAAAGTGTAGAAAGAGAATTTGCATTTGTCTCCTCTTGGTGGGTGTCAATCTAGGTGGCGTCTTTCCCAGCTCCTGCTTCAAAGTGAGCGAAGGCGCCGTGGCTTCGTTGTCCTGTCAGTACTCGGTGCGCCGGTTCGGCTTGAGTCGCGTGTGCTGGGGCCGCGGCTGCGGCACCCTCTGGTGCAGCAACGTCCTCGTCCAGACCGACGAGAATGGCGTCATCTCCAAGGTCAAAAAAAAGGCTCAATTGACGGGAATCCTTCCTGAAATGTCCCATGAAGCTGGAGAAGCCTTTTTTTTTCTTCTTACGCCCGTTGTCCTCACCTCAGGCGGACGACCGATTCCGTCTGACGGGAGACGTGCTGGACGGACAGATGGACCTGGACATTTTGGACGTGAGGCGTAGCGACAGCGGGCCGTACTGCTGCAGGGTGGACATCGACGGGCTCTTCAACGACAAGAAGGTCATCATGAACCTACGGGTGGTCAAAGGTAGGATTGGCCGGCTGGGGGAAAACCGAGCGCTCCGTTTCCGGCTCCACGTACACGGACGCCACCTTTCCTTTCTCCGTCAGCTTCGATCAACGCTCCCACGACGACCACGTTGTCCGCGACAACGACGAGCGCCACTCCGGAAACGGAGGCGCCGACTTTTGCAGGTGGGTTTTCTTTCCAAGACAAGAGCGCAGAATTCAAAGCACTTCCATATTTGATGGAGTGGACAGTCCTTTCCCATTCTTACACACGTGACCTCTGACCTCACGACCTTGGGCATCTATCAGCGTCAATGGCAGCCAATGAGCGAATCCTGTTCATATCCGGCAAATTTCATCCTAATCTCTTTATCCAGTTGGAACTCATCTTGACCTTTGACCTCCTCTACCCCCTTCTCCATTTCTATTTACAAACATATCCTGCCAGAAGACAAGCAAACACACAAAAACTAGAAATATACAGAGGCTAATGGACAATATCTGCTGTAAATTTACGCTAGCGATGAATTCCTGGGGGGGACTGTTTTACCTCAATATACTGAGAAAACAACTACAAACTTTGAGGTAGGTGGATTGTTGACATCTCCATCCTTCTCTGCTTTGGCAGTCACTAGACAAATCAAGAGGAACTGGACAACGCCACGCTCCACCGTCATCAGCGTGAGGAACCTTTCCGTTCCCCGATTCATCTCTTTGGCGACGCTTCATCGGTTGGTTTGAACTTAAAAAATTGCAGGCGGCGGAGCCGGCTTCCGCATCGCTCTCCCTCAAGATCAACGTTCCGGTCCTGTCGCTGTCGCTCTCGCTGACGGTCCTGATCACGTTGGCCGCCGTTTTCTTCTCCCTGGCCTTCAAGCGTAGGTTCTCGTCGGGCCGATCGTCGCGATAAGTCGAAGAAGAACGAGACCTGGAATGGCGCGCTGGTGGTTTGTTTTGTTCGCAGGTGGCTTACGCAGACCCACTTGGAGGCGTGGCTGGTGAGAACCACTTGTATTTTTGGGAGGGGCGTTGTCACTTTTCCAACAAAGAAAAATAGGAAGGCAAGGCCATTGTAGTCCGGGAGGTTTGCGAGGCTTTCAAAGAGATGCTGTTGATGTTGGGAAGCGTCAAGCTGGGAATTTGACCGTGGATTTTTCCTCCTGCAGTTTTTCCGGTGAGGAGGTTCCTCACATCATTTATGAGATCAGGATGAGAAGACCAGTTCAGGAGAACATCTACACGCTCGACTAGACTTCATGGGGCCATTTGTTGTTTGGAGCAATCGTCTTCACCGTCTCAACGGAAATCATCTTTTCTTACTCTTAAGCTGTGAATAAACTTACTTTTGGTCTATTGCTGCTGCTGACATTTATTTCCCTCACACGTTTTATAAATTTCAACAAGTATATTTGTACTACAAAATGACTGCGGAATAAAAAAAAAAAACAGGAATTTTCTTCATTTGAAATATCCTCCATTGATTTTTTCTATCCATTTTCTATTTTTTAAGAACGCTGCAATGTTTAACTGATAATCGGTGAACAAACGGGAAAACACTGTTTCAATGCGAAGGACTAATGCGCATTTAGTTTGAAAAATAATTGTGTCGGTTCCGGAATAGATTTCTGTCACTTAACAAGGATGGCCATTGGTCCAAAATGTAAAGGTAGAATTTAGAAAAGACGGCGGAAGCAGACTAGTGTCACTTTTTTAATTTTTGTAGCCCGTCGTTGGTTCGACATGAGAAGAAGGGACCCTAAAATGCCGCTATTGTACATAACTTTATATTGCAACCACATTTTCCTCCGAAACTAGCCAAACTATTATCGGAAGCTGCGTTAGCCTTGAAGCTAAGCCAAGGCTAACTTGTGTGTTCAGTCGCCGAACACTGCGGAATGTCTCGTGATAGCGATCTTGGTGAGCAATAAAGTGAGTACTTCATGTTTCTTCTTTTAAAAAATTCACACCAAAACGATGGTGTAGCGGCGCAAAGTTACGTTATAGCGATGTACTTCATGTCATATGACCGAATGACCTCACTTGGTCGGATTACACGTTAATACGAAAATGAGAAATGACATAATCGTGGATTCATTTGTTGCCATGTCCTTGGCTTTTTCGATTTAGGACGTCAATTCTAATGGGATTCTAATAAAAATAGAACATGGCAATGAAAGCCAAGCGCTGCCCCAAGCAAAAATTCGCAGCGTCGCAGAAGTTTTCTTGCGTGAACGTGTGTGATCAACAATTAAAAAAGTACTCACTAATTTTCTCTTGACGGCGCTAGACGTCCAATTTAACGGTCAGTAGGCGTGCTGGGATTGCTGACTCCGGCCTTTGTGTTTTCCAGGATGCTCCACCTGCCTTACAGCGTCCTGGAGCGGGATCAGCCCCTGGTCCGGGTTTCCTACACCACCTTTGTGGTGTGCATGCTTCTTCTCCCGGTCTTCGGACTCATTTTGTCCCTCTTCATATCTATCATTTACCATTTCGAAGACGCCAACTACACGCACTGTCACGTAAGTGTCCGCAAAAGTGAAATCAAACAAAAGCAAACAAAATTGGAACTCATTCGACGTGGGCTTTTTTTCCGGAGGCCGATACGATTTCCTCCAACAAGAGGGAGACTATTTTTCTTCTGCTACTCTGTTGTTTCTCAAAATGGCCACTCTCCAGTGTGTTTTGGATTTCTCCCTCCACCAACACACCAGAATCTAATTAGTGGCCAGGCTGCACATCAGTTGATCGTTTAGTTCACGTCTGCTTGAGGAGGCGGGAGGAAGGGAGGGAGTTTTTTCAAAACAAAGTGGATGACAGACTTGGTGCTCTCCAGGACCGGATTTGACCCCCTGTCCCCCCCCCCAACCCGCTCGATTTTAATAACAAACCCTGTCTGTTTATGTCATCCTCCCCCCCCCCCCCAGGTGAGCAACTACCTCCCATCCATCAGCGCCGCCATAAGCCGCGTGCCGGAACTGTACATTTGGCGCTTTTGCATCGGGCTGCACTCGGCGCCGCGCTTCCTGTTGGCCGCCACCTACTTCTCCTTCTACCGCCTGCGCTTCGCCGCCGAGCTGCCGGACCTCCTCCTGAGTTGGCTGGCGTTTGCGTGCAACCTGGCCGAAAACTCGGCCCTCCTGCTGCTCACTTACGTGGCGTCCACGGAGGACTACGGTGAGGACGACCCCCCCCCCCACGCGTTCCCGGCGAAATGGCGTGCGGCATCTTTAATGGGCATTTTGTTTCCCCTTTGCAGAAATTCACAAAGGCGCCTTCGTCACGTTCGTCCTGAGCTCCCAACTCTACATGCTTATTACGTGTCGGTTGTGGTACGTGATTAAGAGTCACTACGTGAAGAGAGAGGTAAATTCGTCCACGGTCGACGGATGGACGGATTGGATGGTCGGGTTTGATTCCGAGGTCATCTGTTTGCGTGTCAGGAGCTGATATCGTACCGGTTGAAGGTGCGCTTGTTGCTATTCAACTTGAGCTGCTGCGCGGCCGCCGCCTACTTTTTCCGACGCCACAACAGACACTGCGAGGCCGGAGGTGAGCGTCCCGTCGAGCGCATCGAGCCGTTGGAGCGTTTCCCCGCTCTTGACCGTTGCGTCCTTTGCCGTCCGTCTTCAGTCTACACGCTGTTCGCCTTCTTCGAGTACCTGGTGGTCTTCTCCAACATGGCCTTCCACACCACCTCCATCTTGGACTTTGGGAGAGAATCTGTCATGGTGGCCCCGTTGCCTGAAGACAAACGATACTGACGTCCACGACGGCGCTGGCTGGATTGCTTTTCTTTCCTTCTTTTTAAATCAGACAAAGTTTGTTCATAAAAAAAGTGTATAAAATTGAAATTTAAACTTCCAAAGATTCTTTCTTATACCTAAGCACTGACCCTTCCTTCCATTCATTTAGTATATGCACACCTAATGCTCAACTGGGTCGCGGGGGTGCTGGAGCCCATCCTAGCTGGCTAAGTTGTATGTATGCCATTGAACAAAGTGCCCCCTAGTGGACATTTTGTATCCATTTTTCAGATACGTCTTGTTTTTGCCCTACTGCAGTTCACCACTAGGATATATTCTCATTTTAAATGCCATTGACAGTCTGGGACGTCCACTCCATAATTTAAAAAAATATATATATATTTTTTGGCATTTGACTTCTACTAGTGATAAACTTTTGGCCGTTATTTCCATCTGAAAGAAACGCGGTGGAGATCTAATATTTATTGACAGATTACAGGCCTTTTGAGAGCACCTCTGGGGAAATTTGGCTTTTCAAAATGCACAGCAGGCAAGTGGCGCATTTCCCTCACTGCTGGAGAGGAAGAAAAAAAGAAGAAGTTGTAGACAGGAAGAGAAAGCGGCTTCCCGGCGGCTGCCAGGAGTTGCCGGAAAGGACGGACAATCGGCGCCGTCTTCCTCTGTGGGAGATCTTTTTTTCTGCCTGGTCATTGGAGAAAATGCTGCGCTCTTTTTTGGTGGTGTAGAATTTGTTTCAATTTAGTCTGCTCCTGTGGATTTGATGTGGAGAGGCAAATGGGTTATGAACTTGTTGGATACCATGGAGGGTGTCTAATCAGTTTGAAATGGGAGGGTTGACAGGTGCAGTTGGTTTTGGGCCATCCCGGTGGCCGCGTTTCAAAGAGTCTGGCCAGCCTGGCCTGTTTTTTTTTTTTTCCTTTCTCAGAGCAGAACGCAAGGTTTCCTGGTGACGGCGGGCTCCGGGTCCAGGTAGGCCCTGACGGCCTCGGCGAACACGTCCTTGATGCCGTCCTGGTTGAGGGCGGAGCACTCCAGGTAGCGCACGGCTTGGATCTGGCGGGCCAGCGCCACGCCCTGGTGGTGCGTGACGGGCGCCTGGTTCTGCTCCTTCAGCTTCCTCTGGGTTTCGCCGTCGTTTCGGAGGTCGCTCTTGGTGCCTACCAGGAGGACGGGGACGCCGGAGCAGTGGTGGGAAACCTGCGGGAGAGCGGGCACGGGACGGTTAAGGTCCGCTCCTTCCGTCCGAGCCGGGACGGGACGGGGACGGGGACGGGACGGGACGGGACGGGGACGGGACTCCGCCCCTCGCCTCGCTGGCTTACCTCGGGATGCCACTTGTGTTTGACGTTCTCGTAGGAGGCCGGGCTGGAGATGGAGAAGCAGATGATGAAGACGTTGGTCTGCGGGTACGACAGCGTCCTCAGGCGGTCGTACTCCTCCTGGCCCGCCGTGTCCCACAGGTTGAGACTGATGATCCTGCTGTCCACCGTCACCTGAAATCCGAGCAGTTTTGGCCGTTTGGGCCGTTTGGGCCGTTTTGGCGGTCCGTTATTCCATTCCGGCCGGGGGTGTCGGAGAAAGCTTTTTGCGCACCTGGCTGCTGTAGTTGTCAAAGACGGTGGGGATGTACTCTTTAGGAAAAGCTCCAGTGGTGTAGGAGATGAGGAGGCAGGTTTTCCCCACGGCGCCGTCGCCCACCACCACGCACTTGATTGTCTGCATGATCTAAGCCACCTACGACAGACAAACGTTACGCCGACTTTCCACAGGCGTGACTCGGGATCCTAAGTCAGGCTACATTTTGGACTCGGTTTTTCGACCAATTGCTAGGTAGACACTCAAATAAACAGTTGCTCGCACGTTTACCTGTCCACCGGATTGAATTGGATTAATTGGTTAGAGACTCATGACATCCCATCGTCTGGCTCCTGAGAAGAAAAAAGAGAGTAAACTGTTAGTATACGTAAATGTAATGTATGATTTATACTGCTCCCTAGCGGCCGTCACCACCACAAGTTGCCAAAACGTTTGAATGGATTAGACATTAGATATTTAACAACGTAGTACTTCTTGCAATTTCCTTATTTTGGAACACACATTTGTGGGGGACTTTTATGGCTCTTTTATGGGTGGTGTTATTCCGGCGCACGTGGCGTCAAAGAATGAAATCCAGACTTTGAGAATGCGGCCCGGCCTCCCGGGACCCATGGATCTGACCTCGCCCAACCTGATCCGAGTCCTGCTGGAAGAAGATTTAACCCCTTAGGATGGCTGACATCTTTACCAAGCCGGCCCCTTTTACTGAAAGCTATCTTGGAAAGGGAAGATAATAATAAAAAAAAGATGTCTGTGGTCTCCACCCAGTTGGAGTAAAAAGTTGATCCACGAGGCTTGCCTTAGTCACCCCCAAATGTGTTCCGATTTCGAGCGGGGCTGTCCAAACTCCGAATGAACGAACGTAGACGGGACGGTGAAAGAGGTGTTGAAATGTTGTCCTGTCGAAACTTAAACGTTTGACTAAAATAAGGAAGCTTTTGTGAAGCAAAAAGTCCTTGCGGTCTCATTTTGAAACCAAGGGGACATCTCCAGTGCCAGCCACACTTTGTGAAGAAGAAAAAAATCTATACATTTCCCCTTTTTAAACGACAAATGGATGAAATGAATCATTCTTTCATTTGAAAAAGGCCAATATTTACTGTTTCCGGCCTTTTTTTTTTAACTCAACAATGTGCGTCAATGACTTATTGACTCTCAAAATAGAATATCATTTATTTGCTAACTGATTAACCCTAGTTTACCTGAGATTAACGGTGCTAGGCGTCCAATTCATTTGGACTTGGTGTGGCAAATATTTGGGTAAGCGAGGTGGTCCGTGACAAAGACGAAGTTTGCCGGCACTTCACATCAAGTGAGCGTTGGTTATGAGGAAGTGAGCAAAATAAAAAAAAATGCGACATTTCCTTCTGGTCAGCTGAGATGTCTATTTTATGTCTGCTGACCTGTTGAGGAACTAATCGCTTCTTACCGAAGACTCAACACGTCTGATATTAGTCATTTGGTGTTTTTTTTTTTGTTATTTCATTTTCCTATTCCGACGGGAGTCCTGGTGGACGAGCCAACATGTCCGTCCAATAGATGTGACGGTATTTCATCTCCTGAACAATCGGGCCTCTCATAGCGCCGTCGACAATAGAGGAACTAAGTGTGTGTGTGTGTGTGTGTGTGTGTGTGTTGAACGTGAAGCAGGAAGGGTTTGCCCTGGGGTCCTTAACTCTTTGGCTGCCTTTGACGACGATGGACGTCCAATGGCGGCCTTTTCAAACAAGTTTATCGCTAGTAGACGTGGACGTGGATTCAAGAGATAATATTAGCTTAACTCGCGTGTTGTGGTCGTGAGGAAAAGAGGGATTTGATATTAAAAAGATCTTTTGACCTATCATAATTAGGCCCAGATTCTCATTTTTAAATTCCATTTTATTTTTTTCACTTGGATTTATTTATATATATTTTCTAGTTCCTAGTCCACCGTTATTTTATTTATTTGGTCATGTTTATATAATAGATCTTTCTTTCGAAGGGGATCCTTCAATTATTTCAATGTATTTAAAAATGATGATAAATATATTTTTTTTCATACCTATTATTCCCCCCCCCCCATGGCAAGATATGCCCAGGGAGGGCGCAAAATATTGTCCCCTGAGCAAAAGTTGGCCCCTGGGCTACAAGTTTGATCATATGGCAAAGTTACTACATACTCAATGTAAAAAAAATGAACCATTTTTAAAGCAAGTCTTCTACCACCTTAAAACCAAAGAGGCAAAAAAGTGAAGCTTTGCCGTAAAATACCCACATTTGACCATGACACAGTAGTATATTGGCTCATCCACCAGGACAAACGACGTAATTGGAATATTGTGCTACACGAGCAGTAATGTTCAAAATGACTGGTGATATCCTAGTGATCATTTTCAGCAAATTCAAAGATGGAGCAAAAAAAGTTCCTCACTCACCCGTCGTCGGCCTCGTCCGATCACACCCGCGCCGTCCGCTTCGTGCGATGTTTGTGAGGGACTGAGTGCGTGCCAGCGAGCGAGCGAGCGTGGAGGGGTGGAGCGTCAAAGCAACAACAGCAGCAGAAGGCAGAGGAAGAGGAAGTTTACTGTCCTCCACCACGCTGCCAATGGGTCCTGACTGCCATCAGGAAGTACTACTCTTAGCGGACCTACTCCAAAGAGACTAGATCCGCTTTGAGGGCCACCTGCAAAACATACATTGGAACCACCATTATGACCAGGATTTTCCCTCGAAAGGGTCATTCCCTATCTCTGCTCATTTAAAAGAATGGAACCTTAATCATATTCATTGAGCATTCGTGCTGCTAAATTTAATCCCACTGGCGACTCCTTAAATTGATGTTGCGCGTCTGAGACACTTCCTGTTGATTTTCTAAGTCACTTTCCATTGATCTTGCCCCACGTCCTGTCATTTGGGGACATTTCCGGGTCACTTCCTGTCGATTTGCCGTCATATTCGTTTCTGGGAATCTTTGTGTCCATTTTGGATCATTTCCCGTTCAATTTAAAAGGAGTGAAAACAGAAAGAAACAGGTTGTGGCTGCCAAAACACTCGAGTTGTTTTCCTTTTTCTTTTTAATGAATTGCTTCTCAATGCCTGCCCTATAAAGGTTTCAAAATTCTGAAATATATAGCTGGGTAAGGCTGTCAATATAGTGCCGTCTGGTGGTGAAAATGTGCATACCAGGAGTCCGTTTCATGGCATATAAAGCAGTACACTTGCACTTTTGCTTTTGGCCAACAGGGGGCAAACCCTGACTGTTGCTAAGTCATTTCAATGATGCCTTTCAGTGTCACACGCGCTATTGGAAATGAGAGAATCTTGAAAAACCAGACAAGACAACAGCAGCGCGTCAACTGCGGAATACGAATTTAAAGAAAATCATCCTTTTTTTTCAAAGGTAAAACAGTCATATTTTTGTTCCGGACATTCACCTAGTCGGAAAGCGGTGACATTAAAACTATTTTTGACATTGTCGCAGTGCATATTCAAAGACCTAATTTACAAGTTGAAATGGGAGTGTTTTTTGTGTGCGTTTGAGTAAACGGATGGAAATGACACCATGACGGTGAATATGACGTTGTAAATTTACTTTTGATGAATGATCACAATCTGCAAAACCCGTGCAGCGGGAATTTTTTAATGGTTTTGGCCCTGGCCCTGGCCCAAAGAGAGGAGCTTTTAGGAAGCAAACCTTTTGGGTGAGGCTCCGTGAAGGCAGCACGAGCCAATCTCTTCACTCTTGGCGTTTTTTTTTTCGTTTTTTTTCTTCCCACCGCAGCTGTCTGAGTTTGCCCCTTGCCGAAGAAGTGTCAGATCGTCAAGCGGGTTCTTCTCTTTCTCTTCATTGATGACTTCCGCTCGTTCGGATCTGATCGGATCGGATCGGACGGCGACGTCGACGTCCCTCCCTTCCATGGATTAGATAGGAGGAAGCCACGGTGCCTGCCTGCCTGCCTGCCGTCACACATGAGTGAGTGATGACATGACTTGACATGACTTGACTTGACTTGATAACCAACACTTTTGTGGCCACATTTCACAAGGACTGTCGACATGCAGCTCAACCGTTGCCTGACTTCCGACCACCGGCGCAAACTCTTTTTAGTGGGGAAAATGGAAGGTTCTTGATGTTTGGGAGAGGGGAGATGACGTAGTGTTCTGATCACCAAGACCGAGAAATAGACCAGAACAACCAAGTCTTTATCTTTTGAACTTTCTTTAAAAGACAAACTCATGGTATTTGCAACTCTTCCAACCCATAAAAATCGGTCTCAACTCTAAAAAAAAATGTCACTGCGTGTAATCTCTACAGGGAGGTCTCAAGTTCTCGCTCACTTTGTTCTTCTTGGGGAGGAGACAAACTCAAAGGGATACTGTTCATGGGCAGATCACAATTCAATTTGCCAGCTATATATGTCATGTTTTTGTCTCGGGGGTGATGATTTACTTGCAGAGTTATTGTTGCCTGTAGTTTGTAAGTTAGCCGGTAGATGGCATGCTCACTATTTGGTTGTGATCTCAATGTCTCTGGGAAGCGAGTAGAGGGGGTCGTAGTTCGTTTTGATCCTGTTCGACTCAATTCTTGCAAAAACAAAGCCTAGTCTTAGCCACTTTTGATTGATCTATATATATTTATATATCCATTTCTTCCAATCTGAGCAGTTTAATATTATTAATAATTTCCTGTTTTGTGTACTCGTCACCCCAGATATGGCGCGTGCTTGTTTGTGGCTTCTGTGCTTCCTGAGCGTCGGGGTCGGCGAGGGCGACCGTACCCAGACAGATCGCCAATATCAACGTTCTCGCCAAGACTCAGGTATGTGGGGCGGGGCCGGAAGGGACGGGGTGCCGTGGTGCGTGCATACCTGGACCCCCGCTACTCTCTTCCGGACAAATGATTTAACCATGGATTTAATCAATCAAAAAACATTTACTAAGGTGGGTTAGTAGCAGTGAACATGAATTCATTGGCTGCTATTGACGCCGCTAGACGTCCAATCCCCTTTTGCGTCACTCAGTCAAAACAGATTGGTAGTACACAGTAATATTTTATGGGTGTCAATACATGTGCCATTGTTTGAAAGGAAGTGCAGAGCGTCGGCGTGACGTGTGCGCGCCAGCGATAGTCGGCGGTTAGCCGACCGCCGCGACTTCCGCGCCACATTACAGGAAGCCAACGTTGGGACGGAAATAGACTGGGTGGAAACGTCACTTTTAAGACGACGAGAAGGCGCTTTTCCCAGAGAAATGGCAGGGGGGGGGGATGCTATGTCAGGAAAATACAAATGGGCTAAATGCTAGACGAGCCAGCGTGTTTGTGCGGCTCTGATTTACGGTGTTTAAGTGTGCTTCCCAGACGATCCATCCAAATGACTTCAAATGTGCACCGAGTGTCTTTGCTCTTTAGTTTCTATTATGGTATGCGAGCGCACACACACACACACACACACACACAAGTGAGTGATCATCCAGACTCTCTCCAGGGGCCCAAATGACCAAATGTAGGCATAAAGTTCTGGCTGTGATCTGTGCAACTCCATTTAGTTGCCATAGCGACCAAGATAGCCAAAGTAAAGGGGGGGAGGGCTGCAAGCTAACGGCTAACATTAACTAACAACAATGAAATGTATTTACAAGATGTGAGTCAAAGTCTAAGGGGATTTTTATAGTGTGTGTATATGTATACAATTGGTCAACTTTAAATGTTCTATTAGACCACGATATACTCTTTCCTTCATCGTAAATTCTTCATTTTTGGTTATCTTGGTGAATAGGTTTTCTGTATTTTTTCCCCAACGTATCTCCACAATAAGTCTTTATCTTGAAACATTTTTTTTTTAGAGTTGTGCACCGTGGACCGGCAACTGTGCGAGGACGAGAACGCCCTGTTGAGTTTTGAGGCCATCCGCAGCATTCACGGACTGATGGACGACGACGCGGACGGCACGGTGGACGCGGCCGAGACGGACGAGGTTACACCTTAAACGCCCGCCCTCGTGGAAATAAAAGACAAAGGAGTTGACTGACCTGTTTGCGTCTTGACCTTTTCCAAAGTTCCTGCGGGAGGATCTCCAGTGTCACGACCCCAAAGCCAAGCACACCAGCTTCCATCGTGCCGACCTGCGCATCAGCGTGGGGGACATTTGGCGCACCTGGAAGAAATCGGAAGGTGGAAACATCAAATCTACACTACTTTAAAGCTTGCAAGAAAATTGAAGAGTTGTTCAAAAACAAGCCCAAAACCATAGGGTGCTAACGCTGTGGCGTTTGTTGACGCCAACGGTACGTTTTCAGTGTATAACTGGACCGACGAGCAGGTGGAAGAGTGGCTTGAGCTCAGCGTGGAGCTCCCCCAATACGCCCAAAGCTTCCGCAAACACGGGCTGGATGGCAAGGCGTTACCAAGGTAACACTGACCTGTACGTGTCACGGTCTACACGCGAGGAGGACACGCCTCCGTGAACGTGAACTCATCTTGCTCTATTTTTTTTTTAAAGGCTGGCCGTGAAGAACGCGACCCTGACTGGGACGCTTTTGAAAATTTCAGAGCGCAGTCACGCTCAGAAGCTGCAACTCAAGGCTCTGGACACTGTCCTCTTTGGACCGCCGCCAGGTATGCCGAGCTGACTTAAACTGACCATGGCGCTATTTTTCTTTTAAAAAGACGAGTCCAGCACTAACAACTTCTAGCCAATCTGACGCGAGGGAGGGCGTTAACATAAACGTTGAATTCAACTCCCCGATAACCTGTTTTTAAAAGTCAGGTGAAGGTTCGTCCTGCACAACGCAAGCTATTTTGAGAGAACTGTGAATTTGCCGTCTTTTCCTCCTCTTTGACCCCTGAGAAAAAATATCCAATATTTACAAGGAAAAAAACTTTTTTTTCTTCCAATTGATAAGTAAAAGGAAGTATGAATCCAAAGAGCCTTCTTTGGAGTTCAAACTGGAAAGCCTCCGTCATCTGTTGCTGTCTGTTTATATAACCCTGCCTGCCTGCCTGCCTGCCTGTGTGTGTGCGCGCGCGATAAAAGTCCTACAGAACCGATGGAAGGACATTGTTCTGGGCGTGTCTGTGCTTGCCGCGCTGGGCGGCTGCTGGTTCGCCTACGTCCAGACCAGGAGGTCCAGGGACGACCTGAGCAAGCTGATGAAGGACCTGGAGGGTCTTCAGAGGGCCGAGCAAAGCCTGCTGGACATGCAGGAGAAGTGAGTGGAAAGTCCTTTTAAGGACGCCGAGAGACGAGTCTTTGACAGTCTGTCAAACTGTAGCGCTAGGGGGATTAAAGCTGCAGACTCCCGGGGATTGTCCGCCGCCGTGTACTCAGCTGCTCGGCAGAGCCGATGCCACTCAATTGGACTCGAGCGGGCGCTGACGTCGCCGCCAGTCGTAGGCTTTTTGCGCACTTTGGTCTTCGTGCTGGGCGGGCGGCGGCGCCATCTGCTGGCGTGGCTTTAGAACAGAATGCCCGTCTTCAAATGAATTGGCTGATGTCATTCGGCAATTGGATGAGACGTCTACCGGCCTCGGCTGGCGAGTCGAGTCTTTCAAATGCTACCATGATAGGCCTCCCAGATGAAATGAATCATTAATCGCTCTCGTTGACACTTTGGCGGGGCCAGGCGTCCAATCCGATTGAAGCAGGGAGGGAATGAACCAACCACGTTGACCTCGGCATAATCGGATGTCGCCGATTGTCCGTTTGGAAGTGAGCCAAAGCTATTTTTTTTGTCATCTCCGTTGTCGTGGCGAGGCTGCAAAAGGCCCGAGACGATCAACGCTCCGTTCAGGTGGAGAAGGTAAAGGTGGAGGAGGAGCTGAGGAACGAGATCCACTGCGCCAAGCAGGAAGCCCAGCGGCTCCGGGAGCTCCGCGAGGGCGCTGAGAACGAGCGCTGTCGCCAGAAGTACGCCGAGGAGGAGCTGGAGCAGGTCTGGGAGCGGCATCGGGACCGGGATTGGGATCGGGACCTAATTTCCGGGGGCGCCGTCGCACGCAGGTGAGGATGGCGCTGAAAAAGGCCGAGAGGGAGCTGGAGTCGCGGGCTCGCCGCTCGCCGCCGGAGGCGCTGCAGACGTGGCTGCAACTGACGCACGAGATCGAAGTTCAGTACTACAACGTGAAGAAGCAGAGTGCCGAGAAGCAGCTCCTGCAAGCCAGAGAGGGGGTGAGTAGATGGGACGGAGGGCTCCTTTTGCCGGCGCCCGTCGCCGCCATCACGCTGACGCTGCGCCCCCTTGACTTTACAGGCCGAGAAGATCAAGAAGAAGAGGAACTCTCTCTTCGGGACCTTCCACGTGGCTCACAGTTCTTCCCTGGACGACGTGGACCACAAGATCCTCTCGGCCAAGTTAGCGCTCTTTGCACACGGTAGCAGCACCGCCACGTACGCTTGATCCAGACGGTGACGACGGGGACGGCGACCCCGGCGTCTCCCGCAGACAGGCCCTGGGCGACGTGACGGCCGCCCTGCGGGAGAAGTTGCACCGCTGGGAGAACATCGAGTCCCTGACGGGTTTCTGCCTGGTCACCAACCCGGGCCTGAGCGCGCTGGCCGTCGCCCTCAACCTGGAGCCGTCCTTCCTGGGCCTGCGTCCGGCCAGCCCGCAGCACCACCTCCTGCTGTCCGACGACCTGGACGACATGGACGAGGACATCCTGTCGCCCGGAACGCTGAAATGTGAGTCGGTTTTTGGCTCTTCCGGAAAGCCGTTGAAGGGCGTCCGTTTTGGGCGAGGTCGCTTCCTCTGCTTTCTGACAAGCACGTCTCCGGATAGTGTCTGGGCTTTTACTCCTGGTGGGATGCCTTCAGATGCAGCCTGGCAGATGGAGCGGCGAGTGAGTGACCTCTGGCCACTGGGCAGCATCGCGGATAACCATTCGCCATGGAAACTCTCTGGTTGGTTGTCGCCCATCTTTTTTTCCTACTAGCAAAAAATCAAAGTAAACAATGAAGCCAAAGGGTGCTCTAGTGCTTCGACTTGAATGGAGTTGGATCTTCTATAGTCGCAGAGTACGTAACGCTTGGCGTGTGTCCAGCAGCTCAGAGTCTGACACCCCTGCAGCAAAGGATGGGAGATTCCACCTTGATGTTCAGCTCTCAGAGGTTAGTTGGGGGGATAAACAGGCAGCTTTTGCATTTTGGGAGTTTACTCACAAGCAACAAAGTAGTGGTTGTGGGCCCCATCTGTCATTTTTCTATGGCCCACAAAGTCAATTATGCGTCGCCACTTATTTTTTTAAATGGAATTAATAGCATATTTCTCCATTTTATATTATATTAATGCAATAAGAAATGTTTTTCCTTAGTATGAAATCCCCAAATTGAAAAATAAATAGTTTTGACGGCCCCTTTTTTGAGTGAAAAAAATGGAATGAGTAATATTTGAATTTTTCTCCTACACGCAGGGACATTATGGACGGCTACGACTCGGACTCGCCCCTGGCGTTCTGCCACGGCCCGTCGGCGAGGCCCCCGCGGGGTCGGACCTACGGAATCGCGGCAGGAGGAGGAGGAGGAGTAGGAGGAGGCCTGGGAAAGAGCTCCAGCCTCGGGGAGCTGAGCGGCACCTCCTCCTCGACGGCGGGCGTCCTGGCCTCCTCCTGCTCCACTCGCTCGCTCTGCTTCACGGCCGAGGGCGCCGACGGCCCCGCCCTCTACTCGGCCGTCCCCGCGCCCCCGAGGCGGAGCCTGGCGGAGGAGGGGCGCGAGGAGGGCGACGCTGCGGGGGGCGGCCGTCGCAGAAATGCCTTCAAAACCATTTTTAAGAAGAAGAAATGACGAATAGTGATGATAGATGAGAATTATTTTTGCCATATGTCGCGCAGCACTAATGTGTGTGTGTGTGTGTGTCTGAGGCAGGATGTGACATCAACTGTATATACTCTGAGCAAAGTATTTATGCAAAGAAAAGCATTGTTGAAGAGAAAGAATGGCCCCTCCCTTTTGGTACAAGTTCCTAAAATCCACATTTCAAATGTTGTGTAGTATTAATAAAAGTAAAGACAATGCCTGTGACTACCTTTTTTTATCTCATTCTGATGGACTATTGAAAACATTTTCAAACATTTGAAACCAAATACAGCAGCACTTCAAAAAATGTCATTAACAAGAGTAGCTTGCAAAGTAGTTCCACAACTAGGCAAAGGAAAAAGTATATTCACTGTGCACTTCGATATAGGAACATCATTTGAAACAATCATTGTGCTTAAGACTGCCCTCTACTGGCAAACTTGTGACCAACAGGCACAAATAAGTCCACGTGCCGGGTACGCGTGACCTCTACTGGCAATTTTCTGACCTACAGAAGGTTGCCCTTTACTGGCTAACTCCTCGCTATAATTCCACAATTAATTCATCCGCCTGGATGCAAAATCAAGGGCTCGGAAGATCAATAGATAATGGCCGTATGTTTTTTAAGAGGCTCGGTTGCCCAATGGCAGAGGCGTGCCAGTTCAAAGTTGGCGTCCACAAGAAGAACGACAACGGACCACCTGATGGTTGACTTGACAGAATTCGTTCAAGCTTGTAAACAAACAAAAAAAAAAGTACTTCAATTCTGCACTTCCAAGTTAAGGACAAGTGAAACTTGACAAAGTACAATGAACGCACCTCCTTGTCGGACACGATAGAAGTGAAAATCCTTTTTTTGGGGGCCCAAAAGAGCCAAAAGGAGAAGTGAAAGTGCTTGGTCGTCATGAGCCAATTTCCCTGCCAGGTGGAGACATCTTTTGGGAGGGGTTGTGGCGTGGGTTCCTCTTCAAAGGCATCGCGAGATTGACGCCTCACTTAGTGAAAACAAGCGCATACTTTTGCCCTCAACGCTGACAACACAACATGAGAAATAGCATAGAAAGCAACTGGGCCATTTTACCTAACGACCACATTGCAAGAGCATTAGTGCCCATTAGAAGAAGATGAAGAACAACCAGAATAGCCACTTAACAGGCCAAAGCAAGCGACGTTTGGAGACCTCCGCCCGCCCGGGTGGTCTAAATCTCCCCCTCCAAGCTTTTCACCGGTAGTTCGAATCCACTACAGAGCGATCCCAGTCCGATATTGGAAGGCTTGAACTTTTGTTAATGAATGAATGCGGAAGAAGCGCTTTCGTGCACGCCAGAAATGATAAACATGTGACCGAACATGAGCCGCTGCGTATCTGTAGTGTTCTATATTTATCCGCCAGGCCTGCCTGCCTGCCGGCGCTCTCTCGCACGTACCGACCGGGCGGACACAACGCAGCCGAGGCGCCAGCGGCGGGATGGAGGTAAATTGCTTCGAACGTTGTGCGCGTCCGCCATTGTTGCCGTAGTGGTTCGTATCGGGAGGCGCTTGCTCTTATGATCGTCCACCAAAATTTGATGCGCGCGTACATGGCTTTATTAGACCGCCGCAAAGAACTCAAAGTGGATAGATGTGGACACTTTGGTTCTGGATCCCGGTTTAAATGAACAGAACGGAAGGCTGTTAGTGGCATGCTAAATCTTCTCTTATTTGTTTTGAAGCTGTTCACACGGTCACGAACAGCCCTCCCACCTCAAATGGATTGGACATCTCCACAAAGTCATTTCACGAGTTTCAATTGGCTCCATTGAGAGCCACGTGATAGGACGTCTAGCCACGTCAATGGCACGGAAAGCGTTATGGCCGACTTCCTGGGGACGTGGTGCAATCCTCTCGGAAAGACAATGCTCACTTTTCAAAAGGGATTTCACCTTCAATTAAATGGAATCAATCAATCAATCAGGGTTGAAGCATTAAACTCGTCAGTAATTTGCGCATCGGCCTGCCTTTTTTGTTGTTGTTTTTTTTGGGCTGATTTATGAGGTGACGAAACAGCGAGCCACCGCTCGACTTCCTGCAAGCGCCGCGCCACGCCACAGAGACGCAAGCGAACCTCGTGCTCGGCTTAGAAATGCATTCATCGACTCATTTTGACACTTCCAACTTTTTTGGGTTCTTAAACAGATGAGCCAACGGCGTGCAGCTCAGTGAAGTGGCGCTTTTTGCAAAAGGGACAACCATGCACGAGGAACAGGAACAAGAAAGTCAGGTAAACATTTTCACCTCTTCTCATGAATATGATCTAAAAAGTTCAACAGAATCGGAGCTACATTATTACGGTATTTTGGGGACTATGGGGCCTACTTCAAATCCTTGATTTTTCCCTCCAATGGATTGTGCGCCTCATGTCTGAACTTTCTGCTCCAGTAAATTGCATAATAATACTTTTCATAACCATAAATAAAACAGTATAAGAAATAATAACAATTGCAGAGCGTTATAATCGGGTGCGCGTTGTGTGTTGAATTAAACGTGAGCATTGATAGCGTAAATGAAAAAAATGTTCAGTTGACGGCACTATTCTAACCTTTTACGCCCCCCGTGTTTATACGCTAATGAGCGGCTAAACGGAGCCTTCAAGGCGACGCTTTTGACTTTTTGGACTATTTGAAACGGCGGGACTGGATTTCGGAGGGCGTGAAAAAACTTCAACAACCGCAACCAGAAACAAGATGTTAAAAAATGGTACATTTTTAGACTTCCATCCTTGTGAGTGACGCCTAAGCCACCCATTAAAAAGAGGAAGTGCGTATAACTGTTCTGCCTTTCCCTGCCGTCGAACGACAAATAGGCCGAGTGCAACGCGGCGATTTTAAAGTGTCATCTCCGTTTAGTTGGCGGATGCGATGTGATGCGGCGCCGCCAAGATAGCCGACTTTCAGGCTGTGTGGCGAGTTCATTATCTGTTGAAAGTGAGCCACGCGCTTGGAATGGACTAATGTGGCGTAAACAGCTGCGCCATTGTGTGTGCGTGCGAGTGTGTGCGCTTGTGTGTTGTAACTCACCCGCCCCTTTTGTTCATCCTCCATTGGTCCGTCCGTCAGGAGCGGATTTGTTCGCGGCCCTCCGTGGCTCAACTTGCCGGAAGGTTCGCCGGTTCGTCTCCTCCCTCTGCCGGTGAGACGGTAAGTTTGTCAAAGCTGCTTTACCAATGAGTCGTCCACTACGGATTTTACAAATGAATGAACCTTTCGCGGATGACGTTGACCTCCGCATTGTCTAAATACGTTCAATTTGGAGTCGCGAGGTCAAAGGTCAGACTTGGATTCAACACAACTCAACAAGAATGAAGGGATTGGGAACAGATTTGCGGAAGAGGTGATAAAATTGTGAGGTCAAAGGTCACAGAGGTTAAAATGACATTTCCCGGTAACGCCTTTTGTACTAGAAGGTAGTAGTACTGAATGAGGTTTGAACCACCACATGGTCAGAGGTCTAGTTGTTATTAGTCATGGTTGCAATTAGCCTTCATTAGCGATTTCCTGCATTTCGGAGGGTGGCGCCTGGCATTGGTTATGGTCAGTTAACGTTTTTTTTTTTTCAGGAAAAGCCAGTCCGCCGGCGACCGCCTCGCACCTTACAACTGCCCAAATGCCACGGAGACGAGCGTGAGGTGAGAGCGGGCTACTGAATTCTGGCGGCGTCAATGAATACCTTGCAGATCTTTAAATTGGGCATATACACAGATAGCTAGCGTACGTGCTAGCACAGCAACTAGTTGACATGCAAATCTAACTTTAAATGTCAGGAAGCCGCGGGCGTGACGTCTCCCGTCAAAGTCAAGAGGAACTCCGCCCTGATCGAGAAGCTTCAGGTGAGTCCGCCAGCGGCCGGACGTTCTTTACTCCGGCGCCGAGCCCCTCCCTCTCCTAGGCCAACCTGGCTCTGTCGCCCGCCGCCCTGCTGCCCTCGCCCGGGAGCCCCGGCGTCAGGCCGCCGCCGTTCAGTCCTCCGCCCTCGCCCGGCCCCGTGGCGGCGAGCCCCTCGTCCGCGCTGTCGTCGCCCGCTTTGACGGAGGAGGAGGGGCCGGCGTCGTTTGAAGCCCCTCCCACGGCGACGGAGGGAGCCCTCTTGGTGAACGTAAACAAAGTGGGTCAGAGTGTCCCGGCCTTTTTGCTTTGTTTCCCTCCCGTAGTCGACGAATTGTTTTCCCTCCCCAGAGCCGGGCCCGCCACTCCCTCAGGCGACGCCCTCCGTCCCGCCGCCACAGAAAATCCAGTGGCGGGGAGGACGTGGGCGTGGCCTCGGAGGACGCGGACACCCGGGCCGGCCGACCCGAGCCGAAAAGCAGGCAGGAAGCGGGAGGAGATGTCTTGGGCGACCCGAATCCCAGTCTCCTCGAGAAGGACAAATCCGACCCAAGCCCAGAGGAAGAGCGGGCCAATGACGAACAAGATGAGCGGCGGGTGGACAAAGAAGAGAAGGAAAGTGGAGACGGCGTCGGCGTGGAGGCGGAAAAGCAGGAGAAGACTTTGGCGGAAGATCAGAATAACAATCGAGAAGCCCTGCGAGCCGACGCAGCTGAAACGCAGTGACTGCTAGCCAGCCAGCGATATTTTGACCGGCGATACGAGACAGTGAGACGGGGACTCCAATTCACGGCAAAATCACACTGATATGCACGCTTTTTTTGGTCACATTCTCATCCCTATCTATTGTATAAAAGCAATTTGTTGACTTTGTATTAAAGAGCCATTGTTCCAACAACGGTGTGCGGGGACTGTGCTTGGAGCCAAAAGCAGGCAGGCAGGCAGGCAGATAGTCTAAGAGCCAAACTCTTGCAAGGCATGCATTTGTATTTTCTCTTTGATTTTTAGGCTAATGAGCGTAAAAACCGAGCATTGTCTTTTTTACATGATGTGGTTTCTGAGAAAAATGACATCCAAAGTGGACGCCAGGCCTTTGTCGTCCAAAATGTAACATTGTCGTCTTAGACAACCAAAAATGTGGACTTCAGCACCACAAGAACCAAAGCAAAGACCAGGAGCACTGGACACGAGCCATCGTTCCGATTTTCCCCGGGTCCTGGGACGGGTTTAGGTACGGAAAAGGCTTCCCAAAATTTGGCCCCCGTCCACTGGGTGGCTTCGCCATTAATCCTGGCCAAGGTCCTTTTAAGGAAAGGGAGGGATGAGGAGGGAAACTCTTTTGCCGAGGCCGGAATCTCATTTGGATTAGCGCTCTGATGCAACATTTGGTGACACTGTCCCGACAAATAAACACACAGGTGGAAAGAGAAGATTTCTGTCGTAGGTACGGACACTATTTGGTCACCTCCTTTAAAGTCATGACAATGTTTTTATTTTGTTCCGGGGTTTGACATCCAAAAATCATTTCCGCTTTTTTTCCAAACCAAAATATTGTAACTTGTGACTCACAGCATCAATAAATCCTGCCTTATGTCAAACCCATGTTTCAGATAAGGATTTTTACAGCAGTTAGACAAGTACAGTAATCCCTCGAATATCGCGGTAAACGTAGACATGTCCGCCGCGATCATCGGAAATTCGCAAAGTAGGGTCACCCCTATAATAACTACCGTTTTTTTCTTCAGTGCTGAGTCCTTGTAGCAAGGGTGGCTTCCGCTTACGAGTTTCAACGTGGATTTTCGCATTTTTAGGAACTTAATTTTTTTTAATAATAAGATTTTTTTCTCTCCAGTGCCGAGTCCTTGTAACAAGTAGAAGACAGGGGAGTGGCTTCTGCTTGGGAGTTTCAGCGTGGATTTTCACAACTTTACTTTAAAAAAAAAAAAAAATTAATAGCAGAAAAAAAAAATTCTTTACAATAACGGAGGGAAGGCTGTAGCGTTGATCTCCAGAAAACTGATTGCGACACATGAAGATGATGCCACATTTAGAGAGGACTAAGAGTAGCTATGTTGATATTTCCGCTGGAACGGTAGGAACATATCTCCCTAGTGGTGGGATTGAAGGTCGACACGCAATTGCGGTCGCCGCCCCGGATTCAACTTTTGTGGCCGGCCGTGACCCGAATGGCACTCAAAGCACGGCCAAGTCGAGATGAAATTGCTGAGTCAGCCCATGCGGGTGACTGACTGACTGACTTCCAATGCGGGATGTCGGCGTCCGTATGAGCCGGGTGATTAGCGTGTTATATAAGAAGGAGCGGGCGGGGCCGGCCAGGTTAGAGGCTCAGGACAGCGCGGCGGCGGCACGGTGGCCTGATCCCATTAGGGGAGCTTTCTTTAGTCTCCCTCCGTCCGGGATCTAAGAGGGTTAGGGCATCCCGAGGTTTGCTCCCGTCCCGTCGCCATCACCGCCATGGACTGAGCGCAGAGACGGGCCCGGCAGGCAGACCGAGTCCCGGCGGTTCCACCTCCGACCAGACGTAGGCTTTTTTTTTTCTTCTCCTTTCTGGGTCGGGGTCGGACAAGGCTTTTCTCCTTTCTCGATGGGCAACCACGGCTCCAACCTGGACGACATCCTGTCGGAGGACATGCACCACTGGTACAACATGTTCATGCGCGAATCGCCATCGGGCCTCATCACGTTATTCGAGCTGAAGACCATCTTGGGCCTGAAGGGCTTGACCGAGAACGCCAACAGTTACGTGGACCAGGTCTTCTACACCTTCGACATGGATGGGGTGAGACCCTCTTAATTTCAACCTTGGGGGGTCCAATGAAAAGATGCTAAAAGTTCTCAAAAGAGTCCATAGCTAATATTTTGCCAGGCTAGCTTTTTCTTGCTGTTAAATCGGCCAAAAATAATGAAATCCAGGTCAGTTATTCAATAAAGGGGTTAAAAAGTTGGGTTTTACATTGAAGTTATTACTTTGTATTTAGAGTCTGACAGGAAAAATGGAGGGAGGGAAAACGATATACGTTTGGCACTTTATTTACGTTATTTTTGCTCCACTTTTGAAAAATGGACTATTTTTGAAAAACAATAATAATAATCAAACCTATAAAGATCTGGCATCACCATACTGTATATGAGCATGATGACATTTTGGTTCATGTCGGCCCCGATATTAACATTGGCCAACAAAATGTCAAGTCTTTATTTGTTGAATGATGAATTCATAAAAACAAAATTAAATTTTACACTAGTTATGTCGATGAGTAGCCTAGAAAGAATTCAACGTATTTTTTTTAGCTTTATAAGGATAAGGATAACTTTATTCATCCCGTATTCGGGAAATTTCGTTGTCACACTAGCAAGAGGGTGAGGATGCAGGAATAGGAAAAGCATTTTAGACATAAATAGATAGGTCATAAGTAAGTTATTAAATAAATACATGAATAAATATATAAACAAATAAGCGTGTCTCTGAAGTATATATATATATATGTATATACACACACACATGCATACACATACGTGTACATACACTTATACATATACATACACACATACACATATTAGCACATATATACATACATACATACACATAAATGCACATGCATGCATACGGTAGGTCTTAACACTCAGCCATTTTTTTTGTTAAAGATTAAAGATTGTTAAAGAAGAATTTAGGTCAATTTGCCCATCCAAAGTCCTCCCTATCCCTGCAAAAGAAGCAGTCTCCTTTCAGATCGTCGTCTAATTGGCTTAGCCACGATAGCGTTCTTAGCTAAGATCTGAGCAATGAGTATATCGGTCTCAAGAGTCTGAACAAAAGGCGATTTGGGGCGTCTGGAGAAACGGGAGACCACCGCGTTTGATGGTTCTTTGGTGGGCTAGCCAGATATTTTGGCCAGAAATAAGTAGACGACATCTTTTTTTTGTCTTGGTGCAGGACGGTTACATTGACTTTGTGGAATACATCGCCGCCATAAGTCTGTTGCTCAAAGGGGAAATCAACCAGAAGCTGAAGTGGTACTTCAAACTCTTTGACCAGGACGGCAACGGAAAGATCGACAAGGAAGAGTTGGAGACCATCTTCTCGGTAACCCCCCCGTGCACGCACGCATGTATATTTCTTCTTTGGTGCGTGCCACACAAATCACTCACTATCCTTGTTTGTTTTTTCAATTTGAAAACCCAGAGTGAAAGCCTATTTGCATTTTTCAAATTTGGAAATGCATTTGAAACCAAAAGAGAACATTGGAAACGTTGGATCAAAAGTTGGTCGTGAAGGTTGTCAGATTAAGTGTGAAGTCGGGCAAGTGCTAATCTGTTCAACTAGATGATCACGAAGCACGGGAGTGGGGACCGCCAATCTTGACCTCATTTTGGCGCTCAGGAATTAACTAGCTAGCTAACTAACTAACTACTAGGGCCAGATTTCTAACCCATTTGAAGTGGGAGCGTTGGCAGCAAGTGAACGAAGCTTCATTCGTTGGCACCGTCCCACTTCAGATGGATTGGAAGTCCGGTAGCGAAAAACTCACTTCATTCAGAGCCACGCGAGACGAATTGTGAACGGAAGCTATGTCTCCCCCAACAGGCGATCCAGGACATCACACGAAACAGAGACATCGACCCCGAAGACATCGTCACGCTCATATTTGAAAAGATTGACGTCAATGGAGAAGGTAAAGCAAAGAAAAGTCCCGTGTTTGTCCCCCCACCCAGTGTTCGCCTATTGACTTTGTGTATCGGCAAAGGTGAGCTTACCCTGGAGGAGTTCATCGAGGGTGCCAAAAACCACGAAGACATCATGGAAATGCTGAAGAACCTGATGGACTTGACGCCGGTGTTGGTCATCATCGTAGAGGGTCGCACATAGTCAGCTGGTGACCGAGAAACGATACCAAAATGCTGTTAAAAACAATCTACAAATTCCAGAGAAGGACTGTCATGAGATGGACGAAAAAATATTATATATTATCTCTCCTATAAATATGCACAAATAGTTTAGCCTGGAAAAAACACACAACTGTTCTGCTTCGGGGATTTAGTGCCTGCATGTTCAATTTCATTGAAATTAAGAATTGGGGGCATATTTCAAATTTGATAACCATGCTTTTTTTTTTCGTTTCAGCGTTGCCCTAATATTCAAAATGGTAGTGATAACACACTTTGACAAAATTATTATGGACATTTATAGCAAAGTACGCTGGTGTTACTTTGTTATACAGTGTTAAGGAAAAATAATTTTAAAAAACAACTAATGTGCCTAACACGCTAGACTAGAAGTTCTGTCGATAATTTTAACATACTTTCCCACAACGATAAACGATAAAATGTTCGGTAACTCACTACCTGCTATTGACTGGGAAAAAAACGAACAACCGTGCAACATTTAGAGCCGTTTAGAAAAATTAAGAGAGTGTAAAGAAGTATCTGACAAATATTGTAAAAACAAAAGCATTACCATCTCTGGCAGTGATTCATCTGGCGTGGATTGTCCGGATATTGGTGGTGAATGATAACCAAACATTTAGGCATCGGGGCTAATCTAGTGACTAGTTGCGTGTATTAGAACTCCATTGGAAGTAATGCTGCTTGCTAGCTAACACCTGAAATAGTTTTAATCAACACTACCGTCGGAAAAATCTGTTATTGTTTGCTAACCGATAACGAGTTCGTTAGGAGCATTCGTGCTAAGCTGTTACTCAATATTGGAATGGGTTGAAAGCTGTGTTCGAGTAGTTAAAAGAAGTGCTAAACTGCAAAGCAATATGTGAACTGGTGATAATCAATGCAAATCAGCTCAGTAAGTTATTACTAACCAGGATAGCAGAACGTGTAGCATCAAGCTAAGACCCCCGCACCTGTTTCTCAGGGTCGAACAGGCTAATGCCTGATTGTAATGATTTTGTGCAATAGATATTTTTTTTTTTTTACAGTAAAAGTATTTTTTTAATATGAGATTTCGTTGTAACGAATCAAGTATTGTGTTGCCTTATGAATAATAAAATGGAATTTCAATCTCAGGGGTTTTTGTTCTGTTGTTGTGATATTCAGATTCAAATTTGATGGTAACAAAACTAAAAGGACAATAAGTGCAATATTGTTTGGAATTTAACTGCGTAGGCAAAGTTCTATTTCTTCATATTGCCCCTATAGTTGATTATAATTTAATAGTACTGCCCTAAGGGGAAATAAATTGTAATACAATATTTTGATTCATTGTACTTATACATAATTACAATTTAAAAAATAAATTGTGCCCTTAATTGGCAAACTGAAATTGAATAGTTCTTCACATAATAAATAAATATATCTAACTCATTCACAGTCAGTTTTAGTATGAGAAATATATTTATTTGAGAGAAACAACAGGACAAAAACACAGCAAGGAGCAGAAACTGCACGACGGGTAAACAGCTTTTGAGTTCCTGCTCGCTCCCCAAATGAGTTCACCTCACGATCGTTTGGACTTTCCGCCGTCCCGTCGCAGCATCGTGGCGTACAGACGCAGGAAAGAGTAGCCCACGCCTAGGGAGGTGTACGCGGACGTCGCCAGCAGCGGGAGGAAGGGCATCTTCCGTTGCCACGGTGACAAAGGGAAGATCACCTCGCAGCCCACGGCGACCACGGCCAAGCCCGACAGGTAGAAGGCCTCCGGGGGCCGAAGCAAACGCCCCGATGCGCTGAAAGAAATACACGTGAACGTAAAATATCTCTGCGGGTTAAAGTATGCGGGCTAGCCACAAAAACACACAAATATTGACAGAGTAGCTATACTAGTTTTAGCACCTGTGGAGTCTGGTCAGAGCAGCAAACGAGAAAATGGTGAATATCAGCATCAGTGCAAATTTGAGGAGGAGCTCTGCAAATGCAACATTGGTTAGCGACACACACTAGAAATCCTACCAAAACATCGCAGACAAAATGGATTGGGCGTCTAGAGCCCTCGACGGTGGGAAAACTAGCCCTTCCGATGAATTCGTTGACTTAACAATGGGCGAATGACCATGAAAATAGACCGAACGCGGAACGTCGGCTAGCGTTCCCCGGTGTGCGATGCGTACCCGCCGGGGTGAAGAGTAGTGGAAAAAGCGAGTAATGAGCCGTGGTGGCGAGGACCAAGAATATCCCCGCGTCCTCTCTGCTCTCCACTGCCAGCAGACTACGACGGGACGACAACAACACAACACGTTTTAAACCTCGGATGTGGACACTGAAAAAAACAAGACGACGCAACGGTAAACCTCAGCGGCAGGACGGCGATGAGGATGGCTTTTTCGTGGACGTGCCAGCCAAACGTGAAGGAAGCCAGCCCGCACAGCAGCAGGCAACGCAGGAAGCCCCGAGGGCCACGAGGGCGGCGCCAGATGGACGCCAACGCCGGCTAGTAAGTCACAAAAGATGGCCAGCATTAATGTGTTGGACGTTAGAATTGGGCAGAAAAGAAAATCAAGTTTGTGAAGAAAAAGTGACTCGAATGGAAAAGACGGTAAATTTGAATGAAGGAGAACAATGGCGTCTTTCCACGTCTCACCAGCATGGACAGCAGGGTGCAGAGAATAGTGACAAACGGGCTAACAGACGGGAGAACCGAGTGGCGGAACTCCTGAACCAATCCGCCCGTCATGGAGGCCCGGGGTAGCGTCGTCTCGCTCACCAGCTTGAAACGAAGAGCTAAAGAGGAAAAACAAAAGATGCAAGTTGTCACTCCGGGTTAGCGTTAAAGCGACGATAACAGAACGGCCTTTCAGTTTCCGCTACGGACTAAAAAGGACGGAATTCTTACCCACGGTGGCCAGGCTTTTATCCAGGACGTTGTACAGAGCCCACGCGTTTGGCGCCCAGTAGGCGTGACAGAGGCCTCGTTTGAAAGGGAAGAGGCGAGAAAGCACCTGAGACGCTTGACCCTGCGATACGCACACCACACGCCATTTGTCAGTTGAGCCGTTGCTTGTGATGGGGCAAGAAGGCATTCACAGAAACGTCATCATTTTTGATGAAGAAAAAAAATTAAAGAAAGATTTACAATGGTCAAAAAGAGTTGGGCAATCTATCAAAATAAATGACAACGTGAACGTTCATTTGCGACAGAGTTCAATGGTTTCTATCGTTTGCCTGAACGAAAGCACGACGACAAAATGAGTTTGACAGCCGCCGTTCGCTCACCATGGCGACGAAAGGGCCGAAGGAAAGGGCGCAGACGCCCACCACGATGCAGCCGAGGGCGACGAGACGCACGGGGCTGAAGCTCCTCCACCTTATGGAGCCGTCTGCGCACAAAAATGCACAAAGTCGTCGCAACGGACCCGCCCGGTTGCCTCCTCGGAATCGTTTCGGCGTGGGCGTCGCACCGCTGCGGTCCTGCATGAAGCAGTAGCTCCTCAGCAGGAAGACGCCATAAGCCGGAGCGACATACAGGTAGATGTGCTTCAGGTTGAGCAGAATAGCGAAGAGCAGCGCCCCCTGCAGGTGTTGAGACTGTTGCAAAGGAGAATGAGCTGATTGGCTGGGGAAATGGATGCAAAAGGGGCTTTTTTTATTTACCTGCAGGTGTTTGGCAATGGACAGCAGCAGGAAACCAAAAAGGAAGCCATTGTACTGAAAGTGGATGTCTTGGAGAAAACATCAAGGACGAATGACGACATCAATGACTTGATCTTCGGCTCACGAAGGATACGATCAACAAGCAGAAGTCCAAAGTTCCAGAGCAGCAGCACAGCCAGGACGAAGGACGGACTATTAAGGATGTCCAAGGCGCCCTTCTGAGTCTTAATGCATTTGCAGCACCTGCACACAAGGAACCGTAGAAATGACCCAAATCAGCAGAAAGTGACTGAGAAATGACCAAGGAAAATCACAAAATGGACAGAAAGGGAACTGAAAATGCACCCATGTTGCATGTTTAATCTTTTTTTTAAAGAGGAATGGCACGATGACATAAGATGTTTTTTTAATTAGACCAAATATTCACAGGGGTTAAGATGAGTCGGACTGACGGCGGTCACACTCACTCTCTGGCAGCGTAGATAAAAAGGACATCGGTGAAAATGACGGAAAGTCTCTGGAAGAGGACGGTGGCCGGACTGGAGTAATTCAGGTTCTCCACCACCAACATCTGGTCGTCAAAATGGCGAGCAAAGTGCGAGAGGCCGTACTCAAACCAGGCAAATAGCGGCGGGTAGTCAAGTGTCCACTCTGATGTGTTCTTCAAGGAAAAAGAAGACAGATGATGATGTAGAAATGAACGTTCTTTTAACTTTTTGAATGACATTGACGATGCTAAATAGGGTTTGGTCACCGTCAATGGCAACCAGGGAGTTAATAGAAGATTATTATTATTTAAAAGACTCACCTCATGATACCACCGGGACACTGGAAGACTGTGTGTGATGGCCAACCAGTTCCTGTGTACTTCAAAGTCGGTGGAGTGACTACACAAGAACATGTAGAATGTTGAAAAGCGCTATATTGTCACTGTAAAACTACACAGCATCAAATGACATACACGCACGTCACATTTGCCAGAACGGGAGATTTTGTCTACAAATTAATTGCACGTGTGACGGCGTTTAAATAAAAAAAATGGCATGAATATATAAATAAAGATATATCACTCTTAAATAATACAATTATACAGTTTAGCTACTCAGTCTGCGTTATCAGTCTGCTGACAAAGTGCAGGGAGCCTGTTATAAAACACAGTTTGTTTCGAATGTCCCAAACGATGCAAAATGACTGAAATAAAAGGTTTTCGACTCACTAGGCGTTGATAAAGAGAGTTTTGAGCAGAGAAACCCCCAAAGCTAAGGCTGGAAACCAGCTGCCTCGGTCCACCGAGGCGGCCGCCATGATGGTTCCCGTGTTGTGTCGATTGAAAACTTTATTGACATCACCTCCTTCTGCAAAGCAGGAAGTTCATTTCCATACTTGAAGTTTCACTTCAAATTTTAAAAGTCAAAACGGGAGTCAAAATGAACCGAATTTTGCGGCGCTTGACGCTCCGGCGTTTGTCAAACTGGAGAGGTAAATAAGCGAGGTGAATTAAACATGACGTGGAGGACATTCTATTCGTCCTTGGTGTCCTTTTACCTCGCCAAGTTGTATTTGTGTTGGAACAGATGTCCATATTGGCAAACCGACGGCGACTTTTGACGTGAGGAAAGTCGAACTAACTCCCCTGGAGCAGCGAAAGCTCACGTTCGACTCCTACGCCATGATGAAAGAGCTGGCGAGTAGTGGTGAGGTGACGGACGGCGATAGACGTCCAATCCGTTTGGAATTCAATGATCAATCTTCCAGTGTATTTTGAACCAGGAAGAGACTGGAGTTTCTTTAGAATAATTTTAGTGGCGAAACCGAGGATTTAAGAGGATGCTCAAGGAATATAATATTTGGGTGGTGTTTTTGTCAATGGTTATCATCACATCCCAGGCTTGGAGAAGCACCAAGCGGAACTGATCGTCTCCGCCCTGGTGACGTTAGCGACGGCCAACTTGGACATCGTCTACAAGGACATGGTGACCAAGTCGCATCAGGTAGGAAGGACCCCGTCAATGAGAAAGCCACGACCACGATGGTGAAAACCTAAATCTGCTTTTAGGAAATTGCCTTGCAGCAGATTATGGCCCACTTGGACGCCATCAGGAAGGACATGGTGATCCTGGAGAAGAGCGACTTTGCCAACCTGCGTTCCGAGAATGCGGTAGCGATTCGGCGGATGGATCTTCCACGGGAGCCTGCTTGTCACAAAACTACTATATGTATTATCTTTCAGAAGATGAAGCGAGAGCTGGAGCAGCTGCAGAACCGACTGAAAGTGAGTCCATCGGTGTCTGCGTGAGCTGCCAAACCGGCAACACGTTCAACACGTTGCTTGCTCTCTGCAGGAAGAGAGTGAAAAAATCAAAGCGGAAACCAAATTGGACATCAACCTGGAGAGAAGCCGCGTTTCCGACATGGTAAGCGCCGCCACTCCGTCGTGCGCCCCCCCCCAACCTAGTCAACTTGGGTTCTATCAGTTCACAGAACAAAACAGAAAACTGATGGAGGCCAGCACAGAATTCCACCAAAAGGTACTACTATATACTCAAGTTAAAAAATTCTGAAGCTTGCGGTTTTAGTCCCCAGAAGAATGTAGTCCATCGCAGCAATGCCCGAGTGATGTCATTATGGAAAATGTCATTGTACGTGTTGTAGAGAGCAGAATTAGAACACGACAACATGGAGACCAGCAAGAAGATGGACCTGCAGGTGGCCTCGCTCAAAACAGTCCTGGAGTCCCTCAAGCTAGAGACCATCCGCTACCTCGCAGGTTCCCGTCACTTCACAGCTTGGGCGTTTACCGCTGATTGACATGTTTAGAATTGGAAAATGTGTTGTCTCCACAGCCACGGTTTTCTCCTGCCTGGCTATTGCTCTCGGGGTCTACCGCCTGTGGAGGTGAAGCGTCTTCCATATTTTTTAATTCTTGGAAGCAGTGTGTTTTAAATGGATGACCAACATTGTGGAGCAAGTTGACTTGAAGCCATACTATCGTTTTTACCCTTGCTGGTAAAATCAAGAGACAAACAACAATGTTTGAAGTCACCAAAGTTTTATTTTTCAGCACAATTAAACCAAACAATCACACAATAAGTTTGTGAACCCTTTATTGGAACTCAACACAAATCCCCCCGCCCCCCCCCCCTCCCCAAAAAAACTGAAAAGGGCCTTGAAAGTTGCCATCTTTTCCAGACCGCTGGCTTCTGCATTGATGCTTACCTTCGTCGTGTGACCCAAATGAGGAGTTATCAAATCTACCGTCTATGCGCAGTCGCCATGGCATTCAAATCACTGGTACGCCAGAGATTCCAAAAATACTTTAATGTATAAATTAAATAATATACACGTGGAGCCTGAAAAAAGATTTCATTGATCCAAGCGGCCCACGGCGGCACAAATACCAAAATGTATTCAAGTTAAATTGCCGATGAATCCAAGACTTTTCCCTTCAAAACAAAGAAAAAGCGCAAGCGGGCAGCCACTCACTGTCCCTCTTCTTCCAATTTCACATCAGTTGGACGCTCCTCCGTTTCTTCCTCCGTCTTCACCGCCGAATCGTCTTCTTGCTTGATGGCGGCGGCGGCGGCGGCAGCGGCGGCGAAGGCACAAGATGGAGGTTCCTCTTCTTCCTCTTTCTTGGTGAATACGCTCAGCGGGTGTTCGCTCAGTACTTTGTTGGGCGACGGCGTCGCGTCGACGTACGAAGAGGTCTGGGGGAACGGAAGGGCGTTCGGTGGTCAGACCACAAAAAAAACAAGTTTTTTTGTTTTGTTTTTGGGCCCCATTGTATACTCACGTTTTTATAATCCTCGAAACAGGAAGGATGGAAGTTCTGCGGAGAGAAAAGTCACGCCGTCGTTAGCACCGCCTCGACGACCGATCGCTCGCTCGGGACTAGAAAATGGGAGTTGGCGCAAACCTTATCGTCGACTCTGATGGCGTTTTTGAGGAACCAGTCTTCCTCTTCTTCCACCCAGTACGTCTCAAAGGGCTCCTGGCAGATTTCGCACAGCTGCAAACAAGATATAAAAATCCATTCGATTTGGCCATGACAAGACATTTGAGTTCAGCAAGTGGCTTAAACAAGTCCCATTAAGAGGGATTTTGAAAATCTTTTTTGTCTGTAATGACGGTCTCCAAATCCTTTGGACGTTTGGCGCTCACCTCTGCCACTTGGTCTTTGGCGGCTTTGACGCTCTGAAACTCCTTCTCTTTGGCGGCCGCCTGGCTCTTCTGAACCTCCTCCTCGCTCTCCTTCTCAAAGAACAGGCTCTTGGCTCGCTCCTCCAAGTCGGCAATCTCTTCAAACTCCACCCAGTCCTGAGGGGAAAGATCAGCGGTGGCAAAAATCAACGCGACTCAAAAACCCCAATGGAGAGAGAGAGAGAGAGGTTCCGGCCGGGTTCATTACCACCAGGCCGTAGTACCAGCGGCGGTGCGTGATCTTTCTGCCCGCCACCTTGCCCGCGTGGTTCTGCCGGAAGTGCCAGTCCAGGTGATCGGCGTAGAGGTCGGTTTGCGCCACGGTGAACCTCATGCTGCACAGGCAGCACTGGTTCCCAGAGTACAGCTTGGTCACCACGCCCTCGTAACGCCTGATTCGGAAGGACAGCCGATGAGCCGGTGGCTCCGACGGACTCTCGACTATTCGCTCGACAAAAGTCGGGGCTCACAGTTTCATGTCGTCCAGCTTGAAGTCCGTCAGATCCGGGAAATCGTCCTCCACTTCCTCTTCTTCCTCCTCCTCCGTGGGCGCCGCCTCCGGCGCCGCCACGACGGGTAACTCTGAGAGGGCAAAAATGAGCGGCGTGAGCAACGTGAACAAAAAGGGAGGAGCTTTAGAAGCGGCGGGCTGACCGTTGACGGGGGCCGCGGGGTCCGGCTGGGACCCTTTAATGATGCCGGTGGAGATGAGTTTGGAGAGCAAGTCGTTGACGTCAACCTGACCCAGGTGGTTTTCCGCCGGGGGCATTTGGGGGGCTGCGGAAAAAGCACAACGTTGCCCATTAGATTCTTCGTCGGTTGGATAGGATGTCTAGCTTTGTCAGCGGGAGCCGTTAATCAGTTAATCAACTCTTCCATGTCCTAGTTTGATAATCCTACAAAGGTTGACCATTCGAGCCGCGGCGTGAACTTACCCGGCTGTCCAAAAGGCACTGGGTTGTGGGGCAGGAAAGGCTGGTTCATGTTCAACACGTTCACCTGAGACACAGCAGCAGCAACATGAGCACCATCAACTCAGCGTCAAATCACTGCCATACTCTCAATTTAAACTCATTTAAAGTTGAATAACTCTAGGCACCCCCCCACAAAAAACTAAAAACTTTGAACTCACCGGCTGCTGCATGTTGACCGAAGCCACAGCAGGGTTGAAGAAGGGGCCGGTGTTGGGCTGGCCGAACGGGGGACCGGGCAGGATGTTGAAGTTGGCCGAGGGCTGAACCACGTTGGGGGGGCCGGGGAACGCCATGGGCCCCCCCGGGTGGAACGCTTGGTTGACTCCGGCCTCCGGGAAAGGCTGCGGAGCCATGGGGAAGCCTTGCGGGGGCGGGAGAGGGTTCTCGTACATGGGCGGGGGCATGGGCCGCATCGGAATGGTCAGTTGAGGCGGAAATCCGGGGGGCGCCTGCTGGCCCGGCGGGCCGTCGAAGCACGGGCCCTGGGCAGCCAGCTCGAACCTGGGTCCCGGCTGGCCGTGGGCCTCGAAAAGCATGGGGGGACCGGAGCCGTCCTGTCTCAACGCGGGATTGTCAAAAGGCATCCCTTGCTGCTGCAGCGGGAAGCCCATCGGTCCGGGGCCGGGGCCCAGGTTGTTGTCGTAGCACGGAACGCCGCAGTTGTCAAAGAGCCCGGGTCCGGGTCCCGCTCCGTCAAACCTCCCCGGGCCTTCGAAGGGACCCATGTTGTCCACGTTCCTCAACGCTCCCGGAGGCACGTTAAACCTCTCGGGCGGGTGGTGAGGGGACACGCCCGAGCGGGGGACCTCAAAGTGAGGCGGCTCGCCGTACCAGCCCGGGGGGTGGGCTCGAGACGGGCCCGGGTGCCCGCCGGGAGGCTCAAAGCGGGCGAGCGGGGGGCCGCCGTCGTGCGGGGGGCTGCGTCCGGGCGAACGCCGCACGTTGGGAGGCATCCCGCCCGGCACGTTGCCCGCAATGACCGGCGCCGCGTCCAGGGGAAGCGGACCGTCGTCCGAGTGCTCGCTGTTGGGGCTCTCAAAGCGCGCGACGGGGCTCACGTCGGCCACGTCCTTCTGGTGGAGGGGCGAGAGGCGCTCGCGCTCGAACATGGGGACCGGCGTCTCCTGAGACGACGGGCTCGGACAGTTCCTGAGAACGGGGGCGGCGGACGGGTGGAAACCGTCGGTGCGCCTCGGGTCCGGGTGTCTGGACTCGGCGTAGCGGCGGGGGACGTCGTAACCGCTCTTTTGCTCCTCGCGTTGCCGCTCCGTCAAGGGGGAGTTCCACTCCCTTTCGCCTGGAATTCAAAGAGGAGATGTCAGGGACGCGGGACGCCATTTCAGCTCACGAGGCCAGCGAGGCGCGCGACGGCTTCCGTACGCAAAGGTCGGCGGCGCGACTCACTGGTCTCTCTGGGGTCAGCCCTCCTCCTGAAGCGAAGGCCTTTAAGCGCCGGGAACTCTTTGCCGTGGTTGTACTCTTCGACCATGGGGGCCAGCGGAGGTCTTTGTTCTTCGCGTTCCATGCTCTCCCTCTCCGCTGCGAACCGACAAACAAACGTGAAAACCCAGCGAGAAACGGCTGCGCGGCCTCCGGCGGGGTCAAATGGCCCCCTTACCCAGCTCTCGCGTGGGCCGGCCCGGCCCCTCGCATTCCTCCAAGCCCTCCCATCCTTCTCCGGGGGAGCGGCGCGCCACCTGCGTCTTCTTCAGCTTGGACTTGTGCTCAAAGTACGTCAACTGAGCCTGGTCGAGGGGCGTGGCATTCTTGGCGGGGAAGTCATCGTCGTCGGTCCACGTCTCTGGGTGCTGTTGCTTCTCCTCCTGATACTGGAAGAAGTTCTTGATCTTGTGGGCCATGTTCAGGAAGTCCTCCTGGGTAATCTCGCCGCTCTCCAGGCTCTTGCTCGCCTGCGAGGAAAGGCGGCACCGGTAAAGAAGCGCGTCGGTGAGGCCGACCGAGAGAGCGGGCGGTCCCTACCCTTCGGAGTAGGTCTTTCTTCGACGCCGAGTTGAGGGCTTCCGGAATCTGAAGGTTGGCGTCCACGCTGAGCCGATGCTTTGGCGTTCGCGGGGTGGTGGGCCGCGTCGGGGTGTTGTAAGGTTTGTGTCTCTGCGGTCCGAGCTTGGCGTGAGGTTCCCCCGGCTTAAGACTGATTGGAAAAGACATCGGTTAAGAAAATAAGAGCCAAGAGCAGAGCTGCCCCAACTCATTCATTACATTTCAGCTCATGAAATGCGATACCTAGTGATCATCAATGCAGAATAAATAATAGCCACGTGACTGGACATCTGCAACCAAAGAAGAGCATCAGACTGACTCACTGTTTGTTCTCGTCCCAGCCGCTCCTCCATCGGGACGGGGTGCCTTTGCCCTGGTTGCCGCCGCCGCCGTCGTGGCTCCGCGGCGAGTCTCGGGACTTGGCGCGCCGGTCGTCGGCCGGAGTCTTGGGGCGCCTGCCCTCGGCTTGGTTCTTCTTGGACGCCGGCCGGTCGTCCCGCGAGACCGTCTTGCCTTGCGGCGGCGGCGGCTCGTCGCCCCGGGGCCTCCTGGGCTTCCCCGGCTTGCGCGAGGGCGACGGGGAGAGGGACTTGCTCCTGGTTCTGCTCTTGGGCGACCTCCTGTCTTTCCTCTTGGGCGAGGTCGGCGAGCGCGACCTGGATCGAGAGCGCGTGCGCTTCCTGGCGTGCGAGCGGGCGTTGCCGCCCGCCTTCTCGGCGGAATCCACGCGCTCGTGTTTGGCCAAGGAGCCGTTCTGCAGCCTTCCCCTGTAGGCCTTGGGGAGCTCGGCGCTACGACTCTTCTTGTCCTTCTGCTCCTCGTCTCCGGCCTTATCGGGACCCCGCTTTTTCAGCCTGGGATCCTTCTTTGCATTGTCTGCTGACTTCTGGTGGTCTGCCTCCGGTTGCTTGGTCTTACTCTGGGGGGTTTTAGTCACTTGAGGAGACTTCAGGCTGGGCTTGTCGTCCTTTTTGGGAATCCGCGGCTTTTCCGAAAGAGGCGCCCTCTCCGCCGCCCGCCTTTCCGCCGTTATGGCGGAGATGAGAGCCGAAGGGGGGAATTCCTTTTTGCCAGCGGACGACTCTTTTCCTTTAGGCGGGCCCAGGCGATTCAGACGCGGGTCTCGGGTCGGTAGCTTGGGGTCGATCGGAGGCTGGGGGGCGACCACCGATCGAACCACGGGAGTGGGTTGACCTACTGGCTTCGGGGTGGCCACGGGCGGTCCTGGGGTTGCCGTGAGTACGGAAAATCCTCCCGCCTGTGCAAAAATAATGCCAGCGGATCAATGCAAACATCTTGGAAGCCCATCAAAAAATGAGCAGAGAAAGCCTCCGAAAACAAACCAGTCCCAACACCTTAGCATTTCTTCATCAATCAAGAACTTACTAAAGGTCATAACACCATGTTGGGTATAATATGTGGAAAAGCGGGTCTAGTGTGGGAAGCCAATGATTTGATTTGTTTCATCCTACCAGCTGTGCTTTGGTCTGCTCCAGTTCCAGCTCAATCTTCTTCTGTTGAAGCTCCAGTAGTTGCTTCTGTTTGGCCAACAGCTGCTGTCTAATCAGCTGCTCTTGAGTCAGGCTGGCCTGAACGGCCGCAGCCGCCGGCGGCGGCGGAGTCGGCGGCGGTTGCGGAGGGCTCGGTCTCGGAGAAGGCGCCTCCTCCGACTAGGAGACAACGAGACACCTTTAGAGACTTGATTTCAGGTACCACAATGCCTTTTGGAAGCTTAACTTCGGGAACTACGCACCTGTTTTAAAAACTTGGGGTTGACGTGGATGCTGGCATTCACTGTGGGCGGCAGAGGCTTGATTGGCCACGCCGGGTCCACCGAGTTGACCCGCACGTCTAAGGCGTACAGTTTCTTCAGAGGAAATACCTCATCCCATGTCGATCGCAACTTAAACAAACTCTTTCTAGTGTTCTCTTCCACCTAGAAACAAAAAACAACATTCCTCGGTCCACGGGCAACACTTGAACTCATGGCGCCAAAATGGTCTAAACCTTAAGCCACCAATGAATTTTAATAGGAGACGGTTAAATCATAATGCACTAGACAATTCATTTGCGACCACTACAATTGAATCAAGAAATGTAAAAAAATCAAAAAGAAAAACTGTACCTTTTCAAAGACACATATAAATGAAGTGATTAGGTTTTTAGCAAACACTGCTAGGTACTCTCCTCCAACATTCTTCACTATGGAATCCACTAAGTACAAAACTGGAAGCTTCTCGGCTGCTGCGGCCTAGAGCGATAGAGAACTCCACAAGTTTAGAACACAACAGGGGTTTTAAAAAAACATTTCAGAGCAAAGGCAAACAAATGTTCAACATTAGCAAAACCAAAAGTCTTTGGCAGGTGACGAAGGTCCCCAAGTGCAAAAAAAAATAAAAACTACATAGAAAAAGGTATGAAGGCCAACGTTGCGTCACCCGCCGGGAAAAAAAAATCCTCTTCGTCAGTCAAGGGCATTCTGACGACAAAACGTCCAGCATGATTAAGGGTGTTGAGTCCTTTGAAGCCAGTTTACCTCCAGAGAGGGTTTGTTTCGGCCCCGAACAAACCACTCTCTGTACGTTACTCGGCGACTTGATCTTCCGCTCCACAATCCCTGTCTTGTCAGTTTTGCAGTTGTAAAAAAAAAAAATCAAAATAATTACAACCCGATAACAATCGAGACTTAAAAAAGAAAAAAAAAGTTCCATTTATTATGGGAGGCATTTTATAGCAGCTGCTTTTTAACTGCAGTGACTGAAGTCTGTGGCTAAAGCATCCAGCATCTGCAGAGTGCCACGTTCAAATGGGTCATATAAAAGAAACCAGACTGCTATCAATACATAGATTTCACTGGGAAATAAAAAATGACAAAAAGCACATTTCACATTTTTTATTATTAAACATTTTAACCAGTCAAGAACATTTGCAAAATTCACTCCCGGCCGGGTAAAAGCAAGGAAACGAGATCGAAATCAGGCCTACTACGTGAAAAATGCAAACAATGAGCACTAAGGCGCACTGCCGACTAAAGTTTACTGAACGAGGAGTTGACGTCTGTCAATCGACAGGAAATACATCACTGTGGTCTCCATGAGCAGCTTTTTATTTCTGGATGGAGAGAACACAGTGAATGTTGCAACAATTCAAGGAGACAAAAATCCACCATAAAAAAAACCAATATTGAAAGATTTAATTCTTGTTCATACAGTACTCGGGGCAAGAATTAAACTAGGAATAACGCCAAGGACTTATCCAATCACTATGAGTCAGCAACATTTAATAGGAATATTGCTATCAAACTATTTCTGTTATCAACTGTCGTTGTTGCTGATCGACATTAAAGAGTAAGTTTAGAAACTAATCAAAATTGGCCCCAATTTACCTTGTAAACAAGAAATCACATTCGAAACACTGGGGCGTGCCTTTTTAAAAGAGTAAAGAGTTATAAGTCAATTGTTAGAGTTAAAATACAGAAATAAATAGTTATGAATGCTAATGACTGTAAACGTCAAGTTTTCTTTTTAAAGATGGGTGAACAAATACGTTTGGCATCCCAGGTACATTAAAACATAGTTATACTGAATGTAATACTCAGTTGTGCTTAAATTTCACATAACGGGGGCCTTTTCTAGTTATAGTCCGTCCTAATTACGCAACAGAGCTAAAATTGTTTCGGTACATAATTTAGTGAGTTAAAAGTTCTAATCATCAACACTTACTGGAAGAAAAGTGCACTAGTTTCCTGCTCGACCAAGTTTATTATTATATAGGCCTTGACGTGAATCAATGACGGTTAAAAATAGCCCCAATTGCTAAGAAAGGCCACGTTAAATGCCGCCATGGAGCAAACTAACGCAAAATTACCAGGGGTGGCTTTTATGGTGGATTTTGCTTCACGGTATGAGAGTACGGGTTAATTTGACTCAGCGACTTCCTGTTACGTGGTATTTGTGTGTAGCAAACAACGTATGGCCAATTCAATGTATTAAAAGAATACTTTGAACTAATTCATCTCGTCCCTGTTATTAACAAGAACGTAACCGCCTAGACGCTATGGGTAAAGCGCCTGGTAGTGGCTAACTAACGCCCGACGCCATGTTAAAGCTAGCAAGCCGCTGCTAATGCTATCCGTACAGTATTAACACAAAACATTCGGAAATCATTTTTAGACATAAAAAATATTCTTATCATAAAAACCTTGCTTATTTGTGCTTCAATTATCGCGACGATATCCTTGGCGAAGCTGACGTTTTCCTCGGCCAGGATGGTCAGCATGTTGATGTGCGGCTTGCTGTTGAATGTGAGGTCTTCCAGCGAGGACTTGTACTCTTGGCATGCATCTTCCCTCGCCGTGCTGTCGTCCATCTTTGAGCCGGGAAAAGCTACACCAAATTTGTCGCCAGCATGCGAACTGAGCACTAAGCAGTCCATTAACTCATGTAGCGAGCTGGATTCTCGCTAAGCTCTCGGAAACGCCGCAAGGTTCGCCGTCTAGTCGTTTTCGAGCTGCGACCTCGGCCCTTCTATGCCCCGTTGACGCTGACTACAAAATGGCGACTGGGAGCAAAGTCCTTTATACGTCACGACCCATGAAATGCGTCACGCAATGCTATTGGCCTGTTTCATTTAAACGGAAGCAAATGTTTGATTGTCATTGGCTCACTCTTGGTAAAAGACACGAGAAATAGCCTATCTGGACGGCGTATAATGGTTGCGTATACGGTCGATTACGCAACGTCCAAAAGATGGATAAAAGTTGAAATATTACACAATATTATTTATGACAGACAAACAACCAAATATTGTCTTTGAGTTCGCTGCATTGACTATGAGTTGAGCTGTTTTTTTTCTTTTCTGTGGCTACCGAGTTTTAAACAACGAGACCTCCATTTGCTTTTGCACCCCCCTTTCGAAACTACACTTGTGACGTTCCAAACGAACCGACATTTTGAACGGCTCATAATAACATGTTTAGTATACTGGTATTGCAGTTGGTTCAATTCGATGTGAGCCGCTTATTAGCTACAAAAAAACACAGTAGAGTTTTGGAAACAAAAAAATACCAGGCTTTATTTGAATAGGACATCTGCTCGTGTTCAATTGTATAATCTGTTATGTATTGCAGTCTGCACTTTCCCCACAGTATTTTCGAGAGTATGTTTGACAAACATCAAATTCCCCCCAAAATCCATTACTAACAATCATTTCCCTTTCAATTTGCAATTCTTAAAAATAAAATGTCTTGTCAAGGCAATTCATAGAGAATATCCTAATTTGCATTTAGAATCTACGTAAACAGACATAGCTCAGCAATAGCTCACTTTGTAAAATGTTTTTTGTAGAATTATTCTCCAGAATAGCAAACATGTTCAAGGTTTTTTTTTTTAATGGCGTGGCTCACCACTAACAGGCTATATTAGTTCAACAACTTGATAAACATCCAAACCATTTAGACTCGGTTGAAAATGGCTTGGACGACTGTTGCCGTCAATGGCAGCCATTGAGTGAATGATCGCCAAGTCAAAGATTCGGTCCCGTTCAGGATCATTGGCATGATGCTTATATTTGCAGATTCATTTCCTATCTTCATCAAACATGGCTGGGGAATGGTTGTTGTTTTTTTTCTCCATGTGATCTGTACAAAGTTCTTCAAAAAGAAAATGGAATACAAATTGAAAAGCAAAGTTGAATGTCTTCCCGAGGAAATGGCGGAAGTTCTGTTTGACACAAAAGAGCTAGGGCGGAAGATTCCCTTAGCGATCCGGCCATGGACGGACGGACGGGGGAAAGGAAATCCCCAGCGACGAGGTTTCGTCTCAGGCGTCGGAGTCTTCGCTGCTGTCTCGGCTGATCTCGATCTGGAGCGAGGGCAGGTTGTCCAGCCGGCTCTTCTTCATCTTGTGGCTGAGGCGTTCTTGCTTCTGCTTGATGGCGGCGCCCCATGCCTTCTGCAGAGTGGAGTCATCGTCTTCCGCCCGCTCGCCGCCGCCGCCTCCTCCTCCGCCGCCGCCCTCCTCCGTTCTCTTCCCCCGTCGTCTTCTGCTACGGCGACTCGAGGACGAGAAAGTTCCCGAAGTGCCGCCGCTTGAGCCGCGCTCGCGACTTCCCGATTTTTCCTCTTTCTCGCCCAGTCGGCTCCACAGGCTGCCTGCGTGTGCACAACGGTCGGTCGGGGTTAGTCGAGATAACTCACTTTTAGCATTGTCGTCAGTGCTACGCTTTCCTATCGCCGTCAAGTGCGTGTGTGTGTGTGTGTTTGCGTTCAAGATAATTTAACAACAAAGCAAGGAGCTTTGAATTTGGCTGCTGAGGCAGAAGGTGGAGCAATACGCAGACGTAAAATCCAGTTAGGTTCCAACAAAATAGGCTTGGTTCTAATCTTGGCTTTTCCCCGTGTAGGTTTCTTCTACTTCAACGTGTGAACGAACGATTTTGATGACGTGCGATTTGCTGACTTGTCTTTCTGTCTTGGGACGTCTTGGACGAGCTGACGACGCCCAGTCGACTGTGCACGTCGCTCGGCGGTTCTCTGGCCGGAGCGGGCGTATCTCTGGGCGAGACGGGCGAGGAGGACCGCCCCCTGTCCGGAGAGTAGCGCCTCTTCCCGAGCCGCTGTCGGACGTCTGAGAAAACAATGGCGAGAGGTTATTTTTTTCCCCCCGCTAGACGTCCAATCCCTTTTGGCCAGGTGGGGCAAACGAACAGGCAAACGAGGGACTGACCCATTCAAAGTAGCCAATGAGTTGGGAAAGGGGGGGGGGGGGGGGGGCATGGTCTTTCTGGGTTCCTCAGTCTTTCACTGAGCGTTACAGAAATTGGATCTGAATCTTATGATGAATTCATTATTTACTCTGACGGGACGGGCCAAATCTAGCGCCCGACCGGGCAGCCAGTTGGACACCTGCGAAAGAGAGCCAGAGTGTGGAGGCTCACCTGTTTTTTGACTCTTGACCTCTGGATGTTTGTGCTGAACGAGCCCCTGTCTCTTCTCCAAAAGCAGCTGGCGGACGTCGGTCACCTTCTTTGGCGACGGGGACTTGGGCCCGCTTCGGGATGCCGACTCTCCCACCCGGTTTCTGTTTGCGACAACACGGGATCACGTCATTTGACGCTAGCCTATCTCTACACGCGGGTTACAGTTGGATAGAAAAATGCTATCTTTAGCTTTAGATTGGTTCATATGAAAGACCTGAAAATGAATGCGATGTTTTGACCTGGCCCGCCCAAATTTCAAGTTTTAAACGCGAGGGTGATGTATTTTCAGTCCACTAATATGAAGGACCACGGCCAAAGCGGAACCTTCTGACCTGATGCTCTTCAGCTGGCCTTCCACCTCGTCGGCATACATGGTCATCTTCTTGCTCTTCTTCGGGGAGGGCGTCGAGATCATCTTCAGCTCCAGGTCGTAGTCCATTTCGTCCGACTCGGACCAGGGGGACGGCGAGCGCGCCTGCCCCGCGCGGGGCCGCGAGTACGCGGTGGCGCCACCGCCACCGCCCTTGTCTGCTTTCTCTTTGAATTCCACCACGCGATCTTCCGAGTCCATGTCTTCGTCGCCGTAGTCCTCGTCCTCCTCTTCCTCTTCCTTGATGGGCTCCTCGGGTAGGTTGACCAAGTCTGCTGAAGAGGAGACGGGTTTGTCACTTGCGGGGACAATCCGGCCAATTTGCTTTCCGCGTGCACATAAATGCGGACCAAAACTGTTTTTTCCCCCTTTTTTTACCGGAGTGTCGGTGCGTGTATGGCGGCGTGTCCCCCAGGCTGTCTCCGATAAGAGGCTTCTTGCTCTTGATGACATCTCGCTGGATGCGTCGGTTGTGAAATCTCCGCTTCCTGGGGCACGAGCGCACAATATGACAGCAACTAGCGTCACGCCCATTCTAGCATCGGTACTATAATGACATTTCGGTATGAGTTTGAACCCACCAGGAGTTGCTGAGGATTCCCTTCATGCCGCCATAATTGGGGTTGCCGTACTTCATGTAGTAGCGACTGCGGCGGGCGGCGCCCATCTCCTTCTTGTCGTCTGAAGTCCAAGACAAAATGAAGGTTTCGGTTCAGAGAAGAACCCTCGTGGACGCAGCGGCCGCGGACGGAGACCTTGAGTGGCGAAGCGTAGAAGGATCTTGTTTCCTTTGAAGGCCTTGATGGCCGGGCGCAGGTCGTTCCGGAGCAGGGACTCTCTCTCAGCCAGCGACAGGTTGTCCCCCTAACGTGGTGTCAAAAAAAGGGATTTGTGTGCTTCCTAATTGAACCCTTTCCAGGACCCTGGTCACTCCAGTTGAGCATTGGCCACAGGACAGGACAAGATTTTTCCATTACTTGTCCGGCCTCGGCCGAGAGCCGTGCTTCGCTGCCGCCGCCGTCGTCATCGTCGCCGTCGTCGTCGTCGTCAACTTTGCCGCTCTTCTTCACCTCCTCTTCCACCGCCCCCTCTTCTTCTTCGTCTTCGTCGTCTGACCCTCGACTCTGACGACCTGCGGTCAGCCGCCCGTCAGGATCGTCCCCATCGGAGGAGGTCTCGCTCGGCTACCAACTTTTGTGGAGTTCACCCGGCCGCGCGTCGGGCTCCGCGTCCGTGACGACGTGGTCCGGGTCGGGCACGCGGCTGGTGTTGATCAAGGCTCTGATGGCCGTGTTGTCGTCCAGCCAGACCACATTGCCTGGGCGAAGCACAGGTAATTACGTCAAACACAGGTGTCCAACTCACCGCCATTTAAAAAAAAATGCAAATATATAAAAGGGGGTATTTGTTACTAAGAGGCTAAAAAAGACCTTTTGAATTATATTAAATTGTGTGGGGGGGGGGGGACTCGAGCACTCACAGGAGGTGTCGTCGATCCATTCAATGTGCGCGGGTGGATATTCTTTAAAATAGCCAAAGATGTCCTGGGTGCTCATGTCATCCACGCCCGTGACGTGGACAGCTTCCATGCGCACGTTTGGGATGGCTGAAGATGAGAAGCACAAAGACAAAATTCACTCACGGAAGTGTAGTGTGCGTTAAAAAAATGGCAATCATTTATTGATGGCGCTAGATGTCCAATCTTGGATGCCTCCTATCGACAAACTAGTCATTCCAATTCACAACAGAAGTATAATCGGATGCCGGACTTTTTGCAGCGTACCTTTCTTGACGGCCTCTTTATCCAGAAAGATGTCATGCTGAGTAGCACAGGCCTCACCATGGAAGTGGAAACGCCTGGCTCGCTTTTCCTTCTTCTCAATAGCCTCCTGGTGGGAATGCAATGAACACGTTAATCGTTTGTAGTGGGTTTTTTTTTTACGCGGTGAAACACCTTTTTTGTTCACCGTTACCTTTGAATTGACGTCAATCCCAGTAATGAAGGCTCCGGCTTTGTTCTCGTAGCGCCTACTCGTATCCTGCAAACAGAGTGGACCTTTTTTGACCTGCTTTTTAATCGTCGAGGGTGTGTGGTTTTTTTTCAGGACAGAGATGGTGATGTAAGCGGTACAAAGGAAGGCCCCCGAACAGAAGACTTGAAAATAAATCAAATAAAAGATGTGAGGTAGAGATTGCTTGATGCCACTTAAGCTTAGATAAGGGAGTACTAGATTTGATTGTCATATACGACATGGTATGTTCTTTGGCTTGAATTGGGCTGTCTATTAGAGCCAGGCAGAAACTATCTTGGATGTGTCTCATCCGTTTTGTTACATTTACACATGCCTTCCATGTTGTTTATCCAAAAGAGAAAAAAAATATTTTCTCGTTTATCGTCTCTTATCGTCAAATATGTCATGGCGGAAATGTTCTTTAAGTCTAGTGCTATAACTTGAGTCAGGGTAGTATCGTATATGTATCGGCCACCTCTATTCTAGAGACCGTTTCGAGTGCGAGTTTTGGAAGCGCGATGCTAACTGGCAACAAGTGACAGCATTGCCTGACGTTATTTTTGCCAGTGTCGTCGCAAAAGCGATAACAAAACCCGCACGGGATACGTAAGGCGATACTGCAAAGTGGCCGGCCGCCAATTGTTTGACGGGACTACCGGGCCTTGGTTCCCCGAGACGCCCGAGAGCAGACGAGGAGGGCCCGAGTCCGGACGGACACCCACCGGTAGGAGCTCCTTCAGCGAGCGGTTAACGGAGACATCTTGGGCGTCCACTTCCCCCTCCTCGACCTCCATGGGTTCGGCCTCGCGAGCCCCTCTGTCGGACTCAGAGTCCAAGTCGGAGCCGCTGTCCGATTTCGCTGACAAGCGCGAGGTGCGCACCGCCACCGCCGCCATGACACCACTCAGTGTTGCAAGATGCAAACCAATCGAACAACGGCCTCCTGCTAGCGGCTAGCCTGTGGTTAGCTCGTGCACAGATATCACATAAACACTACTAGACGGAGAAATTAAAGTGGACGGTAGCGGTATAACCGGCGACCATCTCAAAGCAGTGAACCTCCCGGACAGGCACTCCAGTACTCGATTACAAATAAAATTATTTTTAAAAAATGTAGCTAGTTTACTGCATCTCTGACGTTTATAAAAAAACAAATTGCTTGAAAATTAAGGTATTTATTCAAAAGTACACGCTCCTTGCCGGTGCACTGACACAAAATGGTCGACAACGGCCGTGCGCGCACCAAGAATCTAGGCCTTTATATATTTATATATATATATATATGTGCTCGCGCGTCTGTTTCTTCTTCGTTGGTGCAAGATGCTTCCCTGGCTGTGTAAAACAATATCGCGCGTCGAGTGGAAGGGAGGTGAAGTCCTATTTGGGAGCGAGGTTTATCATAAATGATGTTTTGGAAGTGCAAAATGTACAAATAACCGAACCCTATATATTGCCATCCCACCGGAAAAATACTATTTCATTTATTAAATAACTTGATGAGTACATACTTACGTGAGATCTGGCATCTCTCGAGTCATATAGGTAAATTCACTTGAATATCTAATAAATGTTCTCCGTTAAAATCAAGTGACGCGTAAACAATATTTTAGCGCTAGAAAAACAGGACACTGTACAAATACTGTGAATGTAAAAAAAAGAAAAATTTATTGAGTGCACTTATTGCACAAATACTGTAGTATTTTTATGGTGCGTGACCAGCTCCTCAAGTCCTTAAATACAATCAATCTTTTCCACATTCCCCCAAAAAATGGAGTCACGAGTAGAGTGAAGCTATCTCCTAGCGTCAATTTGCTCGGGGAGCGAAGACAAATCCAGTTTTTCAGAAAGCACTTCCACAACTCATTCATTTACTGTTGGAAAAATAATAAAAGAGCCCCTCCTTTGCCACCTCACCTTCACTTAGCGGTGGCGTTGGCGTGCGGCGGTGGCGGGGGAGCCGCCGCCTGTTGCTGCTGCTGCTGCGACAGCGGATGCTGCTGTTGCTGCTCGGCCAGCGCCTGCTGGAGACGCGTTCGTTTCCGGGAGTAGTGCTGCCAGTGCAGCAGCTGCTGCTCGTCGATGAACTTGGCGCACTGCGCGTTGACCAGCTCCTTGCGGAAGTGCTCGTACTGCAGCAGCTCCAGCATGTGCAGGCAGTGCGGGTACCTGGAAGTGGAACTCACATTCTGTCATCCGCGCTAACTTTTGTCATCGGCGCCACGACCTCGGCTCGTACTTTAGAAATTTGGCGTAGTCGGGCTCCTTCCAGTATAACAAATACTTGAGGTAGTTGATGAAGGGTCTCTCTCTCAGGTAGCCCCTCTGAGCCAGGACTACGCAGGAAAAATGTGGAATCAATCGGGAGTTCTAATACTCATTAACATAAAAGCGGAAAACTCACAGTTAAGATAGTTTGGATTGGCCAAGCATTGGATGAACTCCAACTCTGACTGGAAGCGGTTCCTCGCCTGCTCCTCTGAAATGACAAGATGTAGACAGCTTGAACAATCATTGCAAATGTACACCCTCGATAACTTGACTACACTATATACAAATGTACCTTCATAATTAAGGAAATGAACATTAAGCAAAATCGTACGAAAGGCAACGCTAAAAATGTGGTTATTATTCAGCCCCTAATTGAAAAGCTCAGCCGGCGACTAGCAATAGCATGTTAGCACGCGGAGACTCGGAGAAACATGAACGCAGACCAACCCGTTTCCATAACTGCCTAAATGGTCGAGGCAAGAAACCAACGCTGCTCCTTTCGAGGACTAAAGTTCGACGACGAAGAGGGTAAAGAAGCGTCTGTTTATTGATTGACGCAGTCGCACGATAACACTGCCATGTTTGCCGGAAGTCGCTATGAGAAGAAAAATATTGACTACGTCACTTTACGGCAACTGCGGTTTCTGATGCATCCGCTAGGGAGAGTCACTGGCTTCGCTCATCTCACGAAAGGTCGCTTCTGACTTGAAAGGTCACTCTCAAAAATGGCCTTCCAAATGTTCGTTTTCGCCTCCCTTGGCCACCATTTGAACTTTAATCTCACGTTTTAGTATCATATCAATAACATAAATAGGATGTGTGATGGGCCAGTGGAGAAGCTGCCGAGTAGTGCACATGAATGAATCATCATTTTGTGTGAAATATTTATTAAAGATCACAAAACTGTTAGAATGTATGTACAAGACTGTACAAAGCATGAGTAGTAGTCTTCTCTAAATAAAATCAAACAACAGATTATTATTTAGAGCAATCACTTGCATCAAAACATAAACTTCCGGCGAGGTGTCCGACAAGTCTGCTCGCCAAATGATTACGTGCCTCCAAAAAGTTGCTTGATTTTCCAAATAAAATAAGAAAATTCCAAAAAAGGTCGAGGGTCGGTCCGGCTAGACCAGGTGGACCAGGTGGAGGAGGGCTAAATGGGCGCGGTGGCGTTGGCCCATTCGGGGAAGGAGTCCAGCGAGAACAAGAGGCGGCCCCACGTGTTGATGGCCACGCTGATGCACGCGATGCCGATGACGTTCATCACCGCGCCGGTTTTGGCCTGCGGGAGCGGCCTTCGTTACTCACGCGCCGGCCTCAAAATCGGCGTACGGCTAATTGGACATATTGCTAAGGCGGACTCGCCATGTCGGCCACTTTCAGGAAGCCCGAAGAGAAGACGATGGCGTTGGGGGGCGTGGCCACCGGCAGCATGAAGGCGAAGGAGGCGCTCAGAGTGCACGGGATCATCACGTACAAGGGATTCACGCTTATCGACTGGGACTGCGGACCGAACGACACGAGAAGAAGGAGGACCGGCATCGCTTACCCGAGATATAGTACACACATGCAGGTTATGAACAAAACCCTTGTTTTTATGATGATGGTGAACGGAGAGAAGCGCCGGGTGTTTACCATGGAGGCCAGGATGGGGAGGAGGAGCGTGGCCGTGGCCACGTTGCTGGCGCACTCGGTGAAGATGGCGGTGAGGAGGCAGAGGACGACGGTGATGGCCCAAGGAGGGATGGAGTCCAACGGAGTCATCTGGGAACCCAACCAGCGCGAAAGGCCCGACTCCTGACACACGCACACGCCGCCCGTCGTTAGCCACTTCCCCGCCCTCTTCCCGTGGCGTTGGCTCACCTCGCTGCCTTTGGCCAGCGCGAAGCCGCCGCCCAGCAGCAGCACGATGTTCCAGGGGATCTTGGCCTGCGCCACCTTCCACGTCAAGAGCGGAGGGGCGGCGTCTCCGGCCGCGTCCGCCTCTGCTCGGACCAAAAAGAAGGCTTAAAGCGTGCCCGAGTCGATTCGTTAGCCGCCGCGCGTCGCGTCGCTGACCCGGGTTGGAGCTGCCTTTCCAGTAGCACAGGTATTTGGGAGGCCGGGACGGCAAGATGAACAACAAGAGCGCCACCATCAAGGAGACGGTGGCATCCGTCACGAACCTGCGGAGGGAGATTGACATTGGTCTTTTGTCTTTTCACATGACAACACGTTCAAATCTTTCCATTGATTGATGATCATATGGATTAAATTTTTTGCCGTGGCTCCTCTGAGGTTTCGTTCATTCGTTCCCTCAAGCGCTTAGCCTCGCGAGGTCCGCGGGGGGTGCCGGAGCCCACGCCAGCTAACCACGGGCACCAAGCGCCCCGAATCGGCGGTCGATCGCAGACCAAAGTAGAATTTAGAGAGTGAAAAATGAAAGCGCGTGACATTGCGACAGTTGTTGTTTGAGGAGCGGCGACGCCAAGGTCACGTCCACTTCCTGTCGCAGTAAAAGGCAAATATTGAAAGGACAAACACAAGCGCTCGCCGCGTGGCCCTTCGTTGACGTTTGCACAGAACGCGGCGGAAAGGTCGGCGAACCGAACGGCCGGCCAGGTGCCCCGAGCCCCCCCGATGACTCGGCCAACGAGTGGGGGAGGAGCCAAAACAAAGGGAGCAACGACGTTACTGACTCTGCTCGGGCGTTGAAGGTGCGCGAGGCCCAGCCGTCCACAAAGCGCGGCTCTCGCGTGAACCAAAGCGCCACCATGAGGAGGAAGAGCGCCGTCACGCTGGCTTCGCCGTACGTCATGCCGCCCAGCCGCCGGTGTTCCTCGGCGATGGCGGCGCGCGCCGCTCGCTCCTTGGCCTCGCGGCCGGAACCCCGCGAGCACGCCCCCCGCAGGCTGACGGCGGACGAGAGCGACGCGGGTCAGGTCAAGGTTTTCAGACGCTTCTGAAAACCTCGGGCCGGCCGTCTCCGTTGCCGACCTGGGTGCGATGAAGACTTGGCGCAGGAGAAGCCAGGCCATGGCGAGCATCATCATCATGGTGGGGAAGGCGAAGGCGAACCACGACGCCGAGTTGACCACGCCGCCGCTCTGCGGGAACAGCCTGCGCAATTTGGAGCGTGAGATGGACGGCATCGGCGCGGGCATCGGAGCGCCTCGGCACTCACTGGCTCATCTGGCCCAGCAGGACCAGGTTGGGTCCGGTCCCCGTCAGCGTGGCGATGCCGCCGATGCTGGCGGCGTAGCACACGCCCAGCAGCAGGCCTTTGCTCAAGCGCTTCCTTTCCTCGTCGGCGCCGTCGTCCTCCTCCACCTCCAAGGCGCAGAGGATGCCGGCGGCGCTGGCTAAGGACGCGGGAGGAAAGACACGGCTGAGATCCCAGACAGAGCCTCCAAACGAGACGCTTCAAACACGCTCGATAGCGATCGCCCCGTTCTCGCCATCTGACCTTCGGGGAGAGGCGGCGGCGGCGGCGGCTCTGACGATGTCGCCGTTGTGGCATCTTTGGGGCGCGCTTCTTCATTTTTTTCACCTGGCGGACTGAGCGTTTATCGCGGGAAAGCCAGGACTCTCCGCTAAGCGAGCGATAACTCACCGGCGCTCGCCGCCACGCGGATGTCGGCGCGGTCGTGGCTGCGAAGCTGATCCAGCACGGCGTGCACGATGGGGACCATCATGGCGGCCGTGGCCGTGTTGCTGATCCACATGGAGAGGAAGGCCGTCACGGCCATGAAGCCCAGCATCAACCTGAGCAAGGCGACCCGTGACGCACGCATTGTCGGAGATGGACGCCGACGGCGTACTCACAAAGCGGGCCTGACGCCGACCACCAGAAGGACTTTGAGCGCGATGCGCTTGTGCAGATTCCAGTGCTCCACGGCCACCGCCACCATCAGGCTGCCCACGAATAACATGTTGCTGTCGCGCAGGTACTGCATGCACACCTGTGTGCGAGCGCACCCTTTAGAACGGCCGCCCACGTGGACACGGGCGCGGGCGGGCGCGTACGTCTCTGGACTGCATGACGCCGAGCGCGGGGAACAAGACGGTGGGCAGCAGGGCCGTCACGGCCAGCGGCAAAACCTCCGTGCACCAGAACAGCGCCATCAGGAGGATCACGTACGCGCACGCGGCTTCCTGAATAAACGGATGACACAAATGTCCACATTTGAGGGATCTCGGTAACGTCGACCAGCGGTGGAGCGCGGGCGCTAGCAAAAAAAGGGATGTTTGAACTTGGAATTGGGCTGGCACGTACCACCGCTGGGTCTCGCGCTGTATTTTGAAAACCAAAGCGCTACGTTTGGATGGGAAAAGGGACACTTGTTGATCTAAAGTCCAACGGCGAACCTTCACCCCGCATGTGTTCTTTCTTTTGTTTTGAAATGATGATACGTAGACGCGCGCGCACGTGAAACGTCTCAAATTCGACGGAAAGATCTCAAGCATGCGGAAGAGACTTTCAAGGTTAAAAAAAAGGCTTTGCTTCCCCGATGGCTATTTTTAAGCAAAAAAACGGACCCGATGGTGATGTGTAGGTCTTAATAATAATAATAATCAACGGCGGGTAAAAGAAAGCCGATCCAAACGATGACCATCCGGTACGCGGAGAGGGAGGATCAGGAAGATGATGGAGGAGCGTGAGAAAGGAAGAAAGCGGGCCGGATCCCGCTGAGCGCAAACAATCCGTTTGGGTTTCGTGGGGCGCCACGTGCGCGTGCGCGTGTGCGTGGGTGCGCGGGTGCACAAGTGCGGGAGATGTTGACGTTTGATGAATGGAAAGGTCGCCGCTCAATTTGGACAGCCAATGCTTGCTGTGGGTCAATGAGTGACAGCCCCGCTGGCAAGAAACGGGTCAAATTCACAAAAAAAAAAAAAAGGAAAACGTTTACATAGAAGGAAGAAGAGTACTATAACGTGTTCAGATTTTTTTTATAGAGTTGTAGGCTTCTGCAATAAAAAAGTGGATGAAATGAATGAATTTTAAAAGAAAAAGTTCTTTGGATAAAGTATCAATTCGTTCCTCTTCAATTGAAATGTAATTCTAATCCTCACAAGAAATATGGAAATTTAATTTTAGGAGGCACATTTAAAGTTGGATCCTAACTTCTTAACGTCCTGGAAGACAAATGAATACAAGGGGAAAGAAATCAAAGCCAAATTTAACATGAATGACATGATATGAACGAAAATGTCATTTTCACCAGAATGAAAAAGCTATACCGACCAATGAGGTGGCTTTAGATAGATATGATTGGAAAACGAAGGGTCGGGGGGCCCACACTTTTGTTCTGATCTGACCTGACCTTGGTGCTGAGGGCCAGCGGCAGCAGGAGCAACGGACCCGCCGATAGGATGAAGACCCTCTTCAGCCGCCACAAGGCACGAAATGTTCGCACCCGGAGCGGAAGAACCGCCATGGACGGATGGATGGATGGATGGATGGATGGATGATGGATGGATGGATGATTGATGGATGGCTGATGGATGGATGGAGCAACAGCAGCAACAACAGCAGCAACCTCGATCTCGGTCTCGACCTTCTCGTGTTCACTCCAAATATGAACCGTCCGGGTCAAGCACACGACCAAAAGTGAGAAAGCTTGAGCCGCGTGCCGGCCTTCCTCACTGATGAAGACTCGGAGCGATGACGTGTTACTTGACGAGCGAATGATAATGATGAAGAAATCAATAATGGACCAATGAGAGAAAAGAAGGAACGTGGAAAGAGTGAATGCATCGATGAATGAACTGCGAATGCTTCGAGGGCGAGAAGACAAGTCAACGCTGACCTGAGTCTGCTGCCATCTGGTGGGCTCTTTTGGTACGGTCGCAGCCAGTCTTGGATTTTAAAACCATTCCGCTTTTACTCGTTGTATTTGGACATTTGCCGTGGAAGATTTTGCTTAGCAAACTTTGGCTTCCTACTTTTAAACACGGAAACCCTTTTAAAGGGATACGATATGGATATGTACGATATGTAATCTATTGGGATACATTACAGTGTATCTACAAATTGTCATAGCCCTACATAGAATGCAGAAGCCTTAATGAATCCCAGAAGCGAATGCGTATTCGTGACCTTTTGCTCGTCCCCGCTCGCTCGGGAGCGAGGCGGCCGCGTGCACGCGCGCCGACGTGGAGCGTGGCCTCCCCCCAAAAATTCCCTCCCTCCCCCGGTCCGTCCGTTAGTCCGTCGAGAACGACGCCGCTGCCGCGAGGTGAGTGTGACCACATCACTTATGGCTTTTCGCATTTATTGACGACGTCTGTGCGTTTAACAGCTGGAAGCGTCCAATTGTCCGTCTGGACTTTAGTTTGTTCTCTTTTTTGGGGGGGGGGGGGGGGGGGGGCGGATGGGGAGACGTCAGTCACAAAAGTATTTGACGGTATGCTTTTAAATGTGAGAAGAAAAAGTCAAAATTGAGAACAAATACAGGAACTCGGTGGTTGCCACACCCAAGTCTGGATAGATTGGACGTCCTGACTTGTCAATGGCAGGGAATAAAAAAAAAAAAGAACGGAATAATTTCTACTCGGTTGCAGTCAACACGGCTCCGCAGGGAACGACGTGCACTTTGAAATGGTTGGCGCCGTTGGTTGCGTCGATCGTGACCCGTGGGGCAAGCAAACATGTTTTTGATTCCGACTTTTACTTTGGAATCCCCCACTTTTGTTCCAGAACAAAGACGTGTGCGTCAAGATGACTAGCAAAAACGGTTTTGTTGACGGGCGAGACACAAAAACGGGAAAAACACCTAAACCTTGGCCTGTGTCTGTGTGTGTGTTTGTGTTTCAGGATGAAGCTGATAAGCCCCCTACTCCTTTTGGGCCTGGTGGTCTTGGCCATGGTTCAGGTATCGTCGACATGGTGAATTGATGCGATGATGAAATGATATGGAATAACAAATGGTGGGGAAAAACAATATGATTAAACAGTCATGAAGAACCACCAATGTATTCCCAAATTAGTATCAGGGTGATCGATGGTCTCTGCGTCTAACATCGGACAAGAACCAATTCCAAACTCTGTCATCATCTAATGGAATCGAATTGATGGTGGTGCTTCTCTTTTGACGCGACGCAGGCGCAGACGGACGAGCCGCCGGAAGAGCAGGAGGAGCACGTGGAGCTCTTCACCACGCCCGCCACCAAGATGGCCGCCGCCACCTCGGACTTCGGCTACAACCTTTTCCGCGCCTTGGCGTCCCGCAACGACAAGGCTAACGTCTTCTTGGCGCCCCTCAGCGTCTCGGCGGTCCTCACTCAGGTTGCCATGGGTGAGAGTGCGGGTCCCTAGATTGTCTTTTGGCTTGTCTTAAAAGGCCCGTCGGAGATTTTCGGGGAAGTCTCCAAGGCTGAGACCGGGGTGGGGGCGGGCAAAGCTGTCCCGGAGGGCCGCCGTGGGTGAGGGTTTTTGCTCCCAGCGATCCGGCACAGACACTTGAAGCAACGGGGGTTGGGCTGAAATGAGAAGCAGCTGATGGCAATCCACTGATTGCCAGAGTTGTGGAAAGGTGTCCTCCTTATGGGTTGGAATTTAAAATGAAAAAAAAAAACAACCCACACACTCACAGCGGCCCTTTGTGGTATAGTTTTCCCAGCACTGGATCTGGGTGTATTTGCGCTAAAAGTATGTAGGACTCCCTGGGAAGCGGGGCTAACGTGGATCTGGTCCACAGGCGCTTCCGAGCGTGCCCAGACCCTGTTGTTCCGGGCCTTGAGGTACCACAACCTGCAGGACCCTCAGCTCCACAACACCCTGCGTGACCTGCTGGCCTCGGTCAAGACGGGCAACAAAGGACTGAGCGCCGCCGCCCGACTCTACCTGGCCAGACGTGAGTCGGGCGCGGCGCCCCCAGCTGGACCGTTTGGGGCACCGAGAGCGTTTCTCTTCTGGCAGGCCTGCGCCTGAAACAAGAATTCTTCACGGCCGTGGAGCAGCAGTACGGCGTCCGGCCCAAAGCCCTGCAGGGCGGGAGCCGAGACACCAAGGAGATCAACGAATGGGTCGCCACGGAGACCGGCGGCAAGGTGGCGCGCATCCTGGCCAAGGCCCTGCCTCGAAACCCGGGAGTCAACGCCATGGCCGGCGCCTTCTTCAAAGGTAAGGAAGGCGTCCGGAAGAACCGAGAGCGTCGCCGCGATAACCACGGCGAGCGCGCTCCCCCACCAGGGTCGTGGGCCACGGCTTTCCCGCCTCAATCCTCGCAGAACTTCCAGCAGGAGGGCAAAGCGCCGGTTCGGGTTCCCATGATGCAACAGGAGAACTACCCCATCAAAATGGGCGTGGACTCGGACCTGAGCTGCACGGTAAAGAGGGAGTGGTGGGCCCTTTCCACGAGCGGCAACTTCCACGGCTTGTTTTTGTTTTGTTTTTTTCCCCCCACAGATTGCGCAGATCCTCCTACAGAACGGAGTGAGCATGTTCGTGTTCCTGCCTCAGGAGGTCACCAGCAACCTGACGGCGTTGGAGGACACGCTGACGGCCGAGTTCGTGCAAGACTTGAGCACCTCGCTGCACTCCACCCAGGTCACCCTCACCATGCCCGTGCTCAAGTTCAGCTACGCCAGCGACCTGATGACGCTGCTCCCTGACATCGGCGAGTCTCCCAAGGGGACGGGATTTCTCGCCGGCCGGGCCTTAAGTTCTCTATTCAGTGCGGGCTCCTAACCTTAACCCTTCTGCAGGCTTTAGCTATTGGCTGTCCAGCCAGGAATTAGAGAAGGTGTCGGCCCAGGCCGCCAAGCTGGTCACCGTCAATCACAAGCTGGTGGTGGAGATGACGTCCGACGGCGAGCGGGCGGCGCCCGCCACGTCCGCCGGCGGCGGCCAGCTGAGCTACCGCGTGGACCGCCCCTTCCTCTTCCTCATTCGCGACGAGTCGTCGGGGGCCCTGCTGGTCATCGGCCGGGTGATCAATCCCAAAGATCTGACTGCGTAACCCTGGCGCGTGCGCGCACACTCTTAGCGGGTCCTAGGAGGGGTCGAGGACGAAATAGGGATTTTTTTTTTTTACGCCACTCTGTAACGTTGGGGGGCGTGATGAAATAAACATGGCAAAGGAACAGAACGCATTGTTTTTTTTAATGGCCACCTTTGACCTGTAATATCACAATAAAAATAACACAAAAAATAGACAAGTATGTCGAGATCCTTCGCACATTTTAGCATTTTTGTCCCCTTCCATCTGCAAAGGACGGTGTGCGTGTGTGTGTGTGTGTGTGTGTGTGTGTGTGTGTGTGTGTGGGTGTGGGTGGGTGGGTGTGTGTGTGTGGCTGTGTGTGGCTGTGTGTGTGTTTGCCATGTGGTTTTGATTTGATGCTCACATTCCTGTGGTCAGACCAATGTGGCGAAGAAAACCAAAATGATTTCTACCGTCCTCTCATTGAAATAACCAATAGGGAAATGAACCGAATCAGGCAAAGGAAACAACAACAACAAAAACATTGGCCTTTATGCGCATATGCAACCACAAACAAAGATTTAGACAGTATATACGTGGGCAAACAAGCCCCAAAGTACACTTGAGACACAAAACGGTGACATTTTTGTGTCACGTTAGCGTGTCACCGTTTCAGAGCGTGACGGAAAGAAGCCGAGTGAGTTGGCAAGCTGAATCTGCTGTCCCGGTGGATCTCGCGGGAACTGCGCGTGACAAAAAAGGGAAGGGAAATAGTAGAGGAAAATCTTGAAGTCTGGAAAAAATATTGAAGTCTCTCCTCAGCTGCGTCCCCGGTTCTCTTCCCGTCCTTTGCCGGCCTCGTCGGCCAGCTCGTAGACGCTCCCGTTGGCCCCCCGGGAAGCCGCCTCCCTTTTGTGCAGGACTAGGAGGGTCAAGAGGAAGCAAAGCAGACCCCCGCACATGAAGAGACCCTGGACACCCAAAAACCTGCACACACCAGGGGGACATTAAAGTATATTGTCTTGGACATTGGGCCAAATGGCAAGAGGCAAAAGCCACCGGCCTGTGTCTGAAGCGGTCCAAGTCGTAGTAGAGACAGGAAGTCTGCTTGCCGCACTTGTGGTCCCAGTGGACGCAGGTGGAGTCGATGACCAGGCCGTAGAGCACCGGGCACGGCATGAAGGCTGAAGGCAACGCCAGCGGACGCCTCGTGACCGGCGTCCACTTGGCGCCCGCTCGCCTACGACCACTCACCGAGAACCCTGAAGAGCATGTACTGGATGCCCACCGCCAACGACTTGTCCCGCGCGGACACCGTCCTACACGTGCACGAGGGGACGTGAGCGCGCCGCGTCGACGGCGACACCCGGTCGGCGATTTTCCTGCCTGAGGATCATGACGAAGGACGGCGTCTGGGACAGGGACGACGTGAAACAGGTGGCGGCCAAGGCGATGGCGAAGGGCAACAGGAGGCGGCCGCAGCCGCCGCCGCACGTCCCGGGCGCGGCCCATCCGTCGGCGCCGCCCACGCAGCGACAGTCCGTGAAGTTCTGCGCGGGAAGACACGAGGAGCGTTCGGAGCGCCCGGGGGGCCCGGGTTAAACGGCCCTCACCGCCGCTCGGTCGGCGCCGTCCGTTTCCGCGGCGACGCAGCCGGCGCGACACGGAGACGTGAACTCCACGCCGTCGGAGCCGCACACCGGACTGAAGGATTCCCCCGAGCAGCGGCACGCCGAGCTGCACTGCGGCGTGGCTTGCCTGACGAAAAGAAAAGACACACGCCGGGTTCCGTGGTTTTCGTTTGTCAAGCCGTTCGTCATTCTTTTGATGTACGGCGCGGCGGCGGCGCCGGTTTCGCCCTCGTCGTACCGAGAGGGGAAGATCCCGTGAATCTGCTGCGTGGGGCAGCCCGTGAAGGCCAGAGGGATGCCGCAAAAAAGGCTGAGCGAGATGGCGGCGGCGCACAACTTGCCGGCGCCGCCGATGCCGAGATTCCATCGCCGCACGGAGACGCCGCCCAGGACGGTTCCGAGGACGGCCAGCGGGATGCACGCCCCGCCTTAGGGGACCGCCGGAAGGAACATGAGTGACCGTGGGCCTACAGGAGGTGAATCGAGGCCGACGCGCGCACCGATAATCACGGCGGAGAAGCCCGGCGTCCGGCCAAACTGCTTCTCGATGAACTTGGCCATGAACGTGCCGATGCCGGCCACCACGGCGGCCAGGTTGACCTGGGCCAACACCACCAGGAGGTAGACCGGACTGCGCAGGGTGCGACGCAGCAGGCCGGGGAAACCTACGAGCGAACCGGGGGGGGGCGAGAGGAACCGCGTTCAGACCGGGCCGTCGGGCGGGAGGCCGAGCAGGAAACAGAAACCCGCTTTTGAGGAAGTGAAGAAGGCCGAGTTCCTGGAAAATGTCCAGCTGGAGCTTCTCGTCTACTCCGGATTCGTCTGCTCCGGATTTGTCTACTCCGGATTCGTCTGCTCCAGATTGGTCCTGCGCAAAAACGGCGGCGTGAAAGTGGCCCGACGGCGCCGATGGGAGAGGGCGCTGACCTCTGGGCTCATGGTCCTGGGGAAGAAGAAGTAGGGCAGCGCCGCCAAGAAGAGGAGACAGGACGCCACCAGGAAACCCAGCCACCAGGCTCCCACCCAGCGCAGGTCGCCGCCATCCAATTCCACCTCATCTGTGGCGCACGTACGCGGAAAGCTCGCGTCTGGATGTGAAGCTAACAGACGGCCAGACTAGCGCAGACCTGCGGACATCTTGTCCAAGTCGACGTAGAGTCGCAGCATGAAGGCGCCGCTGAGGAACCCCAACGCGGGGCCGATGGCGGTGACGGCCAGGACGATGCCTGGCCACGCGGAGAAGAACCTTGTCAGCGCACGGGTCGACGCGCCGGACGCGCCGGACGCGAGACGGCTTCCCCTACCCAGGTACAGCGGCGAGTTCTTCCTGCTGGCGTGGTCGTCGATGTAAGAGATGCCAAAGGGCTGCACGGGCACGGACGCCACGCCCAGCAGCAGCTGGGCGAGCAGCAGGAGAGGGTAGACGTCCCGGTGGGCCAAGTCGGCCGGCCGCTCGCAGGTCCCGTTGGATGAGGGGGCGTCGAGAGCGCCGTCCGGGCGACACAGGCCGGAGACGTTCCGGGAGCCTGACTCACGGTCGGCGCGCCCGTAGCGGTACGGCCCGCTCAAGAAGTGGGGGAGCGCCATCAGCAGCGAGGCCAAACAGGCCAGGAGGGCGCCCAAGCCAATGACGCGAGGGCGGTGAACGCGACTCCCCAGGAAGCTGACGAAGACGATGAGAAGCGTGTTGCCCACCTGCCACAAAAAGACAAAATCAAGGAGACGTGGACAAAATAAGCCGCATTGGCTAGGGAGTAAAGAACAAGAAGTCCACTCATGTGACCCGGACCTCGTTGAAGGCGGCCAAGAGTCCGGACTTTTGACTGGAGAGACCGTAGCGTCGCTCGATGGTGGAGATGGAGCTCTTCATGTAGCCCGAGACCAGAAGCAGCGACATTTGCAGCACGCTGTGAAGCGCCACAAACGTCTGCACGCCAAAATTAATCATATTATTATTTGGAGAAAACGGTCCAAAAGTCCAAAAGTCAGTATCGGGAGATTTGGGGACCCCGGTTTCTAGTGTTGTTGTTACCTTGACGCTGTTCAAAACGCTCCTGTTCCTCACTTTCACTTCCATGACGCACGAAACGCACCCAAGCTGAAGAGCAAAAAGAGGTCAGATGGTACGACCTTCGCTTGTCACATGCTTAGTCGCTCACCAAGACAGCAGGGGAGATGTTAGAGATTGAGGAAGCCCTTTATCAGTGGTGGATTCCAAATTTGTAGTACTCAGCTTTGCGACGGAAAAGGTTCCTTGGAGTAGTGCAAGCAACCACAACCAACACCATCCTGTGGAGCGCATGGGCTGGAGAAAGGGAGGGAAAAGCGAGAAAAAAATGCCAGAGACTGACCGCAGTGGCGATAACCACGGCGCTAATCGTGAAGGGAAGCGGCTCCTTCCGTCAAGATATTTGAGGAGGGCTCAAGGGAGGCAGGGAGGGAGGGAGGAGCCACGTGGAATTTCAAGCTCCAGTCGCAGACGAATCAGACGAGTGAGCACATGTGCAGTGTTGCAAAATAAAATCAACAACAAGCAGAAGCTTGAGTGTAAGATCAACAATGAGGAGAAGCTCTTGTGGTGGTGGTGGTGGTGGTGGTGGTGGTGGAATGTTCCCCTGGACGGGAACCAGCTGCTGGCGGGCTCTTTTGTGATCTGCAGGGGGCGGCGATGAAGGCAACAAATGGGAGAGACGTACGTTGCAAGATCATCCAAATTCCATGAAGGAAATCGAAACACCACATCTGTTGGCAGTGCGCCACGAATTTTGGATAGACCAGCTTTCTGGATTGTGGATTCTGGATCTCTTTTTGGCAGTGGGACAGAAGAGCGAGGAGTCATTGGCAGAGATTGTTTAATACACATTAAACCTCTCGATACATTTGGCCCTAGTCAAAATACACGCAGAGAAACACACACTTTTGCTCTCTACGTTCAAGCCTGTGTTGAAAAACAAAAGCCCAAGTCCAAGATTTGCATCAGTGGTGTCAAATATCGCAATGGTGGCGTGGAGGGGGAGAAAAAAAAAGCAGCTCCAAAAATACTTGTTGACGACCCAGCAGGTTTATGGCGAGGATCTCAGTCGTGGCCGTGTGCAATATTGCGCGTTGGCGGTGGGCCGCACGTGGCGATGAAGCGGTCCGAGTCTCGGTATTGCTCGGGTCTCGATGGTGGGGACCGAGTCTTGACCTGGTGTCCGTCGCGATCGCGAGCACCGGACGTGGCGCTCTGTGTTGTCTGCAAGGCAAATGTTTCAAGAAAAGAAAAATGGAGTGACGGCTTCTGGCTGAAATGTGCCGATAGGTCGCTGCGCAAGTGGAGGTGGCGGTGCGACTCAGACGGCCTTCCCCAGGATGAGGACGCTCATGATGAAGACCATGATGAAGAAAAGCCACATGAAAAAGCGATCCATGACCTTGGCCAGCTTTCTCCACTCGCCCACGCGCAGCTGCGACGCACGTTGGTCCTGGTAGGCCTTGGCGATGTAGTCCACGTTCCCGGGCAGTCCCGGGTGACCACGGCAGCGGGCGCACGCCTCCTCCCCGTTCTCGGCGCCGCTTCCTTCCGAGCGCTCGCCGTCCGGGCCCCCGGCGGCGGGCTCCTCGCCGGGGTCCAGGCTGACGAGGGCGTGTTCGTCGCGGCGGGGCGGCTCCCCGTTGCACTTGGGAGTCTCGGATTCGGGCGGCCTGCTGGGGGACGGCCCGGCGGGGCGGCGCTCCGCCGCCTCGTGAGCGAAACACAGACGAGCCAGATATTTGAGGATGAAGCGCTCGGCCCAAGCCGGCACGGGGCGTCCTTCCGGGCCGCAGTGGTGGATGTTCATGATGAAAATGGTGAGCGCCGTGGACGCCGTCACCATGGTCATGGTGGCGATGTAGTACTTTCCTGCCGGGGGGGAGTTTAACGATGACCACATTTGTCGGACAGAAAAAAATGATGAATGAATCGAGGGTCTGTCTTAGACAACATGCACGAAACTGCAAGGTGACCTAGACGAAACACTGTAACACCATAACGGCATGGCGCCATGACGCAAGAAATGGTCAAATTCAACTCGTATGCGAGTAAATACGGTACTGGAGGATGTCGCGCGAGAGAGAGCGTCGGACTCACCGATGAGCGGGACGCTCTCGGAGGGCGGCATGCTCTCGGCCACCAAGAGCTGGAAAACGGTCAGCGCCAACAGCACGGTGACGCCCAGCGAGACCTTCTCGCCGGAGTCGGCCGGCAGGTAGAAGCCCAGCGGGGCCAGGAAGGAGATCAACATGCAAGGGAGCAGCAGGTTGAAGATGTAGAAGGAGGAGCGCCTCTTCAGGTGCAGGCTGAAGGTGATGTCCGGGTACGGGTCCGAGCAGCAACCGTAAAGGATCACGTTCTTCTTGGCCGGCATGCCCAGGATCTGCCGGGTAGAGGGGAGGGGTTTGACGGCGGTCATCCGGGAGGGCGAGGGCGTCTTATGGAAGGCTCACCTCCCACTCCACGTTGGGAATGAAGTCGGCCAGGTCGGCGCTGTCCAGGGCGTTGAACAAGTCCATCTGGTTGCCGTTGTGGGTCCAGGAGCCGAAGGTCAGGTGACAGTGCTGCACGTCGAAGGGGAAGAAGGCCACGTCCACCGAGCAGGAGCTCTTGGTGATGGCCGGCTGATCCCACATCACCTGGCCGTCGTGTCTCAAGACCACGTTGGTCTCCATGGAGCTGGAGAACTCGTCGTCGGCGCTGCGGCGGCGGAGGAGGGAGAGCGTCGGTCCGACCACCTCTGGCTGACGCCGTTCTTTGGATTCTTTTCCACACGATACGCGTTGGCGGTCACGACCACCCACCTGTTGTACAGGACGATATCGGGGCGCCAGACGTAGCTACTGGGGATGCGGATCGTGTCCAGCCCGTCGTAGTCGTCCGTCTTCCAGGTCAGGAAGGCGTCCATCCACACCTGGCGCACCCACAGGTAGGTGGTCAGGATCTGATTCCTCTCATCCTGGAACAGCACACACACGAGCTACGGCGTGACGCTGAATGGGACTGGGATCTGGAACTCACCATGTCGATGATCTGCGACAGCGTGATCTGCAGCGTCACATTGATGACGTGATCCGTGTCCGCCACCGGCCGCAGAGCGTTGGTGTAGTTGGCCAACAAGTCGCTCAGGAGCTTTTGAGCGTAGCGGCCGTGGGCCGACTCGCCTGCTGCGTGCACACGGGTCGTCATGTCAAAACTTTGTGGAAAAACCCGGGCCCAAAACCTTCTCTGGGGACACCAATCGCCTCCCCCCGGCTTGAAAATCGTATTTGCCACCTATATGAACAAACTCTTCAAAACAATGGACCCTCTTAGCGCCAACACTCGAGACTTGGCGACGACCTTTTGTCGTCATTGGTTTGGCGGGCATCAACGTTTGGTTAAAACTGTGTTTGTGTGGATGTGTGTGTGTGTACATCTTGGATCATCTTTGCTCTGCTTGCGTCCACGCGTGAGGTGTTAATCACGCAGAAATGCCGAAGCCGCTGTCGTTGCACATAAAAGGCAGCGTTCTCACTTCAAGGACGTTCAGATAAAATAAGACAAGTGTCTCCTGCTCGTTAGCGGCCTATGTACAAACATGGACATGGACATGGACGTGGTCACGGACAAACGACACGTAGTCCTCCCCACCACCAGAAATTCCCAAATTGCAACATGTCAACAGTTTTCCTGACTTGACATTGAATAAATTCACGCCGACATTTCATATATTTGTCATGCTCACAAAAAACAGTAGAGAAAAGAAAGAAGTTATTACAATGAATGACCGCAGGCAGAAATACAAAAACAATGTACAATGTTTACATCTAGTATAGGTACTAAACGTTGAGTTGCCCGAGACCTGATTTGACCAAGATTGAGGCAAGGCCAGACCATAATAATGAAATTAAGATCTTATTTGAATGATGGAAAGGTTCCAGTCAAACTGGCAAATTAATCTCACAAAAGTGTCACAACAAATATATTTGTTTTTGCATTGTTCTTCTAATTAAGTTTGAAGGGTGGATTTTGAGAGAAAGTGCTTTAAAATGTGATCTCAAGTCTAAACTAAGACCGCTCTCAACATGTATAACTTTTCTTCTAAAGTTGGGTGACGTTAAAGAAAGTAGAAGATATCTGTGGACCACGAGAAAATGAAAAAGACTTTCTTGATGTCGATGCAGGTTATGGTGTATGTTCTTACCGGGAATAAAGAGAAGAAAGACAAAGTAGCAGGCGCACGGCACCCTCATCTTTATGGTCATCGTCGGCGCCGCCGAAAGGATGAGCTGTTGCGCGAGAGGATGGACTTGCTGATGTGTGAGGAGCTCAGCTCAGCTCACACAAGTTCTTCCTCCTCCCCGTCAAGGAGCAGAAAGTCCAGAGTCCACTTGAAAGATGGCCAGCCAGTAATTCCGTTATTCTTCTGAGTTTGTGACAGGATGCAGTTCAAAAGTCAATACGGAGCCCGCGTGCGGTCCACAACGGGACTGAAGCAAGGTGACCTTCATCAAGGGGTTAATTAATCCCAGATAGGAAATTTAGAAAAACGGAGATTAAGGGATTAGCATTTAAACGGTTTGACACACTAGGGGCAAAAAGTAAAAGGTCTTCACTCTATTTTTCGTTTTAATCGTTGGACGTTGATCGCCGTTAAATGCAGCCAATGTGCCCACGATGGAATAAACAATCACTGAAAAATGTCTTCATTCATTTTCATTTGTCCTCCTTTCATCTTTGGCGAACTCTGGTGGACAGCATTTGATACAGCTTCATTTTATTTTTTTCAGGGATGCATAAGCATTTGCTCCTTTGACAGGCACTTACAATATATTTTCTGGTTAGGAAAATAATAGGAGTGTAAAGTTTTGGATGTAACCTTAGAACCTCCCCAAAGGGAAAAAAACCTTTAAAGAGGTTAATTGGGCTCAGCTCAGCTCAGAGAATTCTGTCAAGCAGCAGATAGACAGAAAAAAAGGTTTAATATGATCTTAATCTTTTTTTTTAATGACAAAACATTTTCATCGAATAAAACACAGAAGGTTTCTCCTCCTTATCTCAGTCACCTTCTGTGGCTCTCCTGCTCGCCTCGTCTTCTCTCAACTCCTCTTCGTCTAATCTCCTCATCTCCTCGTCTTCTCTCCTCATCTCTTGTTCTTCTCTCGTCATCTCGTCCTCTCTCGGTATCTCCTCTTCTTCTCTCATCGTCTCCTCGTCTTCTTTCGCTATCTCCTCTTCTCCTTTCCTCTTCTCCCCGTCCTCTGTCCTCCTTGACCGGCGCCCTCCTCTGGTCGTACTTGTCATAGGCAGCGTCCTCCTTCTCCTCTTTGACCCTCATGGCGACGGGAGGAGGCGACGCTCGCTGATCTTTCTTCTTTTTTTCCTTCTTTTTCTTCTTCTCTTTCTTATCTGCAGGAAGAGGACCGAGCCGCAATGTCGGTCAAGTGACATCCCACTTGCGGAAAGGGGACACGAGCTAACCTTTCTTGCTCTTCTTGACGGGGACCACGTCTTCTTCGGCCGAGGACGAGGATGGAGACGACGGCGTCGGCGCCGGCGGCGCGTGGCTGACAGAGGGAGCGCATCCTTCCTCCCTGAGGCGACGGGTTATGTCGTCAATGTCCTCGTGGTCCTTGGGGGGGCGGTAGTCTCGGACGTGGTCCACGCGGATGGTGCGACCTTTGATCTGACACAAAAGATCGTGGATGAGAATTCGCCAGGATCCGCGACCATTGAATTGGCGCAATAAAAACGTTTTTCTTTTCTAACATAAATCGACGGCTGTTATTTTTAGGGCGTCACCTTGATGCCGTTCAAATTGTCCACCGCCAAAATAGTGCTTCTCTGGTCCTCGTAGCACAGGAAACAGAAGCCTTTGGATTTGCCCGTCTTCTTGTCGCGCACCAGGTTTATGTTGACCACCTCGCCGTATCTGTCAGGAAGGAAAAGAGGTTTCATGTCGCACCCGAAAGCAACGTTACGAGGAGGCGACGTTGAACGTACTGGGAAAAGACGCAGATGACGTCGCCTTCGCTCAGCTCGTACGGGAAACCTCCTGCGGGGGACGAGAATGACGTGAGTCCGAGATACTTGCCACTTGATCATCTTGTTCTTCTTGCCTATGAAGACCCAGGCGCTGTCCTTGTACTCGCTATGCCATGAAGCTTTCTCGTTGATCCCCAGGTTCGCTTCTCGCTCGTTGAGCTCGTTGATCAGCTTGACTTTTGTCAGGGGACTACGAAACAAAACCAAAACAACTTACAAACATATCATTCACTTTAATGTCGACCAATTCATTTAGTATCCTGCTTTCGTTTTGAAGACCAGATTTTTTCTATTTGCAAAAAGTCCAGCTAATGAAACATATGACTTAGTGCTTAAATTCTATTATTTACGTATATAAAATGCAATGATGACGACGCTTGATGTAAATATATATTCTTCAGTCCATCTTTTCGTATTGACGTCAGCTGTTTGCATTAATAAGGAAATTCGGTAAACAATCTAATGCAAAAACAACGAGCGGTAACAATAGCAAAATACACAAGGAGCTGTATAATTACTATTTAAAAATTACATATGGTAAACAAATAAACAAATAGCATAGACTCACTTCATGATAGATATAGCTGAAGTCCTCCTGCAACCAAAAAGTAAATAACATCCGGGTAAAGTACGTCTCTATGCTGCCGCCTGCTGCTTAGGAGTCTTTACTGTCACTACGGTTCACATTTTTATTTTATTTTACAGATTTATATTGCTCAAAATTTGCATTCATTCGAAAATGAATGTATTTTTATTAGTGTTAGGTTTACGTTTGAATAATTTCAGCAAAAAACTAAATGAAATATCCTGCTCATCCTGCTAAACAGATGACGATGTGCAGCGCGTCGACTTCCGTTAAACCATTTGTCAACATTAGCCACCGAGGTACGTTTAGCATTCAGAAGGCATCATATTGCGCCCTTTATAAACAAGTCAAGTTCTTTTTTATTACCGCGTTCGTATTTGTTTTTACTTGATGAAGCCCGCCGATATCTGTGAGATGAATATCATGAAGTTCGTTTCAATGGAATTGCAGTATTTTCAGTGACAATCTCGTTGTTGGTAAGGGAAGCAGCCTTGAACACAAACAAAGCTGGACATTAGTATCACAATTGTGGCTAACGTGTACTGCATGTGTATTTCAGGTGCATGATGATTTCACAGGTCTTTATTTTGTCCTCCAAAGGAGACCGCCTGGTCTACAAAGACTGTATCCATCGAGAGGATGAGCCACTGGGAACTATTTTTGGCTAACACCATTCCATTCATTTGTTAACTCTGTGGCACACAGAAATGAACCTTTTCATGTTTGCAAAGTGGTTTGTTGCTTTCTGTTGCGCGAGCGAGTTCTTCAATTCATTTCCACCTTGACTCCTCCCTGGCCCTTCAGTCCGAGGAGACGTCGGAAGTGATGCGGTCGGAATTTTTTACGACAAAGTGACAGCCCTGACGGGAGACCAGCCCCCTGTTGTCATGGTAACCTGTGTCGGGTTAACTTATGGCTTCACTTTAGGGCTCGCACTTGAGTTTGTGTCCTAACCACTGTGCCCCTTGTGTTCACAGACACACAAAGATGTCCACTTTGTGCACGTGTGGCAAGGAGGGTTGTACTTGGTGGCCACCACCACCGCCGCCGCAAGCTCCTCCCCTTTCGCCATCATCGAATTCCTCAACAGGTACCGGTCGGCTTCACAACCTTTATCGGCAGGAGTTGAAGGTGCGGGCGCGTATGCAGGTTGGCGGCGCTCATCAAAGATTACTGCGGCGCTCTGTCGGAGAAGACGCTTCAAATGAACTTTGCGCTGGTCTACGAACTTCTGGACGAGATGCTGGTGCGTCACGGCTTGTCTTGACTTTATGCCTCGAACCGGAAATAAGAGCGCTGCACCATTTAGGATTTCGGCTACGTGCAGTCCACGTCCTGCGACGTCTTGAAGAACTTCATTCAGACGGAGGCGCTGTCGGCGCGGCCCTTCAGCTTGTTCGATCTCGCCAACGTGGGGCTGGTGAGTGGCCGCCGCCGCTCGCCCGTACGCGTATAAACCGCCCGACCGCCTTCTGGCAGTTTGGCGCCGACACGCAGCAGAGCAAAGTGGCGCCCGGTTCTGCGGCCGCCAGGCCCATGCAGGTAAAGCGCGACGTGACCGGTTAACGTGTTAGCTCCCGTTCACGTTCCTGCGTTTGTAGGGGGGGAAAAGCGAGATCTTTGTGGACGTCATCGAGAGGATGTCGGTGGTCATGGGCGCCAACGTGAGTATGATCCAGGGTAGCGCGGAAATGTGACGCAATTGCCTTCAACGAGCCCCCTCTTCCCCGAGCAGGGCGTCCTGATGAAGGCGGAGGTGGAGGGTGAGGTGGTGGTCAAGTGCTTTCTCCCCAGCTGCTCAGGTGGGCGGAGCCATAGATGGATTTTGATTGATTGATTGATTCTTTTGCACATGTTCTAATGTCGCTTGGGCGTATTTTCGTGTTCTTCAGAGATCCGCATGGGCCTCAACGAGGACTTGAGCATTGGCGACCCGCAGCTCAGAGGTCGGCCCATTATGCCGCCCTACAAAATAAAAGCGGCAAAACAGAAGACGACTTTCCCGCTTTTTCAGGTTACGGGGCGGCGGTCCGCGTCGACGAGTGCCACTTTCACCCGGCGGTCCGACTCGATGAATTTGACGCTCACCGCATCCTACGACTCAGCCCCAGTCAAGGCGAGGTGAGGCCCGGGACGGCCTCCCCGGCAACCACCGGTTGACCTTTGACCTCCTCCGAAGCAAAGCATCATGCAGTACCGGCTAGCCGACCATCTGCCGCTGGCCCCGCCCTTCCGACTATTTCCCGCAATTGAGAAGGACAAGACGGGAAGGTGAGCGTCCGACACGTCACTAAAGGGTTGCCGTCGACGGCTTTCGACATCCCTTCCATTTGGACTCCTTGCCGGAGTTGACCGTGGGTGCGCTTGGGACACGACTGGGCGTCGAGACAAATGCCAAATAGACGGCGACTTCCTGTCGTTGACTCCCATCTGTTGTTTTTGCCTCGCAGGCTGCTCCTGTTCTTCAAGCTACGCTGCGACCTGCCGCCCAAAAGGTCACTTCCCGTCTCACAACTCCATACAAACACACCCGAGGCCTGAATAGCAGCTCTCACACACACGCACGCACGCACACAGATGTACGCACGCAGTCTCGTGACAAGCTCGTGTGTGATATGCGTGCAGCTCGGCGGTCAACGTCAGCGCCACCGTCCGCGTCCCCAAAGGTTGCGTCAGGTAAGCAAATAGAAAAGGAACAAAGCGATGATTCGAGACGTCGGATCGGACGACCCTTCCGCGTCAGTTTGTCACAGGAGCTGAGCAGTCCCGATCAGAGCGCCGAGCTGCAGCCGCACAATCGCGCCGTCGTCTGGAACATCGCGCGCTTCGCCGGCGGAACGCAACTTTCCGCCCTTTTCAAGGTAGGCGAGATCCCAGCGCCCTGGCGGGCTTACCACTTCTCTCTTGGACACCTTTCCTCCTCAGCTGGACGTTCCCGCGCTAAGCTCCGCCTCCACGCTTGAGGTGGGTCCGGTGGGTTTGACCTTCGAGTTGCCCAAAGTGACGGCCAGCGGCCTCCACGTGCGCTTCCTGCGCCTGGCGCCCGCGCAGCACCGCGGCCCCGCTCGACGCTGGGTGCGTTACGTCACGCACTCGGACTCGTACGCCATCCGCATCTGAGGCGGTCGACGGCCCGTCATTGCAATGTGATTTTGTCATTGAACTACATGCGTGTATATTATTTGTGTGTTCCGCTTTCTAAAAGCGAATAAAGTGAACATATCTCACCCGGAGAGGTTTTAAAATTCAATTTATTGGGAAGGATGAATATGTTGGCTGCCATTGACAGCGATAAACGTCCAATCTATTTGGAGCGGGAGCGCTAGCAGTGATTTTTCCCTCCCTTCTTTTAAAATATAGAAAGAAATATTAAGAATGAAGTATAAAAAATGGCTTTATTTTTTTAATGAAAAAAGACCAAATCAAGAATAACAGAAATCTGAAATAAAAAGATGATCATTCCTCAGTCTTAATGGATTGGACGTTTATCGCTGTCAACGGCAGTTCAACTCCTATCTCAAGGTATCGAGGCATTTGATCCAATCGACATTGACGCCAGCACGCACGCACACGCGCACAGACGTCGTGTTGACGTCGTGCGCGTGCGTCTCGTTTGGCGCAACCCGATCATCTGCAGCCTCGGCACGCGCGCTCGCCCGCACGCACGCGCACACACACAAACGCACACGCGCGCACACGCACACACACACCAGCAGCGGGCAGCGACGCAAACAGCGGCGCGGCGCTTGCGGAAGTGGCGGCGGCGGCGGCGGCAGCAGCTGAAGCTGAGGCGGCGCTAAATGAAATTAGCATACCCGCTTAGCGGTTCGCCGAGGCGGACGGAAGGCTGAACGCAGCTCGCAGGAATTATTTCTTTCCCCCTCTAACCCCCCAAAAGAGAAGTCTTCCGGTCCTTCCTGACGTCCGCCAGCCGCGGAGATGGGCGACAAGGCGGGTACGAGGTGAGCGAGCGCGATAGGCTAGCCACGGGCTAGTTAGCGTCCGTCCGTCCGCCCACGGAGCGTCGCCTGCCGGCCCGGGGCTACGCGTCGAGTCGCGGCGGGGGTTTACTTGTGTGTTTTTTGGGGGTTTTTTTCCGGCCGGAGTAGGCCATTTTGAGAAGTGTTTCGAGGCGGCGGGCGGCACAAGGCTCACAGCAGGGTGGGGTTAGCTAGCGGGGTAGCCGCTAGCTCCAGCTGCGTCTGCGCCACATTCGTACAAGAAATCGTACTTTGGCTCGGGTGCCCACGCATAGCTCTTCGTCGAAAGAGGACAACGTCGCTGTGCGGGCTAGAAATACGCCGAGCGTTTGTCATTTATGCAGCGACGTCGACGTCGATGATTTGGGGCAAACGACAAGGTGGATGTGCAAATTTGGACGTCGGTCGTAACGAGCCCAGGCTATCAATCAAGCCCAAGATGAGCCAAAAATGAATATCACTTCCTATCGAAACCCCGTGTATTTTGTATGTAGCATTTTGCATTTTCACGTCGACAAACGAGCCTTCCGACGCTGCTGCAAAAATACTGTTTGTATGTGTACGTGCAGGTTTCGATTCCCTTTGGAGAAATAGCCCACGGCGCTCTTGCACTGTAAATGTTTGTTCTCCTCAAGTCTTATTGGAATAAATTCACCTGCTCCACCTCTGTTTGCACGCGGGCGAGAGCGACAGGTGACTCGTTGCGCGTAGGACCAGCAATAACACAATAAATATTCACGAGAAATATTTCAAGAAGGCAAATCATAACATATGGAACCCCAGTAAAGCCTGTATTGTGACACTTTTGCTTTGACCACATCCTGCTCCGTGTGAGAAAGGAAAGAATTGGTCGTCATGACAACACTGTCGTTTCACCCCCGGCGCCCTAATAAAACCCCAAATGTAGAAAAGTGACTTCCTGTTTTGAAGGGAAAAAACAGCTTCCTGTTAGCTAACAGGAAGAAGTCAGCTGAGCGACATCTCCTCAAACTCCTGTTCCACTGGTGGAACTTCCTGACCAATGACATGGCTCTAAATCATTGTCTTTTTGTTCTTCTAGGGTCTTCAAGAAGTCTAGTCCAAACTGTAAGGTGAGTCCCGGCTAACTACGTGCTTGCAAAATGGACCTAGCAGAACTAGAATGAGGGTTGGGCTCTTTGGAAGGGAAAAGGTCGATTCCAGAAGCTCGCTTGGCTTCCAGGTTAATGTTTGCTAGCTTTTAGAAAGGCAATACGAGGCCAAGTAGACTGGATTAGTGCGTTTTGACAAGCTGGCGAGGGCTCGGGTTTGTGTCTCCAAGACAAAAAGGTCACTGCGGCTTAGATGGGACGATGTTTAGGTGACTTGAAAGATCCGTTGCAACTCTCTGCACGCAGGTGACGGTCTACCTGGGAAAGAGGGACTTTGTGGACCACCTGGACCACGTGGATCCAGTCGGTGAGTCACCCGAGCTAGCGTCGTGTCGGCCGCTCCGTGGCCACTCACCAAATTTTTGCCTCCAGATGGTGTCATCCTGGTAGATCCCGAGTATCTGAAGGACAGGAAAGGTAGGAGGGCGCTTTCCGTTTTGGGCTTTTTGAGGAGCGCCCGCTCACGTTTTCGCCTTTTTTTTCCCCGTAGTCTTTGTCACACTGACGTGCGCGTTCCGTTATGGCCGCGAGGACTTGGACGTGCTGGGTCTGTCCTTCCGCAAGGATCTGTACATCTCCACCTTCCAGGTAGGCGGTCGGGAGACGTGGCCGCTTGATGGCTCCTGACGGCGTGGCTTCCTTTTTCAGGCCTTCCCGCCCGTTCCCGAGGAATGCAAAGCTAACAGTCGACTGCAGGAGCGGCTCCTCAAGAAGTTGGGACAGCACGCGCACCCCTTCTATTTCACGGTGAGCGTAGCGGCTTACCACCGACGGCGGTCCGGTCCGCTTCGGATCGGACTCGTATGGCCGTCGGTGGCCGCCAAGGAGTTAAGTGTGTGTTTATAAATAACTTTGTAAATGCGTGCGAAGGTGTCACCGAAGCGTACGTGAGAGACTTTGTGAGTGTGTGAGAAGGAATGGCTAAAGCGTGTGTTTGCGTGTCGTCGTAGATCCCTCAGAATCTCCCGTGTTCTGTCACGCTGCAGCCCGGACCAGAAGACACGGGCAAGGTGAGCTTGAAAAAAAAAAAAGGCCACTTGACGCTTTCATTTTGAATGACCGATGAGGACATTTAGGGAGAATTGAATGGAAAATATTTTTAGCGTTGCAGCTGGTTGTAAGTGGGAGTGCGTTTCCTCATTGCCTGCCATTTTTTAAAAGACCCTGACCCAAACATGGATATTACATCTATAACGACCGCAGAGGGAGATTTTAGCGTCACAGGGCACATTTTCATATGCTTTATTCATTTTAAGACATTAATAAATCATTTTCCTCACATCTTTCATACAAAATTGGGACACTTTGACCAATTTTAAAGGGTTCAGTTGGTCGTTGTGTGAGGACCATGGAACGAATTTGAGAATTTACATATAAAGTACACCTCTACTTACGAAATTTTCAACTTACGGAAAAAATATTGGATTCATTTCATAAGTAGAGGTATGACTATAGCCAAACGTGTCATATTTGACCTCTATTTTTGTTTCCTGTCTTTCATGAATTTATTTGTTTTATGTTGGCACTCTTGTGCAGAATAATCTCACTTTCTGCCGCCCTTTAGATAAAAACTTGACTAATAACATTTTTTTTCTGGGACTCCTCGTCCCCACCGGTATACTCGACGTTCTATTCCGGTACGATAAAAATTGACAAGCAAAGTCAATGTGACCCGTGTGCCCGCAGGCGTGCGGCGTGGACTTTGAGATCCGAGCCTTTTGCGCCAAGAACATGGAGGAGAAGATCCACAAGAGGTGAGTTCAACTCGCTCTTTACCTGGAACACGCGTGACCCAACCCCCCTCTCCGCCCCCCCGACCCTCGTACTCAGGAACTCGGTGCGCCTGGTGATCCGCAAAGTGCAGTACGCTCCGGAGAAAGCCGGGCCTCAGCCCATGGTGGAGACCACTCGCAGCTTCCTCATGTCGGACAGGTCGCTGCACTTGGAGGCGTCGCTGGACAAGGAGGTAAAGTCCGGCGAGCCGGGCCACCCGACCGCGTAACCAGCGACCGTTCCCTCCTTCCTTTGGGCCTCAGCTGTACTACCACGGCGAGCCCATCAGCGTCAACGTGCACGTGACCAACAACTCCACCAAGACCGTCAAGAGAGTCAAGATTTCAGGTCAGAGAACCACCTTTGGGCTTTTGGAACAAGGGGGGGGGGAAGAAATGAATTTGTAGGAATGAAGAGGAAAAAAAAAGACAAAATAGAAATGAGAACATGGCAAGATTGCGTTTGACACGCCCCCTTGTTTTTGTGTCCTCGTGGCAACAGTGCGTCAGTACGCGGACATCTGTTTGTTCAGCACGGCGCAATACAAATGTCCCGTGGCGCAGCTGGAGGCGGAGTAAGTACCCGTGTGTGTGTGTGTGTGTGTGTGTGTGTGTGTTGTGGAAAATGTCTTTGAGGTCTCTGGTGCTTTGCCCATTTTGCCAGTTTTTGTTGTGGGCAACATTTGGAGTTGACACAGCAGTATGCCCTCTGTAAACAATTATTTTGACGGTAGATTCAACACGGACTATTTTCCAAATAACCTTGAAGTGATAATGATTTTTCTGTACTGGGGAGCTTTGACGGACGGGTGCCTTCCTTCCACGTGTGTCAGTGACCAGGTGTCATCGAGTTCCACCTTCTGCAAAGTGTACACGCTGACGCCCACCCTGGACAAGAACCGCGAGAAACGAGGCCTGGCTCTAGACGGGAAGCTCAAACACGAAGACACCAACCTGGCCTCCTCCACCATGTAACATCCGTTCGCTCGCTCCGGCGCACGTACCGTACGGCGTCCGGTTCCTCACGGCGTCCGTTCACGCCTCTTTCAGCGTCAAGGACGTGACCAACAAGGAGGTGCTGGGAATTCTGGTGTCTTACCGGGTCAAAGTCAAGCTGGTGGTCTCGCGCGGCGGGTAAGGCTTGCGACGTCCGTCCGGGCCCACCAAAGCTCGACCGAGGATGATCTCGCGACAATATCCAGCTATTTCTAGTTTTGTATCATTCTGCTGTAAGTGTAGCCATTGAATCCAGCCTTCTCGCCAACCTTCCCATTTCAAATAGACTGGACGTCTAGAGCCATCCGTGACAGACGATGAGTCGTTGTGGAAAATTGGGCTAGCGACCTGTTGTTTCCAAGTTTTAAAAATACAGCCACGTCTTTTGAAAAAGAAAATGTTGCTGGGAGCATATGGATCATTTGGGATTAGGATATAAAGTGGCCACATTTGTGTGAAGTCAATTCATGTTTGTGTGATTTTTATTATTTTACCCCCATGACAGAGACGTATCCGTGGAGCTGCTGTTCATCCTCATGCACCCCAAACCGGCCGAACCCCCCGCGTCACGCCCGCAGTCCGGTAAGTAGACCTTGAGCCGCCAGAGCCCCGCCCCCTTCCCCATGCTAACCCGCACACGTTTCGTTGTGTGTGCGCGTGCGCCTTCAGCCGTGCCGGAGTCGGACCCTCCCATCGACACCAACCTGATCGAATTCGAAACCAAGTGAGTGCGACTCAAAAGAGGCGGGCACACATTTCGTCGACGTGGCATTTTTTTTTTTAACGCGCTGCCGTCACCGTTTTCTCAGCAGCGTCTCCCAAGACGACGACTTCGTCTTCGAGGACTTCGCCCGTCTTCGCCTTAAAGGCGCGGTGGACGACAAAGACGAGGACTGCTAGGAGAGAGACGCACGCCTGGGCACATGTACACAGACACATACACACACAAACACACGCACGCACGTAACATTCCCGCCAAATTTGGGCGTCGCCGCCATGGTCTCCGCGTTTTTTGGTTTTGGTTGAAGGATCCATCTTCTTACAAATAATAAGCCGAAACTTCTTTGTATTTAAGTGAGGTTTTCACGTGTTCTATTGGTACGCTAGCTGGCAGACCACTTTTCGACCTTCAAATCATTAAAAAATTTATTTTGCCTTTCGTGCTAGTCGTTTTCTGGTCAATTCAAAGTTCTCGTCGTGGCCATCCACTTTTGCCAGCGACTGCCGTAGATAGCGAAGAGACATTTACGTTGGCGGAATTCCCGTCGCCTGCTGAAACTGGGATGATTCCTTTACCTCACATTTGGGGCCGTTTTACAAAATGAAATATGTCATTGTTCCGACGGTTTCTTTTCTGCCAACCACACAAAGGTTTTTGCCATAGCGGGCTTTCAATTTACCGAGAAAATTTCAAGTGCAAACAACGGTGAGTTGACGAGGCGGCTAAACGGCTGCTTGAAGTGTGTCAACAAAAAAAAAAAAAGGAAGCTAGGCGTCTGCCACATTTTATTTTTAAATCTTGATGAATGTTTAGCGGTTTCTTTTTTTCCTGTGGCGATGATGATGGCGTCATGTACAGATACAATATGTTGATTTTGCAAAGATGTTGATACCCGCAGGGGGCGTCGCCTGCGTCACTTCTAACATTTCCACGCGCATTTTTTGTTCCAAATTGTGCAGCTGCTGGCGTTGATTGCTTCATCTCTTTTTACAGCCTTGTTTTTCAATTTTAGACAATACGTTAAAAAGATTGCTTTTACTTTGAAAGGTTTAAGTGCCACAATCCCCTTTTGCCAGTAATATGTACATCTTTTGGCATCTGATTCCACGTGGGGAAAATCCTAAGCAGTTCCGCATTTTTTTCTTCCTATGCCTTTTGGCTCTGCACAGTGGTTGGCCACGCCCCCGAAGGGACAGAGGCGGAGCATGTTCTTTGAAGTGCCGTAATTGGTCGTCGTGGTCGTTTTAGTCGTGCATGTGCGCTAAGTTTTTTGCCACGTGCGTGATGTGTCAAAATGTGCGCTAACTTTTGCCACAAACAGGAAGCGACTTTAATGCTTGGTCATAATCATTCACATTGTTTTTCTTGTTTTTTTTTTTTAATTGAAATTGTTTTTAGGATTAAAAGTGGAAAAAAAAAACGTCCAAGTGTGCGCGTGTTTTGTCACAAGTTGTCATAATCGTCGTCGTCCTGGTGTTTCCTCTTGAGCGATTCCCCGCCGCCGCTCTGAGCGGCCATGTTGGTGGTGATGAGGATGTTCTTGGAGCCAATCAGAGAAGGGTTGATGAGCACGCTGGAAGCGGTGGGCGTGACCAACGGGGCTGCCGAGAAAACAGATTGGTCGTCGGGGGCGCTCCTTCCGAGCCGCCTATCGTTTGTCGTCTTACCGCTTTTAGTGCCAGCGCTTTGGGAGGGGGGCGGGATCTGCACGGTGAACCTCTGACCCGTCAGCGACACGGGCGGTCCCACTTTGGCGCCGCCCACCGACTGAACGGACGTGTTTCCTGCAAACACGACGAAGGGCTTCGATCGGGGCAACTATACTGTGGTCACTGTTTCAAAAAAAAAAGGCGTACTGACCAGATGTGGGCGTGGCCGGCCTGCTGGACACGGCGCTTACGCTGAGGCGCGGCGCTGTTATCCTGCCGGCCGAAGCCACTTTCTTGGGCAAGAACTTGAGACGGTAGTTTGGCGCCGTCAGACAGTAGCGATCTGGAGGGAGGCGGGGTCCCGTGTACGGTTTGATCAGCGGAAGTGGCGTCTGGTTCTTCTGCCGAGCCACCTCCAACAGGAACTGAAGGAGAAGGGAAACAAACGCGAGTGGTGTGGGCCGCACCAGACTCAAAAATATATATATATATATTACATCTCTGGGTGGCGGCGACGTGAAGGACTGGTCCATGCGGCACTGAATAGCCAATTTGATGTCGTCGGCATCCACGCTGGACTTCTTGGCGTGCGTGGCGTAGATCTTGGCATCCTCGATGATGCTGGTCACGTATCCTGAGGAGAGAGAAGGTGGCGTCGGCTCGCAGGCGTTGCCCACTTCTACCATGCCGATGACCTACTGTAGGTGAACTCCAACATTTGGTTGATGACACGGGGCTCGTACTCCGTCACTCCCATATCCTTCAGGATCTGCATCATCACCTGAAAACAATCAAAAGCAACTTATCGTTAGCAGTAACCGGATAGCACACTCAAAAAAAAATACATAAAAACACCACGCACTTACATTTTGATCAACATTGGCACTTTTCAAAACATTAAATTTGGTACACCTTTTGACGTCTAATAACGTAAAAAAACAAGAAAGCAATTGCACTAATATGCAATTAAAAAAACTTTGTGCGTACAATTACCTTTATTTTGTGAAAATTCATGCATCAAGCCAAACCCAATGCAATACGTTCAAATAATATTCGACATTTTAACGTAGGACAAGAACCAATGATTGTAGTTAAAATCGTCCATGCCAAATTCGATTGTATTCAACACTTATCTCATGTGCACGAATTCATGTCTGGGGTCTCAAAAATAATTGCAACGGTATTGAGACAATATTGTTGACATTAGCCGTCCAGGTAGCATGGTTACAACGTCCATGCTAACAAGTTAGCGGCAACAAAAAAACAGTCAGGAAGCTATGGCATAAAAGTTGAATATCTACAACGTTACAACGGCTCGGCCACAGCCATCTGAACGAGAAAAGACGCTTGAAAATTTGAAATCACCTGCGCATCTTTCGGAATGGTTTTGGGAGCAGACATTTTGGAGTGTTTTCCGGCGTCGTCTTCCACGCGTCCTCTTCTACGGTTTGTTGTTCAACGAACGGGCGCCCTCTAGCGGACTGATGGTCTCAGAGAGACCAGCGAGTTTAATTGCTGAAGGCAGGTGCTAGTAGTTTACGTCGATTACAGTACTCACATTTCCACACTCTTCTGTGTAAACAATTGATTGTAGTCGGCTATTGTTGTTTTTTAGCTAAACATTTACTGGTTAAAATATGTGTGCTGGATCAGTTAGTTCGACCAAAAAAACGACACCATAGATTCCAGTTTGGAGACGCCAAGTTTAAATGGTACGTTGGCGTGTTTCTGGGTTTTGGCTCGGTATCGGGTTGCTTTTCTATCATTCGGCTTTAGTTAGCTTGATTTTGACTTGCGTGGTTCTGGACTTGTTTCTTACCTCACTTGGAGTTTGGACTTGAGTTTTGGGATTACTTGTGGACAGCTTCCACATTTCATGTTTACACACGACTTGGAACGTTTGGTTTGCTTACTCAATAAATAATCCTGGTTAATGATAGAATAATGTGTAGCATTTTAGTTGTGTTACTATAAACATTTCCAGGTGTTTAAGTAGAACATTTCTTCCAATTAGGTATTAAAAACTGTGCTTGGCATTTGCTTCAAAGTTAGGCAAGAGAAGTTAACGTTAGTTTTTTTTGTTTTTACTTTGTATACTTATTTTTTGGGGTTACCCAAATAGTTCAAAGTGAATATTCAGTTGTGGCATCTCGTTCTTGAACGGGTCTATATTTCTCTTTTTAGTTGAATATTTTATGCATTGGAGTAGTGTCGTAATGCATGTAAAAAAAATCTCTGCCTTTTCTTTTTCCCCAAGGATGCGTGCCATATGTGCTGGATGCTGTCACCATGGAAACACGCACACACACCCAGCATCTCCTCGTCCTTCCAATTGAGCACACGAGGAATTCCAAAAAGCTCCTCTTTGTTGCCATCTCTCCTCCAGCCTGCTCATCTCCCCCGCAATTGGTCCATCCCGTCCCGCCCAATCAGCTGGCGGGCTACGTCTCCACGTCCGCTTTAAAGGCAGGCGCGCGCGTGCCCGCTGACGACGACACACTTAAAGGCCGGACCGACCGCCGCTGAGACGTCTGTCCAAAGTCCTCCGTCTGTGGGTAAGTCCAGCGTTGCTTCTGTCTTTTTTTGTGTGTGTTCCCGAGTGATGTGCTGGGTTATCCTCCTTAATTTAGCCAAAAAGTAAGAAGATTTGTACAAAGTAGAGGTTCGCGGGGGTGGAGCGGCCCAAAAGGGAAACCTCCGGGTGTGGGGGCCAGAGTGGAATGTCCAACTGGTACGACTGGAATGTGGAGAGGGACGGCAAGGATGCTCAAGTAGGGCTCCAATCACATCAGAAGACTTTCATTCCATAGGTTGAGTAGTATGAAAGTGGACTATTACTGGCACACCAGAAAAATCAAGTTCAATATCACGTCACGGCACCATAGGCGTCACATTTGAGCACGACAACGTTGCGCTGCTCATTTTTACTTTTTCCACTAGTTCGGTTTTCACATTGGTCAAAGGTGGCAAAGTTTAGTTAGAAAGCTTTTAATGTGAACGTTAACTTGATCATTATAAGATTGCAATGTGAATGGCAGCACAGTGGTTCAGTGGTTAGCCAGTTGGGCTCACCGTTCAGGGGTTGAGGGTTCGATCCCTCCTGGCTCCTCACTGTGGGGCCTTTGCATGTTCTCCCCGAGCTTGCTTGCCTGGGTTTTCTCCGGGTACTCCACTTTCCTCCCACATCCCAAAAGTGGAGTAAATTGCCCCTCGAAGTGAAACTTTAAAATGGAGAACTTTTGGTGATGTTTATTTCATTATGACATTTTCTGAGTGTCCTAGCGATTTGCCTACATATTTATTCTATTATTTTTAGATATGGCAGCAAAGTGAACATGACGGTTAAAATCCCATTTTGCGATGTTTGTCAAAGGAACAGATCCAGTTGATGTGGCCCTCGTTAACATTTGACATCATTTAGCTGACCTTCGTCCCCGCACACAATGACTACTAAACCCCCCCCTCCCCCTCTGGGAAATAAACACACTCGTATCCACGATTACGCAACGCGCACGTGATTCCCGCGCGCCGTATTAGCAGTGAGTGTGTGTGTTGGGGGGGGGGAGTTGTGCCGCGGGGCCGAGCTGCCCACCCTGAAATAATTTGTTCCTTTAAATATCCCAGCGAAGCCAATGTGTCGTCATCGAGGGGAACGTGCCACCGCGTCTTACGTAACGCCGGCTTCCGTCACCGCTCGTTTGGAGAGACGCGAAAGAGCTTTGAAGGCGTAAACCGCGTCCCGGTCGGTCCACTTTCACGCTTTAGTCCAACAAAACCGGACTTTTCCAAGTGCCTATTGGCAGACATGAGCAAGTCCGCCATTTTAGCCACTACGGTGAATTCCAATTTGAAATAACCATTCAAGGGACACCATTTTAACCCCCCCCAAAACCCTTCTTTGTTCCAATTGCTATGAATGAAATCTTTTCCTTTCATCGGTCGTGATTTTATTGGCTGGTTAAAGATTTCCTGATTTTTTTTTTTTGTGCCACTCTGTATGAATGTGAAATCAAATGATGAATTTTTAGGCTGAATAAATACAAATTGATAGATAGAAAAGAAATAAGGCATGTAAACAGTGTTTAAATCCTATTAATATACTATCATCTCTCCATGTATTCATATATACTATCCACATATATTTACAATTTAATGTCGGCATCCCCTTTAGATTTTTTTTTTCATTTAATGTAGTTGAATCTTGACATAGTCCTTGAAAGAAATTTTAACAGTTTTTCTTCAGCACTTTTTTACCATCATTGTTTTGATCTTGGGAACATTTGCCATGATTTGACCTGGCATGATAAATTAGCGCCATTAGCGTATGATTCCGCTCGGGCGATTCCTTCCCGACCGCCGTGCAACCACTCGACACAAATTGTTGGCCCGTGACGGCCCCCCTTTTTCCTGGCTTCCCAGCCAATCGGAGCGCTAGACAGAAGGAGGGGCTTCCCTTGTGAGTGTGTACTTGAAGTATTTGCGCGTGTGAGCACAGCCGTCAGGAGGACGGGAAGCGGGTAGCGACGGGCAGCGACGGGCGGGAAGGAGTTACCCCATTTTCTGCCGGGAATGACCTGACTCGCCAATGACGCTCGGCGAAGGTGCGCGTGTGGACGGCGGCGATGACGGATGCGAGATGGGCGCATCTGTTTTGGGGCCCCGGGGCAGAAAAACAGGAACCAGCCCATAGGAAGTAGTAGGATTCCATTTCCTACTGTCACTGAGTGTACGTGCCTTTCACTTAAATGGATTTTCATGTACTTCTTTTGCTCCTGGGAATATTTTGTGCTGACCCCGCTGGGATTTTTCACTTTTCTCGGCGATCGCTCTCCATTGTTTACAAAAATTGTTTAGTTTTTTGGGGGGCGGGGGGGCATTTCAAGTATCACTTTTGTTGGTTTGTCGCCTGCGAAAAAGAAATATTTTGAAATGTGGCCCTGCAAGCCAACTTATTTTAGCAAGCTGCTCTCACTGAGGCTAAATTTAGAGCCGTGTCATTGCCCGGTCAATGTTTTGTTTCGTCTGCTTCTAAACGGGATTTTTGACCGCTTCCCGACTTGCTCTCTCTCTCTCTCTCTCTCTCTCTCTCTCCACATACTTGGATTAAACCAGCGGCGGGCAAAGTTTTCCGACAAAGGCCGCAGTGAGGACAGGATTTCATTCCCACCAAAAGATCTTCTGTGTATTCAATGGATTGCAGTCAGGTGTTGTTTTTAAACCCAAACTTCATTGTTTCAAATATCCCCAAGCTTACGCGGCGATTGGTCGCCCGTGGCCGTCGGGCGTGCTTGTGTGTCAAGTGGCGGCGGGGGGCCGTTAATTCCGCCAGCGACAGATGTGCGGCTCTTTTGGACCGGGACGCTTTCTCCGTGTTTTTGCCGTCCTTCCCGTGTGGATGACGTAGTAGAGTGAAAGTAATGTCTTGCGTACGATCGGAAGAAGAATGTGCCTTTTGTCTGGGTCTGGCAAGCTCCTTGTTGCCATACTAAGCCCCCCGCCCCCCAAGAACCACAACAACAATGACGACTTTTGATCGGCTTATCCTATCGACGCGGCTTGAACTTTGTCGTTTTTTGCGGCAGGTTGTGAGCGGAGGCGGAGGCGAGCGGGCCTCCACCTAGCGGTCCTCCACCGACCGAGCGCCATGGCCGCGCGGGAGTCCGGCGGGACGGTGGTGCGGCAGATCGACAAGCAGTTTTTGGTGTGCAGCATCTGTCTGGAGCATTATCGCAACCCCAAAGTGTTGCCCTGTTTGCACACCTTCTGCGAAAGGTAATGCCTCGTCGCCCCGAGCCTTTTCAAAGTCTGTGACCGTGCGTGTATGCGCGTGTGCGCGTGTAAAATGAAAATGGTGTTAATCCTTTGTTTTGTGGCCCTGCTGTGGCTGGTTGAGCTCAAACGAGCCAAAAGGGAGAAAACTACTGGTGATGTTTGGTCTTCACTTGCTTTTCCTATTTATTTTTTGGGGAAGCAACTTCTTCTTTTTGACTTGGAATCTGAAGTTTAATTTAAAAAAAAATAGCAACGCCTTCGCTAGTGCGTTTATAAAAAGTTCAAAGTGTGACGCTAGCCTCGGCATTCCCACAGTATTAGCCACCTGTTGCGGTTCAGTAGCCGCCCCCCCCCCCCCCCCCCCCCCCCCCCCTCCCCTCGATTCCCTACACATTGGCCTGAATTGTGCCTGCTTGTGTGTGTTATGGGGTGTCCTGATTGTGAACCTCTTTTTCCACTTGCCAGTCATTTTTCCAAATCTATCCGTTCAAAAAATACTCTTACAAATCGGACATTCATTTCCCGGAGCTTTCGTCCAAGGCACTTCATAGGTTGTCTAAAAAGAATTGAAAAAAATCAAAAATGGACTTGTAGCTAAGACAACACGAACTGTCGGACGTCCATGTTTTTGTATCTGTTAAGAAAAGCGTGGTTGGTTGGGTGCCAAAAGTAACTGTGGGGTATTTCCTGCCTTGGCGCAGCTGCCTGCACAACTACATCCCGGCCCAATCTTTGACGCTGTCGTGTCCGGTGTGCCGCCAGACGTCCATCCTGCCCGAGAAGGGCGTCGGGGCCCTGCAGAACAACTTCTTCATCACCAACCTGATGGAGGTAGGCCCACGTAGGAGTGACATTTCTGCCGGGATGGCCGGCTTTATTCGGGGGCCCCCATCTTCCGGAATAGACCCCCAATATGTCGGAAGGGACCCGACGTAACGGCTACGGACGGAAGCGGTTTGGTCCCTCGTTAATGCGTTTTTTTCCCAACTTTTGAAACGCCAACGTGCTCTTTCAGGTCCTCCAACGAGAGCCCGAGTGTTCCCCGGCCGAGAGCCACGACGCCATCCCGACGTCGGTGGGCGCGGCCCAGGCGCTGAGCTGCCCCAACCACGAGGGCCAGGTGAGTGGCGGCGCGACCACACCAGCCTCGGACTCGGCCTTTTGATTGCCCGGAAGGTTATTGATAATTAGCATTTAAATAGTTGCTCAAATTCCCTAAATACCAACTGCGAATGACTATTTAGTCATACTTAATGCCCTATTAATTATTAGGCTAAAGAAAAGCTCCAAATTTCCCGGACTTTTATTGTTTGGGGACAACTCATGTACATACAAACTCTTCTACACTTGCACGTCGGCTCAGTGAAACTGCTCAGGGCCATTGTTGGCTTTGATTGATGCGTAGACCGTGTTGTTTTACCTTGGTTGGTCGCCGGTCTTTTGGTCGCCAGTCTTTTGACCACGACCAAAAGACCGGCGACCAAAAGACGGCGACCAAAAGACCGGCAACCAATCGACCTCACACGCTGCGTCGCCCCACGCAGGTGATGGACTTTTACTGCGAGTCGTGCGAGACGGCCATGTGTCTGGAGTGCACGCGAGGCGAGCACGGGGAGCACGTCACCGTGCCGCTGCCGGACGTGGTGGAGCAGCACAAGGCGGCGCTCCAGAGGCAGCTGGACGAGGCGCGCGCCAGGTGAGCGACCGACGTTTGTTGACGACGCGACCCCCCGACGACCTCCGGCAAATCTGTACCTTTGGCCCCGGGCAGGTTACCGCAGCTGACGGCGGCCGTGGACCTGGTGGGCGAGATCTCCCGGCAGCTGACGGAGCGCCGGGACCGGGCGGCGGCGGAGATCGGCGCCGCCTTCCAGGAGTTGGAAGGGGCCCTGGAACGGCGCAAAGCGGCGCTGCTGGCCGACCTGGAGAGCGTCTGCGGCGCCAAACAGAAGGTCCTGGAGGCCCAGCGGAGCGCCCTGCTCCGAGGCCGCGAGCAGATCCGCAGCAGCTGCAGCTTCACCGAGCGGGCGCTTTGCCACGGCGGCGCCGCCGAGGTGAGAAAAATTGTCTGGCAAAACATGGTCCAAACGGACAGCGAGCGCCCGGCCGGCCCCGGTGAAAATATCAAGTCATTTGGTTGCCTCTAGGTTCTTCTGCTGCAGAAGCAAATGAGCGAGCGCGTGGCGGCGCTGGCCATGCAAGACTTCCCAGAGACACCGCATCAAAACGCGCACCTCGACTGCCAGGTGGGCGCCGGCCGACCCCCCGCCGCTTCACCCCCTGGCTCTCGGTCCGACGGTCCCCCGCGTTGGTGGCCTTCAGGTGGAGACGGAGGGGCTGCGACGCTCCATCCAGAATTTGGGCGTTCTCCTCACCACGTCGGCGGTGGCGCACACTTCGGTGGCCACGGGCGACGGCCTGCGCCTGGCCACCGTGGGCCAGCGGCGCACCGTCACCGTCACCACCAAAGACAAAGTACGCGGCCCCGTCCCGTCGTCGCCCCGTGTCGGGGCCTGGGTGACGGACGCTCCTTTTTGACCGGCAGGACGGCGAGCTGGTGAGGACGGGCAACGCCCTTTTGAAAGCGGAGATCGCGGCGGTGGCGGGTCACGGGGGCCGGTCGGCCCCGCCCGAGGTGACGGACAACAAGAACGGCACCTACGAGGTGGGCTACGCGCTGCGCGGCGAGGGCGAGTACGCCCTGGCGCTCAGCCTCTACGGGCAGCCGCTGCGGGGGAGCCCCTTCCGCCTGCGCGCGCTCAAGCCCCGCGAGCCGCCGGCCACGCCCGACGGCGGCGACGTCAAGCGCCGCGTCAAGTCGCCCGCCGGCGGACACGTGCGGCAGAGGGCCGTCCGCCGGCCCTGCGGCATGCACGGCGCCAAGAAGAAGGAGAACCCCATCGAGGACGAGCTCATCTACAGAGTCGGTCAGTTTTTGTCAAAGGGGGGGTCCGGCCGTCCACTCCCGTTTGCTCTTTTTTTCAGGATCCCGTGGCCGAGAGCGCGGCGAGTTCACTAACCTCCAGGGAATTTCGGCGTCGGGGAACGGCCGACTGGTGGTGGCCGACAGCAACAATCAATGCATCCAGGTTTGCTTGGGTTTTTTTACCCCGGGATTCCCGTACCGGTGGCGGCCATCTTGGGTATGGCGACCGGCGGTCGAAAACTAGATGTGGAAAAGTTGAATCACGTAGCTTGAGCACGTTATTTGTCAGTAGTAGCAATGTGATTTTTAGCGACGTTGGTCCTCCTCACGATTTCGGCGTGCCTCCTCCTTTAGGTTTTCTCCAACGACGGGCAGTTCAAGATGCGCTTTGGCGTCCGGGGCCGCTCGCCCGGTCAACTGCAGCGGCCCACCGGCGTGGGCGTGGACCCCGGCGGCGACATCGTGGTGGCCGATTACGACAACCGCTGGGTCAGCATCTTCTCTCCGGACGGAAAGTTCAAGGTCAGACCCATTGGCGGCGCTTCGAAAAGGGTTAGCGGGCGTGACGTAGCGCGCCGTGGTCGCCGGGCAGAACAAGATCGGATCGGGCCGTCTGATGGGTCCCAAGGGCGTGGCCGTGGACAAGAACGGCCACATCATCGCCGTGGACAACAAGGCGTGCTGCGTCTTCATCTTCCAGGCCAACGGGAAGCTGCTCACCAAGTTCGGGGGACGCGGCGTCACCGACCGACAATTTGCAGGTTAGCAAAAACAAAAGGAATCCTGTTCAAAATACAATCTGAATGACTCGAGTATAAAAAAAAAATTCAATTTGAGATTGTGCCTAAAATAAAAGACGTATTGTTTGCTAAAACAAAAGAAAAGCAGCATCAGAGAAAACAAAGATGTCGACAAAATGTTTCTGCCACCATTCGACCGTTTTGGCAAAGTCGAAAAGTGACTTTATCGTGAGAAAATGCGCTGTGTTTTTCCGCAAATAATGGAAAAAGTGCTAACGTCATGTGCTATTTTGTTGCTGTTTTATTTTTTAAAAATCTCATTCTCTGGTTTTTCTTTCCATGTTTGTGTTGTACCGTTGTTCTTGTCTTTGTTTTTCCACTCAGACAAACTTCTTCCGAGCGTAAATAAGTCGGGCTCGGTCTTCAGTAAGTAACGTTTGTTTGCAGTCTGATGGGTCGCGCCGGCAACCCGTTTAGTAGCCGTCACGCCCCGATTTGAGCCGCAAACTAACCGCCGGAGAAAAAACTACTGCTACTGCACGACCACTCGTTTTTCACCAAGCTCGTGGAATTGGACATTTCCAATTTCCGTCATTCCACGGCTCGATAAACTCACGGGCGACCAATCCACTGACAGGGGGAGGGCTTGGCAGCCTGCGAACGGTCGCCGCCAAGCCTCCGAGTCAAAATGGACTGGACGTCTGTGGCGCTTGGTTGAAAATGGCCCGGAGTGACTGACGTGTCTCTAAGCCAATCGGATCGTCCCGTGAAATCTTCCAACCTGACTCACTTTTGCTTTTTTTCTTTCCCGCCGTTTGCAGGTCCGCATTTCGTGGCCGTCAACAACAAGAACGAAATCATCGTGAGCGACTTCCACAACCACTCCGTCAAGGTGTACAGCGCCGACGGACAGTTTCTCTTCAAATTCGGCTCTCACGGCGAAGGCAACGGGCAATTTAACGCGCCCACCGGCGTGGCCGTGGACGCCAACGGCAACATCATCGTGGCCGACTGGGGGAACAGCAGGATACAGGTAACGCAAAAACACACACAATTTATGGGGGGGGGGGGGGGCGCGCTTCAGTTGGCTGGCGATAGGAAACAAGGCCATATTTGGAAAGGGACTTCTTCCAAAGCCCTAACCCAGAACAGAACAGAACAGAAAAGGAGCAGGCGAGGTCAAAAGCCACCGCTAATCATTCCAATGAACATCAGACGTCAGAAAAAAAATGTATTTTTCACTTCTTGACTCAATGTATTTTAATTGGCGTTTGCAACTTTAATCTAAAAATAGCTCAACTCTGTGGACTGACGATTTTTGCTCATTTAACCCTTTTCTAGTTGACTATTTAAAAAAAAAAATGTTCATTGGCCTTTCCCATTGAAAATGCTAGCTGATGTTTTTTTGGTGCATGAAAGGAAGGGTTCAACGTCACACGGGTCGAATCCGGTCCAAATGAACGAAAATGCCCTTGTCTGAAGGTTTTCGACGGCACGGGATCCTTCCTGTCCTACATCAACACGTCGGGCGACCCGCTCTACGGCCCGCAAGGTCTGGCCCTCACGTCGGACGGACATGTGGCCGTGGCGGACTCGGGGAACCACTGCTTCAAGGTCTACCGTTACCTTCAGTAGAAGAACCCCAGCCCAAAACATAGCTTGAGAAAATAATCATCAGCACAGGTAAAAGTTAAGACTCTTTTTTTTTTTAATGGAAAATTTCATTTGGAAGTATACAAGTAAGTCTTTTTTTTGGAAAGAAAATAATGCAAGACAATCCAAAAATCATGTTTACGTCAAAGTAAAGGGCAAAAAATATCAAATATTTGCTCATTTTATTTTGCACCAATACTGTCCTTTAAGAGTAATATATGTATTTCATATTTATTGTTTTGGTGCTTGTGAGTGTGTTTGACTGAATATAGCAGCTGACACCAAAACATGAAGAATAAAGTTTCATTGTAAATATTACCATTTGCATAACATGACTTTTTAAAAGGACCCCCCCCATAACACAAAAGATCATCGTATACAATCATTAAAAGGCAAAAAGACAAAGTACGACATACTTTTTGTCACGTTTGAATGATTTAAAAAAAAAAAACATTTTAAAACCAAGTGATAAGGACATATTAAAACAATGCAAATATCAATTTAACCCCGAAAAAAAGTTCCCAAAACTCCCAAGTAAAAAAAAAACCAATGTTGTTTTCAGTAGTAGTGGCAGATGCGCAGACGGCTGCCCGGGTCGTTCTTCCCCGGGCTGAACAACGGGTAGACGGGCTGGTGGAAGCAGGTGTTGAAGACGTACAGCAGCTTCATGGTGACGGCGTCGTAGAAGCTGAGCAGGCCGCGGTCGTAATCCAGGTAGACGCCCACCCGCGGCGAGTTCCAGTAGTCGGCCACCAGCACGCGGCCGTCGGTGCCGGTGGCGTACAGGCGGTCCTGCAGGCACAGGCTCCAGTAGCCGGCGGCCGGCGTCAGGCTGATGAAGCCCTTGCGCTTGCTGCCCTGCGTGGTGACGCCCAGGTACCAGACGCCCTTGTCTCGCACGTCCACCTCCCAGTAGTGCTGCCCGCCGCAGTACTGCGCCGTGGCCAGCACGCCGCAGAAGCGGGTGAAGCGGGCCGGCGGGTCCAGCTCCGGTTGGTTGCGCGAGCGCACCTCCTCCACCTTGGTGTCGTAGTCCGAAATCAGCAGGTTGGGGTGCGCCGTGTCCGGGTCCAGCGTCAGGTTCTGCGGCACTGCGGGGAGAACGGCGTGTAAATTGCAATGACTTGATCGCCGGTCATTTGTCTGTGGGATTTCCTGAAGGGAGCACGTGGACAAGTTTTTGGGATACAAAGTGTTGTTATTATTTGCTTTTTGGATTCATTTTAGATGATAAAGCTTGAATTCTTAAGTAAAGAAAACTGACTTGCGTCCCCTAGTGAGACAACCCACCGTCGTGAGTACGTATATCTTTGCGCCTCTTCATTTAAGCAGAGAAATCTTTAGGTCAACTTTATCATAGATCTTGTTTGCCTGGGGCCAACTGTGGAGAGTCTCGACAGACGTCGCCTTCTCCAAGCGACAGGGACTGGGGCCAACTGAGGGGGGGTCCCGACACCGGTCGCCTCCTCCAAGCGACGGAGACTGGGGCCAACTGAGGGGAGTCTCGACACACGTCGCCTCCTCCAAGCGACAGGGACTGGGGCCAACTAAGGGGAGTCTCGACACACGTCGCCTCCTCCAAGCGACAGGGACTGGGGCCAACTAAGGGGAGTCTCGACACACGTCGCCTCCTCCAAGCGACAGGGGCCAACTAAGGAGAGTCTCGACACACGTCGCCTCCTCCAAGCGACAGGGACTGGGGCCAACTAAGGGGAGTCTCGACACACGTCGCCTCCTCCAAGCGACAGGGACTGGGGCCAACTAAGGAGAGTCTCGACACACGTCGCCTCCTCCAAGCGACAGGGACTGGGGCCAACTAAGGGGAGTCTCGACACACGTCGCCTCCTCCAAGCGACAGGGACTGGGGCCAACTAAGGGGAGTCTCGACACACGTCGCCTCCTCCAAGCGACAGGGACTGGGGCCAACTAAGGAGAGTCTCGACACACGTCGCCTCCTCCAAGCGACAGGGACTGGGGCCAACTAAGGGGAGTCTCGACACACGTCGCCTCCTCCAAGCGACAGGGACTGGGGCCAACTAAGGAGAGTCTCGACACATGTCGCCTCCTCCAAGCGACAGGGACTGGGGCCAACTAAGGAGAGTCTCGACACACGTCGCCTCCTCCAAGCGACAGAGACTGGGGCCAATTGAGGGGAGTCTCGACACACGTCGCCTCCTCCAAGCGACAGGGACTGGGGCCAACTAAGGAGAGTCTCGACACACGTCGCCTCCTCCAAGCGACAGGGACTGGGGCCAACTAAGGAGAGTCTCAACACACGTCGCCTCCTCCAAGCGACAGAGACTGGGGCCAACTGAGGGGAGTCTCGACACACGTCGCCTCCTCCAAGCGACAGGGACTGGGGCCAACTAAGGGGAGTCTCGACACACGTCGCCTCCTCCAAGCGACAGAGACTGGGGCCAACTGAGGGGAGTCCCGACACCCGTCGCCTCCTCTAAGCGACAGGGACTGGGGCCAACTGGGGGGAGTCTCGACACACGTCGCCTTCTCCAAGCGACAGGGGCCAACTGAGGGGAGCCTCAACACCCGTCGCCTTCTCCAAGCGACGGAGACTGGGGCCAACTCTGAGGGGAGTCCCGCCACCCGTCGCCTCCTCCAAGCGACAGGGACTGGGGCCAACTGGGGGGAGTCTTGACACCCGTCGCCTCCTCTAAGCGACAGGGACTGGGGCCAACTAAGGAGAGTCTCGACACACGTCGCCTCCTCCAAGCGACAGGGACTGGGGCCAACTAAGGGGAGTCTCGACACACGTCGCCTCCTCCAAGCGACAGAGACTGGGGCCAACTGAGGGGAGTCCCGACACCCGTCGCCTCCTCTAAGCGACAGGGACTGGGGCCAACTGGGGGGAGTCTCGACACACGTCGCCTTCTCCAAGCGACAGGGGCCAACTGAGGGGAGCCTCGACACCCGTCGCCTCCTCCAAGCGACGGAGACTGGGGCCAACTCTGAGGGGAGTCCCGCCACCCGTCGCCTCCTCCAAGCGACAGGGACTGGGGCCAACTGGGGGGAGTCTTGACACCCGTCGCCTCCTCTAAGCGACAGGGACTGGAGCCAACTGGGGGGAGTCTCGACACACGTCGCCTCCTCCAAGCGACAGGGACTGGGGCCAACTAAGGGGAGTCTCGACACACGTCGCCTCCTCCAAGCGACAGGGACTGGGGCCAACTAAGGGGAGTCTCGACACACGTCGCCTCCTCCAAGCGACAGAGACTGGGGCCAACTGAGGGGAGTCCCGACACCCGTCGCCTCCTCTAAGCGACAGGGACTGGGGCCAACTGGGGGGAGTCTCGACACACATCGCCTTCTCCAAGCGACAGGGGCCAACTGAGGGGAGCCTCGACACCCGTCGCCTTCTCCAAGCGACGGAGACTGGGGCCAACTCTGAGGGGAGTCCCGCCACCCGTCGCCTCCTCCAATCGACAGGGACTGGGGCCAACTGGGGGGAGTCTTGACACCCGTCGCCTCCTCTAAGCGACAGGGACTGGGGCCAACTAAGGAGAGTCTCGACACACGTCGCCTCCTCCAAGCGACAGAGACTGGGGCCAACTGAGGGGAGTCTCGACACACGTCGCCTCCTCCAAGCGACAGGGACTGGGGCCAACTAAGGGGAGTCTCGACACACGTCGCCTCCTCCAAGCGACAGGGACTGGGGCCAACTAAGGAGAGTCTCGACACACGTCGCCTCCTCCAAGCGACAGGGACTGGGGCCAACTAAGGGGAGTCTCGACACACGTCGCCTCCTCCAAGCGACAGGGACTGGGGCCAACTAAGGAGAGTCTCGACACATGTCGCCTCCTCCAAGCGACAGGGACTGGGGCCAACTAAGGAGAGTCTCGACACACGTCGCCTCCTCCAAGCGACAGAGACTGGGGCCAATTGAGGGGAGTCTCGACACACGTCGCCTCCTCCAAGCGACAGGGACTGGGGCCAACTAAGGAGAGTCTCGACACACGTCGCCTCCTCCAAGCGACAGGGACTGGGGCCAACTAAGGAGAGTCTCAACACACGTCGCCTCCTCCAAGCGACAGAGACTGGGGCCAACTGAGGGGAGTCTCGACACACGTCGCCTCCTCCAAGCGACAGGGACTGGGGCCAACTAAGGGGAGTCTCGACACACGTCGCCTCCTCCAAGCGACAGAGACTGGGGCCAACTGAGGGGAGTCCCGACACCCGTCGCCTCCTCTAAGCGACAGGGACTGGGGCCAACTGGGGGGAGTCTCGACACACGTCGCCTTCTCCAAGCGACAGGGGCCAACTGAGGGGAGCCTCAACACCCGTCGCCTTCTCCAAGCGACGGAGACTGGGGCCAACTCTGAGGGGAGTCCCGCCACCCGTCGCCTCCTCCAAGCGACAGGGACTGGGGCCAACTGGGGGGAGTCTTGACACCCGTCGCCTCCTCTAAGCGACAGGGACTGGGGCCAACTAAGGAGAGTCTCGACACACGTCGCCTCCTCCAAGCGACAGGGACTGGGGCCAACTAAGGGGAGTCTCGACACACGTCGCCTCCTCCAAGCGACAGAGACTGGGGCCAACTGAGGGGAGTCCCGACACCCGTCGCCTCCTCTAAGCGACAGGGACTGGGGCCAACTGGGGGGAGTCTCGACACACGTCGCCTTCTCCAAGCGACAGGGGCCAACTGAGGGGAGCCTCGACACCCGTCGCCTCCTCCAAGCGACGGAGACTGGGGCCAACTCTGAGGGGAGTCCCGCCACCCGTCGCCTCCTCCAAGCGACAGGGACTGGGGCCAACTGGGGGGAGTCTTGACACCCGTCGCCTCCTCTAAGCGACAGGGACTGGAGCCAACTGGGGGGAGTCTCGACACACGTCGCCTCCTCCAAGCGACAGGGACTGGGGCCAACTAAGGGGAGTCTCGACACACGTCGCCTCCTCCAAGCGACAGGGACTGGGGCCAACTAAGGGGAGTCTCGACACACGTCGCCTCCTCCAAGCGACAGAGACTGGGGCCAACTGAGGGGAGTCCCGACACCCGTCGCCTCCTCTAAGCGACAGGGACTGGGGCCAACTGGGGGGAGTCTCGACACACATCGCCTTCTCCAAGCGACAGGGGCCAACTGAGGGGAGCCTCGACACCCGTCGCCTTCTCCAAGCGACGGAGACTGGGGCCAACTCTGAGGGGAGTCCCGCCACCCGTCGCCTCCTCCAATCGACAGGGACTGGGGCCAACTGGGGGGAGTCTTGACACCCGTCGCCTCCTCTAAGCGACAGGGACTGGGGCCAACTAAGGAGAGTCTCGACACACGTCGCCTCCTCCAAGCGACAGAGACTGGGGCCAACTGAGGGGAGTCTCGACACACGTCGCCTCCTCCAAGCGACAGGGACTGGGGCCAACTAAGGGGAGTCTCGACACACGTCGCCTCCTCCAAGCGACAGGGACTGGGGCCAACTAAGGAGAGTCTCGACACACGTCGCCTCCTCCAAGCGACAGAGACTGGGGCCAACTGAGGGGAGTCTCGACACACGTCGCCTCCTCCAAGCGACAGGGACTGGGGCCAACTAAGGGGAGTCTCGACACACGTCGCCTCCTCCAAGCGACAGAGACTGGGGCCAACTGAGGGGAGTCCCGACACCCGTCGCCTCCTCTAAGCGACAGGGACTGGGGCCAACTGGGGGGAGTCTCGACACACGTCGCCTTCTCCAAGCGACAGGGGCCAACTGAGGGGAGCCTCGACACCCGTCGCCTCCTCCAAGCGACGGAGACTGGGGCCAACTCTGAGGGGAGTCCCGCCACCCGTCGCCTCCTCCAAGCGACAGGGACTGGGGCCAACTGGGGGGAGTCTTGACACCCGTCGCCTCCTCTAAGCGACAGGGACTGGAGCCAACTGGGGGGAGTCTCGACACACGTCGCCTTCTCCAAGCGACAGGGACTGGGGCCAACTGGGGGGAGTCTCGACACCCGTCGCCTCCTCTAAGCGACAGGGACTGTGGCCAACTGGGGGGAGTCTCGACACACGTCGCCTCCTCCAAGCGACAGGGACTGGGGCCAACTAAGGGGAGTCTCGACACACGTCACCTCCTCCAAGCGACAGAGACTGGGGCCAACTGAGGGGAGTCTCGACACCCATCACCTCCTCCAAGCGACAGGGGCCAACTGAGGGGAGTCTCGACATCCGTCGCCTCCTCCAAGCGACGGAGACTGGGGCCAACTGAGGGGAGTCCCGACACCCGTCGCCTCCTCTAAGCGACAGGGACTGGGGCCAACTGGGGGGAGTCTCGACACACGTCGCCTTCTCCAAGCGACAGGGGCCAACTGACGGGAGTCTCGACACCCGTCGCCTCCTCCAAGCGACGGAGACTGGGGCCAACTCTGAGGGGAGTCCCGCCACCCGTCGCCTCCTCCAAGCGACAGGGACTGGGGCCAACTGGGGGGAGTCTTGACACACGTCGCCTCCTCCAAGCGACAGGGACTGGGGCCAACTGAGGGGATTCTCGACACGTCGCCTCCTCCAAGCGACAGGGACTGGAGCCAACTGGGGGGAGTCTCGACACACGTTGCCTCCTCCAAGCGACAGGGACTGGGGCCAACTGGGGGGAGTCTCGACACCCGTCGCCTCCTCCAAGCGACGGAGACTGGGGCCAACTGAGGGGAGTCCCGACACCTGTCACCTCTTCCAAGCGACAGGGACTGGGGCCAACTGAGGGGAGTCCCGACACCCGTCGCCTCCTCTAAGCGACAGAGACTGGGGCCAACTGAGGGGAGTCCCGACACCCGTCACCTCTTCCAAGCGACAGAGACTGGGGCCAACTGGGGGGAGTCTCGACACCCGTCACCTCCTCCAAGCGACAGGGACTGGGCCCAACTGAGGGGAGTCTCGACACCCATCGCCTCCTCCAAGCGACGGAGACTGGGGCCAACTGAGGGGAGTCTTGACAAACATCGCCTCCTCCAAGCGACGGAGACTGGGGCCAATTGAGGGGAGTCTCGACAACCGTCGCCTCCTCCAAGCGACAGAGATTGGGGCCAACTGAGGGGAGTCCCTATACCCGTCGCCTCCAAGCGACAGAGACTGGGGTCAACTGAGGGAAATCCCGACACCCGTCGGCCCCTCCAAGTGACAGAGATTGGGGCCAACTGAGGGAAATCTCAACACCGTCATCTCCAAGCGACAAAACCTCACACGGCCGGCTTCAAACGGACCAGAAGCCTTTGAGGGACTCGCTAAAAGACCAAAGGCGTTCCCCAAAAGAGTGGCAAGAGGAACTCACTGGTATGCAGCACGTGCATCATCTTCTTCCACATGATGAGCTGAAAGGGCCCCGAGAAGTCGGTGAACTCGGTGGGACTGTCCGCCGGCTCCACCTCGGGCAAGTTCCCGTGGACCACCCTGAGAGACAAAATGGACGGAGTTGAGAGCGAGGAATGCAAGTGCCCAAATCGAGGTGTACTGCAACTTGTCTTGGAAAAAAATAAAACCTTGACATTCCAATCAAAACAAACACGGAGCAGACTTACTCTTCGAAGGTCTTGCACAGGCTCTGAAGCAAGACAGGAAAAGACATTCCGTCAACGCGCCCATTAACCCTATCTTTTTTGGGGAACGATCGGGCGGCCGGCGACCTGAAAGGTGGTGTCTCCGCTCGCATGGGCGTGGACCTCGGCGACGTGACGTTCCACCACCGCCGCCTCGGCCTTGACGCTGTCCAGCTTGTCGTCCAGCGTGGCCAGGGCCGCCGCCTCCTCGGCGTCCAGGCTGTCCAGCAAAGAGTCTCGCTCGTCCAGCAGGAACTGGACCAAGGCGCCCACGTCCGCCTCCACTTTGTCTTTCAAGCGCTTCTTCTTCATCTAGAAAGAAGCCGACGTGCTTTTCCTTTTGGGACCGCCTCGCCAAAGCTGAGCCGGCGGACGTTTGTTCCGCGGGGGGGGGGGGGCGCCCTACCCTGACGTCGTTTTTGGTGCGCTCGTCGGCCGCGATGACTCTCAGGCACTGAGACCTGAAACGGCTGAGGTTCATCAGACGCAGCTGCAACTCCGCCTGCCAAAACCCAAACGGACGTTCCATTGCTATGAAGAATTTGAATGGATGAAGGATAGCCGCTTGAGATGAACCATCTCATTTTCCAGGTTATCCTAAGACAAGCGTGCGTGAGTGCACGGTAAAACAAAAAAAAGAAGTTTACCTTCATGTCATGGGCTACCTCCGAGACCGGAGCCACCTCGTGATTTCTGAAAAGAGGACAAGCCATTCAGGAACACCGATAGACGTCCGATCCACGTGGACGGGGACGGGGAGGCCCGCCCCGGTTTGCACGAGCGCTGACCTGTGCACGCGGGACTCCCGACACACCACGCAAATGGCTTCCTCGTCCATCTGGCAGTACAACTTGAGCTCTTCGCCGTGCAGCTCGCACTTGCCGTCCATCTTGAGGGGCTTGGCGGGGCGCGGAACGGAGCTCAGGCGCTCCAGGTCGTCCATCTTGGATACCAGGTTCTGAACCAGATAGTTCTTGGTGAAGGTTCTGTTGTTGAACACCTAACGGGGAGGGAGGGACAACCCAGATGAAAATCGCCACTCGCCATCAAACTAACAGTGTTACCCCTACTATGAATGAACAGCAAAGAGCATTAGCAGCCTTTCTTATGTAGTAACCTACATAAGAAAGGCTGCTAATGCGAGCGCATGTTTGGGGTCGATCTGCCTCGTCTATCACCGTCAATGGCATCCGAATGAGTGAGAGCAATTCTTCATAGGAGCAAAAGAAACGTATTCCAAAGAAAGGGCTGGCCTTGAAGATGCTCGCCAAGGATATGGGAGGTTGGCGATCGCCATACGAAATCACAACAAGCGCAAACTATTGTTTTTATTGTGATTTAGGATATATATATATATTTTTTTTACCGCACCGATCGGCACTCTGGACACTGGTAGCCGTGGTCGCCGCCATTTTCGTCCCAGCTCATGCTGATGCAGAAGCGGCAGAAATTGTGTCCGCATCTGAGGATGACAGGCTCGGTGTAGTATTCCAGGCAGATGGGGCAGGTTAGTTCCTTCCTCAAGTCGTCGCGAGACGCCGCGGCCGTGGCCATTTTGTCTGTTCTTTCGTTTGGGAACCGAGCGACCGGACAATCGAACAACAAGTGCTGGCAGCTAGACTAAGCAAGATTGATAAGGCAGGCCAGTAACCAAACAAACACGGCAGCCGGAAGCCGGAAGCCGGAAGACAAGTGCGCCGGAAAAGACAGGGGAAACCTCCAAAGGCTCAGCCAATCACAAGCAGAGTTTCCATTCACGTGGGTGGAGTCAAGGCCGCAAAAGAAAATGAAACCATCAAAATACGTACTACGGTTATTTGTTTTCACATGATGTTTCAAAAGCCTTTAAAAAGTATTTCATAATTGTATTCGTTTAAAAAATGTTAATGATAAAAATGTTAATGATAAAAAATGTTAATGATAAAAAATGTTAATGATAAAAAATGTTAATGATAAAAAATGTTAATAGGTCAATGTTAATGTTTAGGTTATCGACCGTTTCTTTATTTTTGCAATGTATTAAATATTATTTGGAATACATTTAATTTGTTTAGCACACTTTATATTTAACTTATCAATAGTTACAACAATTACTGTTCATTTCTTTTCTGTAATGTGCTTTGGGGTGTTTCTTTCTTTTTTTGTAATGTGCTTTGGGGAGCCAACAGAACTCTGGCCGTCCGCCAGAGGACACTCTGATGCCAAAGATTGGCTGTGCAATGAGTCATTTACAGGTAGAGTAAGTTGACTGATCAATTTGCTAAAGTTCGTGCTCACGATTCCAGCTACGACAGTGGAGATGGTCATTTTCAACGTTTTCAAGGCGGAAATTATACAAGAACAAACTTGATCGGACAACAAAACGACTTTCTTTGCTGGTGCTGATCTCGATTGAGACCGAAAGACTTTCAAAACTTCACGCACGCACACTAGGAAGACTTGCACAAGCAGGTTCATCGATGCATTCGTTCAGAAGGACTTCATTAATAAGCAAAGGTAAGACCGTAATGGAGGTTTGTTTTCATCCAATGTGCATTGTGCAATGTATCCATTGAATTGATTGAATTGAATGCTTTTATTGTCAGTCTATAAGTCTAATGAGATTTAAAGCTTCACCACAAAGTGCACAAATAACAACAACAAACAAACAGACAGATAAATAATTAATAAATAACAATAACTAATACATGACCAATGAATAAGTAATAAATAATACATAAATAAATAGATAGTCAACAACATCATAAATGACAACAAACAAACAGATAAATAAGCAACAAATAATAATAATAATAATAATAATAATAATAATAATTTATACATAATAATAAATACATTTAACCCTTCATAAGGCAAGTGAGTATTTTTGATAATACAAAGTGGTCGCCTTGTGAGGCTTAAAATAAGACTTTTGTCCCATCTAACGTCTATAGTACGTAGTATATTATATATTTTTGCTATTTGGCCATGAAAAATGCGTTTTGTGAATGTGTGTGTGTGTGTCACGTTTGGAGCCGCACACACACACACACACACACACGCACACGCGCCCCCTGCAGGCGTCTTGATCCAAGCTCTTTTTTTCAAGTGACGCTTTCCTCAGGCTGCGGTTTCATCTTGTGCATCGCTTTCAAGTCGGAAAAAACAGTGACAGGAGCAAAAATTGATCGTCTCTCTCTTTCCCTCCTTTCTCAAAATCTGTCACAATTCCCAAAATATTTCTCTCTCACTCTCTCTCTCTCTCTTTCTCCACTTTTTCTCTTTCTTATCGTCAGTGTCAACATCAAAACTCAGGATTTTTTGTGTGTGGTATTTTTAAGATGTAAGTGGGCCAGGTGGTGAGAAGGTTTATCGGATTTGTTGCAATGTCAGTTTTCACTCCATCATGAAAATATTCACGATATTACTACAGCCACTGAAAATGAACCAAAATAGTAGTGCCGCACACAAAGGATTTTGTTCTTGTTTCAGTCTCGGACGCGACTTAATATGGTTGTTTTGCAGATTTTGGGCAAGTCTCGGTTGCGGTCTTGGTCTTTATAGTAAGTGGGAAAAGCCAGAATCTTGACTTCTTCTCAGGAAGTGCCGATTTGGGGCGGGTTTTGGTCAGGTCTCAGTTCTGATCTTGCTCTAAATTGCATCTCATTTTTCTTCAAAAATTGAAGGCTTTTTTTGGAGGATGCTCATTTTCAAAGGAGAAACTTGGACCTGTATTTCCAACAATAACATGAGGGCCTTTTTATTGATTGTGAATTTGTTTATGGATTTCCACCATGAAAATTGGAATGGGTCTTGGCATGCTAACTCCATGCACCCAAAAAGTTTGCGACCTCAACTTTGATTCCTCAACAATCCCCCCTCTGGGAGCACTTTGGACTTCAAGTTGAAACGTCAACGTTCAACTTTAACAGTAAGCCTGGCGTCCTTGGTCTTTTTTGTGCAATGTTTGGATATTTTCTTTGGACCACGTCTTTCTTCATCATCCCTCGCGGCGTCCCCCGTGACTTCATTACTCGTCGGCCCGCCAAGATTGGCCGACGCGACAAAGACGCGTCAAACCGACGCCATGGTCCTGAGGGCCATGGCGGTCGGTTGGGTCGGACCGACGGTTCCCGGCTTCCGTGCCGCGTTGCTTTCAATTAGCGAGGAGATCTCGGAGGACAAAAAGCCACTCGTTTGCCTCTACTTTTTATCCGTTTTTGAGACGGGCCGACAAGTCGTAAAGACGGAGAGAAGAGAAAGAATCCATAAGGGCGGCTTTTAACGAGAAGCCTTGTCGTAAGACTCCCGATCGGAAGAAAAGCACAGAAATGCGTTGAAAGGACAAAATGAGCTTTTTTTTAGACTGCCCAGCTTTTATTCTGAAGGTTTAACTTTGTTCCCCGACGTTGCGCTTATGTGAGTGACGTTTGTGCACTTTTTTTTTGTTTTAGCTTTGCGATGAAAATTTTGTGATTGCTTTCTTCCAAAAGCAGTTTTTCGGTCTAGTTCTGACCGTCATGGGGGTCCAGGATCACCACGGTGGCGGCGGCGGGGAATTCCAGGGCAGCCATAGCAGGTTCCGACAGAAGGATACGGAGAGTCTTCGGCCGGTCGTACTTGCCGTCGGCGAGGATCCGTATCCGCCCCGAGGCCCCGGTCTGGCCCGGGTCAAACCGGACCGCCTTCTGGAAATTTCCCCGGCAGCCCCGCCCCTTCTTGGCGCTTCTGTCCTCAGTGGCGACGCCTGGCAATATAAAGAAAAGTAAGTGACAGCGCAATGACGTTAACAACCTCAGCGCTATGCTATCTATTGCCCACCTACGAAAGTGGTCTTCCCCGAGAAGCCCCTCCTCAGGACCATGTTCACCGAGGCTCCGCCTCCCAGGTCCTTCTCCAACGAGATCCGGCACCGGTCGTCTCGGAATGTTTTGCCCGCTAGCAAAAAAAAAAAAAAAACCTTCTGCTGCGCTTACCTTGAACTTTTCATCTGCCTTTACGACTTGTCTTCTGTTATTTTCCCTCTTTACCCACAATGCAACCCTTCAGACAGGTCAAGTGGAAGTCGATGTTATACATAATAGAAGCACGCTCCTGACATGCACATCGCATACATTATTCAGCGGGTGAGCGTGTCAAAAATTTATGACTTGACTCTTGTTTTTGCTCACTGTTTTATTGACCTCATTTTATTGCGCATTTACAGCATGTCCATTTCTTCAATATTTATTGGAGCGGAGTAAGATTGCAAGATGTTGTTCTTTTTGACCTTTCAAATGGGTCAAAAAAAATTCAACTCAATTTAATTTCAGTCAATCCTGCTTTAACGCAACGTTGCTTTTATTTTGAAAAATGGCATCAACGTGGCGTGTTAACATCTGCAATGAGCTAGAAAATTCTTCAGGGGTCGTTGCCTAGCCGCGGGGCGCGCGGGAGCACCCCCGGGGAGCCCAAAAAGTAGCATCGCGCCCGGCCCGCCTCCCCCAGGCACCGAGCGGATTGAATCTTAACTTCCTGTTTGGCGCACCCCAAGTGTGGCTTTCGGGCACCGCCAGCTTTTGCTGCTTGAGCGCGCGTGCCAACGCCTGCAGGCGTTAAGGAGTGTTATCTTGCACATCTTTTGTTGGGCTGGGTGGCAGTGGCAGTGGGGGGATGCTTTCCTTTTGATCGACGCCGATAGAAGTCATATTCATGGGAACAATGAGTTAATACACCTTTGCTTTTCATAGCAGGGACAGAAGGAGCTATGTATGCAAATCAGCCGTGACTGTCACGCCTCGGTGATGACATATAAATTAGAGATGCGGGGAAATATAAAATGATTGCTGCAGATGTACCAGTGTCTTTTTGGCACGCTTCTGTGTGTGTGTGTGTGTGTGTGTGTGTGTGTGTGTGTGTGTGTGTGTGTGTGGTTCATTATTTTGTCAACAGGACAATAAAAGAGAAATATTCACTATCCAGATGACGAGTGACGAGTGAGTGAGTTCTCGTATTTCCTTATCAAAACACAGGACTTGATTTTAGATAAGCAGATTTTTTTCCACTATACATTCTTCACCTAGGGTGAAATTGCTTTAAAAATAAAGAATGTTGCCGTCGATAAAGGCGATTTATTATTTCTGAAAACATTGGAAATCGTATATGTTGAAGGAAGCACGCGCATGAGGTCTTTAAGGCTATGTTTTTCACGTCGTGAAGCTAATCTGTTAGCATCCAGTAGACTAAATTATCTTGTGGTTTTGTTTTCATATTTGGGGAAACGGACAAAGACTCGAAAATGATGTTTACAACGAGCCAATCTTTTCCCGCTTGCCGTCGTTGACTTTTGCCTGTAAAAGCGCCGGCCGCGGGCGCCGGGGATGCGTTTGAAAGCGGCGACTCTGGCGGCGACTCTGGCGGCGATGTGGCTAATGAGAAAGAGCCCGAAGGCCCCAAAGGAGGAGACGGACGGATTTGTTGCCGCGCTCGTTTGTAATTTCCTCACCTGATTAGTAAATTGTGCATGCCACAATATTTTCAGCTTTTTTTGCACAAAATTGGCCAAAAGGCCAACTGTTTGCATCAGCGTAAGGTTGGAAAAGGGACAGTAAACCAAGGCTACACCCAAACTATCTTAATATTTTAGAAAAAACATAGTTAAAAATAATGTCGTCTTTGAAAAAGCACAATTCATACTTTAATGGGCATCCGTCACTGAAAAATTCACGCGTCACTCTTCTAAAAAAAATGTATATTTAAAGCTCATTTGGAGGAGTTTATTCTTCTAAAACGTTTTTTCTGTTGAGATCCCATTTGAATGTGCTACTTTTTGCTTTAAAAAAGCATTTGAATGGCCGGAGGTGCTCCTTACTTACCCTTGTCCTCTGCGCTGAAGTGAAAAACATCCCACGTGGCCTTTTCTCCTTTCCGCAGAACGTAGAACACGCTCGGCGCGTCGATATCGGCTGCATAAAAAAACAAGACAAAAGGCAACGAGGGCCATGAATAACTCAAGTCTCTATGAAATATAGCCAAGGAATAACACTTTAACTCTTGACGTTTGCTCTTAATAGCGATTGACGTCCAATCCTTTTAAGCACGGAAGCGACAAAAGTCCCCCAAAGTCACCCTACTCAACTTGAGTTTTTCCCCTAATCTAGACCCAATTAAGCACTGTCACCGCATACTTTTTTTGTACCTAAATCCATTTTTATGGTATCTACCTCTTTTTAGGACTACTTATTGATATGTGCACTTGATGGTGAAGTTTTAAATCTCATTGTATTTGTAGAATGGCAAAAAAGGTGGGTCATTCAATTCAACTGTCAGCCATTTTGTATTTGAAAATGTCCACTCACGGTCCGGCGAAAGTCTCCCTTCCAATACTTTTGTCCCCTTTGGTTGCTCGGCGACGGTAAAGACGTCTGACGGTGAAATATTTCAAAGGTCTCGCGGGAAATGAAAAGCAACACCTTGTCTCTTTCACTTCAGCGAGTCGCCATGACGGGTCGATGCCGTCATCGCCGCCGCCGCCGCCCCCTTTTAGACGGCGTGCTCTACTTTTTTCTTGAACGCCACCCGGCTTCTATTATGGAAGACCAGGTCAAATGGGAAAATCAATAAATATCCAAATGAATAAATACCAATGGAAATCAGTCACAAAGGTCGCAATGTATAAATAGGACCTGAAAATGAGCATCCAAGCGAAACGAAAGATGGCCGGAACGTTTCCATCGCGCCATGGCAAGAATAAAATGGCGTCTTCCTTTTAGGCCATTGGCTACACACAGACCGACCTATTTCCAACCCTCAAATGGATGACAACCAAGTTACTTTTGAAACGCTCACCTTGGCCGAAGCTCGTACTCCTCCACGGTCATGCGCAGGGTGGCGCCCGGGTGTAGCTCGGGCGCCATGTCATCCACGGGCAGCACCCGTATGACAAACGTCACCCGGCCGGACTCGTTAGGAGGGTCGTTGTCGTCCCGGAGCGTGAAGACCACCTTGTCCGCGATGGCGGTGGCCACGCGAGGTCCCACGTGTCTGTAGAAGAGATTTCCATCCGTGATGTCTTTCTGCAGCCACTCCCGCACCTCCTTTTCGTAAACTTCCTCTTCCGAGTTGAACTTCCACGAAGACGGGTCCTCCGGGGCGTCCGACTGCCTCAGCAGCGTGGCGCCGATGTCGGAAAACGGCGGCACCACGGTGAATCTCACCGTGGCGTCCTCCGAGTCCACGTCGGTGGCGCCGAGAGCCAGGGCCGGCACGGCCCGCGTCTGACCGTGGAACACCACCAGGCCGCCGTTGGACTCGACCACAGGCGGCTCGTCGTCCACGGGCACCACCGTGATGGGGAAGAGGAAGTCCACGTGGTGTCTGCCGTCCGTCATCTCCAACACCACGTTGTCGCTGTACGCGTCGCTGCCGTCGTGCCGGTAGACCACGGCGCCGGCGGCCAGGTCCGGGGCCGCGAAGCCGTCTCGGCGGGTCCCCCGCACCAGCAGGACGCCGTGGCGCGGCCCGCCCAGAACCCTGACGCTAACCGCCCCCAGGTCATCTGCGTCGGCGATCTCCAGGTTGTCCGTCGTCAGGGGACGGGACTGACCCTCGTAGAGCAGCTGACCGGCGTTGCGGGCTAGCGCCGGCGCCAGCCAGTTCATGGGCTTGACCACCACGGTAAAGGCGAAGGGGTCGGACGAGGCCCCGTCGGGGTCCAGCACTTGAAACTCCAGCTGGAAGATCACGTCGGCGTCCGCGTCCCGCGAGGGCGGCTTGTAGGCGATCTTCAAGTCCCGCAGGTCCCGTTGGTAGAAGGAGGCGATGGGCGAGTTCTGGTCGTCCGTGCTCACCACGTAGCCCTCCTCCAAGGACGGCCACGACGTGATGTTGAAGAGGAGATCGCCCGGGTCCGACTCGGCGTCGTCCGCCGCCAGCATTTCGGGCGTGAACGCCGTCATGGCCGACTGGCTGACTTCCATGGTCATCATCGCCAGCAAGCTCGGCCCGGGCGCCGTATTCTCCCGCCCCCCGGCGATTCGGACCGTCAGGTGAAAGTGTTCCCGCCTCGCCACGTTGCCCCCTCGGTCCCGGAGCTCCGCCACCATGGGGACGGCGTCCCGGTCGGGGAACGTACCCCGGGAGGTGTGCCGGTAGCGGACCCCCGCCCGCGTCAGCTCGTCGCAATCCATCATCTGGGCCAGTTTCCCGCCGTCCAGCAGCCGCCCGTAGCGCGGCCGCCGGCCCCCGTCAGCCAGCCGCGTCACCCCGCACTTGTGGCTCTCCCGGTCGTAGGCAAAGTCCAAAATGCTGCGGTCTATGGCGTCGCTGGTGCCTCTCGGGCGCCTGACGCTCAGCGGCGCGTTCTTGGCGACCAGTTCCAGCCGCGCGAAGACCACCTCCACCTCCACGGTGAAAGGGACCACTACGCTTTGGCCGCCCGTGTCGTAGCGCAGCTGCAGACGGACGCGATGGCCTGCGGGAATCTCGGACCCGTAGTGGGTGTACTTGACGTCCCTCGGCCCGAAGTCGCAGGGGAACTTCTCGGGCGAGAGCCGGCCGGGACGCCGCCCCGGAGGCCCGTCGTCCAGGACCGTCACGCCGCAGCGGTCGCCCGGCCGCGTCTGCAGCACCAGGTCGTTGACCGGGTCCACGAAGGCGGCCCGGCCCAGGGGCACGCGGATTCCGTTGTTGGCCACCAGGATGGCGTCCTCGGAGAGCCAGGGGTTCGGCGCCGGCTGTCCGGGGGGCTCCGGCTGTCCGGAGAGCGCCTGGAGCGGGACTTGAGCCGCCCAGAGCCAGAAGATGCAAAGCCGGCGCAGCATGTCCGTGGCGGGGAGAGAGAAGAAAAGCCTGCGTGGCGTCAAGGTGCGTCCGGGGCCGGCTGGCTCACGCGCCGCCACTCTCGGCAACGGCGGCGCCACGCGCTACTTTTAACTTGAGGTACTCCAGGGTGGGGGCGCCACGAGCGGGCGCGTCAAGCGGGTGGGTGGGCGTTCCCGGCCTGCCCATTGTTCTCGTGGAAAATGGGAAGTTCAAAGACGAGCAAATGCTACTGCATCATTTATTATTAAGCTTCAAAGTGATTTGGAGTGTTGTAGAGGAAGGACGGTCACGTGGTGACTCAATGAGGACATTTGGGGAAATCATCAAGATGACAAAAGATTGTTTCAAATGTCATATGGTGATATTAAATCTAAAAAAGCAGAGCACGCAGAAAGGCATTATTTCATTAATAACTAAGTAATATACCATGACTCAATGTAGTGCTTTGAATGAAATTAAAAATAGATCAATGTAATTCCAATATATTGTATCGACATCAAGGGCAGAAGGTATTTCAGTGACGAGAGTGCGGCCAAACCTGTGCCCGACCTCAAGGGGGCCGGGTAACAAATGTAAGGTGATATGAAGAGAAATAATTGCATTTTTCTCTTATAAAATATATCAGTCAGAAATGGAATTGATGTCTACGTGCGGCAAATTATGGTTCTGTCGCCCTCTTCTGGACATAAATGACATTACACCTTTAATACTTCAATCAATTCAATTGTTTACAAAAAGTGGACAAGCTCATACCAAATATGACATCTGACAGTCATTTGAAGATTTACAAAACTAACTGGCACAAAGTCAACATCTTTTTCTTTCTCTCAGATAAACTGGATGTGCTTTTCTTCCCGGTCCACCATCTTGCGTAGAATACATTCACATACGATCAAACAATTGTGTTTTGAGCATTTTTATTCCAACAGAACCCGAAATGTCCCACAATAGCCACAAAATAGATTGGACGTCTACACCGTCGAATGCGGCCAGTTAAGGTCAGAGCGGCTTTCCATGGACGGCTGTTCCAAATGCCAATGTCCCCCCCTCCCGTCCTGGGGGGGGGACAATAAAAGCAAGCACGAGGTCGAATAAGACCTGCCCTGTCTTTCCTGCTCTGGCGACAGACCGGCCCATCTGTCCATCCGTCCGTCCGTCCATCCATCTCTCCTGCCATTGGCTAGTCGCTCTTTATGGCCGGCTGCAACTTCCAAGCTCCCGTCAGATAGCGAAGTCGGATGAAGACCAGGTCGCGACCCATCTGAAGCCAGCTCCAGAACGGAACCAGCTTGGAACCTGAGGGAGGCGAGGACATTTCAAATAGTTAGTCTGATCCCAATGCCGTGGTCCCTTTCCCCCCGGCCACCTTCGATCTCCGTCCAGTTGACGGCCACCTCCGCGACGGGGATCTCCAAGGACTGCGCGATGTACAGGAGCTCCACGTCGAAAGCCCTGCGTGAAAAGCGTGGAAACGTTCCCGGCGCGGCAGGGGCGTTTCCGCTCCAAGTGAAGTTGGCGTCCGCTCACCAGCGTTCCACGTGCAGCGCGGAGAAAATTCGCAGCGCCGCCTCGCGGGTGAAAATCTTGAAGCCGCACTGCGTGTCGCGGATGCCGCGCACGCACAGGGACCAAACCAGGAAGTGGAAGCCCCACATCAGGAAGTTGCGAAACAGCGAGCGCTGACAAGGAAGAACCACGACGTCAGAGTTAAAAGCCAGCTAGCTCGCTAACTGGCCCGCCCAGAGCCGGTCGGGTTACCTGTGCCAGCGCGTCCTGCTCCAGGTGAGCTCGGGAACCACACGACACCGCCATGTTGTCCTGGGAAAAAAAAGTGTAATTTTTCAAATTTTTCATTTTTCATTCCAACTTTCTCTTTTCTTCCCAGATTCCTTTTTGGCAGTGGAAGAGTGGAATGGATTCTGGAACGTCGGCTAAGGCAAGTAGCGCACGCCCCTTCGACACAAATGAAACGTTTACCGGTTTTGGACTGAGTTGCCGTAGGCCCTCTTCCACTTTTTCAAGGTCGGCAAACTTGGTGGCTCCGTCGGCGTCCGCCATCAGGATGAGGCGCCCCCTGGAGCTCAGCGCTCCCTGCGTGGGCAGTAAAAAAATATAAAAAATGTACGCACCCTCGCCACGTTACGCTGACACTTCTTACCATCCGAACCGCACCGCCTTTTCCTCGGTTCTTCACCAGCGTCAGAACCCGCACTTTATCGGCGCCGTACCTTTCGGTGTAGCGCGACGCCACCTGGTGGTCGGATGGCAAAATGAGCCCTTATATTTCACGCAAAGCACGAAATAGGCTTTCGAAAAGCGGACGATAGTTGACGTTACCTGCGCGGTTTCGTCTTTGCTGCCGTCGTCCACCACGATCACCTCGTAGCTGAAGGACGCTCGCCGTTTCTGTAGAGACGAGCGCGACAACGGTTTTCAGCTTTCGGGAACGGCGACGAGCGACGTAAAATGATGTAGTACTGACCCGCCTGCTCTCCAAATACTCCATGGCCTCGTCTAGCATCACGGGCACTAAAATGACAATTTACACCGGTGGGTGGCCGCTCATTGGCCGCCGTCGATGGCGGTAAACATCGGGGCGCCGCCGTTGGGGAACTTACGGCGGAGCTCCTCGTTGTAGGCCGGGACCACCACGGAGAGTTCGACGGAGGGCGGCTCGCGCAGACTCGGGAAGGGCTCTTGGGAACCCGTGGCGGTGAGGAAGCATTTTTCCCGCTGTTGCCGCGTCAGGTTGGCTCTTTGGGCCGTCACGTGCGCCACCGTGCAAAACTGTGGAGATTAAAAACAGTGTCTTCAAATTGCCATTTGTTTTTCTTCTCAAGTTGCCTTAGCGTCATTTTGCGAAAGTGACAAAAACAGATGATACAACCTGCCTGGCAGGTTGTGACACATTCACATTCAACAATTCTGGAAAACACTGATACACTGAATCTTGATTTAATGTGATGTACATTTAACGAGACACATTTTTGCATTTGATGGTCAGCATCCCTGAGAGCAGTTGCGAATGTCTCTCCATCCTGACATCTTCCCTCAGGATGACATCCAAATGTATTGATTTTTTCTTCTTCTTGAAACCAAGTTTGTGCCCCCGTCCAAACAAGTCAGTCACTCCACTTACCAAAATGACGACTGCAATGGCCAACAAAGCCAAACCTTCCAGTATTTCACAGATGCAGTCCATCTTTGGACTTGGACGTCCGGCTGTTACCTCTCACGGTGAGCTGGCCAAAGTAGCTCTTCTGTGATCCTTCGCTTTTATGGGTTCAACAACACACAAAGATCCTTCTGTCAGAAGAGCATATTTGCTCAAAGTGTGCGAACCGTGTACATCGGTAGTGCATTACTTTTTGCTCGCTTCCAATCACAAGTGAACACAGCGCCAACACGGAAGTGCTGCCTTTCGACACGTCACAGTTGGTGACGAGCCGGATACAGTAGATATCATGCAACAACAACTAGATGACTTATACCCGCAGTATGCCGACAAAGACCTAGGTCATGGCATGTCGGCCATTTGGTGTCAGAGCCGCTCGATTTATAACAACAAAACCTAATACTCAACGTATCGTGTACTGTAAAATAGCTAATATTTCTGCATTTTCAACTCATCGGAGTTGCAACAAATTCACTGACAACTCTAGATTAATTCAGACATTTATTTGAACACCCAAACCGAGCAAAAATGACATTCGCTCCATAAAGCGAAGTCCACGGGAGCACTTTGTCTTGACACTTCTCACCTTCTAAAACAAATATATTTGTCCATACAGAATCTACACGCGTTGTGATTCTACACTGCCTCCTTGCGGACCGGATCACCTATTATTTTTTTCCCACACAAGCTTCCGTAGGTTGATTTGGTACCCGCGTGCTCAAACCAAAACATCATGGCGGCTGGATTCAAGTAAGAGAGACGTCTGTTTTCGAACAAATTCACAGCTATGTATTTAATTCCTGAATGTAAAAACATCCAAACAAGTATCCAATAATGTATTATTTTGCGGCTTAATGTTCAGGACAGCTGATCCGTTGGAGTATCATCGGAGTTTTCTGGTGCGTGACGTTCAAGCTCTATATTTAAATATATACTGCATTCCAAAAATCCATATTTCCCCTTTTTTCTTCATTTGTTCAGAAAGAAAACTGTAGACCGGATGGACGCGAGCTGTTAGAATTCCGAACCACGACCGTCAACATTGGTGTGTTGATCTTAAATGCCACTGAAACAACTTTTAACCCGTTAAAGAGCTCTTCTTGATCTCATTAGCTGTCATTGACGACGGTGGACGTCCAATACATTTTAACTGGGAGCGGCTTGCATTGAACGATCACTGCCATTTAGTTAAATACAATTTCCAAATGTTAATATTGTGGCCCACGACACTGAATTTTTTAATGTCGATAAATTAATAATTCATCAAATCTACACGACAGCAAATGTTAACGAACACCCTTTTACTTCTGAGCGTTCAGGTTCCATCGGCACGGCAGATGGCTCCGCTTTGGTGAAGTTGGGCAATACAACGGTCATTTGCGGGGTTAAAGCGGTAAAAAAACAAACAAAAAAAGGAAAGATAAGTTCTTGAATGGCACGAAGCAATCTTCTGATTGACTTTTTCTTGTCCCGTAGGAGTTGGCCAACCCGTCAGTGGAGGAACCTGGGAAAGGTTTCATAGGTGAGCTGGGAACGTGCACGCCCATCGAGAAACCTCCCTGTGGTTTTTTTGAACGACACGACACACCACTTTTCAGTGCCCAACGTGGACCTGCCGCCGCTTTGCTCCTCCCAGTTCCGACCCGGCCCGCCTGGGGAGCAGGCCCAGACCGCCAGTCACTTCCTGGCCGACATCATCGAGAGGTACGTTGGATTTCGGCCAACCTCAATATATTTCTCTTATGGTTTCTCTTAGAGCTGGGTGATATGACCAAAATTGTTATCACGAGAAAAAATACAAAAAAAAGTTGGATGAACTCAACCCATTTCAAAATGATAGGTTCACCAATAGAATCGAACCGACGCGCCTTCGTCCAGGTTCATTCGAAGGAATCGAATCCTCTCCTGCCCATTTAATTGCATAAGAGTGTTAATAAGCTAAGTTAAAGCAAAGCATTCTTTATTGCAAGCAAATATATAATAATGTAACACCCATGTTAACCCAAGAGAAGTCTTGGATTTTTTGCAATGTTTTCAGAACATTTACATAAAACGGGAAACCATCTTGATATCAAGTAGGAAAAATATTACAGGCTGACCTTAAAATGAGGACAGTGGGTTAAAGGATATTTTCAATAAGGCTGCTCTTTGCACAGGTACGAACGAGGCATTTAATTTGTTTTTTTAAAAAACACCACGGAGAATTCCCTGGGATTTTTTGTGGGTCGCCTCAGTGTTGTCCTGCATCTCATAATCGCTTATTTTGTCCGTGTTATTGTCCTTTTGCATTCATTCTTTGTGTTAGCCACTATTACTAACACGCTAAAAACACGTTTCCTCGTCATCCTTATTTTTCCTGAGCGTTGGAATGCAACCATTGTTCATCTCGCAACAGCGCCCCCTTTCTCTGTCGTGGTCGGGTGGTGTAACTACAGTTTAAATGATCGCATTTTTATCGAAAGTTTTTAATATTATCGTTGACAAAAATTATTTCATGACAATTATCATTATCGTTTTATCGCCCAGCTCTGGTTTCTCTAAAGGCGATCTCTCGTTTTTGCTTTCAGCTCTGAAATGTTGCAGACTGAGGACTTGTGTATTGAAAGAGGCAAGGTGAGACTTTGTATTCCAGGACGGAATTGAGTCAAGTTCCTCAAAACGTGGCCGCGTTCTTCCCACAGCTGTGCTGGTCGCTGTACTGCGACCTGATTTGTCTGGATTACGACGGCAACATTTTGGACGCTTGCACGCTGGCCCTGCTAGCCGCCCTGAAAAACAGTAGGTTGCGCTCGTTTCCCGGCGTCGAGCGCTCTTCACCGTGGTTTCCTCCCGCGCAGCCACGCTTCCCGCAGTATCCGCAAACGGCGAGACGAGCGCACCGGAAGTGGACTTGGAGAAACGGCAAAAGTTGAAGATCGTCAAGCATCCCGTGGCCGCCTCCTTCTGCGTTTTTGACCAGTCAGTTGAAGTTTTTCTTTCGATGTGCCGGCGCACTCTGACAAAAGCGTCCGCTTTTGCGTCTCGCAGATCTATCCTGTTGGCCGACCCGGTGGCGGAAGAGGAGCAAGTGGCTACGGCTCGCGTCACCTTGGCGACGGACGAGGGGGGTCGGCTTTGCTCCGTGCGCAAACCAGGTCGGTAATGGCTCTCTTCTCAAACGTGGTGATATCGCACTTGACAAAACTCTACTATACATGGTCATTTTTTTTAAGGAAAAAAATGCCTTACTATACATGGTCATTTTTTAAGGGAAAAAATGCCTTACTATACATGGTCATTTTTTAATAAAAAGCCCTTACTATGCTATGTCTTTTTTTTAAGAAAAAAAGCCTTACTATACTATGTCGTTTTTTAAGAAAAAATGCCTTGCTATACTATGTCGTTTTTTAAGAAAAAAAAGCCTTACTATACTATGTCGTTTTTTAAGAAAAAAGCCTCACTATACTATGTAGGTTTTTTTAAAGAAAAAAGCCTTACTATACTATGTCGTTTTTTAAAGAAAAAAGCCTTACTATACTATGTCGTTTTTTAGGAGAAAAAAAGCCATACTATACTATGTCGTTTTTTAAGAAAAAAGCCTCACTATACTATGTAGTTTTTTTTAAAGAAAAAAGCCTTACTATACTATGTCGTTTTTTTTAAGAAAAAAGCCTTACTATACTATGTCGTTTTTTAAGAAAAAAGCCTTACTATACTATGTCGTTTTTTTAAGAAAAAAGCCTTACTATACTATGTCGTTTTTTTAAGAAAAAGCCTTACTATACTATGTCGTTTTTTTTTAGGAAAAAAGCCTTACTATACATGGTCGTTTTTTAAGAAAAAATGCCTTACTATACTATGTCGTTTTTTTAAGAAAAAAGCCTTACTATACTATGTCGTTTTTTTTAGGAAAAAAGCCTTACTATACATGGTCGTTTTTTAAGAAAAAAAGCCTTACTATACTATGTCGTTTTTTTAAGAAAAAAGCCTTACTATACTATGTCGTTTTTTTAAGAAAAAAGCCTTACTATACTATGTCGTTTTTTAAAGAAAAAAGCCTTACTATACTATGTCGTTTTTTTAAGAAAAAAGCCTTACTATACTATGTCGTTTTTTTTAGGAAAAAAGCCTTACTATACATGGTCGTTTTTTAAGAAAAAAAGCCTTACTATACTATGTTGTTTTTTAAGAAAAAATGCCTTGCTATACTATGTCGTTTTTTAAGAAAAAAAAGCCTTACTATACTATGTCGTTTTTTAAGAAAAAAGCCTCACTATACTATGTAGTTTTTTTTAAGAAAAAAAGCCTTACTATACTATGTCGTTTTTTTAAGAAAAAAGCCTTACTATACTATGTCGTTTTTTTTAGGAAAAAAGCCTTACTATACATGGTCGTTTTTAAGAAAAAAAGCCTTACTATACTATGTTGTTTTTAAGAAAAAATGCCTTGCTATACTATGTCGTTTTTAAAAAAAAAAAGCCTTACTATACTATGTCGTTTTTTAATTTAAAAAAGCCTTACTATACTATGTCGTTTTTTACGAAAAAAAAGCCTTACTATACTATGTCGTTTTTTGAGAAAAAAGCCTTACTATACTATGTCGTTTTTTTATAGAAAAAAAAGCCTTACTATACTATGTTGGTTTTTTTAAAGCCTCACTATACTATGTCGTTTTTTAGGAGAAAAAAAAGCCATACTATACTATGTCGTTTTTTAAGAAAAAAGCCTCACTATACTATGTAGTTTTTTTTAAGAAAAAAGCCTTACTATACTATGTCGTTTTTTTTAAGAAAAAAGCCTTACTATACTATGTCGTTTTTTAAGAAAAAAGCCTTACTATACTATGTCGTTTTTTTAAGAAAAAAGCCTTACTATACTATGTCGTTTTTTTTAGGAAAAAAGCCTTACTATGCATGGTCGTTTTTTAAGAAAAAATGCCTTACTATACTATGTCGTTTTTTAAGAAAAAATGCCTTGCTATACTATGTTGTTTTTTAAGAAAAAAAAGCCTTACTATACTATGTCATTTTTTAAGAAAAAAAGCCTTACTATACTATGTCGTTTTTTCACGAAAAATAGCCTTACTATACTATGCCGTTTTTTAAGAAAAAAAGCCTTACTATACTATGTTGTTTTTTAAGAAAAAAAGCCTTACTATACTATGTCGTTTTTTAAGAAAAAAAGCCTTACTATACTATGTCGTTTTTTCACGAAAAAAGCCTTACTATACTATGTCGTTTTTTCACAAAAAATAGCCTTACTATACTATGCCGTTTTTTAAGAAAAAAAGCCTTACTATACTATGTCGTTTTTTTAAGAAAAAAGCCTTACTATACTATGTCGTTTTTTTAAGAAAAAAGCCTTACTATACTATGTCGTTTTTTTAAGAAAAAAGCCTTATTATACTATGTCGTTTTTTCACGAAAAATAGCCTTACTATACTATGCCGTTTTTTAAGAAAAAAAGCCTTACTATACTATGTCGTTTTTTCACGAAAAATAGCCTTACTATACTATGTCGTTTTTTCACGAAAAAAGCCTTACTATACTATGTCGTTTTTTAAGAAAAAAAGCCTTATTATACTATGTCGTTTTTTCACGAAAAATAGCCTTACTATACTATGCCGTTTTTTAAGAAAAAAAGCCTTACTATACTATGTCGTTTTTTCACGAAAAATAGCCTTACTGTACTATGCCGTTTTTTAAGAAAAAAAGCCTTACTATACTATGTCGTTTTTTCACGAAAAAAGCCTTACTATACTATGTCGTTTTTTCACGAAATATAGCCTTACTATACTATGCCGTTTTTTAAGAAAAAAAGCCTTACTATACTATGTCGTTTTTTTAAGAAAAAAGCCTTACTATACTATGTCGTTTTTTTAAGAAAAAAGCTTTACTATACTGTCGTTTTTTTAAGAAAAAAGCCTTACTATACTATGTCGTTTTTTTTTTAAGAAAAAAGCCTTACTATACTATGTCGTTTTTTTAAGAAAAAAGCCTTACTATACTATGTCGTTTTTTTAAGAAAAAGCCTTACTATACTATGTCGTTTTTTTTTTGGGAAAAAAGCCTTACTATACATGGTCGTTTTTTAAGAAAAAAAGCCTTACTATACTATGTCGTTTTTTAAGAAAAAATGCCTTGCTATACTATGTCGTTTTTTAAGAAAAAAAAGCCTTTCTATACTATGTCGTTTTTTAAGAAAAAAGCCTCACTATACTATGTAGTTTTTTTTAAGAAAAAAGCCTTACTATACTATGTCGTTTTTTTAAGAAAAAAGCCTTACTATACTATGTTGTTTTTTAAAGAAAAAAGCCTTACTATACTATGTCGTTTTTTAAAGAAAAAAGCCTTACTATACATGGTCGTTTTTTAAGAAAAAAAGCCTTACTATACTATGTTGTTTTTTTAGAAAAAATGCCTTACTATACGATGTCGTTTTTTTAAAAAAAAAAGCCCTACTATACTATGTCGTTTTTTAATTAAAAAAAGCCTTACTATACTATGTCGTTTTTTTAAGAAAAAAGCCTTACTATACTATGTCGTTTTTTTAAGAAAAAAGCCTTACTATACTATGTCGTTTTTTTTAGGAAAAAAGCCTTACTATACATGGTCGTTTTTTAAGAAAAAAAGCCTTGCTATACTATGTCGTTTTTTTTTAAAAAAAAAGCCTTACCATACTATGTCGTTTTTTAATTAAAAAAAGCCTTACTATACTATGTCGTTTTTTTAAGAAAAAAGCCTTACTATACTATGTCGTTTTTTTAAGAAAAAAGCCTTACTATACTATGTCGTTTTTTTTTAGGAAAAAAGCCTTACTATACATGGTCGTTTTTTAAGAAAAAAAAGCCTTACTATACTATGTTGTTTTTTTAAGAAAAAATGCCTTGCTATACTATGTCGTTTAAAAAAAAAAAGCCTTACTATACTATGTCGTTTTTTCACGAAAAATAGCCTTACTATACTATGTCGTTTTTTCACGAAAAAAGCCTTACTATACTATGTCGTTTTTTAAGAAAAAAAGCCTTATTATACTGTCGTTTTTTCACGAAAAATAGCCTTACTATACTATGCCGTTTTTTAAGAAAAAAAGCCTTACTATACTATGTCGTTTTTTCACGAAAAATAGCCTTACTATACTATGCCGTTTTTTAAGAAAAAAAGCCTTACTATACTATGTCGTTTTTTCACGAAAAAAGCCTTACTATACTATGTCGTTTTTTCACGAAATATAGCCTTACTATACTATGCCGTTTTTTAAGAAAAAAAGCCTTACTATACTATGTCGTTTTTTTAAGAAAAAAGCCTTACTATACTATGTCGTTTTTTTAAGAAAAAAGCCTTACTATACTATGTCGTTTTTTTTAAGAAAAAAGCCTTACTATACTATGTCGTTTTTTTAAGAAAAAAGCCTTACTATACTATGTCGTTTTTTTAAGAAAAAAGCCTTACTATACTATGTCGTTTTTTTTTAGGAAAAAAGCCTTACTATACATGGTCGTTTTTTAAGAAAAAAAGCCTTACTATACTATGTCGTTTTTTAAGAAAAAATGCCTTGCTATACTATGTCGTTTTTTAAGAAAAAAAAGCCTTACTATACTATGTCGTTTTTTAAGAAAAAAGCCTCACTATACTATGTAGTTTTTTTTAAGAAAAAAGCCTTACTATACTATGTCGTTTTTTTTAAGAAAAAAGCCTTACTATACTATGTTGTTTTTTAAAGAAAAAAGCCTTACTATACTATGTCGTTTTTTTAAGAAAAAAGCCTAACTATACTATGTCGTTTTTTTTTAGGAAAAAAGCCTTACTATACATGGTTGTTTTTTAAGAAAAAAAGCCTTACTATACTATGTCGTTTTAAAAAAAAAAAAGCCTTACTATACTATGTCGTTTTTTAATAAAAAAAAAGCCTTACTATACTATGTCGTTTTTTTAAGAAAAAAGCCTTACTATACTATGTCGTTTTTTTAAGAAAAAAGCCTTACTATACTATGTCGTTTTTTTTAGGAAAAAAGCCTTACTATACATGGTCGTTTTTTAAGAAAAAAAGCCTTACTATACTATGTTGTTTTTTAAGAAAAAAATGCCTTGCTATACTATGTCGTTTTAAAAAAAAAAAAGCCTTACTATACTATGTCGTTTTTTAATTAAAAAAAGCCTTACTATACTATGTCGTTTATTTAAGAAAAAAGCCTTACTATACTGTCGTTTTTTTATAGAAAAAAAGCCTTACTATACTATGTTGGTTTTTTTAAAGCCTTACTATACTATGTCGTTTTTTAGGAGAAAAAAAGCCATACTATACTATGTCGTTTTTTAAGAAAAAAGCCTCACTATACTATGTAGTTTTTTTTAAGAAAAAAGCCTTACTATACTATGTCGTTTTTTTAAAGAAAACTGCCTTACTATACTATGTCGTTTTTTAAGAAAAAAGCCTTACTATACTATGTCGTTTTTTTAAGAAAAAAGCCTTACTATACTATGTCGTTTTTTTAAGAAAAAAGCCTTACTATACTATGTCGTTTTTTTTAGGAAAAAAGCCTTACTATGCATGGTCGTTTTTTAAGAAAAAATGCCTTACTATACTATGTCGTTTTTTAAGAAAAAATGCCTTGCTATACTATGTTGTTTTTTAAGAAAAAAAAGCCTTACTATACTATGTCGTTTTTTAAGAAAAAAAGCCTTACTATACTATGTCGTTTTTTCACGAAAAATAGCCTTACTATACTATGCCGTTTTTTAAGAAAAAAAGCCTTACTATACTATGTTGTTTTTTAAGAAAAAAAGCCTTACTATACTATGTCGTTTTTTAAGAAAAAAAGCCTTACTATACTATGTCGTTTTTTCACGAAAAAAGCCTTACTATACTATGTCGTTTTTTCACAAAAAATAGCCTTACTATACTATGCCGTTTTTTAAGAAAAAAAGCCTTACTATACTATGTCGTTTTTTCACGAAAAATAGCCTTACTATACTATGTCGTTTTTTCACGAAAAAAGCCTTACTATACTATGTCGTTTTTTAAGAAAAAAAGCCTTATTATACTATGTCGTTTTTTCACGAAAAATAGCCTTACTATACTATGTCGTTTTTTAAGAAAAAAAAGCCTTACTATACTATGTCGTTTTTTAAGAAAAAAGCCTCACTATACTATGTAGTTTTTTTTAAGAAAAAAGCCTTACTATACTATGTCGTTTTTTTAAGAAAAAAGCCTTACTATACTATGTTGTTTTTTAAAGAAAAAAGCCTTACTATACTATGTCGTTTTTTTAAGAAAAAAGCCTTACTATACTATGTCGTTTTTTTTTTTAGGAAAAAAGCCTTACTATACATGGTCGTTTTTTAAGAAAAAAAGCCTTACTATACTATGTCGTTTTAAAAAAAAAAAAAGCCTTACTATACTATGTCGTTTTTTAATAAAAAAAAAGCCTTACTATACTATGTCGTTTTTTTAAGAAAAAAGCCTTACTATACTATGTCGTTTTTTTAAGAAAAAAGCCTTACTATACTATGTCGTTTTTTTTAGGAAAAAAGCCTTACTATACATGGTCGTTTTTTAAGAAAAAAAGCCTTACTATACTATGTTGTTTTTTAAGAAAAAAATGCCTTGCTATACTATGTCGTTTTAAAAAAAAAAAAGCCTTACTATACTATGTCGTTTTTTAATTAAAAAAAGCCTTACTATACTATGTCGTTTATTTAAGAAAAAAGCCTTACTATACTGTCGTTTTTTTATAGAAAAAAAGCCTTACTATACTATGTTGGTTTTTTTAAAGCCTTACTATACTATGTCGTTTTTTAGGAGAAAAAAAGCCATACTATACTATGTCGTTTTTTAAGAAAAAAGCCTCACTATACTATGTAGTTTTTTTTAAGAAAAAAGCCTTACTATACTATGTCGTTTTTTTAAAGAAAACTGCCTTACTATACTATGTCGTTTTTTAAGAAAAAAGCCTTACTATACTATGTCGTTTTTTTAAGAAAAAAGCCTTACTATACTATGTCGTTTTTTTAAGAAAAAAGCCTTACTATACTATGTCGTTTTTTTTAGGAAAAAAGCCTTACTATGCATGGTCGTTTTTTAAGAAAAAATGCCTTACTATACTATGTCGTTTTTTAAGAAAAAATGCCTTGCTATACTATGTTGTTTTTTAAGAAAAAAAAGCCTTACTATACTATGTCGTTTTTTAAGAAAAAAAGCCTTACTATACTATGTCGTTTTTTCACGAAAAATAGCCTTACTATACTATGCCGTTTTTTAAGAAAAAAAGCCTTACTATACTATGTTGTTTTTTAAGAAAAAAAGCCTTACTATACTATGTCGTTTTTTAAGAAAAAAAGCCTTACTATACTATGTCGTTTTTTCACGAAAAAAGCCTTACTATACTATTTCGTTTTTTCACAAAAAATAGCCTTACTATACTATGCCGTTTTTTAAGAAAAAAAGCCTTACTATACTATGTCGTTTTTTCACGAAAAATAGCCTTACTATACTATGTCGTTTTTTCACGAAAAAAGCCTTACTATACTATGTCGTTTTTTAAGAAAAAAAGCCTTATTATACTATGTCGTTTTTTCACGAAAAATAGCCTTACTATACTATGCCGTTTTTTAAGAAAAAAAGCCTTACTATACTATGTCGTTTTTTCACGAAAAATAGCCTTACTATACTATGTCGTTTTTTCACGAAAAAAGCCTTACTATACTATGTCGTTTTTTAAGAAAAAAAGCCTTATTATTATACTATGTCGTTTTTTCACGAAAAATAGCCTTACTATACTATGCCGTTTTTTAAGAAAAAAAGCCTTACTATACTATGTCGTTTTTTCACGAAAAATAGCCTTACTATACTATGCCGTTTTTTAAGAAAAAAAGCCTTACTATACTATGTCGTTTTTTCACGAAAAATAGCCTTACTATACTATGTCGTTTTTTCACGAAAAAAGCCTTACTATACTATGTCGTTTTTTAAGAAAAAAAGCCTTATTATACTATGTCGTTTTTTCACGAAAAATAGCCTTACTATACTATGCCGTTTTTTAAGAAAAAAAGCCTTACTATACTATGTCGTTTTTTCACGAAAAATAGCCTTACTATACTATGTCGTTTTTTCACGAAAAAAGCCTTACTATACTATGTCGTTTTTTAAGAAAAAAAGCCTTATTATTATACTATGTCGTTTTTTCACGAAAAATAGCCTTACTATACTATGCCGTTTTTTAAGAAAAAAAGCCTTACTATACTATGTCGTTTTTTCACGAAAAATAGCCTTACTATACTATGCCGTTTTTTAAGAAAAAAAGCCTTACTATACTATGTCGTTTTTTCACGAAAAAAGCCTTACTATACTATGTCGTTTTTTCACGAAATATAGCCTTACTATACTATGCCGTTTTTTAAGAAAAAAAGCCTTACTATACTATGTCGTTTTTTTAAGAAAAAAGCCTTACTATACCATGTCGTTTTTTTAAGAAAAAAGCTTTACTATACTGTCGTTTTTTTAAGAAAAAAGCCTTACTATACTATGTCGTTTTTTTTAAGAAAAAATCCTTACTATACTATGTCGTTTTTTTAAGAAAAAAGCCTTACTATACTATGTCGTTTTTTTAAGAAAAAAGCCTTACTATACTATGTCGTTTTTTTGGGGGGAAAAAAGCCTTACTATACATGGTCGTTTTTTAAGAAAAAAAGCCTTACTATACTATGTCGTTTTTTAAGAAAAAATGCCTTGCTATACTATGTCGTTTTTTAAGGAAAAAAAAGCCTTTCTATACTATGTCGTTTTTTAAGAAAAAAGCCTCACTATACTATGTAGTTTTTTTTAAGAAAAAAGCCTTACTATACTATGTCGTTTTTTTAAGAAAAAAGCCTTACTATACTATGTTGTTTTTTAAAGAAAAAAGCCTTACTATACTATGTCGTTTTTTTTTTAGGAAAAAAGCCTTACTATACATGGTCGTTTTTTAAGAAAAAAAGCCTTACTATACTATGTTGTTTTTTTAGAAAAAATGCCTTGCTATACTATGTCGTTTTTTAAAAAAAAAAAGCCCTACTATACTATGTCGTTTTTTAATTAAAAAAAGCCTTACTATACTATGTCGTTTTTTTAAGAAAAAAGCCTTACTATACTATGTCGTTTTTTTAAGAAAAAAGCCTTACTATACTATGTCGTTTTTTTTAGGAAAAAAGCCTTACTATACTATGTCGTTTTTTAATAAAAAAAAGCCTTACTATACTATGTCGTTTTTTTAAGAAAAAAGCCTTACTATACTATGTCGTTTTTTGAGAAAAAAGCCTTACTATACTATGTCGTTTTTTTATAGAAAAACAAAAAACATGACTGGATTTGAAGTAAAGTACGGAAGATTGGTCGTATTTGACAGCTCTGCAGCAAGAAACTTTTTTAAATATTTTTGAATATGCTCAATGTCATTGAAAGCTTTTGCATTTTGCCCGCAGGTGGAACTTCTTTGTCTGGCGAGAAGCTGCAGGAATTGATCCGCCGAGCGACGGCCCGGCAGAAACACATCCACGAACTTATCGACAAAGTCATTAAAAGCATTGGGTAAAATGACAACACAAACAATCCTTTTTTATATATCCAAAAGTTGTATTTTCACTGTCAATATATACTCTTCTTTTTTTAAAACAACAATAAAACAGCTGACAAAGACAGCTTAAAAAAAAAAAAAGGTGTCCAGAAATACGTCAACACTCACAGCTCCAAATCCAGCACTAGCATCGTACAAAAGTGGCCGGAGAGGTAGACGGCGGACCCCAAATTCAAGCTTTCTTTTGGGGGGGTGGGGCTAATCGGCTGCGGGGCGACTTACTCGCGTCTGGGCAACGTTTCCGTCTGGCGAGGTTTGGGGAGGGGCTGCGGCGTGCTCCTCTTCCTCCTACTTCTTGCTTGGTTGGCGGTAGGCTGCCGGCCCCCCGCCACCGCCGCCGCCGTTCCCTGGGGGGCCGCCGTAGCCATTTGCTGCTGCATTCGGTGCTGCAAGAATTGCAACTGCGTGAGGGAGGGGAGAAAAAAAACACAAAACAAACGTCAGGTAAGAAGTCTGTGGCAGCACGGTGGTGATGTGGACAGGATGGAGTCACAAGCGGGTGGAAAGCTTCATTTCCCCCATATTCACAGCTCTAGGTGTCCAATCCATTCTTCCTAGTCTAAATGGATTGGACGCCTAATCGCTGTGAATGGCAGCACAGTAGTTATGGTTGACGTATGAGTATCCTCTTTATCCTTCCTCACTTGTATGGCAATTTCAATGCGGTAGAAGAACAACAGTGTCTTAGTAGAAAGTTGAAATATGGCATTCTAAAAATCACCATTTCGATAAACCATTCATACTTAACCATAACGGTCAAAATAGTAACATTTTTCAAGCATTTTAAAAGGGGAAGTATTTCCGGATTTACTTTTCCTTTAAAAAAGTAAATATTCCTTTGTAATGCACATACAGGGTGTTTCCATGTTTGACTCCATTTCGTAGGTCAATCATTTTGACAATTTTCACAGCTTGTGTAATGTTTGGCATTTCTATCTTTTCAGGTTAAAAAAATGATGTTCTCTTCAAAAGAAAATGCATTTTGCGTGTTAGAGTAAGTATGCTCGGACTCAGTCACCAAAGATGGCGCCTTCACAAATTTTGCAAAGAAGGCACCAACTACAAAACAAATTAGGACTTGGTCAGGTAGGCAGGTGTCTGGGGACTTTAGCTCAAATAGTAGAGCGCTGGCTTACCATGCAAAAGGTAGTGGGATCGACTCCCGGATCCTTAAAGTTTTCAATTTGAGGTGAAGTTCATGGTAGAACTTAGAAAAAGTTGGCTGGATGACTTAGCTCAAATAGTAAAGGGGATGGGCTGCCATGTGAAAGGTAGTGGGATCTATTCCCACATCCTCAGAGTTGTCACTTAGAGGTGAAGTCCATGTTAGAACATATAATATCTGGCCCAACAAAGTAGGGAGGTGGGAGGGCCCTTTAGCGCAACAGGTAGAACACATGCTTACCGAGTGATAGGTAGCGGGATCGATTCCCGAGTACTCACTTATACTTTTAGCAAAATTCTCTCCTGGAGGTGGAACATAGAAATAGCTGGCCGAACTTAGTAGGGAGGTGGGAGGGCACTTTAGCGCAACAGGTAGGACACATGCTTACCGTGTGAAAGGTAGCCTGATCGATTCCCAAGTTTTCACTTATAGTTTTAGCAAAATCAACCTTGTGCCGATTTTTCATTGAGTCCTTTATATACTTTTTACTCACATTACAGCCGTTTTCCTGAACTTTTTGCTGCCAAGTCCAAATTTGTTTTGTAGTCCGCAATTTGTGAAGAAGGCACGGTGCGCCATCTTGGGTGACTGACTCCGAGCATACTTACTCTAACACGCAAAATGCCTTTTCTTTTGGAGTGGACGGCATTTCTTAACCTGAAAAGATTGAAATGTCAAACATTACACACAAAAACTTGACACGTTTCTACACAAGCGGTGAACATTTGAGGTCATTCCAACAAGAACTCAAAATGATTGGCCTACGAAAAGGGGTCAAACATTTTGGAACACCCTATATTATCCAACAACATTGGAAAACAATCTATAAACTATAAAAATAGGGACAAAAAATAAAGCCAATATTCTGTGAGATAAGCAGATTTTGGAATAAAGCTTAGTAGAATATTTGCAAACATCAGCTTTTGCTTTGGAACTGGACGCTAGCATTAGCACACACTTGGTGCTTCTACCGGCATGCCCAATTGTCCTGCGAGTGAGCGTGGCGTGTTAGTGAAGCTCCGCCAGAGCACGACGCAAAGGAGTCGGCCAGACGCGGGCGACACTATCGCCCGCGTGGTGAAGGAGGACATAACCACGTCTACGCATCTCAAAAGGACAATCGTCCAAGGTAACCGTGACGACAACACGCATGCAGCCCACGAGACGGCGACGCTTTTGCACCGTGCTCGGCGCGGCCAATCGCAATGCTTGACATACGACACAGATGGAGTGACAAAAGTGGGGGTGGGGGCCTTTTTAACTCGATTTTTTGGTCTTCCGTGTCCCTTAGCACGCATGTGTGTGTATGTCCATGTCACAGTTACTTGGATCTGAGGCTGGTGCTGCTGCGGAAGCCTCGGAGAAGGCGGCGCCGGGGGCGGCGGGGGCCCAGAGCCGTCCGGCCCGCGGCCCAACTGGGACAGCACTAAGGGTGGGGGGGAAAGGGGACGGGGATGGACCGGGAGGGGGGGAAAAAAATAAAAATCAACCAAACCAAAGAGAAGAAGGGGGGATGAGGAAGGAAGGAAGGAAGGAAGGGTTAGGGTGGCGGTGCCAAGGCTTCGGGTCCGGAAAACAAAGAAAAGGGGGGAAAAGGGTACAAGCACCATCTTAGCAAGCCTATGCAGTAGGGCTGCCTGCCACAAAACGATTATTTTCACACTTGACTAATTGACGACAGCGACGACTTGGTCAATGGCCTTATTTCCTGCTTCTGCGCTCACGTTTTAGCTGCAAATGCGCCCCTGGCCATCAATAACAAACAAACTACGGGATTGAATGAGTTCAATGCAAAGATTTGTGGACTACAAAATCCTTGACTATTGACAGTTTGATTGAAATATGTGATACAAGATTTAGAAGTCTCGGCCAGGCAGGCCTACTGCACGCTCAACTAGAACACGTACGTAGTCGATACGCCTGCGCTCAAGGGAAACGTGTGCGCCCGGGACTTGTGGGTGAAACGCTATAGGGAGGACGCACCTGCGGTTTGCGAAGACATGAAGCCACTGACGCCCAAGTTGATGACGGCCGTTTGCTGGTTCCCCAACGAAGGGTCGGCGCCCTGATCGCCCTGCGGTAGTGCAAACGCCACGTTGGCTAGGTTTGGAGAGGAGCCACGTGGTGGTGGCGGCGGCGGCGAGGACGACGACGACCACTCACCGCGTCCCCCTGTCGCTGAGGGCTGGAAGTGGCCGAGTGGCTCTGCGGCGAGAACTGCTGTTGCTGCATCGGGTTGAAGATGAGCGGACCGGTGGGGATCTGAGCGCCGCCACCGCCGATAAAAACGGACGCGTCAACTCCGAGGCGGCCCATTGGCGGCGCGCGCTGTACCTGCAGCAAGTTGAGCGGTCGTAGCCCGGCGCCGCTGTTCAGGTTGAAATGACTCCCTGCGAGGAAAAAAATCAATACAAATTTTTATTTGCCTCACGTGCGTCGAAAGGGAAAAAATCTTTCGGAGCCACCTGTCTGCGCGGCGGGCTGCACGGAGGGCACCAGGCCCCCGGACGGCAGGATTCCGCCCAGGTTGAGTCCGGGGGCCAGCATGGAACCGGAGCCGCCCATCAGCGTCTGGGGGTTGCTGCCAAAAGATGGCCGGAAGGTCACGGCCGCTGCGGCGCCGATTGCACATCTCCCACCCCGGTCCCCCCCGGACGCTCACCAGACGGAGCTGACCACGTTGATGAAGTTGAGGCCGGCCGGGTTGGCCGCCACCGGCGAGGAGGCGGCGCCCGTGGTGACGGGCAGCGGGATGGTCATGACGGGCAGCGGCTGGCTGAGGGGGAACGGCGTCAGCAGGGCGGCCTGCGCCGGGGCCTCCGGGGGGGTGGGCGTCCCCGGCGGGGGGCCCAGCGAGTCGGCGGGGTGCGGCGTCGAGCACGGCGTGTTGCCGGGGGTGCCCGATCCTGAAAGCACGGCAGACGTAGGGTCAGCGACCGTCACGTCACGCCCGAGCCGTGTGTACTTACGCTGCACGGAGCTCATGGGGGAAAGCGAGGCGGGGGACAGGAGGCCCACCTGGCCCACCTGGCCCAGCTCCACCGAGTGTTTCCTGTTCAGAGGCTGCTGGCTTTTGCCGAGGGGCGGCGGAGTGGGACACTTGAGAAGACCACTTGCGGTTTGGCAACTGTATGGATTACCTACAAAGGGGACACCACCAGTTACTACCATGGAATGTGGCCCTCGCAAGAAGCTTCAGTTTAGCCTACATTCTGTCGCGCTTCACTAGATAGAGCTAATACAAAACATGACAACAAAACCAATGTGGCAAACTGTACATTTCATGAGTCCTTTTTTTCTTAATATATTAAAAAAAAAAATCATTTCACGTGAAAATTTGAGGTGGTGATTGTCTTAAATTATTTCGACAATTTCTTTTTTTGTTCTGCAAACGTTGTTCCGGTGTAAATATAAAAGCATATGCTGCAATCTTCTGGATTAATCATTCCCCATCCAAGCCATTCCAACTAGGAAGGCTGGCAATTATTGATCATGTTTCTCTGCCATTGCCGGCGATATCCGTCCAATCCAATCTGACTTTTAAGGCGTTGCCCCGGAAGTCCCTCGGTTACCTGAGGAGCCGCCGCCGCTAGATCCCGGCGGAATTTTGATGGGCTGCGGCCGCTGCTTCACCCCTTTGCCCAACACGGACGCCTGGACCAGCGGCGAGAAGCCATCACCCTGGCAGAGACGGACGGACGGCGTCAGTCTGACGGCTCGCGCGGCGCCCGGCCAGGACCGAGCCCACTACCTCGTCCTCGTCGGGGGAAGTGGAGGGCGGTGCCGAGCTGCCCGAGTTGTGGGACATCTTGACCTGACACTTGACGTCTCTCTCGAACACGCATTTGTACTGCGCCAGGAACCTAGCCCGCGCACAAAAAAACGGTCACTTCGGTCGCTCCGAAAAGCCTTCGGAAGCGCGCACTCACCGCTCGGCGTCTATCTTGGAGCCGATGAGGAACCTGAAGGGAAAGACGGAGACGGTTCACGGCAAATCTCGCCGGGTAAACGTCGGGGGTCTTACGGCGGATGCGTGAGCTTCAGGTCGGCGCCGTCCTCCTCGCCTTTGCCGTCTTTGGTGCAGTAGATTTTGCCGTATACCAGCGGGTCGCCCAGCGACTGAAAAACGGACACCTTGGTCCTCTGGGCCTGACCGCTGGCCTCGCATTCGAAGGTGTAGTCGTCCACGATCTCCTGCGCGATGAAAAGAGGCTCGCTTTTCAGCTCCAAGCCATTTATCTACCTTCACGTCCCACGCCCAACGCGTTCACCTCAGCGGGCCAGATGACCGAAGGGGGCTGAGAATCTTCCAACTGGATGGACCTCTCCACCACGGCGTACTTCTCCACCTGCCGGGAGGGACACGTCGGCATGGAGTTGACTTTTTCCGCCAAGAAATCCTCCGAGTTTGGAGAGCCGCACTCACGTCGATTTCTTTGGGAACGCTAAGCTGGCAGCTGTTTCGTCGCCACATGTCCACGCACTGCACGACAACAAACACGGAAACCCGTCAGTCCGATACGATAGTCATGTGGAGAGTTTTCAAGTGAAGCAAGAGTTTAAAAAGGCTCCCAAGCAAACAAACAAAAGGCTCGAAGCGCTCACGTTTCCAATTTTGGAGATCTTCAAGTCGATGACGGGCGCGGCTTTTCTCTCCTTCCGCTTTTGCAGGTAGTCGTAAAGACGCAGCTGGCGTGGCAGGGGCAGCTGCGACAGCTCCTGCTGGCGGTTCAGCGCCGCTCGCGAGTGCCTCTTGAAACACCTTGGTCGGAGAAGGAGAACAACATCAGCTTCTCAACGCGTACGGCGCATTCGCGGACGCGCTACCGTTTCATGGCGCGGGTGTTGAGTTTTTGCTTGTTGTAGAGCAGGCGGTTGGTGGCGCAAGTGACCGAGATGGACGGGTCCAGGCACAGGGGCTCGGCCGTGGCCAGGATCAACTGGCTCTCCAGCTGCAACTTGTCGTCCTGAGGCAGAGAACACAAACGCAACAGTGAAAAATTCAAATTTTGTCCCCACTTTTTGCACATCTGCTCCATTTCCTGAGAGAAAACAGTAGGGGACAATTCCGTTCCCCAAGTGGACCCGTGTCAAATGTCTCCGGACCTTCAAAATAAAAGCGGTATAACAAGACAGTTAATTGGTCTTTCTGAAATGGTTTCATTTCGATCACCAAAAACGGCAAGTTGTTCTAGCACTCTTTATGGGAAAACGTGGCGCCGCCTGGTGGACATAAATATAACACCAACTGCAAAATGCTTATTACGGTAATCCCTCGAATATCGCGGTTAACGTAAAATCAATTGAAAAACTTGTTACTAGGACTCAGCACTGAAATATAAAAAATAAATAATTAATTAACAGCAGAAAAAAGAATCGCACTAAGTGAAGTTGCGATAATCAAGGGATTACTGTAAATAGTTTGATTCTTGTTTGAAAAATGAATACGATTGAGGAAGCTCACGTGACGCTAGGGACCTCTGGGAAAAAAAAACAATAACAACTATGCACTCTTTCTTGCATTGGTTTTCGAATTGAGCCGATTTTCGCCGTGGCACACGAGCGAGCGAGCGCCCACCTGCGTCCACTTGTGATGGTCGCTGGTCATGGCGTGGACGTCGCAAACCAGAGTCTGCATGGTGGGCCTGAGCAGGATGTGTCTGCTCTGGTACGACGGCATCTTGGTGCTGGTGCACTGCCTGTAGTCTCGCACCTCCACCAGGACGCAGCCGCAGTGGAAGATGTTCACCTGGAGCACAGGTACAAAAAAAAAAAACTTGTGACCTCTGACTCGCACCCAGGAAAAGTCGATTATTAGACGGACGCACCTGGGACTTCTCGAGCAGGTCAACCAAAACAGGCGGCAACTCCTCGGCGTCCAAGTACTCCAGCAGCTCCCCTTCTTCATACGGCAGTCGGATGGTTTCGGAATCTGCCCCGGCGGAAAGGTATGCGGGCATCAGGACGCGGCCACGCCTCCTCGGACGGCGCCTTTTTCCTCACCAGATCCATTCTTGCCCCTGAGCATGAGCGAGTAGCCGTCGTTGCCGGCGTACAAGTTGACCACCAGACACGAAACGGATTCCTGAGCCAGCAACTTGTCCAGCAGCTTCACATTCCTCCTGAAATTCTAGCGTGTGCAGAAACCAGACGCGGGGCGGCTCAAATCGTAACCGTCGCCACGACGACGATGAGATGGGGCGACGTGACCCACCTTCGACTCCGGCTCCTTCTCACATTCTTCTACATAGAGCTCGTAGAGCTTCTGATACAAACTTTTCCTACCACCGGAGGAAAGCCGTCTCCTGGCGGGGCGCTGCCGGGCACTTTCCACAATGTACTGAAGGACACAGTGACAGAAAAAGGAAAAAAACAATCATAGCGCCCAGAACCGGCTAGCTTAGGATGCATGTTTTTGGAATGTGTTTTTAGCCTGCACATTAGGGCAAAATTTGGGGGAAAAATGATCTTACCTCAGCTCGATCTAGTGCATATTCCAAAACTTGTTGCTGTGAAGTGAGAAACAAAAACTGAAAGTGTGCTAACAAGCAATCCTCGCGTAACTTTCTTCTATTTCATGCGCGAGATATGGATTGATATGATCCTAAATTTACCATTGTGGTGAGACGCCAGCTACCAGGTGACAGTTGATGATGCTGCCCCCTCCCTGGCTGCCTCCCACCCAATGTTGCCCTCCTAAAGTGAGGATTCACGACCTGTGGGGCGACAATAGGCATTTTAGAGAAGGCATCTTAAAGCCATGAGCAAGGCAAGCAGAGGCAATGTCTTCAAACGACGGCCAAAAGGAATCACAAAACGATACGCTACGTTGACCAAAGTTGTATTAGCATCTATATATGCTTTCGGTGTATGTTACTGACAATAAAATCAACTAGCGGCTCATTTTGAGACCAACTATTGGAAAATATGGGACAGGCGTGGGTGTGGAGCTCCTATGGAAGCCTGGCCGCTGAAGGCCAGCGTGGTTAACGTTAGCATGCTAGCCCGCGTCTACGAGGGAACACAAACTCGAGCGCGCTGTTCTATTAAGTTCACCGCGATGGAAAACAGCGAGCCCGCGGCGGAATGATCGGCCGGGAGCAGACACTCACCTTGCGGGTTGCATAGCGGCGAAACTGCGGCTCCGATGCAGGACAACGGAAGGCAAAGGAAACATCGGAGTCTTCATTGAAAAAAAGTAGGAGCGGCGGCCATCTTCTTCCAGTGTGACAACAACATATCCACTTCCGGTTCAGGCGGGACTTAGAAGGTCAAATGCTGTTTTCAAATGTACATGTGCAATAAACATACCGTGAAATCCGTCATTCCTCGATCAATATCCATGTATAATCGTAATCATTTATTTCTCTTTTTGTTTTTCTCTCTCCACTTTTCTATCATCCACACGCCAGTAGAGGGCAGAAAAGTACTTCAATTCCATTTAAATCTCAGAGTTGATCAGAAATGTGCAGTATAGAAGTAAGCGAGCAAATATACAAAAAAAATACCTTGCGTGGCCTAACATAACAATCTGCACAGGGACAAAAAATGTACAGTGAAGAAATTCATTAAAGATTTGATATGACCTCTTGCCCCGTAAAATCGGGGGTTTGTGCTTTAGCACCCACTTAAAAACTGCTCAATGAGTGTTTACATTTTAAAGAAAACAATCTGGCACTTAGTGACACACAAATCGAGCACTGTGCTGCTTTCAAACCGACTGACCTTCCGGGTAGTGTCACTTATTCCCAAAACCTTTAAGAAAAAAAAGAGTCACATGTGTATGCGTAGTGTTGATTTGATTAATGAGATAGCTTTTATTGAAAGACTGGTATGCCCCGAAACACACCAACAATAAAGACATGTCAAACTACCCCTGGTGCAATTGTGAGCGTCTCTCAGCACTCTTTTGAAAGGAGTTGTGTCAACATCACAGAGGTTCCTTTATGAGGACCCGAGTGTTCTGGGTGCGGTTCACTTTCAACCCACACACGGGCCCCTTTCTTCCGTAAGTAAAAAGTTTACATTCGTGACCGTGCTTGCGGGTCCATCCGGACGTTTTGATTGATTTTCTTCTCATTTATTATCGCATTTTAGCGTCAATTCGTGTCGTCATTGATGTTGGGAATCGGTTTACGGAAAGCATTTTGGTGGAAATCTAGCTTTTTCAATTTTGGGCCTTTTGCCAATTTGTGGAAAATCAATCGTCAGTCAGGAACGAAGAGCATGGTTAAAATTTTGTCATTAAATAATTGATGAGATTTAGATAAGACTCCATTGATTTCCTCTCTGAGGAAATTCAAGCGATAAGGCTGCCGACTTTCAAACGACATTGGCACCGTGCCCCGGCTAAAAAAAAAGTCATTTTCCCCAACAGAACATGGTCCCTTAGACGTCACTCAAAAGTTCCGGCTCGGGGGGCCGAGCGGCCAAGCAAAACACAAAAGGGCGTCCGCTGGGCCCACGTTCAACTCTGCCTGATTAAAAATTGAACGCTGAATAGCCGCAGTGTTGGACAATAATGATGAGAAAGAAGTTTTTGCTTCGCTCATTTCTGATCCACCAGGACGAGCGCGGGAACGAGAGGCAAATATGATAAAAAGTCATTTCAGATGATTAGGCGTAGAATCCGAAATCAACACGTCGGTGGGGAAGAGTCATGAACTACCATCAGACAGACCTCTTTTCTGCCACAGTTAATAAATAAGCATAAAAAATGAATTCGGAAACAACAGTGTCGCTCTCCTAAGACTCCAAAGTGTCCTCAAACATCACATCATCCTTCCATTAATTTCCTCAATCTGCCCATTCCCAAAGGAAGGGAATGAATCCAAAAAGTGCGCTTCTGCCTGCCTTTTTGTTTCTTCCGCTTCCATTCAAATGCAGGGCTCATCATTTCGAAAAACTTGCCTAACTTTGCAGGCGTGTCTGTTATGGTGGAAATTTATGTGGCAGGGATGCCCACCCCCCAAAATTAGCTTAGTAGCTGGAGGCTCTACGCCCTGGAGGAGCTGCCTTTTTGGGGTGATAATTTATGGCGAGTCATCAATTTGCAACGCCCACATGCCATGATGCAAACTCATTTTTTTCCTCATCTGCTTCTGTGAGGTTTAAATTTGACAGCAATCAGGTTTCAATCCGGAAGGATTTGGGAAATCGTCAAAATGACCCTAAAAAAATGAAGCGGAAACTAAAATCACTGGGTTTACATGTATTTTCAGACGTACGCAATATTCTCGTGACTTTTCTCTAGGGGGATCCATCTTGGAAAAGCTCATCAAAGTTTACGTTGCTGAGTCAAAGTGACTTCACGGGCGGGATTTGTTCACATTTCTGGTGAGCAGAAACTGAGCTCATCCTCAAACACCAGACATCTCGCTCGGGAAGAGTTGCAATCCTCGGCAGCCTTGAAGCATTTACGCATTGCGTTCGAGGATTTGTTTGGAGTGTGAGCGCACTAGTGTTTATTCCAATTTTCTTTGCAATCAGCAGAAATATGCAAAACGCTCGCAGGGTTTCCGAAAAGGCAACTTAAAGGGAAAAAAGAAGACACTTTTATTTTGGTATTTTGTCATCAGACCATGTTGGACTCTGGCGCTTTTGTCTTCAAAAGCAGTTTATATTTTCCTGTATACAAGTAAAAGCATTGATTAATTGGGTCATTTGCCTCATGGAAATTACTGATGCATTTCCATGCGTTTTCTTGGTTACTAACTAACTAACAAACAAACAAACAGGAAGCGTTCAATTTGAGAACAAAGGAAAACATCTGGCCACATGCTCTTTTCACACATGACATTTCTTTAAAAAATGTCTTTAAAAAATGTACACGGATTAAACCCAAAACACATTTAGGGATATAGCGCCACCTGTTTTTGGCCTGCCCCGCTGTGTGCGTATGGGATTTTTTTTTTAAAACAAAAATATTGCTAATTCTTAACCGCAGTAATCCAAAAACATTTGGCCCGTTTACTATAAACCTCTCGTAGGATCCAATAAAAGTGCAAAAAGAAAAAAAAAAAGTGGGTATATGTGCCGGATGGCTTTGCAAAGCCACCCCTGCCTGCCTGGTTTAAACTGTCAAAGCCAGTTCAAGACTTTTTTTGACCTATTTCAAACATGGGCCATCAAAGTGCAAACTTTTGACCATTGAAGAGCAAGCGAGTGCCTCGAAGAAATGGAAGCATTGGACATATGAAGGAAGACATAGCATCCCATAAGACTAGGCATTTATTTAACAGGGCTGGGTCAGGGCAGACAAAAAAAGGCCAAAAGTGAATGCTTTGGTTTCAACTTCTAAAGAGGAAACTTTCTGCAATACTAGTGTCCTGCAAGTGCAATCAGTGGATTGCCGTCAGGTGCTTCTTGCAGCCCAACCCCCACTCCTTCAACTTTGTTAGTCAGCTCGGTCGCTGCTGGATAACTTGAACCAAAAGCTCCCCCCTCCTCACCCACAGCGGCCCAACCCCCATTGATTCAACTTTTTTACCTATGTCTTTACTCAGTAAAGACATAGGTAAAAAAGTTTACTGGATGACTTGGAAAACACAAAGCAGCCAGTTCAAGACTCTATTTTTTTTTTACCTATTTCAAACATGGGCCATCAAAGCGCAAATTTTTGACCATTGAAGAGCAAGCAAGTGCCTCGAAGAAATGGAAGCATTGGACATATGAAGGAAGACATAGCATCCCATAAGACTAAGCATTTATTTAACAGGGCTGGGCAAACAAAAAAGGGCAAAAGTAAGTGCTTTAGTTTCAACCTCTAAAGAGGAAACTTTCTGCAATACTAGTGTCCTGCAAGTGCAATCAGTGGATTGCTGTCAGGTGCTTCTCACAGCCCAACCCCCACTCCTTCAACTTTGTTAGTCAGCTCGCTCGGTCGCTGCTGGATAACTTGAACCAAAAGCTCCCCCCTCCTCACCCACAGCAGCTCAACCCCCGTTGATTCAACTTTTTCACCTATGTCTTTGCTGGATGGGTTGGAAAACACAAAGCAGCCAGTTCAAGATTCTATTTTTTTAACCTATTTCATACCTGTCAACCTCTGCCGATAACTGCCCTTATAAATGATTATGATTCCCCTTACAAACCCCCAAAAAAACTTACAAACACCGTACTGAAGGAAGACGTAGCGTCCCATAAGACTAGGCATTTATTTAACAGGGCTGGGCCGACAAAAAAAAGGCCAAAAGTGAATGCTTTGGTTTCAACTTCTAAAGAGGAAACTTTCTGCAATACTAGTGTCCTGCAAGTGCAATCAGTGGATTGCCGTCAGGTGCTTCTTGCAGCCCAACCCCCGTTGCTTCAAGTTTGTCAGCTCAGTCGGTCGCTGCTGAACGGCTTGGAAAAGGAAAAGCTGCCCTCCCACAGCAGTACAGCATCTATTCGAGCAGCTTGGAGAGCGCTTGCCACGCCAGGAAAAATAAAGGCTGACATACAGAATGGTGCTTCTCCAAACAACCTCGTGGAAATGACAAATGCGTCTGTCATCACATTGGAGGAGGAGGGCATCGCGTCGCTATAGCAACCAGAGTATCAGACATAGTGTGTCCTCTTCGGAAGGTTATGCAAACTTTGGCGCGCAAAGTCACGTTTGCTTTTGAAACGGGATCACGTGTCACGTCATCCTGAGAGAGGTTATTGCACAATTATTATGGAGTGGAAAAAACTCTTAAACAATGTGGATCATATTCATATTCCAATGATTACAATTTTAAAAGGCTGGGAGAGGCTCCAGCACCACCCACGAGCCTTGTGAGGATAAGCAGTACAGAAAATGAATGACTTCATCATTATAAAAGGTTCACCAAGTTGTTAGGATAATAAATTGGCAAACCATTTAATATTGATGACATAATAATATTCATGCTAATCATTACAAATCTGTATTGTGTACATTGAAATTACAATGACATGAAAAGTGATTTATTTCAATAAATGTGACAAATACGACAAGACGGTTTTCATTGGCGTGCGTTCAAGAAGCCCACCAAGTTGGAAAATGTGGGGGTGTTTTTCTTTTTTTTGTATCGAAATGAAAGAAGCCCACGTGGGTGTGAGCTGCCATCTTTGATTGGGGGAAATAAAACCCACGCTCTCGTTCTCGCTCTGGTTGGGAGCTGTCAGCGCGCCCGTGGGACGCCTTTAATGGAGGGCCAAGAAACGGCGCGGGGGGATTTATTTGGAACCACCGCCTGACAGGTGGAGGCCACGTCGTAGAAAACCGAGAAGAACCGGGGGTGTGTTCATTTGGGCTATGACAACACCATTTCAATGTGGCGTACGTGCTAAAGTTCTTACATTTGCAGAGATTTGGCTAAGCGTGAACGCAGGATGTGAAATGGCGTGGAAGCACGGTCCAATGTCATGACGCCACCGTAAGCTAAACTAGCTTTTCCTTGAAAGAAACATTTCTACCGATGTTCACATCGCCGCGTTAAACGGGATTCTGGGCCCGGATTCAGGCGCTCGTCAAATTTTACGGCTATGTTAGGAATGAAAAATGGTCGAATTGACGAGACTTTTTTGCGGCTCTACATCCTTCCCATGTTGCCAAGCTAAAATGGAATTTTCCAAATGTACTCCAAGTTTTGACAAAAAGTCATTGTATTACATGAAAAATGCCTTCTGCCTCTTTCCAAAGGCTCGACTTCATATTCCGATGTCCAAACTGCCTGTTTGCTAATCCCACCCTGATTTCACTCCCAGTCGTAGTAACAACAGCCTGACAACCTGACAGCAGGGAAAACAAACAATGTGCTGGAAATCTTTGGGTATTTTCACTAAAAGCACATGACAAAGACACCTGGGAACTGTTTTCGATTTAAGGAAAAAAACTCACTAAATAAGATCAAGTCTTCAAATTTTGAGTCCTAGGCTGGGCAGTTAAATGCTACTTTGATGGACGTCTATGAGGCAATAAACGCGCAACGCGATTTTGGCTTCCGTACCGTTGGGTATGTCGTAATGTCGACTCTCGGGAGGACCGCGAGACGCTTTTTTGGCCCGGATCCACGCTGGGAAAATTAACGAGCGTTTGGGAGGTTTCCAGACGGTCTTGTAACGTGGATTAGTGTGTCAGATCTGAGGGGGGACTGAGGAGGCATTCATCAAGGACTGAGTGGAGTCCTCCTGAGCCAGCGAGAATCAGGCTCAGGTAGCGGGAGGTCTGTTTTGGATCAATGTCAGCTCACGCTCGTGTCTTTGTTACTTTTGTTAGGCCTGCCTGTCCAGTCAGCCGGTGGTTATTTATACCACCGTTTTCAGGCGGAGTGGATCGAGAAATGGCTGTTTGTCAATATTGTTCCAATCATCACCCATCGGGGTTTTGTGTCATCGTGACTGAGCACCAGTCAGAAAAGTTTGGGGAAAAAATTAAAAATCAACCCCAGACACTTACTTCACCCAACAACATAATATTTGGTGAATAAGAGTACACACCAAAAACATGGAAGTGATGTCCAACGCCACCTACGGGCCTGGGCGAGTGTTTGGTCAAGCCACGTGAGTGTTTGGAAGTTTCCCCTCAGCTGGAGGAATTCTTGCCTGGACTCTGGACCACCTACTGTGATTTCGCTGTTCTCACGGCCAATCAACTTCAGGTGTCGTAAAAGCCACAAAGCGCTTGTAAGCGTCATAAAACAGAGGCCGCGCAGCGCCCCAAAAGAGGCGTGTAGTGAGATGGACTTGTTTCTGTTTTATGTCTGTCCGACATCCCAAAAAATAAACGCATGTTCGTTGTGTGTTCACGATTAAGACAGTCAGGAAAAAAGGGGATGCTTTTCTTTACAATATTGTGATTGCATACGCAGACACTGTCACAATTGCGGGTGTTACATAACCACAATTGCACGTGCACATGCCAAGTGACTTTGCTTCTTTTTTTTGGTCTGTCAATGTTGCCAACATGTGCGTGTGTGTGTTTCATTTCTCAAAGCTTTTATTGTATTTGGTCGTTTTCACATGTGCTGCTACAGTTGTAACTATAATTTTGTGTGTTCTACCGCCCTCAGATGGCTAAAACATACTTACCAGGTGAAGTAGCAGTAGTGCAATGTCCGGTGAGTTGTAGTAAAAAAAGGGGAGGGGCAAAAAAATATAGTCTGTATAGACTAATTGTTTGGAAAGATCTGTCAGATTTGGAATGAAATGGGGTTAAATTAGACTGAACGTTGTATTTAGAAATAATAGGGGATTATTTTCAGTGGCTAGATGTGAGAGATTTTTATAGCAACTGTCTCTCAAATTCCTTTCAGTGATGCACTTTTTGTGTAATTTGCTTTTGTCTCAGGAATTTGCAGATCCGAACACAGGAATTATGCTCACGCTCTGTAAATTCGACTCGTCAAAACTGGATTTTTTATTGAGCATTGAAAGCGCACAATCTTATTCAATCCCTCCCTCAAACATAAATTGCTGCTAGATAACATTTTGACGTCCTTTGAAAGCGAGAGTGCAGGCCTGCACGCAACTTGTGTTGAAGCAGCTGTCGCGCAAACACGATGACCTCATCGCACGTCTCAAACATACTATATCCTTGCAGTTATTTGGCGAGCGCCAACCTGCTCGCCGACAGTGGAAACACTACGGCGAGGAATGCGCCAATGCACGATTGATGTGCCTTCCCAACAACCCGCTGAGATTCGTCCCAACATGGCTCTTATTTTCTGGACAAGTCGGGGCGCCCGCTGTCCAACGTGAGTTCGTCTGCTCACCGCTTGTTTCCAAAATGAGTCATCGGCGGGTGTCCGGCCAGAGGGCCCCCAGAGGTTCCCGTCGTTGCCACGGTTCCATTCGTCATCTATTGTTCGCCCGGAAAGTCGCCCGAGCGCCGCCTTCAAGCTATTTTAAGCGCGAACGCCGAGTCCCGAGTGGAAAAACCTGAAATTCAGTGGGAAATGGAAATCATTGGGGTGGAATCCCAAAGTTCCAAGGAATGACTCGTCATTTCCTCGCAAGTTTTCAATCTTTGACGATTTCCAACCGAAATTCCCAGGAACCACTCATGATTTGCGAGGGTCGGGGGTCGATTCAGGACATGCTGGGGAGACCGTGTCTCGCAGCTGGCCTGGGAAAGCCTTGGGACCCTCCCCCGGATGAAGTGGCTGGGGAGAAGGAAGTCTGGGCTTCCCCGATGACCCCGCGACCCCACCTCGGAGAAGCCGAAGAAGACGAGAAGAAGAAAAATAGGGCAGCGTGCACGATGTGTTTCTGATCCATTAGAACTCATTTCTTCCTCTTAAGCATTAGGGGTTTTTTTTGTGGAATTGTAAATTTTCCTGGAAACCTGTTGCATGTAGTCATCACACTATTCCTGTTCCTCCCCAAGCTGAAAAAACACCATCTTTATTTACTCTGGCTATTGAAGTGAATCCGCTGGACCCGTCGGAGATTTAAGGCTATTTATTTGCGTCCAGGGTTGATGATCTCAATGGTCGCAATGTGAGTTTCTTGATAAAGCAGCAGACGGGGAATGAGGAAACACCTGGAAATGGCCAAAAAGGCCCAAATCTTTCGCAAATCTCAGGCCCGTCCGTCACAGTAACGCTGGTCAAAAATTGGACTCATTTTCTGTCACATGAGCTTTTTTTAAACAGATGCTATATAGTACAATTTGTGTTCAGGTGGTTTTAAAATATCAATTCAAAGGGCATTGGTTTTTATGCAATCAACTTTTATAATCTGTGCTTTTGGGGGCGGGCCCGGTGCTTTGTGGCCCGCCCACGGTGACGAGTCTGGTTATCGTGCTTTTGGCTTTTGATGTGAAGCGACTACGCCGGTCAAGTGACTGCTGGTGTTATCTGGCCAGGTGACCTAACAACAAACCTTCACCCGCGACTCTAGTTTGAAGTCCAGCCGTCAGATAAGGACGTGTTCCGACAGCTGCCGTCAATCCGCACCATGGGTATGTTCATCTTTTTTTAATTTGATTTTCAGATTGTGAAAGCGCTTAAGAAACTGTTAAAAGCTGTTTTGCAACTCTTAAGGATTTTGTGCCTTTTCATTGGCTAAAATGTACTTGACAATGTTTGGGATGGATGCTAAAATACAATATTTGCTTCTTGTTGCGTTTATCGAAGAAGCACAAGGCAAACAACAGCTCATCAATTCACAAGTGGAAATTGCATGTTTGATCTTGCAATTATTTGGAATTGGAAAATGAAAACCTGTATTCGCTATTCCATTATTTACTCTGTCATTTGATACATAGTCCCTCCATGGACATACAACAATTTTGCGTTTTTGCATTGCCTAATTAAAAGGTAAGCCCCAATGAAAAAAAAAACTTTCAAAACAAATTTGACCTATTGTTTTGACCTCATTTGCAAACGATCCATTGGATTCAAAATTCAGCCGGGTTGCTTCGTTTTTAGGATGGTGGCCGTTGGGGTTTTTGCTGGCGGTCCTGTTGTTGGTGTCGCGGGGTCCACGCGGCACCGAGGGGGGAAACATCCTGGTCTTCCCTGTGGACGGCAGCCACTGGATCAACATGAAGGTTCTGATGGAGGAACTCCACCAGAGAGGACACCGGCTGACGGTCATCAGAGCCTCCAACAGCATCTACGTATCCCAAAGCTCGCCACTTTACACTTCCATCACCATTGACGTGGAGGGAGGCTGGGAGGAATTCTTCCAATTTCTAGAGAAGCTCATTGAGGTCAGACCCGCCCGGTGGAGGTGCTAAACTTTCAGACCCGGTGGAGGTGCTAATTTTTGAAGCCAATTGAAAAGCGCCAATTGACCCGATGCCTCTTATCCCTCAGGATCTTCGGCAGGGCCAAACCAAGTACCTTGACTTTTCCCGAATGATCCATAGCGCCGAGGCGGTGTGGGTGGCCGCTCTTTCCAAGCTCCTGGACGACCAGGAGAGGGTCCGGGACTTGAGGGAGTCCCATTTCGACCTGGTCCTGACCGACCCGGCCATCTCCGCTGGCGTGGTTCTGGCCAAGTACCTGGAGCTTCCTTTGGCGCTCAACGTACGCTGGGTCCAAGGAGGCGAAGGCCACTTTGCCATCGCCCCCTCTCCGCTTTCCTACATTCCCGTGCCGGGATCGGGCCTGACGGACCAGATGGACTTCTTCCAGAGGGTTAAGAACGTCTTCTTCTACGCAGCGGGCATCTTGCAACAGAAATTCCTGATCGAGCCCATCTACAGCGCCGTCTGCGAGAAGCACATCCGCGGCGGATGCGACATCCACTCTCTCCTCCAACAGGCCGACATTTGGCTTTTCCGTACCGATTTCGTCTTCGACTTCCCGCGTCCCACCATGCCTAACGTGGTCTACATCGGCGGCTTCCAGTGCCGGGCTCCCGATCCGTTGCCCGCGGAGCTGGAGGACTTTGTTCGGAGCGCCGGCGAGCACGGCGTGGTGGTGATGAGTCTGGGTACTTTGGTCAATGCGTTGCCCAAACACGACGCCGAAGAAATTGCCGCCATCTACGCCAAGTTGCCGCAGAAGGTGACCGTTCGTTGTGGCAAATCTATAGTCTTAACCCTCATTCATTTTCTTCCCCGCTTATCCTGACAAAGGTAGCGGGGGCGCTGGAGCCTATCCCAGCCAACGACGTTCTTTTGTCAAATCTCCTAAAAACGGCAATTCAAAATAGAATGAAACCCCTGCTGACAACACTACATGAATGCCTTGTCTTTCAAATTTTAGGTGATTTGGCGCCACAAAGGACCCCGGCCGTCCACCCTGGGTAACAACACCCTGATGTTGGACTGGATACCCCAAAAAGATCTCTTGGGTCACCCGCAGACCAAAGTCTTTGTGGCCCACGGGGGTACCAACGGACTCCAGGAGGCCATCTACTACGGCGTCCCCGTCCTGGGCATCCCGCTCTTCTTTGACCAATTGGATAACCTGGTGCGCTTGGAACACAGGGGGGCCGCCAAGATTCTGGAATTGGTCAACCTCAGCCAAGGCTTCGAGGCCAGCCTGAAGGAGGTTTTGAGCCAAGACAGCTACCGCCGCAACATGCGCAGGCTGTCGGACTTGCACCGCGATCAACCAATCACCCCCTTGGAGAGGGCCATCTTCTGGGTGGAGTACGTTCTGCGACACAAGGGAGCGCAGCACTTGCGCACGCGGGCCTACGCCATGCCCTGGTACGCGTACTACAACGTTGACATGGCGCTGCTGCTGCTGTGTCCCGGTTTGGTCCTTGTGGTCTTGGTCAGGCTCTGGTACCGCAGGAAGACCGCCAAATGCAAATGCAAACAACACTAAGAATAATCTGCCTTTCAATAAGAAATACAAAGTTTGCATTTGGTCTCCACTTTTGGCTCGAGGAATACGGCCGTCAACCTCAAAGACCATGAAGACTCTTCACCGTGCCAAATGACACCGTCAACCATTTTGGCGTGTGGCACTTCATGTCTGATTGTCTGATGCTTCCATAATATTTGGAATAAAAATACACTGGACTTGACGGTTGAATCCAAGTACAATAGCACAGTAGAGAAACAAATGCTTAAAGTTCAATGTAGCGCTTTTTGAAGAAAAATAAATAAATTGTACGAACGGATCTGTCAGTTTTTACATTCTGCAAAATAGTACCCCGGTCGCTTGCTCTTACCTTTACTTTTCCTGGATGGGCTTTTCTTTTCCTCCCACAAAACGGGTCGAGACATGGCTTTGTGGACGACTTGCGAGCCTTGGAGTCGAAGCGGCACATTTCTGACGGTACTGCGTCATGGTTGACTTGACGGGTCCAGCCCACATCAAGCAGATGTGGCCTCTCTACCTTCATATGCTGATCATTTAGCCTAACGCGGCCGTGCTATCGGCAGGACCGAAAGCATGGCCGCTTTTGAAGAAACAGGAAGTGCCGCTTGAGAAACCAGGAAGTGGTGAGGCTTGATGAGGTGTTGGGTGATGCACGGCCTGTAAAAAATCAAAAAGCAATTACCCCTTTTTATTTTTCTTCACCCTCAAACAATAGAAAAGATGCTTTTTCTCGAACATCAAAGACAATTGGAACTCTCCGACCAACCTGTTTTCTATAAACATCAAATACTAAATGAAGTTGTTAAGATCAAATACTCTCACGATGCTGGCCCATATTGTTCCCCTTAAATGTAAAAGACTAAAATGTCCGTTCACTCATGTCAAAATCGATGGAGCCTTATCCCATGGACAATTTTGACCCTTTTGTTTTTGACACGCGAACAAAGCAAATACAGAAAAAAAATGACTAACATGTTGAATGGGGTGTTTGCTAATGTTTTTTTTGAGGAACGGCTAATCTGTAACTGGTTGAAGCGACTCCGTAATGGTGGCGGAGCCCACCAAGACAAAAGCTTGAGTTCAAGCCTCGTCCTGCTTCGCGAACACACCTCAGATGGCAACATTTGTCACTGACATTGGATGTTGACACCAGGCCAGGTGTTCTTGCGCTAACTTGACATGACCCGGGGGGGCTTATAAAAACCAGCCATCATTTCTGTGATGCGGCGCCACACAAATATCCTCTCATTTTCCACCCCCTCCACCACAAATTTGAACTACCTACACATTCGGATTCCTGCAAACGTAACGAAAACACCGAACGTAAAGTACAACAAAGAAGCACCAAATGTATGAAATGTATTTTATTGACCATGAGATAATTTACAGAAGGTATTGCAGCAAACAATTCAAAGCATCCATTGAGGTGAATCCAAGCACCATGGAAAGACATCATATTTCATGTCATTTTTTTGATCACAGCAAATGTGGATTGTACGCGCCTGGCGGCGGCATTCGCGCGCGACAATCTCCTTTTCTTATTCAAATACAAAAATAGACCCGAGTCGAACTTTCTTTTGGTCTCGCTTAATCCACAATCGAATCGGTCTGCGTTTCACCCGCAGCCGTGGTGGTCTCACTGGGGCGTGGCCTTGCGGTGACGCTTGACCAAGCGTGTCCTCCTTCTCCTTATGCCGGCTGAGGACCAAAACCACCGTGGTGAGACCAGTCAAGCACAAATCGAAATAAAATGTCAACTTTTTGTCTCACCTGGGCTCTTCCTGGCGGCGGCAAACTTCCCACCCTCTGCAAAAAAGGCACACAACGGTTATTGCCGTCCAATGCGTGCAAACACGTGGACAAACGCCACGCTCCGACTCAAACGATGGGGAAAAACCATCAGACCATTTGGGCGGCAACAATAGCCAGGACAGACATTTTCACATGTTTTAACCTGAAAGGTTCCATGAAGAAAGAAGGAAACAAACCTTGGATGAGTTTGGTAATCCTCTCAGATTCCATTTTGATCAGGCGCGGGTCGCCATGGATGGTGGTGATCCTGGAGAAGTCTGGGCCTGCATGGACCCAGCGCTAAGTTAACGGGAGCAAGTTTTCATAAGTCTTCATTATTAAAAGGGCAAAAGCAGCAGTAGACTTGTTTTCATTCCCCTTAACTCCACACCACCAAGACTCCTGTTGCTTTTTTGGAAAACATAAGCGGAGCCCCTACCCTCAATGACCTGCGTCTCGAACTCCGTGGGGGACAGCACTCCACCTTGGGAGGTTGTTGACAGTCAGTCCATTAATTCATGTCAACAGACAGACACAAAGACCCTACCACCTCCACCTCCATACAAAAAAAAATACTAAAAAGACAAGACGGATGGATGGATGGACGAACAAAGAGACAGATTCAGACCAGCACCTCTTTGACTGCCGTGCAAGAAAACACCAGAAAAAGACATGTAGACAAAGACATGTAGACAAAGACACCTGGTTGAACGTTCTCGGAGGACTGTGTGAGAGATGATGTGAAATTTGGGACTAGAACTGGAAGAATGGAACACAATTTCTTGGCTCAAAAGGACTTGATGTCTTTGTGAGGTACAATCTATTTCGTTAGACAACATCTCTGGAGAACCGTATCTTGGATTAAAACATTTCCTTTAGTCTTCTTTCAGCAATTGAAATTGGGATGGCAACCTTCAAAACTCAAAATTTCCGCTCTGAAATAGAATATTGGATGAGTGGAATCTATGACCAAAACCAAAACCTTCACATGGGAGGAATCTTCTTCAAGGACCAATACGTTTTGTTTGGACAATGGAATTTCCTACAAAATGTTCTCTGAAAACCAATAAATCATCTCAAGGCTTTTCTCAGGCTCAACCCTCTTTTCTCAGTAGTAGAACCTAATGTTGGGGCTAGAACTTCCTCTTTTGGAATTTGACCTTGTCGTCTCGGTGTGGCGCCGAGTGATAAATGATCCCTTTTGTAAGTTGGAATGGAATGATGAAGGTGACATTTCTGTTAGACACAAAAAAAGATGATCCTTGAAGATGAAGGAACTAACCTGTGATGGTCTTCCCTTCTGACGCCAGTTGCCCACCTAAAAAATCCGTAGTCATTGATTATCTTCCAGCGTTTGTTAACAATTTCCCAAGGCGGACATCTTACCCTCGACAACTCTGGTAACTTTGGTTAGGCCGGGCTCCCCGATCACCCTGGTAACTTTGGTCACGGAGGGGCCCCCCTCGCTAATCTCCGTTTCGCCCCGTACCACCACCCGGGTGACGGTGGGCTCCGTTTCAATGACCCGTGTCACCTTGGTGATGGTCGATTCGCCTTCCACCTTGGTGATCGATGGTTGTTCTTCGATAACTCGGATCACTTGGGTTTGGTCGGGACCTGTCGGGAGGAAGCGTCCGCATCAGTTCTCTTCTAGGAACATCTGCAGTCGTCGCGAGAGGCTTTATTGGTGTCCGCTAACTCTACTGACCATTCCTAACCCTTTAGCGGCCCAAATGTTCAGGTTCTTGAACTCTGAGTTTTTATTAGGGATTCAGGCAAAGATTCTAAAGCGGATTTGGCTTTCTTGTTGGCGTTAGGGCATCAAGTTTAGGCTTCGGGAAAAGCCTGAACATCACAGCTTGGATTTCTCCCGCCTGGTGCCTCTCGTTTCCAGTAAGTAGCTCCTACTTTTATCTCGTCTACGTGACTCAATATCCAGAGGCATGCCTGCCTACTTCTGAGGTGAACTTCACTGATACACTGACAGCCTAATGAGCTCATTCCAAAATGCCGAGATTTGATACGCCGACATGTCCCAGAGGACTTTAAGAGCGGATGATGGCAGGAAGCCGGAATGTAATCGGAGCCTGGAAGAATTCCATCATTAAAAAGTTCCCAGAAATTTCCAAGATCACAAACCTAATCCCATAAGATGCCGCTACGGAAAAGCGCTAACCCCTAAACGTCACTTTTGGGGATTCACGCACTAACGACCGGCCCGGATCTCCAGTGAGAACTTGGCCTTACTTTTCTCTGTGTACTTTGTTGTGGTAATGGTCCTCCCTGTGGACAAACAAGCATCTTTAGCGTCAGCCTATTTAGCACGCCAAGCTCAGTGAGGAAAGGAAACAAACTTACTGATAAAGGTGAGCGGTATCTCAGCGTAAGAGAAGCCGGACACAAACTGAAATTCAAAAAAATCAGAAGGGGGGGGGGGTCACAAAGAGACCGTGAAATGATGGTATTAGACCTGATAGGCCTCCATTTGGTGCTGAATATTTTGTCATTGTTTCAATTCAGCTCATACAATAGTAAGTATTTTTTTGCCAACTTCAGGAAATACATAGTTCTTCCCTACAAGATCCTCATCCCCTACCTTGATCTTGATGTACTTGATGATCTTCCTGAGGATGAACAACAGGTCTTCACTGCCTACGGGAAGATCTACAAGGAAACGTCAGATGTCGTCAGAGTGGAACTTTTCCATGTTTTTGTCAAAAAGTACCAACCTGCTGGATAGAGAAGGTTGTTCACCACATGAATGACACCGTTGGTGGCCATCAGGTCACTGTCCGGTATGTCCACGGAATTGACGCGAATAGAGTTGTTTGCCTGGACAAATGCACACAAAGACTCTTAGATGTGCTATAGTGGAACACGATTCCATTTTTCAATTTCCTCCCCGTTAGCATATTTGGAAAGCACAGGAAGTGGTCGCTTTTAAATTTGAGGGTTAATCGTGAAAGCAGGCCCGTCTGCCTAGTGACCAAACTTCCTGCAATCAGGAAGTCTGGCTGAGTCACTTGGGGATGTTTTTCCCCTCCCCCACAGACCCTCGCCGAGCCCAAGTTTGATGTCACCACACTTCCTGGTGGGTTGAGAGGGAGCTCAAGTGTACAGTTGATGGAGCAGCCAGTTCCTTACAATTTCTGGAACCCCTCCAGTGATCCAATCTGAGTTTCAAAATGGCCTGCAGCACCTCAAAGGCCTCTTTTGGACAAAATCAATAAGAATAGAGAGAAATCTTTCGGCGCTATGCCCCGTGTTAATTTCCAAGTGGGTGACCTACGGACAAAACTTGCAGGTTCTTGCCCTGCAGTGTCTTCAACAGGTTGGTCACGCCCCCTTCCAAGCCACCATTGATGAAGATGTCACGGCTGATGTGGTAGAGCAAAATGGTCCTCAGTGCGGTCGGGTTGCCTTGGAGAATAGAAAGAAATTTCCCATCGGGATCTCCAGGACTTTGTCGACGCCAGACTGCAGCCAATCGACTGACCTTTCAGCAGTTTCACGTCACCAGCGTCCAGGTCGGCGAAGGCCTCGTCCGTCGGCGCGAAGACGGTGAATGAGCCGTCTTGCTTCAGAAGGTCCACCAGGTCAGCCGTCTCCATCAGAGAAAGGAAAATTCTGGATTCGGAATGGAAATCGGTCAGTTACGACTGCTTGTGGAAAAATGCCAATGAAAAGAGTCCAAATCCTCACGTGAAGCGTCCGTCCGCTTTGAGGATGTCGTAGGTGCTCATCTCCGAGGGTCTGATGATGGTCCTGATGAGGTGGAGGACGCCATTGCTTCCTTGCTTGCTTCCTCGCACCATGCAGGCGTTCTCGATGCACACCGCCTGACATTGATTGCAATCAACAGCAAGCGTAAATGGCAAAACAAAGCCAGATGATACGTACATTTTTCGATCGAAGGGTGATCTCCAATTTGCAAAGAATATGGCGCCGAGTGGTGACTTCTTATTTGTTTATTCTTGAAAACCAATCGACGGGAGCTCACCGTGCGGTAGATGAAGACGCGCAGAAATTTCCCGGCCAACGTCTCCAGAAGTTGTCCGTTGTAGAGCTCGTTCAGAGTGACCTTCAGCTTCAAGACGTGATTTTGCAGAAGGTACCTCAGCACCGTCTGGTCAGTGGACATGACCTCGCCTGGAAAGCAAATGAGGTTTTTGTGAGGCTACTCGAGATAGACTTGCCTAGCAAAATGTCCAGTCGCTAAAACGAAACAGGTTTCAGGGACTCAAGTCCAAGGATTCTGGCATGGCTAAAGTAGGACTCACCGGTGAAGGCGGAGTTGAGGGGGGCGAGGAGCGTGTACTCCGTCTTGGGCCCTAAGGCTGTGGCTAAACCCAGTTCTGACACCAGATCCTTGAAGGTGCTCTGGTTGGAGTCCAACAGTTCCAACACGTCTTTGGCTAAAAGGGACAGGAAGTTCAGAATGGTCCAGGTGTGTCTCGCCGACGACACGTACGACTCACCCGAGTTGGGCACCAGGACCTGGTCAATGAGGTGGATGACGCCGTTGGTGGCGACGATGTCCTTCTTGAGCACCATTTTGATGCCGTTGACCGTGAGGCTATCGCCGTCGCATCCGATCTCCACGGTGCTGCCCTCCTCCGTCTCGTACACGGAACCAGCCATGATGGCCTCTGAGCACTGGACGCTCTTCAGCAGGTGGTAGTTGACCAGGGCTGGAAGACATGTAAGGACCTTGGATTTAAGCTCAAACTACTGAAACCGTGATAATGAGACACTCATTGGGTGTTTGCATAGGGGAACCACATCCATATTTGAAGTCAACAAACATCAAAGTTCCATTTGAATGCAGCCGTTGGCACTGTGAAAACGACCGCCAGGCCAAATTGACTCCTTTCTTTGCCAAATGTGACCTAAAGGGACCTGCAGAAGACGTGAGTCACGGCAAAATCAAGCGTGCGCTCCAGCTTCAAACGACTATGACTAATTTGTTGGGTCTTTGCCATCGCTGAAGTCGTAAATCTGCCCCGTTTTAAACGTGCGAGGGTGGGGCTTGTTCAAATACCACACTGAACACTATGTCTGGGTGTACTATCAATTATGAAGTCATTGTCCCATCCCAATTGTGTCATAAAACGTCACCCCGCTAAAATGCAAAAATGGCTTTTCGGTTATGGATTGCTCAAAACGTGATAGCCTACCTGTACTGATGTCCTTGTCTCCCATGAGACGCTCCAGGTAGCCCGGTCCCAAGCGTTCAAAGGCGGCATTTGTGGGGGCAAACAGAGTGTACTGTCCCGGCTGGTCCAGCTTGTCCATCACGCCAGAGGTCAACGCGGCCGCCTGTGATCACCGAGGTCAGGGAGTGACCTCAAAACCCCTCGACTGGCATTTTTTGGGGAGAGGAGTTCGCTTACGCTCAAGGAAGACAGCTCGTCTTCCACGTCCAGCACGCCTTTGATGGTGTTGGTGACGGCGCCGATGACGCGGTCGATGACGTGCACCACGCCGTTGGTGGCCACCTGGTTGGCGTGGACGATCCTGGCGCAGTTCACCGTCACCACCTTGGGGTCGGCGACAAAACGGTGACCTTTGCGAGTGAGAGCCGATTCCCGCCAGCGTTCTCCGGCGGGCGGGCGGGCGGGCAGGCTCACCCCATTGGAGTAGTGGTTGATGTTCAGGCCCATGTCGTCGTACATGGACGTGACGGTCAAGCCGTCCTTCATGTCTTTGGTCAGGAGTCGCGAGTTGACCATGTGCATGCGTAAAGCATTGTACAGCTCCTTGTTGACGTTGCTCACCAGTGCCGACCGGACGCTCTGTCGCCACGCGGGAAACAATAAATAACATTAGTAGACTTCTTCTCGAGGGTGATGAATGCACTTTAGGACCTGGTAGGGGCTCTGGAATGAACTCAAATGTACTCACGGGCTCCAGCCGGTTCCAGGCGTCGTCGCTTGGCGCGAACATGGTGAAGGATCCTTTACCCTCGATCTCCTCCCTCAGCTTGGACAGGTCGGCGTATCGCTGCGCGTCCAACGCCTTCACCAGCCCCAGCGTGCCGTACACGTGGTCGATTGGAGCCACTTTGGAAGAAATGGGCTCCGTGTGAAGAACCGTTGGCCAGTAGGCGAAATTCTTTGGCACCCACCTGCGGGACATCCTCTCATGCCTTCTAGGCCCATGTAGCCGGGACAGCACTCGTACACCACCATGCTGCCAGGGAGGGGGGCGGGGACAGAGACATGTTTGTGAGACGGCCACGTTTTTTCGAGTACACATCCTTCAAAAGGCCCGGTGGAGTTCTCTCCCAGCATTCCAATGCAAAACTACTTGGCGGGCGACGGTCCATCGGGACGGCGGCGGCGGCCTCGTAAAATGCCGAAGCACGCTCCCAAAAAAAGCTGGTCTGCACGCTGGGATAATGGACTGCGTTAATAATTGTGTTGTTTGTGTGAGATTCACACCAGGCGAGATGTGCCAATATCCGCACAAACAGCTGGACGCGAGGCAGCCATGATGTCATCCCCCGCCGACGGGGTTACAGATGCGCTCCACATGGGCGTAAATTAAAAACACGTGCACAAATCACAATATCGAATCAGAAGTCTTCGGTTTATGCCACAAATCTGATGATCGGATCAATCCATACAAAATTAGAAAACAAAAACAAAAACGGGATGCTTGAAAAAGGGTCATGGACAAAATAAAACAGGAACTTGATTATATTAGAGAATGATTGGAAAGATTTTAAAGAAAAAAATGGAATGATTTGCCTTGATAAACTGTTTTAAAAAATCATTTCGTAAGGCCAGTTCTACTCATCAACAGAAAACGGAATTGAACCGTAAGTCAGCCATTTTGGATCAAAGCGGTCTCATCTTAGAGACAGCTGTTTCTAATATTTGGACAGACTTGCTAGTCAACGTACAAAACACACATGCAGACGCGGATGGTGGCTGGCATCGCTTACGTTGTTTTTTTTCCCTTTTCTTTTTAAGTCAGCTAATCAACAAGCTCCCTCGTGGCCTCATCAAGCAGCGGTAGCCCTTTCCTTCCTGCGTTTACGCTTCAAGCTAACACTCAAGTACTTGTTTCTTTAGCGGTCTTGTCATCTTGTTAGTTTGTCCGCAAATGAACACACGTGTTTTCTCCCCCGAGACACTCATTTGTCTTTGTTGTAAATGGTTTCCATGCAGAAATCGGACGTCAGTTGAACAAACGAAGTTCATTCTCCAATCGTCTTCTAATGACGATTTGCTTAAGGGATTTGAAAAAGAAAATGCATTCATTTATTTTATAAGCAGCTACAATTTACTTTTGGCTTTTGGCTTTAACCCATCAAAAAGAGCTGGTTTGTTCCGGATGGAAAATTCAACCCGGGACGTCAACTTGGTGGCTTACGTCTATTCGGTCCACCCACAAAACTTATCCACATGAAACAGTGCTGACATGACAATTAACAACAACAACAAAAAATCCCTTATAAAGCATAGGCAATGTTTATCGGATATAAAAAAAAAAAAGCCCCCACCCCGTAGGGAAAAAAGGTGGGCTACTTACGCCTTCTTGCCACAGATAGTGCCTTTGTACCAGTTCCTACATGTGCTGAAGTATTTCTTCTTGGTCCCCAAAACCTGCTGCAGGGCGCATACGTTGGGTCTGAATGAATGGGATTAAGAGGAGGGGGGGGGGATTAAAGGTGGATGTTGTTGACAGACAGCATGTCCAGGAATGTCAACAAATGATGCTCACAAAGGAAGCTTGAAAACCGGAGTTTGGATGCCAAGGAACACACACACACTTTAAAACACAGATTGGAATTTAACATTAAAGTCCCTCTTTTTTTTGATCATTGAGTTCATTCAAATTATTTTGACACAATTGAAACAGTTGTTTTTGGATACCTTGTTTTTAACGTCACTATTGAGATGTGTTCTAAAGTCACTCTTAAAATAAGACTTTTCAAATAAATCATATCTTTTCGAATTAATGCTAAGCAATTTTTGATCATTAACTTGCTTTTGGAATCTATTAAGGTTTTTATTGGTACATCCATTAAGATAAATAAAAATGAGTGGTTCAAATAAATCCTGTTTTCAAAATTGGTACACATCCATTAAGATAAATATATGTTTATTTAGTTTTATGAACATTTTCATGTTTAATTTAATTGAATTTGCATCACTTTTTCATTGAATCAATACATAAACCCCTCCCAAATGTAGACGATTTTTTTCTTTGTCATTGCTCATTTTCTTTTGCATAAAAACTCTGAAATAGAAAAAAAAAAAGTCTTTCCCTGCCCGTCCTAATAAATGCATCAAGTTTTTGGCCTTCTTACCCCTGGCTTCGGGCCCTGATGCGGCTGTGACTGACGATCTTGTCGTAGGCCGACGCCTGGACGGTGGCTCGCGAGCACACCGCCGCCAGAATGAAGGCGGCCGCCGCCACTGCCCGATGCATCCCGGGGGTCGTCATGATGCGCGCTGGACCTCGCAAGTCAATGTGTGCACGGTAGCGGGCCAGGCCTTGCTTTTATAAAACCCCTACGCCCCCCCCACCTCATGCACACATACAAGGCCTAGCCCCCGTGATCCCACCCATCCATCCATCGACTCCCACCAAAGACAAGTGACTCAACGCAGTTGGGTCATGGCCCACCTCCATCACACCCCGGAGCCCCCGAAACGCCAGCGTGCGTTCCGCCAGAAAAAACATTGTTATGATATGATATGTTATTTCGTTCGGGTCATGAATTTAATAATCTATGTCTTTGTGAATTTGTAATCCGGGGCAGGTGTGGCAGTGCCCCACGGCCTTCTTTTTTTGTTCAATTCAGATCCTGAAAGTTATCTTAAAATCACTGTGCATGCATATATGTTATCATACATTCTTTTTTCTCCAAAAAGTAGACATAAAACTTTCTAAAACAGTTTTTTTTCCCAATTCAAAGATTTTTTTAAACTTCTCTGAACATATAGTACTTTATTTTATGGACAAGGGGCAGAAGAATATATTTGATACTTTCTAATGGATGACTTTTGTTTCAATTTCCCCGGAAAATATCCCATTTTGAAATTGTGGGTATACATATACTGTACCTATGTTGTATATAATAGTAGTAGGTTTTAAAGATTCAACAAATGGCAACATTTATGTTTAAGGCAAACAACGCATTCATAAATATACATTGATGCAAAAAGGGTGAATTAAGTGGGAGTAAGAACATGTCAAAAGTGTGTGTGTGTGCTCATTACACTAAGATTAATGACTTGAAGAAAATGTTTTGGAATTTTATGATAAAAAATCATCTTACCAGAGGTTAATAATTCGATTCCATTCAATTGGAAGGTGAAGTCAATGAAATGAATGAGTGGTCACCATCGTGCTGTGATGTTTCCATCTGGTGGTCCAAATTTGGTGGTACAGTCTGCAAAATTCACAGAATTGCTTTCAGAAAGATCATCATGTATATTTAGGGAGGAGAAAATTGCACATTTTGGAGGTTAACAAAGAAAGAAAAATACCTAGTGCCTAGTTTTGTGAAATGGACCACGTCTTTAAACACCAAAAAGCAGATCAGCATTTTTCTATGTTTAAAAAATGAATAACTAAATCACCCCCCCCCAAAAAAACCTTAAAATAATGTAAAAGCTGTATATTTTAGTCCAAAATATAAAAACTGACTTTCATAAACATTTTTGTTTCCTCAACTATTTTATTTATTGAATGACTTTTCACTAGCTCAAAACACTGAACAAGCGAGGAGTCCCAATGAACATATGACAAATGGTTCCATAATTCATCATTTGCCCTCGCTTCATGCTTGGGAAACGACGCCCCTTGCGGTCAGCATTGAAAGCGCGGCCTTGGATGCATTCGTTGCATAGAAAGCACGACAAGGAGAACGGGAAAAAAAGCTATAAAGTGCACAAAACCTCCAAAGTAAGGCATAAAGTCTTCAGGCGGGCGCACGTCGGGATTCTATTGCTGCGCGCAAACTAACACGCACACATTCACACTTGAGCGCCTCCCTGAGTCTCAGAGTAGAACTTCAACTTCACTCTCGTTTGCCTTGCTTAAAAAAAGGGGGCGGAAGTGGACTCCATGTGTTGACCGGCCCGTTAGAAGGCAGATCAGCTGGAACCTACCAAGATGAACATTTCTTCATGATGCAAGAAGGAACCAAAGTGAGCTGCCACTTGGTGACATTTTTGGAAGCAAGGTGCTCTTTTTCCATATAACAAAAGGGGTGGAGCTTGTGATCAGTAAGGAGACGGCCCAACAACAACAACCACCACCCGTTTTTTTGGACTTTGCAAACTTTTTGGTGGCAAGGTCCTCGCCACTCCGTTTGCCACCGCCGAGGTCAAAGTTCAGGCCGTGCTCTCGTCTTCCGTCTCCGCCAGGCGGCCCACGTCCGGACCCTGTTCTTCCTCCTCCGCCTCCTCCGACAGAGAGTACATTTTTCGGGAAAGGTCGGCGGGTCCCGCCCCGTCGGCGCCTCCCCCCCGCCGCCGGGAGCCACCCGGTTGGTGCCGTTTGTGGAAGACGGCAAAGTTGCCGCGGTCGTCGAATAAGCTCGGGGCGTCGCCGGGAGACGGGGCGGCGCCATTGGGGAGCCCGTTATAGGCGGCGGGGGCGCGGGAGGCCGACGCCACCCGTCGGAGGAGGGAGGCGGCCGCCTTGAAACGGTGGCTTCTGACCGGCGCGCGGCACGGCGTCTCCAGAGAGCCGTCGGGGCGAGGGGGGACGGGCTCCGACGGGGGGACGGGCTCCGGAGGGGCCACGGGGCCGCCGTCTCGTCCCCCCTGCGGGACCACCCGCCCCATCTTCATCATGCCCATCACCTCGTAACGGAAGCTGGAGATGTCCTGTTTCAGCTCCTGTCGGACAAGGCCGGGGGGTCAGAGTTTGGAAACCAAGACCACCGGAGAAGGCCGGACTCCCAGACCTTGAAGTTATCTTCCGTCAGGCCTTCCTCCGTCTTGGCGTCTCGAATCATGGCGGCCACGTAGCGCTTCACCAGGTTCCTCAGCACCTCCTGCGCACAGCACACGCATCCGGCAAAGAGGCTGTCGGCACTTTTTCCAATCGGCGCCGCTCGTCTCCGTGGAAACGTCACGGCCCGTTAGCCGGGAGAGAAATGGCGAGCGGCGGCGGAGGAAGAAAAGAGGAAAAAAAACCTAGGCCCCCTACCCCCCCACAGAGGCGCGCAAATAGAACTACACACCCCACTGATTGTGGATGTGACTCATCACTTCCAGCAGCAGATGGAAGAGCGCAAATATGGAGCCACATGAGGGTGGGGCCTACCTGGTACTGATGGTTTATTCTCAGGTTCTCCGCAGCCCGCCTCTGCAGGGGAGACAAAGACGCATCGTCTTTATGCTACTATTTGGAAGTCCGGCAGCAAAAATCCATCCCTACCCCCAGCGTGCCGATGGTGTTTTGCCGGGCGGCGCCGTTCCCCCGGCACGCCCGCGTCTTGAACCAGCAGACCAGGTACCAGAAGGACTTGGGACTGGGGACGATGTTGAAGGGCGGCGGTAGGGTGGCCCCCTCCTCAAAGTAGCTCATCCAAAGTTTGGTCCTGGCGAACTTCCACTCGATGTCCGCGTGGTCCTGCATCGGGGCAAGGTGGTTCACGGGATTAATTCGAGCCGGCGGCTGCGTCCTTTCAGACCTTCCGCCGCGTTCTGACCGCGATGTGCTGATAGGAATTGTTCATCATGGCAATGAGCATGTTGAGCAGCACCACCAGGGAGATGATGTTGTAGGTGCCGAACATGGTGGCGCCCACGAATTCGGTGAACTGGTGGTCGGCGTCCACGTTGGTCACGTACAGGCTGATCAGGCCGAAGATGGACCAGAATAGAGACTGCAGGGTCTCGAAGAGCCTGGAGGAGACGTTTGAACGCAGAGGATGGGCACAGGCGGAGACCGTTACCAAATTTGTCATCCCGAGCTTCCAGAGTCCAAACTCACGTGGAGAAGGCGTTGTTCTGCTCCACGCATCGGATGCCCTTACACTTGCCCCTCTCGTCCGCGGCTTTGGTTTCGTAGTAGAAGTAGAGTTGGTTCAAGCCGTTGGCAAAGGCCAGAAGGACCTGCGGCGGGGGCAGATCGGGCCACTCCAGGCGTCTCCTTGGTCTCGTTGCTCCGCGAGGGTGACGGCGAGTGGCTTTACCAGGCAGTAGATGAAGAGAAACTTGAGAATGTCCAGCAGCATCCGGCCCAGGGAGATCTGCAGGGGTCCCAGGTGGGAGTTGGCCGTGAAGAGCGAGATGAGACGCAGGGAGCTGAAAATGTTGGCGATGGCGAAAACCGCCTCGGCGACCAGCGTCGGGTGCCACATCTCCCACTGGTTCCTGGGTTTGCTGCCGCTGTACTGCCGGAAGAAGACCGCCTCCGAGTCAGCCAAAGACCGGAACGGCGGAAAGCGGGTTACCTTGGTGTAAGCGACGACTTTGAGGGAGATGGTGGCCAGGTACAGGGAGTTCATCACAAAGTCCATCAGGTTCCACCAGTCGTGGACGTAGTCCTGGAAACCGCCGTCCCACATTTGTTTGATCTCGGCCCAGATGAAGCCTGCAAAGGCAAAACATGGTTGGTCTCAGACAAAAGGGTTTACAATGCGGCCCTCCCCGGTTGGACCGGGCCGTTCTCACCCACCCAGCACCCAGGGCAGGATCATCCACTCCACGGTGGTGGGCGCCGGGCCCTGACGGTCTTGCTCGGTGGTGACGATGTGCTGCGAGGCCAGCAGCAGCAAGAACAGGAAGGTCAGGTAGGACGCCGTGTGGCAGATGAACTTGATGAAGGGCTTGCGGATGAACAGCCCGTAGCGACTCTTTGGCGCCGTCAGGTAGCAGACGGCGAACGCCGGGTACAGCAGCCCGATGAAGACGCAGGTCAGGAACTTGCCGGCCCAGTGGCGCCGCCTCCAACCCGGGAACTCGTCGTACCAGCGCGACGCCAGAAGCTGCTGGCAGTTGGGCTGCGCCACAAACTGAAAAACAATGACCAATGTCAACAGAGAGACACATTGGATTTTCTATTCATCGCCCTCTACAGGACGGGAGTGGAACCGCGTTTCGCGGCACGTTGATGTTTAACTCGGAAAGGCCGCTTTGGATTCTACCGAGATGAAAGAGCAGACACGCGCGGCCAAAAGAACACTGCGAGATCGGAGCCGCCGCGCGTCGACCCGCACGGTCGGGCGCCGACTCTGCAGCCTGGTTCCCATGGCAACAAGGGCTCCTAATTCATCGGCGTGTGCGCCAGTGCACGACTCAAGTGACTCACATTTGGAGACATACAAAATGTCAAAAGGAACACAAAAGTCGAGCAGAAAAGTGAAACGCAAAGCCGACGCGTGTCAGAAGCGCCGCCGAGAAGGGCCGACAAACGCCCACGGAGAGCCGGAGGAGACCTTGGACTCCGTCGTCGTGATGGGATGGCGTTACGTAGGGAGGTTGCGAGAGTTCACTTTGTGCAACACTCCGTTCGTCATGTAACATTCTGAAGTCCGAGGCTATTTTGAGGGTTCAAGAGGTGAAAACAGAGCGAGCTTGGCGATCCGGCCTGTTGAAGCACACATTCCCAAGTTCCTTTAGCTTTCCATCCTATTAATATACCCTTAAGAGTACTCGAAAATAAATGGAACGAGGTCCCCCCCCCCCCCGAGCGATGCTGCCGAAATAGGCTGCGGTAAAAAATTAGCAGTACAACGGGAAAAGAAAAAGAGGAGCAAAACACGCTCGCCGGCTGTGACGGAAAGCGGTGAAGCGTCAGATCACAAAGATAAAATCAGCATTAAAACCGCCGATTACCTCCTGGCGACACCCCCACCCCCCACGTGCCCCCGACTCGATGAGAGGATTTCTTTCATTTGCTCTTGGAGTGCAAATGTGAGCGGCATACGATGTCCAGGATGGAATGTTGCCGTCCGTCTTTTAAGGAACACCACGTGACGTCTCACTTGGGACCGAGTCCTTTCCAGATGTTCAACTTCAACATCCGTTGTTGACTCGGTGTCGAAAAAGCGCAATCAAACATTGAGGCTAAAGAAGAGACCAACAGAAATGGTTTTACCGTGCAGCACTCAGACACTTCCCCGGGCTACAAATGATCAATTTGTCGTGCTTGTCCGACATTTGAGTGTTTCCAGAAGGTCAAAAACGATCCTGGTGAGTCACGATGCCATTGCTATTATAGTCGGCTTCGAGTGTTGCGTAAACTGCAGAGCGCCAGAGCTAGGAGAGCTCGAGAAGCGGCGAGCAGCCCGACCCAGAAAGCTCGTTTTTGTCGCTTACGTCGTCGAGGCGCAAAGCTGGATGCCGGTCGGTTAGGTGGTTGACGGTTCTGAATAACAAGCGGTCTCACCTCTTTTTGGTGGTACTTGATGGCCAACTTGAGTCTGGCCAGGTCTCCGTTGCCCTCTTCCTCCAGTAGGTTGAAATCATCTCTGTAGTTGAGGATCATCTCGAGTTCTCGAGAGCTTCTGGTCTGGTCCAGAAGGTCTTTGGCAAACTCTTTACACTGCTGAGACAACTCCTCGTACTCGGACTTGAACTCGTTTTCTACCTGGAACCAAAGAACCCGCGTTAAAAGCTGGGACCAGATTGGTAGCCAATACCATCTTGCTGTCTAGAACCTAGTCTGAAGAGCTTCTTGTACATGCTACCCCATTTTATGGCCATTTTGGTCATTTCCAGATGACCTTGAATGAAAATTTGGTCTTAGCCAATCAAGTTTGTCAAGCCGCTTGGAATTCAGGGTTAGCCTTTGTATAATCACGTGGCACCATGATTGTATTTTTGATTTCATTTTTTGGAAGAAAGTGAGGATGGTACCTTGCTAAGTTCTTGCAGCTCCCAGCTGAGCCGGAAGGCGGTGAGGAAGGGGTCCTCGCTGGAGAGGGCGATGAGCGAAGGACTTGAGAGTGCCTTGTAAATGTTGAGACGTGAGCGCGAGTGTCTCAGGCTGTCTACGTCCGAGCTGGACACGCATTCCACGCAGTTGCAGCGGACCTGCACGGAAATATGCAAGAGAAGAATTGCGCATTGTCATTGAACCGACGGACTCTGACAGACTGACCGGTTGTTGGCGGAGGTAGCACTTAAATTATTGGTTTATTATCTTCATTTCCAGGATAAAATCTGAAATGATTCAGGCTTGATTTGACTTTTGGGAGACTTTACAATTTACAAGCTCCTGGATTCTCGCTAACGTGATTAGGAATATGGCGATCATTCTTATTCATAGCTCCAACTTTGCCAGTCAGCGGCTTTTTTTTGATCCGATTGAAAGCAAAATGCGTCGGCCGCTAAATGGAGATGAGGTATTGGAGGAAGGAGAGTCAAGACGCCGACTCGGGTCCGGGGGGGCGGGGCCTCACCTCGTGCGGCTGCGGCACGGACACGCCTCTCTGCACCAGGAGCTTGATGATCTCGTAGTTGTTGGTGTGCGCCGCCAGGATGACGGGCGTGATGTCCGGCGTGAAGTCCGAGAACTGCTTGTCCAGCAGGATGGGAGGAACCTGGAAATGGCCATCAGCGATTCACATAGTATATCACTCTTTCATCATCTGGCAAAAACATTCTCTCCAAAACTTTGGTGGCATTTTGCTGCATTTCGAACAATAGACAGAACTTCATTTCCAAAGCACTTTTCATGATGAATAACGCATGAACGTTAGCGACAAAACGCTGGCTCGGCTAGCACAGAAAGTGCACGTCAACAAAGGTTTCGAATTGAGACCCCATTTGAATGAGTCGCTGGACTTAATGAGCCAAATCCTCTTTTGTAGCTTTGTCAATGCAAGCGTATTTGTTGGCATCGGAGCTCGTTAGATAGCTTTCCAATTCATTCCAACGGAGCGTCTTTTCCTTGCCGCAATTTTTATTTTTGACTTGACGTAAATTTGGAGTATCTCGGCCAGGGTTGGGCAAAGCTTTCCTGGAGGGCCGCTGTGGGTGCAATTTTTTGTTCCAAGCGATCCAGCACAGACACATGAAGCGACGGGGGTTGGGCTTAAACGAGAAGCACCAGACTGCCATCCACTGATTGCACTTGTGACATTCCAGAGTTGTGGAAAGGTGTCCACTTTATGGGTTGAAATTTAAAAAAAAAACGCACCCACTCACCGCGGCCCTTTGTGCAATATAGTTTTCCCAGCCCTGATCTCAACTACCCTCAATCCAACCTAATTTGATGGAATCCCTACTCAAACATTGAAGTACAGCACCAAAAAAGTCCAAATGTTACGTCTACTTTGTCCATTTGACGTGGATAAAATCTGGAGCCACTTTATCCTCAAATGTGTCATGATGTTGCCACTTGCAATGCATTATCGAGTTGTTGACGGGCAAAAGTTTTGGGTGGGTGTCTTTTTTCACTTCAGGGCCTCTTCTCACCTCAGCGGCACGGTCAATAAAATTCCCGAGACAGTCACGCTAGCCTTGCCGCAGAAGCACTTAATACGGCGAAAAGGCTTTTTTTCTTCCCTTCCAGACGGAGCACGAAGAGGGAGTAGATAGCTTAATGTATGCGGGAGATAAGCGCGTCGATTCGCATGGCGAGACGGACGGACGGACGGACGGACGACCGCTTGCTGAGCTTCCGCGGAAAGATGAAAGATGAAATGACTCGGCGAGTACTCGGCGTATCGGTCGGTCCGCTGCCACTGCAGCAATTAACCCCCGGAGCGACAGCGATTTAACCCTTTAAATCAAAAGCTACTCTCACAAAGCTAACATTTTCAAATCCCTCTTGATTTTTTTGACTTTTTTAAAACATTTTTTACTTTCATCAGATGAAAAATACACACGTCTTTCAATTATAAAGAAATGCTCAAACCACAAGCATGATGTTGTTGAAACTACTACTATTTTTCTGCTTTTTTGGGGACGCAATTTGGTGGCGCAATATTCTTCTGGCCCGAAATTGATGACAGCTGGCGGCACTTTTTGCTGTGCAGGTACGCGAGCTGCAAAAGTGCACTGCTATTACACTCCAAATGAAAAAAAAAAAACTATTTGTTTGTCATCAACTTGTTTTGCGACTGCAGATTTGGTGGAGAGCTCAAAACCAATCTGGTCCAAACTGGTGGGAATCGCTCGTTAAAAGCGGTTTTATTTATTTATTTAAAGTTGGCGCCAGGTCTACAGATGTTCATGGTTTTTTTTTAATTTGGTAAACTTGAGTTTCTTCCTAATTGACTTGGTTTTAAAGTCATTTTAACGAGGGTCCCTTTTCTTGAGGTTTCCTTTCATGATTTCTGTTGACTTTTTTGTTGATTTTTGACTTGAAGGATTTATTTTTAATGTATTCTTTTCAAAATTTAATTTTAGGTCGATTTTTTTTACTCATTTCAATTGAAGTTTTTGTGATTTGGTTGTTTTGGTCATGGATGCAAACTTTTGCTGGGGCAAAAATACCCCAGATTTTGAATACTAACGCTCACTCTTAACGAGGAAGCACAAAAAAAAGAGCAGAAATTCCTTGTCGTTAAGCAAAGAGAACGGCCGCGACGGGGGATATTGCCTTCCATTAACGAGGCGCAGCCATCTTTTTTAACAGGGCCCCTTATGGAGGAAAGGTTCGAGCCAGCAGATCAGACGGCGAATGCTGCGTCTCCTAAAAGCACGTCATTCACTCTTTTGATCCTTTTCATCGTCGCCTTTTTTATCATTTAATTTCACGGCGTGACGCTTGAAAGAGAATGCTCCAAGCCAAAAACCTTTCCGCCGAAGCCGGGGGATTTTGAGCTTCTGCAATTTGGGGATTTGAACCGGAAGGAAGTCCGGACGGGATCCGAACCTTCGGCACTGACCTGTACGCCGCCGCTGGGCTTCCTGTGGTTGAGCAAGAGCTCCACGGCGCCCACCACCTCCTTGCGAATGGCGTGCAGCAGGGCGTCGCCCACGTAGACGGCGAAACTCAACAGCAGCTCGATGATCTCCAGGTTCTCGTTCTCGATGGCGATGAGCAAGGCCGTGCGGCCCAACGGGTCGATGCAGTTGATGTTGATCTTGAAGTAGATCTCCGCTTCCTGCCGGCAAAAATAAGCGTGAAGCGAGACTCGGCAAAAAGAAGCGGCGAGCCAGTCGGAGGGAGTCCGGCCTCACCTGCAAGGCCTGCTTGACGCTGGCGTAGTCGCCCTTCTCCACGGCGCCCAGGTAGGCTTTCTCCAGCGCCGACAGCTCCGACTCGGACCGCACGATCCTCAGTGGGATGCGGTCGCGGTAGGTGGAGCTGTCCGAGCGCCGGTAGTACAACTGGGACATGGCCCCGTGACGAGCCCGCGACCACCCCGGCTAGCGCCCGCCGCCGGCGACCGACGGATGCTGCGGAGACAATGGATTGGACGGGCTTTCCATTAAAGAGGTAGCGAGAGTTCAAAGTTCCCGGAACGTTGGGTTGTGGGTCTCCTATTGGTTCCTGGATCTTAGCATATCGAAAAAGGCAAAATAACCACGAACAAGCACATTTCCATCGAAAATTTGGGGAACTTCTCCATTTGCCACTCAAACTGATTTCACCGCTTTTTGATACGTTGATTTTAATTGACTGCACGTCATTAAGTAAACAAAGTGCAAAGATTTTTGCAACTAAATGTAAACATCAGATCGTAGCTTCTAAAGTTACAAAAACCTTTATCTGTTTTCATTGGTCAATGAAAGTGGAGTGAAAGAACTTCCAAAGAAATCCAGCGTTCCCGAATGTATACAATCGCAGTGCTAAGTTAATTGCAATTAGCAGCACGGGTAACGACATTAGCTTTAGCTGGCGGCTCCTGGATTGACAGGCGGGCCCCGATGCTGTCCAGACGTAAAACCCATTAAGCTTGCTAATTGATTGACAGCGCCAGCGGTTGCCCGGCGACTGCGGCTAAAAAAAAAGAAAAACGTGCTTCCAGCACTCGTCTTTTCTTTTTCTTCTTTTGTTGTTGTTGTTGCCCTCCCTGATGACAAATTTCCCTAACAAGGAAATGTCGGGGACGTCAGCAATAAAGTCAAATAATGAACATCGTTGAGAAAACAAGTCAGAGGGGAAAGCGGACAAAAACAAGTCTTTAAAAAGTTAATGTTGCATCTCCAAAGCAAAATCTTTAAAAAAAAGCAATATATGAGAATTGGAGTACCTATTCTTTATCTATTATTTCCCTCTGTTTCAAATTCAATGGCAATTATAATTATAATTTAAAAACAAACTACTTTGAACTTTTGAGTTCCGAAAACCAAGCAACAATAACTCCACTGATAAATGTCCAATCTATTTAAACTAGGATGATTTGGCAATAAATGATCACGTTTCACTGCCAATGACGGCAAAGGACGTCCAATCCGTTTGAACTCGAAGGGACAGCATTAGTTAATCCATTTGGGTTTGGATGTCTGTCGCTGTCACAGTCAACAAAGCGGCTCACTCCTCTTAAACCTTTGCTTGTGATTGCTACATTTCGAATCCAGATCCGATCTGGACTCGCACCACCATGACCAATGTCAATGCCAGTGTGAACGCGTGACTGCAGTCTCTGCATTATTTCATCCTGCAGCCACCAAGTGTCGCCTTTGGTGACTTGGGCAAATAATAATGACACTTTACTGTGTGCTCATGCAATAACACACTCACACACTCGCGCGCACACACACAACACACACACACAACACACACACACTGACGTTGCTGCAGTGCTAGAAAAAAAAAAGCAACATACAATTATCCACTCATTCCGATTTGTCAAAGTTGTACGCTCCCTACTGTTGCTGTGCATGTTTTTTTATGGCACGTGTCATCCTAAGAGTAAATTAAAGGCAAACACGAGAAGAAGCATGAGGAAGAAAAAAAAAGAAATTAGCACCCACCTTGTTGATGTTGCACATGGGAACTTGGTTCGGCAAGACGGCGACTCTGGATTTCTGGTTCTCCTGGTCAATTGTATCCGCAAGAGGACGTGCACCTCCGTCTCCTCTTCCTCATTAGCATCCTCATCATCGTGCCCCCGACACTTGCGACTCGCAGGACCGCCAGCGCCGCCGGACCGCCGTGCTCGATCACGACTCGCTCGCTCACTCGCTGGCGACTTTGGAAAGGGAGTAAGGGAGAGACGCAGAGATGGAGAGAGAGAGAGAGAGGGAGGAGAGAGAGAGAGAGAGATGCAGCACCCCCTTAAAACCCACAAAGTGCGCCTGTCATTCATTCAGCCACTTGTTGGAAAGAAGGAAGAAAATGATGCCAAAAAAAAAAGAAAAACTGGAGATTCAATAACTCTCTACGGACAGCCACATATGTCCAATCTTCCAAGTTATTTGTCGTTGGGCTTTTATTTTGGTGGCGCCCGCCCGCCCGCCGTGTTTATAGTCTGCGCTCCAGACCCCGGCAAGCGTGACAGTGTTTGTGTAGGAGGAACATCTATTCTTGACGAACGGCCGGCGCCAGATCAAAAGCCGCTGTTTAGCCCACATTTTTTGCCGTGTTTTGACAGCCTTTGCTTGGATATCGTTACGGGATGATAAAAGGCGGACGTTTTTGGAAAAGCCAATATTTTCCACCCTATGTTGAAAAAAAATAAGATGTAGCGTCTTTTCTCGCATATAAGCCGAATTTGTAACATTTACTATTTGTTGGTTATTTTCTGTTTTGCAGTAGGAAAACAACCATTACTGGATGAATTCATTCCTTATGATATTGACCCTAATATTGTGCTTCTGATTCATACAGCACGTATCTCAGAAATACCTCATGTGATGAAGTAACACATTCCTATTAAAACCACCAATAGGTGAAAATTGTGAAACTCAAGGGCGGCTTATACGTGAGAAATTTTAAAATTCAATGATAGCAAGGCAATTTAATACGCTTATATGGCAGTAAATACGGTAAACGCCACCCTATTTGTTCTTAAAACTATTCTTTTTCATGACATGAAGCTTTTTTGTGTGCAGGTGAGGCCTTTGTGGTGGCTGGAGTATTTTCAAAAGTCTTGCTATGTTCTCTCCAAGAAATCCATTTTAAAGCGGGAACGTGAACAACATGAGCATTTGTGACGGCAAATGTGTTCAAATCAATAGCCAATTGCGGTTAAGCCTGCGTATCAATAAGACAGGCGGCTTTTTTGGGAGGCCTTTTGCCCCCAGGGAACTATTTGCAAGCGTGTAAATACGCCACCCGTTTGCGTGCGAGCGTGTGTTTGTGGCTACTAGCGGAAGAAAAAAAGAAAAAAAAGCTACGATTGCTTCTAAAAATAGTCCCAAAGCTAATTCTTCTCCCGTAAAAGGCCATTGATCGCAGCCGACGTTTAAACAAGAACTCCAGCGGTAGGCGTTTCATCGGAACCAACGTTGGAGCCGTTTCATGACGGAATGACGGAGGCGGCTCCAAACTTCCTGCCTCATTTCCAATGAAAGCTCATGTTGGGAATTGGAGCTCTACAAAAAAGTCCAATTTTACCCCAGTAATGAATTTTGGAAGAATTGATGAAAGTAAAGGACCTCCATCTGGGATGTCAACGTCTCTTACTCTGGATCTTCCCTCTGTTTTTTTTGTCATCCGAGTCCCGCATTCACGGAGCCGCGGGTCAAAGCCGCTGGCTAGTGAAAGGTTCCTTGATCACCATGGCAACATGTTGTCCCTCCTGGCTTTGGAGATCCATTTAGCCTCCTCAGCGCCAATCCATTAAGTTCCAGTAGGATGCAGCTCCTGAAGAGGGAGGGAACATGCTCAATTGAGAACACTCGCCTTTCATGATCCTGACGTGGAAGTGCTGGTGACAAGTGTGTTTCATTGTGTGTGAGCGCGTGTGTGTGTGTGTGTGTTACTTTGAGGATAAATAAAGCAAAAGGTCGCAAGCCATAAAGGCTAACAAGAGTTACCTGTTTAGTCCCTCAGTTCTTGCCTCCACGACATCTCTTTGGCTTGTGGCGTGGCGACATCGGATCGGCGCGACAGGATCACCACCTGGGCCGGCGTCAAAATCCAATGGACGTCCACACGGAGCCGCTGAAATGGGATCGTTCAGCGAGTTCCAATCCATGTGTCAAATGCAATCAAACAATGCAAAATAGCGCCCGTTTCCAGGTGTTCCCTTAGGCGAGCATTTGCACGAGCCACGTGCCTTTTTGTTATCTGGCTGATCCGATGGTCCATTCAACCGGGATTTTGAATAAACGTAAGCGAGGTGAAACGGGCCTTTTTCTCCTCCCACTTCTCTTTTTTTTCCACTGCCAGAGGCAAAAACAGCAAGCCAATAGACTCCGATGAGACTTTTAATTTCCTTCTGCTCAGGGCCGATTAAAACAGTGGCTTTGTCAAAGCCACATCACACCATCTGTACCTTTTTACTCTGTGATGATCCACGGGTGTGTTGTTCCATCCCAAAGCAGACACCACTTCTGAATTTTGGGAAAGCGTGATATCACCACAAATTTGGACAAAAGTGCGAATCCGCGCCGACAGCGGCGTGATCTGCTTTATCTACAGACGACATACAGTATGAAGCTGCAGGAAAATGCAATTTGGGGGTATTTGGGCTGGGAGCTCTCTCTCCAAAAAACCCATTGTTTTGCTGGCTGTTTTTGTTAAACGGTTTATTTAACCCCTGTTCTAGAAGGTTCATTTGGCTGTCACTACACTCAGACAGGTGCGACGCGGGAGGCCCCGCCCACAGCCACACCTGTACTTTGCAACTCAAGGTCAAACTAATGCAACAGCAGAACGTCACGTAGGCCATCCCGGCGCACGTACGAGGTGGCCACGCCTGTTTGCGTGGCCTCTCCGGGCTCCTTTTGAGGAACAAACGGAGAGAAAAGCAATGAATAAAAAATGACAGGCGAGCGTGCGCGGGGTGACAATGATGGCGTGGTGACTCAAGGCTAAAAAAACAACAACAAACAAACAATGGAATGCTTCATCTGTGACCAATCCTTTGTTTACCAGGCGGAGCATCGGAGCTTGAGCTTTAACGTTACGCTATGCGAGTCGCCGGCGGCAAACAAATGAGCAAACGCTCGCCGCGTGCTTCCAAGCGAGGAAATTTGTTGCACAAATGGAAAAGTAGTATGAAAATTCCAATGTTGATTGGCTTCCTCCCAATCGACATGGCGGCCAATGAGTGCCCTGCTAGCGTCAAAACAAAAGAAAAAAAAGTGTTAATTAGCTTTTCTCTCTATCTTCCGACTGGAACGAAGGCGCAACCAACGAGCAACTATTTCTCTTCTCTGCCCATTTGCGGAGTGAGTGTCTCATAATGCGCTTAACCCTTCCCAGATGGCGGATGTCACGAAACCCGAGCTCTGCCCGACGTGCGTGTGCGATCTGGGTAGAAATGGGGGAATTGGATTTCCTCTTACCGCCATGATGCCTTCACGTTGCAGTAACGAGCAGGAAAGTTCCTAAAAATTGAGAGGAAAAAAAGGATTAAGTGTTCAGGGTGAACTCCAAAAAAAAACAGCAGGGCAACCAATTAGATTCGATCTTTATTTTATCTCGTATTCGGGAAATTTCCTTGGTTGCGGTACAAGGTTAAGGTATTACATTTGCTAGATTCTCAATTGAAATGTACAACTATCATTTGAATCAGATTTTTGTTCTATTTTTGGGGTGATGTGTTCAACTTGATGTCTTGTTTTTCTAATTGCTGTTTTGTGCTCTGCATTTTCATAAGAAAAAAAATATTGAATATGTCTCTTAGTATTACTTGATTGCAAATGTTTAATAGTTTTAATTGTATGCCGGGAAGGTTATATTCATTAACATTTTTTTAACTTCATATCATTTGGATTTTTACTAAGTAATTTCACATTCATAATTTGGATTTTTATTAAGTCATTTCACATTTATACGCAAGTTCCATTTTTTTCAAGACAGACACAGAAGACATTGTAGACCTAGCTAAAAAAAACTGGAGTCACACACAGGAAGTCCACAAGGTGACCTTGACTTACAAGCTCAAGTCACTTTCTAGAATGTTTGCCATGTTTCAGACGGTTCTTTAACAAACAGTGACATGTGGAAAGATAGGCGTCCATTTTTAGTTTGGGGCGCTTAAGCGAAGCGTCAAATGGGATTTTTTTTTCCGTGTGCAAATGCGCCCTGTTCTATTATGAAGGAGAAAAAAAAGTCTTGTTATTAAAGTGTCACGTCGTCCCTCATCGCCTCGTCAAGTTGACCTTTCCGGGCCATCCTTTTTATTTAACGTTGAGCCAACCCAGCTAAGAGTTTCTCGCTTCTTTTTTTTTTCTTTTCATCCTGTCGGAGAGAGACTTTTCTTTTCAGAGCGTAGTGACATTTTGCGGCGAGGTTCTCTTGTATCCATCAACAGGCTGTGAGAGGAAAAAAATCGTATTCTAAGGTTGAAGAAAATAAGCTATGAACGTACACGTGTCTACAACATTCTTGTCAGATTTCAGACGAGTATATCCTGAATTCTGGACTTTTCAAAACATCTCATTTAGAATCTAAATGCCAATGGCACTCCTCTTTTCAAAAATCTGCTTCTCAGTCAGATGTGATGATCTCAAATCAATAAATCTTCATTTACGCTCGTCGTGTTAAATGTTGCATGAGCCGTTCCATGCGTGTCGGATAATATGAAATAGCAAATCGCGCAAAGCAAATGGCTTTAATAAAATACTTTTTTTTCCCTTTTCCGTTGAATAACAGCGTGGCTGTTTGTCTCGCTTCCTTTGGGACAAAAGTGGACCAATGAGACGCCCCCACGGGTCACTTAATAATTTGGCGTCAAGTTCATCGGCTTAAATGGGAAGCAAAAGAAAATAGCATTGTCATTTTAAGTTGTATTTGATAAACATATCCATGAAAACGCATGTCAATCTCCCCTCAACGCATTTTTTTTTTTACTGTAGTCGTTCACGTGCGGTTTGGTTGCCCTGTTTTGGACGTTGTGCTCATCCAATAGAGGTTGTTTGCGGGCCTCATCTGCTCGGCCGCGGGCGGAAAGGCGGCCGATGCACGCGTGTCGGTGCGTGCGGACCTAAATAAGCACGCGTCCATCAATCAAAATGAAGGAGCGCTTCCACCAGCGTTGGTCTTGACCTTTGCGTGAATGACGAGTCAGGCGCTCGTTTCTCATTGAGGCTCCAAGATGGATGCGGGCTTACGAGGTCAATGGCTGCTGTCATGCATGCGCTTATTTAAACAATCTATCCAACGCCAGCTGCCACACGCCCACTTTTCCACACCCGCCGGATGAGAGGAAGGTGAAGTGTACTTTCTAGCGAGGCTTCTTCTCCTCAGCGATAAGATCAGCCAGGGATTAGCAAGCGTTTGATTTTTAAATCCAACCTTGAAGTTTGCTCTTCAAGAGAGTCATAAGCTCCCTAGTTTAGCGTTGATTTAAAAAAATCGGAAAAGTGCAATGTGCATCTTTCAGGAAGTGGAGATATGTGGCAGAAACAGAAGGGGAGACAAGGGCGGTTTTTTTTACTGCCACTGACGGTTATAGATGTCCAATTCATTGGTCAAAATGGTCACGTTTTTTTAAATTTTTTCTTGGGTTAGGTTTGATTTTAATACAAACTTTGAATGCTGATTGTTAAAAGATTTGAGAAAATATTGACATTAAATATTTGTATTCTAAGGACCTTTTTTCATTTAAAATGATTACAATATTACTGTATATTTCAATTGTATTTCATTCCTAAAATAAATATATCAGCTCAATAAAAATGATTAATACAAAACAGAAAAAAACATTTTTGAATAATGAGATGAAATAGTAATGGATTTTGAATGCATGATTTGGCTTATGATGAACTACAGTTAGTTAAACACATCTGCCTATTAAATTTCTTATCGGCTTTGAGTCACTCAATAGTGCCCCTAGCGTTAAGTATCAGGATATCTTTTGTCAACACAATGCAAGATAGAATTACAATACTGTAGACATGCAAAAGCAATGTAAGACTATTAAAACGAACACTTGCTTAAATCAAGTATAAAAGACTTTGTTTTAGTAGTAGTTTGCATATTTTGAAGGGAAAACAGAGTTTCGACACCACATTTGATTGATTTGACTTTCTTTAGTAATGTTGTCGTAGGGATTGACACGTGTCTCTATTGGCCAACAGTGGTCACATGACGAGAACTTGGTCATGTTGCTAGGTGAAGCTTGCGGAAATACCAAGCACACTTCGTAGCGAGTTTTCAAAGTAATTTAACATTTAAAATGTGTAGAGTTTTCTGAAATAAATTGATCACTACGACTCCTTTTTTGTCAGTTTTGTAACTTATGTAGGTGTATTTTTCCCAAAGAGTTAAACAGTTTCTCCAAACAATGATGAAGAGAATGCAAAAGGATGCTTTATTTTTTCACTTTTGCCGTACGTGCGATAGCGTTTGAGTCAATTCTCTAGACTTGACTTGGACCCTGTTAAATTCCGTTTCCATATTTTTAGCACAAGAAACAATGTTTTGAGCACATGAACAGCATCTATACTAAGCAAAACCATGACAACGTGTTTTTACCTGCGTGCAAACGTCCAGAAACTTGGACTTCTGCTCCCCTCCAGACGGATCGAGACGAAGCTCCGGCGGTCGTATGAATACCAACTATCACGCCGAGGTCTGACCACGGGAACCACGTTGCGGGGTGACTTCTTTAAAGGTAGGGGGAGCAAAATACAATGGACCGTGCGTCAAAATATGAAAAGGAATGGGTGAAACTACTAGTAGTCGTTTTTAGTTATTGCTGGGATGGCCAACTCCGGTCCTCGAGACCCGCTGTTTGCCATATCTCCCTCCTCTACCACACCTGAACCAAATCATCGGGATCGGTATCAAGCTTCTGGATAGCTTGCTGATTGGTTGATCATTTAATTCGGGTGTGGTAGAGGAGGGAGATGTGGAAAACAGACCGGAGACCGGCTCTCGAGGACCGGAGTTGGCCACTCCTGATTTATTGGAACATGAAGCAAAAGTTTTGTTGAAATGACCACCCCACCCCCCAGATCTGGAGGCCACTCTGGCCGCCACGAGGAAGAAGCTGAAGGACGTTCTCCCGGGCGGCTCCTGGAGCCCGCTGAAGATCAACCCCCTGCTCCCCCCCGAGCAGTCCGACGTTGTGATAGTGGGAGGCGGAGTGGTAGGCTGGTCCATCGCCTACTGGCTCAAGAAGAAGGAGAGGATCCGAGGCGGGGTCAAAGTTGTGGTGGTGGAGAAGGACACAATGGTAAGTCAAAACAAAGACACCAGAAGTCGTAACTAAAGATTGACGGGGGAAATATTGCACCGGTTGTTCCTTGTTGTCAGTACTCGCAGTCTTCGACGGTGTTGTCGGCCGGGGGGATCCGCCAGCAGTTCTCCTTGCCGGAGAACATCAAGCTGTCTTTGGCGTCCGCCCACTTCTTGAGAGACATCAACGTAGGTGCGCGGCACGCTGGCCAAGACGGTTGACGGGCGCGCGCGCGTTCTAAGTGGAGATGAACCTGGTCCCTCAGGAGCACTTGGCCGTTCTCGACCAAGATGCCGTGGACCTCCAGTTCAACCAGGCGGGCTACTTGTTCCTGGCTAGCGACAAGGGGGCCCACATCATGGAGGACAACTACTTTGCTCAGAGGTCTGTCGCTGAAAGATGAGCCGGAGGCGGAGTCGAGCAAGCAAACGTTCCAAAATTGTTGTGCTTTGAAGGAGCGCCGGAGCTCAAGTGGCGCTTCTGTCGCCCACGCAACTCCAAGAGAAATTTCCCTGGCTCAATACCCAAGATGTGGCGCTGGCTTCATACGGTGAGCGACAGTCCATAAAACTTTGCCATTTCTATCACTCTGGTAGTATTTCCCTATTTTTACAACACATACAATTGTATTTCCATTGGCAAATGCTCATTCCATTTTTGTTCATGAAATTTAAAGGGTTTTATTTTGGAACATTTCTTCCAATCTCATCCTGTTCCAGGAACCTGAACAGTCATCAAAATGATAGGAATAAATGTTTGTTTGTTTTCTTACGAAAACGCAGGTCTGGAGAACGAGGGCTGGTTCGACCCGTGGGCTTTGCTCAACGCTTTCCGAAGAAAAGCTCTTTCCATGGGCGTCATTCAATGTCAAGGAGAAGTCACTGGTGGGTACAATCCACGTTTCCAACTCACCAGTTTATTAAGATTCGTCTCTTTGTCAGGTTTCAATTATTCATCTCTCGAAGCAACGGAGGAGGACGGCCGAAAAATGGAGTTGAGGAGGGTTGAATCTGTTAAAGTGAGCATAAAAATAGAAAAGAAAATTAACCGACAGCATAGTGTTTTGCTGTCAACTGTACTGTGAGTGGAGGAACTTTCTTTAGACTCCACTTCCTTGCTTGTCAGGTGCAGATGATAAACAGTTTAGAGTACCAACCCGTAGAGTGCGCCATGGTAGTCAACGCCGCCGGGGCCTTCTCGGCGAAACTGGCCAGCATGCTGGGAATGGGCTTCGGATCCAAGGAAACCATGGCAGAGGTTCCGCTTCCTGTTGAACCCAGGAAAAGGTAAAAAAAAAAAAACTAGGAGGGCTATTCGTTGAGTCTTTTGCTCGTTGCACGGACTGCAGTGATTCTGTTTCAGGTTCATCTATGTGTTCCACTGTCCCGAGGGTCCCGGTCTGGACACGCCCTTCCTCATCGACCACTCGGGCGTTTACTTCAGGAGAGAGGGGCTCGGAGGGAACTACATCGCTGGGAGATCGCCAGACGAGGTTGGGGGGAATAAAAAAGGGACTTCAACTGGGATGGGGAACCATATTGAAGAGGTTTTGGAGATTCTGGGTTCAAAAGGGACATTGGTTGAACTTGGCAATCCTAGAAAATTTGGGGGGAAAAAAAAGACATCACATAACACCAGTTTGGTCAAATGAGCGGAAAATAGGCATAAAAAAAGCTTCGAGCGACTGACACCAAATGGTTATCCAATGAATGCGTGAAAAATTCCCAAGCACCCGTGCAACAATCCTTGGTGTGGTTTTGTTTTGCGTCAGGGGGAGGAACCCGATGTCACCGATCTGGAGGTGGACCACCAATTTTTCCAAGAAAAACTTTGGCCTCACCTGGCACATCGTGTTCCCGCTTTTGAAAAGCTCAAGGTAACTTTTGGCGCCATGGGGAAGGCACGCCCCCAAAATGGCGTCCGTTCGTCCTTTTTTTTGTTTTGGAGGGACCGCTGGACTCTCAAGAGCTCCCTCCACGCGCCCCGTGTTTGCGTGCAGGTGACGAGCGCGTGGGCGGGCTACTACGACTACAACACGCTGGACCAGAACGGCATCGTGGGCGTGCACCCGGTGGTCAGCAACATGTACTTCGCCACGGGCTTCAGCGGGCACGGCCTGCAGCAGTCGCCCGCCGTGGGCCGCGGCGTGGCCGAACTCGTCCTGGAAGGCGGCTTCAAAACGCTGGACCTCAGCCGCCTCGGCTTTCGGCGTATCGTCGACGGGGAGCCCTTGTTGGAGAGGAACATAGTTTAGAATGTGGCAAGTTGCCCGTTTGGATTAGGAATCGCGACCAAAGCCAATCGGCGGGACTGCAAAGACAAAAACAACAACAACGATTACAATCGGTTTGCTTGTCGGAGCCATCCGACCGCTTACAATGGATTATAGGACATTTTATGGAAGTTAACTGGAACTGCAGGGTTATTCGCTGGATAATAACTTTAGCATTATTCCCCTTAGGACAGTGAAACTCGGACTTCGGTCTGCTTGTCGGAGCCATCCGACCGCTTACAATGGATTATAGGACATTTTATGGAAGTTAACTAGAAATGCAGGGTTATTTGCTGGATAATAGCATTATAGCCCTTAGGACAGTGAAACTCGGACGTGTTTAGACAAAATGGAGCAAAGGTCTTTAATACAAGCAACCCAGCCAGATAGTCTTTAGCACCCCGCCACCCTTGTTAGAAGATCTAAAGATAATAATATAGATGTAGTTGTTGTGTTAGGATTCTATGGTGGAAATTCCCCAGAGTGAAATGAAGAAGGCATTTGTTCATCACATGATGTGGAATTACATGAATGTTACAATGATTAATCATTAAATGTGTGGAGAATAAATGCAGTCGACCGTGAATGCTTCTCGTGTCAAAAGTATATTGTTTTTGGATCTATTGATCGCAACTCAAAAAAAAAAAATCCATAAAAGAGATTTTGAAGTGAACTAAACCAACTGACGCGTAAGATATATACATACGTACTACTAGCTAGCAGTGGAAGATTTACGTGAAGCACTTGAACGCACCGCCGTCACGCTGCGCCGATTTGGGAAAGTCAAAAACAAAACGAGCGAGCGAGAGGGGGCGTTCACTTGTCGGGAGGGGAGGCGGAAAGTGGAGACGCAGCGGCAGACGGCACTCGACGTCGGTCAAGAAGCGACTCCCTCCCCCCACAGAGGCACGCACGAAGGCAGGCACGCATGGTGCTTCTGAGACACATCTCCGTGGCCCTGAGCGCCGCCGCGGTCGCCCTGGGCTCGGCGATCTTCATCGCCCTCAACTTGTTCTACCCGCGCCGCCGGCGAAAATGGACACCGGACGCGCACTACTCCGCCATCAAGGAAGTAGGGCGCAATTTCTTGTTTTTTTTTTTCCCTGTTTGTTTGCTTGTTTGGCTCCATCGTCTTGTTCAATGATTCAATCACCCGTAGACTGTCGGGTGCTAGCAATCGCAGACTGATTTGAGCAACAATAAACACACTGTTTTTTTTTAAATTATTATTGTTTAATTGATGTCAGTAGAAATAAGAAATGTTGATAAACGTGAGAAGCCTGCGAGAAATATGAATTGGACAATTCTGTAAAATGGGAGAAAGCCAGAGGAATTTGACGGTGACTAAACGTGTCCTTTCAGGACACAGACGACCCCGGGAAGCGTCAGGTGCTGGTGCTGGGTTTGGATGGAGCCGGGAAAAGCAGCGTGCTTCAGGGCCTGACGCCCGGGGGGGCCAAGAAGGGCTTGTGCCGCCCCACCCGAGGCTTTAATTTCATGAGTTTTACCGTGCCCGCTTACCAGCTGGACTTCCTAGAAAGTAAGTAGCAAAGACCACCTTGCCGAGGAACGACGTTGACGCAATTGGAGGAAATGACATGAGCGGTGTTTTGATATGCCCTCAAGAATGTTCTCTCATTTGAAAAGAAGACCTTGATTTTTTTTTGCGTGTGTTCTACAGTAGGCGGCAGTGAGGAACTACGTCTCTACTGGGTGGAGTATCTGATGAAGACTCACGTGCTGGTGTACGTGGTGGACTCTTCCGACCGAGACCGTCTCCCGGTGGCAAAGTTGGAGCTCCACCGTCTCCTAGGGGCACGACCCCAGCTCCCTGTGGTGGTCCTGGCGAACAAACAGGTTATTAAAAATAAAAAAATCATATATTTACTCTCGAAATTTTAATCGTATCGCGAGCGAATTATCAGATCGAAATTTTCATCGTACCACGAGCATGTTGTAATACAAGGTACCACTGTACTTATTACATCACCACACCATGGTAACGTATGGTACGTGTGCAAAAGAGCTCATAAAAATGAATCCGTTATGGTGGTGGTGAACAAACACAGCATTTACTGCAACATTTGTTGGGCTTTATGTAAGCGTCTCATTGCGTACAAGTGACGACTTTGGGATTTGCGTAAAATTGTCTTTGCTATTTGCGCAGGATAAAGCAGAGGCCGTGAGCGTATCGGAGCTTTACCGGGCGCTGTCGCTGGCCTCGGTGGCGGAGGACAGGAAGCTGTTCCTCCTGGCCGCCCAGCTGCCTTCAGATGGTACCCTGAGGAATTCCTGCCAGGGCTTGGACCGCTTCCAGGACTTCCTGCTCCAGCTTGTCTGATTAGAGGTAGAAGGAGAGGGGGGAAAAACGCTCCAGAAGCAGAAAGAGTTTGAAAGAAGGAACCGAAGAAAACAATGGAAATTTCTAGGTACGAGCGGCTCAAATTAGAGTGCAATATGCACCAAGATGTCCGACTTTGCCATTTTAAGTCAAACTATACACAGTTGTTTTATTGTTTATCTGCCGTGGTCTTAGAAACACTGTATTTTGCTAGTTTTTGTGCATATGTGCTATTTTTAAGTGTGGGGAGATAAAAATGCATTACCTTAAACTTTGTTGTGTTGTTATTTATCATCTATAGTTTACATTTTCCTCATGGTGGAAAAAAAAAGAGGCAACGGTCTATGAGGAACACTTTTTATTCTAAAACAATTACAAGAACTAAAATTCTTAGCCATATTGAACATTTTGCAGCCTGTGAGTTCATGTATTTTATTTCTCTTTTTTTTCTTTAACAAGACTTGTCCTTTGGTCGACACAAACGAAATTCATCGTAGGAAAGAGTGTCATTGCTACTGACACCTTTTTTTTTCTCCAACCCGACGAAAGCGTTTGATTCAAAAGCTCCGCTACGAAGTGGGGCCGGCGAGCGACGCGACAAATTCTTCGTATTGCTTCGTGTGCAAGTTCTTGTACTTCATGATTTTTCCTCGAATCTGCTTGGGCGTGTCCTGGTAGTAGTTTTTCTCGTCGCGGGCCATCGCCTGTGGGATGAAATAATCAAAGCGATTTAAAAAGGGAGAAAAAAAGAAGTCTTTTTTTCCACATTTTAAAATATGCGCACAAAGCTTGCTACACTGTTTTTCACCAGTAGACGTCGGCAAAGTAACATCTACTATTTGTTGGTTATTTTCTATTTTGCAGTAGTAAGAAAACAACCATTACTGGATGAATCAATTCGAGCAGTATATTCAACAACATTTTCATCCGAAAGAATATAAATATCCACATTTATTGCTAGGCTTGTCACCTTGTAGTCTTCTTTGTGTTCTCGGATCATGTGTTGGACGTACTGGATCAAGTCAGAGGAAAGTGACGCCGTGTTTTTCCTTGGCAAGTTGGCCTCCTCTTGCAGCTCTGCCCACACAATGTCGACCATATTGTAGGATATAATATATATACGTATACATATTGCCCGCGCCAAACTGCGTGCGGCATGCCGTAAAACTTACGATTGATGACGTAGGGTTTTATCACGATAGGCCCAGTAGTTTTTGATCCCACGAGCTGTAAGAGAGACATTTTCCAGTGTGAAACAGCACCTCGAAAAGATGATAAATATCAGATTTGGATACTAAGATAACCCTAACCTTCTAAGACCCATACTCTTGCAAGGCATGCATTTTTATTTTCTCTTTGATATTTATACTAATTGGGACCTGATGAGTTTTAAAAAAATAAGAATTATCTTTTTACACGATGTAGTTTCTGAGAGAAAGGATGTCCACATCATAAGTGGACGCCATGCCCTTGTAGTCCAAAATTTAACACTGTTGTCTTGTGACAACCTAAAAATGTGCTGTCCACACATGTGGACGCCAGGTCCTAGGAGGTTAAAGAAAAAGGAATTCAAGAAACCTAACTTACGCTTTCTTTCTTGGTGGACAAACTGAGGTTGGGGTCGGACGCCAAGCCCATATCTCGCAAGTTCCTGGCTATGGACTTCCTTGGATTCCACGCGTCTCGGATTTGTTTACTGGACAAACAATGTCACAAAATATATGAGCTGCAACATTTACCCTCATAATCTCGTTACTCTAATGAAACAGTACATACAGGACAGAAAACATGTCACCAGTTAGAAGAGAATACGCATAAGTATAGTTACTACGTACCGTTTATTGAGAAAAGAAGTGTAAAAAAGTATTAGCTGGCTTGAGCTAGCTAGCAGGCTAAGGAGCGCCCGTCACACTTACTTTTCTATCCTCGGGTTCACCTTCTTCATCATCCTTTTCTTCTGTTTCTTGCGGTCTTTGTTGTAGTTAAACTTCATCTTCCTTCTCGTCTTTTTGGCTTTCGGCATGATTAATGTATATAGGTTTAAACCACAGTATAAGAGAATTCCGATTGCAAAAGTGGTTAGCAGAAAATAACACGCATGGAAAAGCTAGACAGGATGTTGCGTCACGATGTTGATTCCCGTCACGTGACCAACAATATTTACTACGTATTTGCTTCTTCCCAATTCAGAAAACAAACCCATGCATTTTATGTGCAAAAAGATTGAATCCGTTCCATTGTATTTTTCTCATCTCGTTTGAACAACAGCATCAAGAATGTAAATTATAGACTCGTAATTTATGCTTTTGACTTAGTGAATGAGTTGACGACAATAGTAATTGCTTTGTTCCACGAGGGGACAGCAGTGAGCAACTTCAGGAAAAGGTTAATAACAGCCGTTTTGACTCAAAATAGCAGACAAAAACACTTGACTGAACTCAGCGAAATCGATTCAGACCTTCTTTTGGACCGAAAAAAGGACTATGTTTTATATTTAATGCACGTTCGTTCGTTTTAGTCTCCAATTGCTGTAGGGGCCTTTAACTGGAGGGCTGGCAGTGATGGATAATATTTTAATGCCATTGACGGCGATGGTTGTTCAATCCATTTGAACTGGGAGGGCTTGCAGTGAAATCCAATTGGACTTCGATCATCGTCAGACGGCACAGAATGACTTAACAACAAAACCACTCAACGCGGCATTATAAATTCAGAGCGAAGAGCAGATCAATAACAATGCGTGAGCCTTGTGGGACGGTAAATGGCAAAAAAATGTGTTTGCTAATGCACCCTTAAAAACTGTGGTGCATTGATCTCTGCGCGCGCCGCAAAGATGGTTTGCAAGCATGTCTTTGTCGACGTCCACGTGCAGAGACGGCAAAAAAGGCTTTGATTTTCCCTGCATGATCCAAAAGTGGCCGTTCCTCTAAAGAGAAAAAAAAATCATCTGCAACGAAGACTAGACAACTAAAATTGGACTTTGTCGTCTTCAAATACATGTGACGATGACATATTCTGTTGCCGTTGGCTCTTGACCTCGTACCAACATTTGTTTTCTTTTCTGGAGGTTTTGACTCCAATATAGATCTCACGTTTGTATGCAAAATCTTTGAGCGTTAGCTTGTTCACTTTGTTTCATTTGGAATCTTCCAAATAAGGAGTTGGCCGTGGCTCCTGCTAGGTCTGATCAAGAAAATGTCTCATCACTCAAATATTTGAGAACAAATGTATCTTTCTCCTAGCAGTGCCATGTGTCCAAGACCAGAGCGGGGAGATCCCGCGTGTCCATGTCTTAAAGCCCTAGACAACTGGGAATCACGGCGAGGTGGACATTTACCAGGCCTATCATTTAAGTGTAACTTGCGGAAACATGGGGCAATATGTGTCAAGCATGTGACATGTGATAAACATTCCCTCCATGAGTTCTGATCTTTTGGAACAAATCCAATCATCATACGGCGTGTTTATGCTTCTCATTTGGATGGTTTTTGTTGCCAATACAGACATTAAAGCTGAAATAACAGGAGAAAACAACAACATAATTGACGTTAATGGTTATACATACTAGAGAGGATATATTGCATTGAATTGAATGTTTTTATTGTCATTATTGTCATGAATCATAAATCATAAATTATATATAGTATATATAATATATATTATTTATGATTTATGATTCAATCTCATTATACTTGTATAATGACAATAAAAGCATTCAATTATATAGTATATATATAAATATATATCTATATATATTAAAAAGGTTACCACCATTCAAAAAAAAATATATATATATATATATATTTGTTTTTGTTTTTGTTTTGTTTTTGTTTGGCATGGTGGTGACCTTTGTGGTCCTCGATGTGGGCGGGGCCTAGGAGGCAGAGGCCGGAGGTGGGAGGAGTCCAGAGTGAGGAGAGGGGATAGAGGGGGAGGAGTACGCACAAGCACAAGTGCGGATGTCACCCGACCGACCGACCGACCGACCGAGCGAATGAGCGTTAGGACTGCGCGGTTAAAGCCGAGACGGAGCTATCGATCTCCTTCCTTCTTCCTCCCCCCCTTCGGTCCGGCGGCTGGGAGGCAGGAGGTGGTGGGTGCTTGGAGGAAGGCAGTATCCGGGGGTGCCCTGCCCTGCCGTGGCTTGGCTTGGCGTGGCGTGGCGAGACGGCCGCTTTACAGCTGGCGAAGCGAGGTTGGAGCTCGGCCAGGAGTAGTTGCTGCTAAATTGGACGCAGAGGCAACATGGAGCTGGAGAACATTGTGGCCAACACGGTGCTCCTAAAAGCAAGGGAAGGTGAGGATGGAGATGGCGCATTGACGGCTCGCTTCGTCGATTACGGGGTTAGAGAGCATGTGGGAAGGAACCAACAATACCATCTCTAGTACGTACATCATAAACATGTAGCTGACATCCAGGGTGGAAGAGGAACTCCATTTAAAGTTTCTTGTCACCTCACTTACACATATAAAACCACTCATTCCTCCACCTATTTCATCTACTCATTATTATTATTTTAAAGTGTCATTTCTAATTTCCGAATGATTTTATTTTTTTAACAATACTAGACATCCAGAACTTCATTGCAAAAGTGACAAATGAAGTCTTTTCTCACATCTCCCACAAATGAGCTTTTAACACACACAAAAAAAACAGTTTCATTCCCTGCCCGCCTATCTAGCATAATAATGATTGATCCGGCCTAAAAATATACTTTTTTAAACGTCCTGTTTTCTTCGTCTTTCTTGCTGAGGAACTCAAGTTCCCATAGATTTAAATGCTCGATATCAACTAATACGCTGTTGCTCACCCTGACGGTTTAGTGCACGCTCATTGATTTGCTGTAGAAATATGGTGGTGTTTTTTTTTTTTCTTGTAATGACTCAGGTTGCCTGCGAGTGTCAAGTTTCTCCTGCACGATGTTGCAGCATCGTCCTTATGCTTTGCGAAACAGGATGTGGAGATGGAGCAAATTGTACTTTGTCTGCAGACAAAATGCGTTGTGTTTTCACCTTAGCAGTACTTTTAAATAGTACGTTAGCAGTTTGACACATTGCATAACTCATGGTCCATTTGCTAGCAGATTCATTCCTGTCACTAGTTTTCATGAACAGGTGGAATGACTATTATTTCTTTTCTACTTTCATTCAAACGTTATTTTATGATCTCAGTCCATTTCCTCAATGAGAAGAAGCCAGGAAGTCAAATGAGATGGCACAAACATGTCTATATTTCACTTTACAATAAGTCTATACTACGTACTAATAATCCATGACCCATAATTTGCCTTATTTATTCCATAAAATGGACCTACATCTTGTTTAGGAAATTCCTAGCGTCAATTTTTGTCTATTTGATGTTCGGGCTTTGATCAGAATAAATAAAAAGTGTACGTATTTCAAGAATACAGCATAATCCCATCCTCCCAAACGGTGAAACAGTTTTTCACCAAGTCAACACAGCATTTTGTGTTCGACGGGCTCGATTGGCGAACGCGCTCTCCAATCACGCACACATGAGCCAAAGTTAAAGCTCCAATTTGGCCACTCAATGGCGGATCTTCGTCAAGATGATCGGTGTAGAATTAAAGGCAAGATAAACACTGAAAATGTGAATGAACAGTTCAATTCCAGTCCATTTATGGAGGCGGCTCCGTGGCTTGCATCGGCGCTGGAACCAATGCAACAAATTGAATTTGCCGTGACAACCCTTTTGTTTCCCCGCAGGCTAAACAAGACGCGAAACATCCGCCTGCGTTGTTATGTGTTTGTTGTTATTCACTTAAAAACCAGCCTCCACCCAAAGGCAGTCGGTTAAGTTCAAATTCAAAGCGCTTTTTTTTGCTAAATGACGCACGTCTATCACTTCAACAACAAATGTGGTCGATGTCATATTCAGTACCGTTGCTCTAAAGACCACAAATCTGACAAAGACCAGTAAAATGCGGTCTTGAGGCCGTTGAGTTACAGCAATCCAATTAGTCAGCAAAGGGTTTCAGACATCTCAATTTGTCAGCACGAACGCACGACTTCCCTTTACATAATTTCCCGATGATATCCGCTTAAAAAAAAGCTCAAGCATTTTGTAGCACTCTCTTTCAGCCATTAATGTTGACCAAATTCGTGCATTATTCTTCTGAGTCGGAAGCATCTGAACTAATGGCTCACCAACACATGGAGGAATTATTACTGCCTACTTTGCGGTTTTTCAATTATCGCGGCCATGTTTGGTCTACATCACATGTGTCAAAGTGGTGGCCCGGGGGCCAAATCTGGCCTGCCGCCTCATTTTGTGTGGCCCGGGAAAGTAAATCATGAGTGCCGACTTTCTGTTTTAGGATCAAATTAAAATGAAGAGTATAGATGTATATTAAATTTCCTGATTTTCCCCCTTTTAAATCAATAATTGTAATTTTTAATCCATTTTTTCTGTGTTTTTAGTTCAAAAATCATTTTGTAAAATCGAAAAATATATATAAAAAAAGCTAAAATCAACATTGTTTTAGATCTATAAAAACGGAATATTCAGGGCTTTTAATCCAGTTCTTTTAATCCATTTATATATTTAAAAAAATTTAAATATTATACCTAAAATGGTCCGGCCCACGTGAAATCAAGTTGACGTTAAAGTGGCCCGCGAACCAAACCGAGTCTGACACCCCTGGTCTACATTATCCGCGATATTCGAGGGATCACTGTATTTCATATCTAACCAAATCCTTCGATAGAATTTAATCGAGGCGTTTCTTCAGGAGGGCTGGCGCCGAATGTTCACATTTTGGTGACAAAAAAACAATCGATCACATTAGGATTTATTTTTCAATGGACCCTTTTTAACGCACACATTATTAGGCCACTTTTGATCATCGCCACGAAAGCAAAACAACGTGAATGTCGTTTTCAAACGGTTCAACAGGCATTGCGGCCGTGTACCGTGCACGTGAGTGCTGTAAATAAATATAAAAAGTTAACGTTGGCAGCCTTTTTGTTTGCAGGAGGCGGTGGAAGCAGGAAAGGAAAGAGCAAAAAGTGGCAGCAGATGCTCCAGTTCCCACACATTAGTTTGTGTGAAGATCTTCAACAAACCACGGGTAAGTCTAGAAATTGCAATTTTACCACACCAATCAACCGCCAATTTCATAGTAGAGTACCGTGTGGACGTCCATCAGCGTCAATTTATTCAATGGAACTCTCCTGCCCAATTTGGCAAAAAGATCTTCTTTCTTGCACGAAAAAAAGTCTTTTCATTGGCTGGAGTCAAATGGCGGCCTTGTGACCCGCTAAGGCCGGAAGGAAGCGCCGCGAGTGGGAGCTCACCAAAGTCACGTGACTCGTCCAACGCTCGAAATCTCCCCGCACCTCGCGAGCGAGCGGAAGGTTCCTCGGCTGGCGTGTTGTTACGAAAGCTGGAGCGCATTCGCCGTTCTTGAGAAAGAGACGTGCAGGAAGCCGGCCACTTCCTTGTTTGCCAACTTCTTCCTTTTTTCTCAGCACGTGACATCATCGCAATTGCTCAACTCCGAGTGGAATCCACGTCGAGGGCTTCGCTAAAGTGTACATCGTGAGACCGGCTTGTTTTTTTTTTGCGGGTCTCTGCGTGTACGTGGGAAAAAAAGTATTGGCGCTGTCGTTGGGCGGAAAGGAAAGATGAACGCCTAAATAAGAAGTCTTCAACGGGATGAAATAATGCAGCTTTATCTTGAATTATGGGCGACTTGACTGAGGAATTTTCAGATGAGAGCCATCTTCAAGGTTGGGAGTCAAAGAAAAGTAGACACATTTATTCTCAAAATAAATAAATATATTCAGCGTTTGATCCACTTTTTTTTAGAACCCTGGAGATCGCCTTCTGTTTTTTTGCCGTTATCATCCATCTTGAAAGTGTCTGCTTTTTTCCCAAATAGAATGTAGACCGTACCCGAATTTTGGCTACGTGGAAATTTGACCACCGATGTGCCTTAATAGACATAAACAATGAGCATGTCTTTTCCAAATAATTAAACATCATTTTGTGGTAAAATCTCACAATTGGATTTTCCTCTAAAAAAGCATGTTCTTGTGATTAATTACCCAGAAGAAGCTGAACCAAGAGATTCTGAGAACAACTCTTATTATTATTTCATAATTTGCTAGACATGGCTATTAGTTGGGCTGGACTTTGTTTGAGCCCGTTTTCTCTTCCTCCAACAGAGAAGGACTACGGCACCCTGTGCGAGCGCCAGCCCATCGGACGCTTGCTTTTCCGACAGTTTTGCGACACTCGACCGGAGTTGAGGCGCTGCGTCAAGTTTCTGGATGGCGTGGTAAGATATCCTATAGTGACTCACACACACACACTATAGTATCCATTTTTAACTCATTGGCTGCCAATGGGACCAAGTGGTTAGCTGCCGTTAGCCGCCGTTAGCGCGTGAACCTCACAGTTCTGGGCTCGTGGGTTCGATTCCAGGTTGCACCTCACTATGTGGAGTTTGGACGTTCATGCGTGGGTTTTATCCGGGTACTCCACTTAAAAAAAAACATTCATGCTAAGCTACCTGGTTGAACGTGCCCTGCGATTGGCTGACCATCAAGTCAGGGTTTCCCCTGCCTAAAACCCCAAGTCAGGTGGGATAGGCTCCAGCACCCCCACGACCCTTGTGAGAATAAGCGATTCAGAAAACCAATGAATGGCCGCCAATGATGTTGGCAGACGCCTAATCGCTGCAAGCCCCTCCCACTCCAAACGCATTGCTAATTGGGACTTTGCCAAGACTTTATTGTTCTAAAAATAGGAAGGCGATTAGCGGGGTGACGCCGTTGTTGGCCGTCTTTTGCGGATGTCGTTGGTCCCCAACTTGTTTTTTTTGGCGCATGATGACTTGCGAAACGCGTAAGGCAGCTGCAGGGGAAGTCAATCAGATGATCCACCACAATGTTGGTATTTATTAATTACCTTCAAAATACTGCGAGCTAGAAAAGATGGTTGTTGCGTGTCATAGACTGACATTCTAGTTTTTATGTTTCCAAAATGTCGGGGCTTTTCCAGTGACTGCGCAAACCCGGGTGAAATGAAACAACACAATAATAACATATACTGTGTGATTTTATTGATTTATTTTTAACCACGTGGAAAAAAATGACCACTCATAAACTGGCCTAAGTTTAAGGTTGCTTCCCCTTTTGGTCATTCTAGCACATTTGTACAGTTCAACTTTTCAAACTTTTGTGTGTGTTTTATTTTTTTAGCTTTCATGCACAAATGGAATAATTATTTACCGTATTTTCACGACTATAAGGCGCACTTAAAAGTCTTAAATTTTCTCCAAATTAGACAGGGCGCCTTATAATCCAGTGTGTTGTATATATGGAAAAAAATGAAAACATGTCATTCATTGAGGGTGCGTCTTATAATGCGGTGCGCCTTATAGTCGTGAAAATACGGTACGCTTTTACACAATTTTATTGCTGCCGTGCATTGCATTATTAGTATTTTTTTTTCTTGTGGTAGTTAAAAACATGGAAATGTGTTTAATAATCAAAGAAAACGTCACTATTCCATTATAAATACATATAATTTATAGATCAATTTAGTATGATTTGAACTCCAGGAAATGGACGTCCTATTCATTTCAACCGGTTGAAGTGGATTGGACAAATCTAAACTACAACATGGTTATCATACTGCCCACATTCTCTTTTTTTCACTTTTTAATTCAGATCATCTGAATATAATACTGGTATGTTTTCAAAAATCTGGTTGTGGGTTGTATTTCCCCCCCGACCCCCTCACGCCGCCCCCCGCAGGCAGAGTACGAGGTGGCGCCGGACGAGAAGAGGAAGGACTGCGGCCAAGAACTCATCGACGTCTTCTTCAATCCAAAGGTTGACGCGGAAAAGCGTTTGTCGCGGCGGCGGCGGCGGGACGGCGCTCAACTTTGCAGTTGTCCTCCCGACAGTCGGAGGACTACGTGCCGGAGGTGCAGGAGGGCGCCGTGGCTCGGTGCGCCGAGCGTCTGCAGCGGGAGGCGCCGTGCAAGGAACTCTTCCAGGATTCCACCAAGTAGGAGCGGACGCGCCGTCATTTTTAGCGGCTTCCTCTCGTCTTTGTATTACGAGCTTTCATGACACCCGTTCTAATGGAATGAATATGATCTCTATTCTTTTCCAATATTCTGCCTTTTAAGTTTTAATCCCATCTATTTCTGAAATTGACTCGGTGTAAACCTCCAAAATCTCGTTTGAAACCATTTGTAAAAACCTGCGTTTGACTTATATTTGGTGTCCTTCCAGATTGATTCACGACTATTTTAGCACGGGCCCCTTTGTAGACTACTTGGACAGCATGTACTACAACAGATTCCTTCAATGGAAATGGCTGGAGAGGTATGAAACCCAGCCTACTGTTCAAATATTACAAATGACCATGATATTAGTACTGTGGACTCCATCATATCGTTTTTTTTCAAGGCAACCCGTGACAAAGAATACGTTCAGGCAGTACCGAGTTTTGGGGAAAGGCGGATTTGGAGAGGTGAGTCGTTACAGCATTATAGAAAGGAAGCAAAAAAAAAAAAAAAAAAATCCAAGTTTGGATTGTCATTGGCGTCCGCTGCATTTGGATCGTCGGTTGATGCTAGATTGGACTTTTATTGCCCTGGATGTGCGGAATATAGTCGACTTTTTGTTGGGAAGAAACATTTTGAATTTTAATCAGCTATTTGTACTGCATCTCTTTTTGTGTTGATAAGAGAAGAAGTTTTACGGACGGAATTCCCATGGCTCCAAGCATTCGTTTATCCACCATCTCGTCGTTTACTCAACATCAGCGATAGCCATCTATATGGCTATCTTCTAATGCGCCGTAAAACATTGATTTGACCTCTAAATGGATATCTATTTTGTTGTGTTTTTGATGAGTGAGCACCGGGTCATGTGAAAAACCTATAAAGAAGTCATTATTACACTTTCCCACAAAAGTCCACTTGATCTATTTTAAGATGCCATTATCCATTCTAATAGGATTGAAAAGACATTTTGTATGCTCCAGCACACATGCTCTTCAAAAAAGTGTCATATTTTTGAAGGCCACCCCTTTTATTCCAGGTCTGTGCGTGTCAGGTGCGTGCCACGGGGAAAATGTACGCCTGCAAAAAAATGGAGAAAAAGAGGGTGAAGAAACGCAAAGGCGAGTCCATGGCGCTCAACGAGAAGCAGATACTGGAGAAGGTCAATAGCAGATTTGTGGTGAGCCGCACGCCGCACGCATTTGGTTATCCCCGGGCTCGCATGGCTTTTCTCCGGGTACGCTTTCCAAAAACATGCATACTAGGCTAGCTGGTGGAACAGTCTAAATTGCCTAACCGTAGCTATAATCGGTTGCGTTTTGTCTCCGTGCCCTGCGATTGGCTGGCCAGCCGTTCAGCGTGTACCCAGCTAGGTACTCGTAGTGAGCTGGGATCGGCTCCAGCACCCCCGTCACCCTTGTGAGGTTAAGCGGTTCAGAAAATGAATGAATAAACAGTGCCTTTGTGTTTGCAACCTGCAAAGTGGACCCACATGATTTGCCATGCCACAACTTCCAAAAAGATGCCCTTTGTTTTGCTTCTAGTTAACAAAGCACTGTTTTGATTGAAAACAGATTCATTATTTTGAAGAAACAGCATGTTTGGAAGCATTCGTACTGGTCGAAAGAAAGAAAAAAGTCAAGGGGCTTCTGTTAAAAGCAATGGAAAGAAATCTGCTTATTAGTGCAAAGGTGTCCTTGACTGTGACGACACATACCGCCCTCGTTCCGGTGCGCGTGCCGGTGCCTGTTCAGGAAATGATTTCAAAATCATATTGCATCATTGAAGTATTCCATTTGTAGATGCGGATTGCGCCATATCTGAATTTCTCCCAGATCTGTTCCCCGAATGGCTCGCAGAGCTTTCCCAGTGACAATTGGTATCAAAGAAGTCATTCACTGATTGTTACAGCGACTTTCCCAAGTAATCACTCTTGTATCTGCTGTTGTCACGAGAAAATCGAAAAGTCAGTCCCAACGTTCCCATTTCAATTTAGAATCAACTCGGGGGTTGATGTTTGTGTGTTTGGTGGATTTCAAAGCGCGACTTGACAGGAAAAAAGGGCCTTTTTTGGTGTATCTTTGTAAGCCAATCGATGGCAATGAAACATCTTCAGTTAGGCAGTTGAAACGGAGCCGACGTAGAACGTTGCCGAGGTCAGCCCGTCCCGTGAGTTGAAAAGTCCGTCTGCGTTGATCCTCCAGGTGAGTTTGGCGTACGCCTACGAGACCAAAGACACCCTGTGTCTCGTCCTGACGCTGATGAATGGAGGCGACCTGAAGTTTCACATCTACCACATGGGCGAAGCGGGCTTCGACGAGACCAGGGCCGTCTTCTACTTGGCCGAGATCTGCTGCGGACTGGAGGACCTGCACAAGGAGAACTTTGTCTACAGGCGAGGCCCAAGTGCCCTTCCAGATCTGGACTTGCACCCGTTATCATTCTTCTTCTTCTTCTTCTGCCCTTTCTCATCTGACTTGTGTTTCGGCCTCGCAGAGACCTGAAACCTGAAAATATCCTGCTGGACGACCATGGTGAGTCGCCGCAATTCAAGCGCGTGTCACACAATTGTTTTGCTAAATATAGCATTGGATAACTTTATTCATCCCGTATTCGGGACATTTCGTTGTCACAGTAGCAAGAGGGTGAGAATACAGACACAGAAAAAGATATTTTAGACTTAAATAGATAGGTAATAAGTAAGTTAATAAATAAATACGTGAATAAATATATAAATATTGTCCCTAGAAGCTGTTACATTTTTTGGGGGTCAGAATTTTACAGTCCTTTTTTAATCATCAAATCTTTGAATGAGATATTTTGAGGGAGGAAAGCACTTGGTAGCCAATTCATCCTTATTAGTATGATATGTTACAGCCTGATCTCAAATAACATGAAAAGAATTGGGCTTACAGACATTTATAAATATCATATCCGTTCATTTTGGGATTAATATGTGATTGTATTCCATTTCAAAATATCATCAAAGAGAATTGACAATGCACAAGAACATGTTATACTTGAGAAACGGAAGCAACTGACGTCAAATTTGCCATCTTCCTCTATTCTCTCATTTGACCTTTGTTTGACTTTTGAGGCAAATCTGATCTGATTTGTTCCTGTCGTTCAGGACACATCCGGATTTCCGACCTGGGTCTGGCCGTGCACGTGCCGGAGGGCCAAACCATAAGAGGCCGGGTGGGCACGGTGGGATACATGGGTAAGAGCACCTCCTCCCTCCTCCCCCTCTTCCCAGAATCCCAACTTTGCCTCTTTTCCTCCCTTCAGCTCCCGAAGTGGTGATGAACGAGTCGTACACCTTCAGCCCCGACTGGTGGGGACTGGGCTGTCTGCTGTACGAGATGATCGAGGGCCAGTCGCCATTTCAGCAGAGAAAGAAGAAGATCAAGCGCGAGGAGGTGGAGCGGCTGGTCAAGGAGGCGCCGGAAGAATACTCGGAAAAATTCTCCCAGGAAGCCAAGTCGCTGTGTCAAGCGGTGAGGACTCATTTTCCACATAAAAAAACGTTTTTTCTTTCAGTGGCCTTTGCTAACACAAACTGGAATACAAATCAAATGACGGCAAAAAAAGGCCACTTCAATCCACCTTGTATTTTGTTTTGTTTTTGATTCCCCAGCTGCTTACAAAAGACCCCAAAGAGAGACTGGGCTGCCAGGGAGGTGGCGCTTCTGTGGTCAAAGCGCACCCAATCTTCCACCCAATCAATTTCAAAAGACTGGAGGCCGGAATGTTACAGGCGCCTTTCATCCCTGATGTAAATCTTACACATGAAATTTATGGCTCCGCTGGGGGTTGGAATCCACTCCCACTTGTGCGCAGCACTCTTGTCGTATCCACGGGCAAGATACTCTGGCGTGGTGAAAGTAGGGCGAGAACTAGAAGCGCTCGATGGTGGTCAGAAGGGCAATAGGGCAAAGTGACTGCCTTGCTTTTGTCAGACTGCCCCTAGCTTAAGGATTGAATGAATAATGCTATATAAAATGCCTTTGAGCGTCCCTAAAAAAGCGCCATCTGAACCCAATGCGTCGTTATCGTTACCGTAAAGCACGTTACTTGGTGACATGCCACGTAATAAAAAAAAAAAACTTCTAAACCAGGGGTGTCAGACTCGGGCTGGTTCGCGGGCCGTGTTAACGTCAACTCGATTTCATGTGGGCCGGACCATTTTAGATATAATATTTCGATTTTTTTTAAAATAAATGGATTAAAAGAACTGGATTAAAAGCCATGAATATTCCGTTTTTTTATAGATCTAAAACAATGTTTATTTAAGCTTTGTTTATATATTTTTAGATTTTACAAAATGATTTTTTAGCTAAAAACATAGAAAAAATGGATTAAAAAATGACAATGATTGATTTAAAAAGGGGGAAACCAGGAAATTTAATATACATCTATACTCTTCATTTGAATTTGATCCTAAAACAGAAAGTCGGCACTCATGATTTACTTTCCCGGGCCACACAAAATGATGCGGCGGGCCAGATTTGGCCCCCGGGCCGCCACTTTGACACGTGTTCTAAACGTTCTAAACATGACACGTTGCAGCCCCAGGCTATCTACTGCAAAGACGTGCTGGACATCGAGCAGTTCTCCACGGTCAAAGGCGTGGAGCTGGAGCCCAAAGACGACTCCTTTTACGGCAAATTTTCCACTGGCAGCGTCTCCATCCCGTGGCAGGACGAGGTAAGGCCGCGTCCAAATGTATCAGAAAGCATGCAATTTAAAAAAAAAAACATTTTTTTCTTTCCCCTCTCAGATGATCGAGACGGAATGTTTCACCGAGCTCAACATTTTCTACCCGGATGGTGCGGTGTCCCCGGACCTGGACCGGCGAGGGCAACCGTCGCCACCGCCCAAACAGGGTCTCTTGCAGCGGCTCTTCGGGAGACAGGTGGGTCGCACGACCGCCGTTGACGGCCAAAGATGTCCATTTGTCGTCCTCCTCGCCGTCGGTGGGAGCGAGATAGCCCACCGCGTTGCTATTCAAACAAGCGAATGAACATTTGACCTCTGACCACGTCAATATGCCATTGCCGACAAATATCGGTGCCGGTTGTCTGACTGTCGTGCTCTGTTGCCCCCCGCAGGAGTGCTGCGGCAACTGCAGCGACAGTGACGAGGAGCCAACGAGGCTGTGACGCACACACCCGCACATTGTGTTTGTTTACAAGCTTTTGCACATTTCTATTTGAAAGACAGTGGATCTGCATATGTCCGAATGTATTTTCATCTTAGCCATAACAATGAGATGTTTTATTATTTAAAAAAATCTATAGTCCCTGTTTTTGCTCATGCCTGGAGCAATTACCTGCTGTTTTTTTTAAGTGCCTTGCTGGAAGGCACAAGGAGAGTAATGTACTTAGTAGAGAAGGCGTAGCCTTCCTCCTATTGGTCCAGGAAATAAAATAGACAACTTTGACTGCTGGGACCAATTTTACTCAACTTTTACTCTTTTCATTTTGGATGTTTTTTTATAAATAAAATGGACTTTTTTGTTCACCATGGAAAAATTAGCCTCCATTTGATATGCTATGTTATGGGATGCAACTGTACAAAATGTGTCATATACAAATATAAATATACTGTGTATAGATAATGTTTCTTAGCTTTGAACTGCCTTTTTAATGCCACAGCGTTACAACTGGATTCAAGTGTGGATTTTGATTGGGCTACTACAAAACCATTTTTTTTCCCCCTATTGCCATTTATTGTCTAGTTGGCCCAAGATTATTTTTTTGGGATCAGCCACGAGCAGAAGTCACGTTCCATCAATACACAAAGCAGCTACAGAACAACATTTTTTTAACTGTTGTCATGTTTTGTTGGGGTTTTGTTTTCTTGGGTGTGTTTCTTTGCATGTCCTGTCCACATGATTGCATGATTTTCACCTCCTGTGTCTTTTTGTTGTGTGTGTGTCTCCTTCCATTGTGTGCCCAAACCAGGTGTTTGTGATTGTCTCGTTTGTTAACCAACCCCCATTGGAGGTTGCACTGGACATAGCATTCTACTAGGATTGACCCACTTTGCCTGCAAATTTAAAACAAATCTTGATTTACAGTTCCAAAAAAATGGGATCTGCAAATTTAATTCCAATTTTATCTACATTTAATCTGTGAAATTGCATCATTTTGAGAATGAGTACTAATAGGATTAACCTATGACCTACATTGCTTGGAAACTACCTTCACCATTTCCATCACCTATTTGTATGATTTTTTTGGGTGAATTCATTTTAATTAGTATTCTCATGGTGCATCTGAAGGAGCCTATCAGGAAACAGAGAGGAAAGGCCGAGCCAGGGGTCGGGTCGGGGGGAGAAGAGATGCCTCAATCCCTGCCCTGCCTCCTTATTTTTCAGTCTTGACGACGCGTTGATGACGATGCTACCTCTGGTCTCTGCAAAAAAAGGTACTATTTTCGTTCTTACGATCAGGAAAAATAGCGTGCAACAATCGGGCTCTTCGTTATTCCGATTTATCTTGTGTTAATGGGAAAATATGACATTGCCTCAATACTTTTGAAGTGACCTTTCTGTCTAAAAGGAAGCAAAAAGTTTGGTCCTTTGGCGTTCTGAGAACTGATCGATGTGTTTGTTTTTACCAAGTTCTCTGCTGATTGGAATAAACTAAAATGGGTCTCACCACTTTAGGAGAGTCTTTTGGAAATGATTTTCTACTCCGTTGTCACAAATTCAGGTTAAACTGTGCATTGGATTCCAGCTTGACATATTAACGCTTTTAAATATTCTGGTTTTGTGCACAAGTCGTTCCACAAGGTTACATTTTTGTGGGCTGGATTATGTCCCTCCATTAAAATAAATAAATAAATAAACTAGACAAGGCTATTGATTACGACTTGTCTGCCCATCTGAGCGACATTCGGTTGCCATGTCAATTTGAGCAAAGCTGTTGGCTGACATTTTAAACTTACAAGATATGGTCATAGTTGAATTTTAAATCGTACTAGTGTATCTGCTGTGTGTCCTTCTGTAGATCAACATGAGCGCTGGGGTCTGAGGCGCAAGAATTTGCAAGAATGGCGTCTTCCTTCAACGCCTCGCACGCTTTAAGCCCCCGAGACAAAGACGGGGTGTCCGCTGGGAGTCAAGGGTGCCGTAAAAGAGCAGACGTGACCTCCGAGCCTGGCGTTGGCATTGAAGGCTCTCTTTGAACACGGAACGCCACCATGGCGATGTCTCGGGGCACGTCCACCTTCGTGGCCTGTTTCGGCGTCTTCTGGTCGGCGTGGGCGATGGCGGTCCTGCTGTGTTGTCTCTGCAACGTCCTGCGGCGTCGACTCAAGCGCCGGGCGGCGGAGACCGGGGATTGGCCGGCGACCTTCTCGCCGATGGATGCTTCTCACCCCTTGGCGGAAGTCGAGTGGTGTAGTTTGGCGGGTGAGTTTTTGGACTTTCCATTGAATTGAATGCTTTTATTGTCATTATACACGGATAATTAGATTTAACCGTGAAGTGCGCCAATACATCATCAATAAATGATAATGATAAATAAGTCAATAACAAAAGTGGTTAGCAGCCTGTGGAGTTTTAGTGCAAGTGCAGGATTGAGTATAGTGACGGCTCTTGGGAAGAAACTGTCCTGGGGTCTGTTCGTCTTGGCTGTTATGGTCCTGTAGCAGGTTGAAGTCAGGATCTGTGTTGTCTGGGCGCAATCGTGTTTTTAGGTTAGTGTGAGGGCCAGAACGGATCTGCCCCTTTTGACAAAGTCGGTCCATGAGATCACGCGTCCGCCGATACACAAATCGGGAGGACGAGCGAGAAGATGTCAGGAGGGATGTTGGGGCCAGACTGATGAAGAGGATTCAGTATCCGGGCAGCCCCGGGACTCAATGGGAAGAAGCCGCTGGACGCCGGCCAAAAACGGCTTTTTAGTCAGACTCTGACGTTATGGACACTTTTTGGCCAGACCTCGTGGGTTTGTTTCCATTTTGCTCCAATGGCGAGCTACTGTATAAATGGATATTTTCCAAAGTTTGTTCTCCCAGGAGACGGCTAACGAGCGTCGCGAAAGCCAAACGTTGCAGCTCGGGCATTTCCGAGACACGGTGGTGCCTCTTTAGATACGAGAACATCCAGCGTATCCGTGGCAACCTTTCAATTTAACGGCGACTTTTTTTCAACCAACCCGCTTGCTTTTCTGTGTTCCCAAAGCAGAGGAAAGTGGGAGTCCCCCCTGTTACGAGGAGGTCGTCCTCATGGAGGACCCGCCGCCACCGCCGTATGCCCAAGGTCATTGAAGATTTTGACAAAAACAGTTGTCATCAGCCTGTTTGGAATTTTCCTTCTATGAAAAGGGCCTCATCAAATCAAAAACTGGACTTTTAGGCTGCGTTCAGATCTCCAATTCCGTTTCCTCGACCACTCTTCCATGTGGAATGCGTTGCTAGGCAACCCACGCCGGTCCTCACCACACAAGAAGAGTCGACGGATGCTTTTTGTAGCTTTTAGAAAACAATTTTTATTTGAATGCGTCAGTGAAGAGATATGGACAAATGGAAAACATCGGCATGTCTACTGGATTATGCGAACTGTCGTCTACAGTATATGGGAAGCAGATTATACGTCTAAAACCGGAGTCAGGCGTGAAACCAAACAATTGTGACAACGTCAGACTAAAGGCATCTTCCGAGGAATAACATAAGAGCAGATCTCCCTCCCTCAAATTCCAAGTCAAAGCACACCAATTCCAGTCTCATTTGGCCCAAAATGAACATTTCTTTTCCGGACAAGATTCTCGGCAAGTGAAAATGTGTATTTCCTAAAACTTTAGGGGGGGAAAAAGTCCTAAAATGATGAAATATAAATGGGTCTAGGAAGCTACTAGATTGACAATAGTAAGTTCCTATTTTTTAAAATGGCCACTTTTTCCAAACTAATATGAAGTATAATTATATTGGATTCAGCCATGCCACTCGATTTGACATAACTTTTCCACTTTTGTCATAGCAAAACTTTTTTAGGACTTTTTCCACCCCTATTCCAACCATGGTTTTGTGTTATTAATAAAAATATGACAATGGAGCCAAGTCAAATTGTTCCATTTCTTAAGTGATGTCGATACGAGCGTCTAAATGAGCCAAATAACGTGTGATCTTCAAGTGTAACACATAAAGTAGACGCACGTAGATCATTCATATTATTGCCTAGTTTTTCTTTTCTACAAGGAATATACAGCAAAAAAGAGACTACAAGAATGTTGTTGTTAAAATTCCAAAAGGGTCCTGAATATCAATTGTAGCCCGCCCGCTTTGCTCCCTTTAACCTCACACATTTGTTTTTTAAAATTCTAAAAAAAAAACTTTCTTCCCCATTCATATTTTTACTGACAAAATTAAAAAAAGGCCAGAGTTTATTAGACAAAGTGAAAAGAAAATTGTCGCAATAGTTCTGCGTCAAAATCAGGCTTATTATTTTATCCATTACCAAGTGACTATTTGTCAATAATCTCAAATCATTTTTTGCAGTAATTGCAATTTTTGGGCTCTTTTTGTTCCCTTTTTGCAGAAAAATGTAAGAAATCTTAATAGTATACCTTGACTTTTGTAATGTGATGTCATATTTTGACTTCATTTAAGCAGGATCCATTTTTTTCTTCCAGTGTGGCTAATATTCCTTTCAAATGAGCACAATTCTGACCATTTTCACAAAACCGCTTCCAAGTCAAAGCGTGCAAAATTTCGACGCCCATTTCTGCTTTTCCAAAAACGGTCAAACGAGTGATAAATCATGGTCTGAATGACTTTTCACTTTTCATTCTCAACTCTGCCACATTTTTCTTTGCACTTGAAAGTCTTCTAAAAACCTGGAAAAATATCTACAAAGCTCATTATAATCAGGATTTTTTTGGGGGGGCGTTTGCAAATCGATTTAAAAAATAATAACGGGGCAAAAATGCAATATGGAGTTTCGAGAGGAAAAAAAAGTGCAGCAGAAAAAGAAATGAGAATGCTAATCTCTCATTCAAATGGCAGTGAGTCATTACCGTTGACGTCTATGGCCGTCAATGGGGCTTCCTATCAAATGCTCAAGTCGCTTTCTATAATTATCTTTAAACAACGTCCCGTCGAATACATCTGCAAGGCAAAAAAAGAGGAAAAAACAAATAAATAAAGCAACAAACACCCCAAAAAAATTGTTCTAGCGAAACCATCTGTTGTTGAACTACTCCGTCCCAAAAGATACGCACGCCATTTTCATTCCAGGCTTTTTTTTCTTTTTCTTGCTGTCTTGACATTTTTCTTCTTGGATTTTTTTTTCATAGAAAAATGGATTTGTATTCACGAAGCGCACTTCTTCTTCTCGGCTAGTCATCGTCGTCGTCCGCCACGGGGTCGGCGTCCCAGCACGTGATGTCAATTTCTGACAACAAAATTAATCTTTTTTTTTTTGCAGAATTTTGATGCAAAACTGAATGAAACTAATATATTATCCGGTCTTGTTTCGTTCAATATAAAGTCGTCCGCTTTGAAAATGCTCAGGCAAAATAACGCTATGGAAATGTGGACTCACCTGGCGGCTTGTTATAAAGCACAGGTGTGGCTTTTGCCGTGCCCTCCTCCAATTGGCCAAATTCCTCCTCCTGGGATTGGCTAAAGTAGCCCTCACTTGCCTATGAAGACACAAGAAGGAAAATGTTGAAACAAAAACCCACAAAAAAATTGCCCTTACTTTGCTTACAATTCATGTCATTTTTGAACGATATGGCGCACCTGACTACAAGCCACGCCCACCAAATTTGACAAACTTTCCCTTATCATTGGCTAAAATTTTCCCACGAACACCATGCATTGAAGGCGGCCCGGCGGCTGAGTGGTTAGTGCATGGGCCTCACAGTGAGAGACCTGGGTTCAAATCCAGGTCGGCCTACCCGTGTGGAGTTTGCGTGGGTTTTCGCCGGGCACTCCGGTTTCCTCCCACATTCCAAAGACACGTATGGTAGGCTGATTGGACACTCTAAATTGCCCCTAGGAATGACTGTGATTGGTTGTTTGTCTCCTTGGGCCCTGCGATTGGCGGCCACCAATTTAGGGTGTCCCTCTCAGCTGGGACAGGCTCCAGCACCCCCCCAAGACTCTAGTGAGGACAAAGCGGTTCAGAAAATGAGATGAGACGCCGTGCATTGTCATCTGCACCTGCGTGGTTTCTTTAATCAGCGTGTCCCCGTTGGTCATCAGCACGTTACCGTCGGCGGCGGCGTGCTGTAGCGCTCGTTGGTAGCTCAGCGTCATCCGCTCCGTGGCGTCCGCGTCCAACGGCCCGGTGGCCTCGTCCTCGTCCTCCACCGCCACCGCCGCCGGGTGCGAGTCGCCGTCCGTCGGTTCGTCAAAGCTGAGGAGCGGCTGAGAGTGAACGGCGGTGGCGGTGGCGGCGTCGCCCGTCAGCTCCGCCAGATGGTCGGTGGCGGAATCCCACGTGGAGAAGAAGGCGGGCTCGCGGGCCTGGGGGGCCACGGTCTGAACCGGCTTGTTAGGGCTCCAATCTTGGACGGGAGCTTTCTGCTCTTTCTTCGGCTCTGGGGGACAAAGATGTCGGAAAAACGGCTTGGTTAGTTCGACGGTTGACGCAAAGCGATAAATCCCGATTCTAGCGAGCGATGGAACACAAAACTGCTAATTTCCCTTGAAATGTTCTATTCTGGAAATAGGAACATAAAGAATCACCCCAATCAAATGTGCAATCCGTCTCCGCGTTGGCTTCCTCCTTGATGGGCGTGGTGACGATTTGCGGGATGGGCGACACCGCCGCCACGTTGCGCTCCACGCTGGCTTGCTCGCCGCCGTGCTCCCCTGGGGAGGGCATCATACGTATCATCAAATCAGATTGAAAACAAAAAAAGTCTGCAAATTCTCCACTTAAACCCCATCGAGCACCGAGAACAGTCCGTGGCTCAGAACTCGTCTAAACGCGGCCTTCCGAGTCTCGACTGAAATTGGAAGCCCGACTATGTATATTTTCAATCTTAGTCGTTAAGCCCTCTCCGTTTGTCCGCCCGGAAGTCGGGAGAACGCGCTGTACCTACCGGCGGCGCGGTGCGTCCGTGCGTGCGGCGCGGCGGCGCGCAGCGGCGACACCCCCCTGGGCGGGGGGGTCCAAGTGGGGCTCACGGGACTGTGTTGCTGCTTCAAAAAGGGGCTGTCCAAGCGGCCTGGTTGGTTAAGGGGGGTCCATTCGCAAGAACGCCGCCCGGTATTCCGTACACAAACACACACACATACACACACACACACCCACACACCCACACACACGGGTGACCAGGACAACAGGCAACGCAACCAAGGAAGAAAAGTGACAGAACGAAGAAAAACGGACGTCAGTGTCGAGGGAAGAAAGTCAAAATGGAAATGGTTGGGGTTAACAGAGAGAAAATAGAGAGAAAGGAAAAGAAAGAAAGAAAAGAAGAGCAAGTTAGTGCATGCAAAAAATTCCAAATGCCATGAAATAGCAAAACAATAGCCCTCTCCAAAAAATAAACGATACATCTTTCAGCCAGAGAAAAGCACAGAATAAAAAGAAAAAGAAAACTTGGCCACAGGGCAAGAGGATGTGCGTTGTTGTCATAGCAACACATTTTTCCAGGGGCAATTTTGACACCTTTTTAATGCAGCCAAACCTGCAAAATGGACGGCCAAGACTGTATCACTTGCCGTTGCCTCCACCGAGGAGCTTAGCATTTTTGGGGGGTGCTTTGCACATACCACTAAGGTTATTATTGTTAACGAGCAACCGCGAAAAGATCAAACCACTGAATTCTGCCACGTGTTTTAAATGTCAAACTCCATTGATGCGCTCTTTAAACCCAACCGACACCAATTCAACAAAAGGACAAAAATCTGGGGGGAAAAAAACTAACTATACTAATACAGTCCATTCAATGGCACTTTTACTACATATAATCCTTATAACGCGTGATAATGGGTGTGTGAGTGTGTGTATGTTAAGATTCTCTCGCTACGTTTGTCCAAACCGTGCAACATAGAGAGTTGAATTTTTTTTATGGTGGCAGGAAATTGAATTTCTTCACTTCTTTAAGTGTGTAAACTCAATCTTTCATTTGCCAAACACCCATTTTTCAAAAGAGAATTTTTTTAAAAAGTGCAACAATTGTCTTTTGGTTCTCAACAAGCAGCTGTTGGTATTACTCAAAGTAGTATTAATTTGTATTTTTATACATACATGTCCAATACTAGTAAATATTATACAATTTGTATAGTAACACTGGCAAAAACGATGTCAAATATAAAGCTATAGGTTTACAATGGATTTATTTATCGACATTTGTACATTTGTAAGCGGACTTTTGCAATTTACCGGCGCGGTGGACGGCGACGGGCGAGCTGTCCACGCTGATGGTCATGGCTCGTTCCTTCTGCTTGAAGAACTCTCGCGGGTTTCCGGACCGCTGAGCGATGATGGCCTTGGCCTCCTGAACATGTAGACGGGATGGCAGGGTTGTTTTTAATTGAATGTAGTTAAAAAAAGGAAGAATAAACCACAACACGCTATCGTTTCAGCATACCTCCACTTCTGACTCCTTCTTGTCCAGGCTGAGGTCATCCAGGCTTAACTCTGCCGGCTAAAATAAAAACAAACAGATTTAGGCATTGCAACAACAACAAAAAAGTCCAGAAAGTGTATACAAGAAAGAAATGATAGGTAAGGGATTTTATTTAGTAAATTAAAAGCCATGGAATCAATTTGGGTGGTATTTTGGCCAAGCAAATACGAGTATCCCAGATGGCCTACTGGCTTTTGTGGGGGGGTTCAGCCTTACACGTCGTCTATTGGAGGTCTGACAAATGAAGATTTCCATTTTTGTGACACACTTACTAAGGTGGCGTGACTCTGCAACCTGTCTTTGGCCTCTTCTTCGTCCTGTATCTTCTTCCTAAATACAAAAAAGGACTATCATTTTTAGCATATTTTTCCATTGAGGCATTTACCGTATTGTCCGGATTTTAAATCACACTTTTTTCATAGTTTGGTTGGGTTTGCGACTTATACTCAAGTGCACCTTGTATATAAATGTCTTTTTTCTCAATGTATTTATTTAAAATGACTGGCAAAAGCTTATTAGGTTGTGTTTTTAGGCTGTATTAATCCAAAATATGTTACATCTGCATCTGGTGCGATTTATAGTCCGAAAAACACGATTCCAAAATGGAGGCGTTGTTTCACCTGTGCTCTTCGATCTGCCTCTCTCGCTCGCGGTACCTCCTCTCTCGGTTCTCCTGCTCCTTCCTCTCCAGCTCCATGCGTTCCTCCTCAAAGCGTTGGCGCTCCTCGGCCAGCTTCTTCCTCTCCTCCTCCTTCCTCAGCTCCTCGTCACGCTGGCCGGATAAAAAAAACCACGTTTTGGGTTTGGCTGCTTTTGATGCTGGGCTTTTTTGTTTGTTTTTGTTTTGATTGGAAATCAACCCACCTTGGCCTGCTCCCAGAATTCTTCTCGGTTGATTTTCTTCATCTCCACCTCTGCGTTGGTCTTTTCGTACACTGTGCCCTTCTCCCATGAAAAACAAACAAACAGAAACAAAAACTTTTTGTGGATGAGAGACAAAAATAACAACTTTATATAGAAAGTGGAGTGAATTATGACAGGGTGGTCAATTGCACTGCAATGAAATTAATTGTGGCATCAATGGAGATCGTTTTAGATTTGAATTGGAGTGAATCTTATAAGCTCATCCTTGATCTCATCTCATTTTCTGAACCGCTTTATCCTCACTAGGCTCGCGGGGGGTGCTGGAGCCGATCCCAGCTGACTTCTGGCCAGAGGCGGGGGACAGCCTGAATTGGTGGCCGGCCAATCGCAGGGCACGAGGAGACAAACAACCAAGCACAGTCATACTTAGGGGCAATTTAGAGTGTCCAATCAGCATATCATGCATGTCTTTGGAATGTGGGAGGAAACCGGAGTGCCCGGAGAAAACCCACGCAGGCCCTGGGAGAACACGCAAACTCCACACGGGTGGACCGAGCTGGATTTGAACCCAGGTCACCCACTGTCAGGTCGATGCGCTAACCACTCAGCCGGCGGGCCCCAAGAAAAAAAAAGCCCAAATGAAATGATAGGCTTGAAAAGTCTTTCTGTGAATTGGCAACTCCGCGTTGCGGAACTTTGCACACCCCAACCCGTCGGTCGTCGTACCACGTCTCCGTGTTCCTCCTCTCGGGTTTTGAGACGCGTCAGGACGGGACTGGCGGCCACCGCCGTGCCGTTGGTGAGCCGCTGCCCGATGGCGGACGGGTCAATGTCGTCCACGCTGCTGGCGTTGATGATGACGGCCACGCCCTGAAAAACCCACAATCAAATCTTTGCACATAGTATTTATTTTTATCTCTTATCACCCAATTGAGAACATTTTTTGTGTGCACTCTTTGGCGAAGCTTTAAATCTAATTGTACTGGTATAACGACCCTAACGGCATTCAATTCAATTCAATTCAATTCTTTCAATGCCACTAAACGTAAACCAAAGTCTGGTTCACATGCAAAAGAAAATAATGGGTTTGAAACGAGGCTAATATTAATTGTAGTGCTGTCTATTTTCCGTCACGTCATTCTGACTTTGAATAGAGCCCGCTTTTTGAAAACCTGGCCAAAGTTTACCTGGAAGAAGTCCGCCACGGTGGCGACGTGGCTGGCGCAGGCGCACTTCCTGGCGTCGGGCACATCGTCGCCCACCTGTCACGACCAGAGCAGACAAGGAAAATGGCAAACACGTCCATTTTTAGCTGTTTCTTTCTACTGCCGTGTCACAATACCCAGTTAATGAGGATGTATCGTGGCAAGGCGGCGTTGGGTTCCTTCAAGCTGCAGAAGCCGTACATGACCCGGGCGTTGTCAAAGGTCGGCGTGATTTCTGCCAGGCCGCCACCTGCGTGCCAGCGAGTCAATGCGGTCAGTGCGGGGCGAAACAAAAAAAGGCACGCCACATGTGGAAAAGAATGTACCTCCTGTAGACGCCAGGGTTAAATCATTGTTGTTGTCTTCGTATGTGTACAAGGCCCTGTAAACACAATGGAAAAATATAGAAATGAAAAAAAGATGAGTACCATTGTTGGGGTTGGTGGGTGTTTTTTTTTTTTTTTTTTTTTCTTGTGTGATTTTTATGCATTTTTAGCTGATGTGTCTCTCTTGGCTATTCTCCCTTTTAAATGACGCAGGTGTCATCAACCCTTGTCTGTGTGGCGAAACCCTGTGTTCTGGCATGTCTGGTTGTGGGAGTATTGCTTCGTGTTTTCCTGTTGCCGTAAGTATTGTTTTGCCTATTTGTCGCCGTGCATCTCCCCTGTTTAGTTTTTATGAAGTTAACTTTGACCCAGAAGTAATTATTTGTATGAGTATTTTGCATTAAAATCCCAAGTTGTGCACCAGCACTTACTTCCCTCTCCTCAATTTGGCTGCGCAGCCGAAGGCAATTCATGACGCAAACGTTGTTTTGAGAACCTACCATGACCTCCCCCCACACCGCCCATGTGACCGCCAACCCCCGCACCCCCCGACCCCAAATTCCGCCCCTGGCCATTTCCTATCATGAAGCTAGGATGTCATGCTTATATTTAGTAGGGCAATCCTTGTTAATAACATTTCAGTTTTACTGATTGTATATCATCTAAATAATGTATGAATGCTCCCTATCTCTGTTTCACACACCCACATTTCCCTCAGACGAGGTCAAATGAAGGTGGGAAGAGATTAAAATCGCCTGGATTAAAGTTGTGGCGTTGCATAACGAAACATTGCAAAAAAACATACAGCCCTTGGATATGGAAATGTGAATTATTATTAGAGTTAGCAGTATTCTAGTGATAATTGTAATATAAAACACGGCTGGTCATTACTGAATCACAGGAACAAAAAAGCATTTACACTTGCATTCACACCAATTAAAAGTCTTCCAATAATAGTACTTTTTAATTAGTGTGAGAAAATGGATTTCAAAAAGGAAGAAGGTTAAAGGATCAGTGAGAATTTCTGGCAATTCCGTCTTTTTCTTCTTCATGTAATTATGAATTCAAGTTGAAGGAAGTAAGGAATCATGCATTTGAAGACAAATGGAGACCACAAAATCAAGGAAAACAAAAGAGAGAGGAAACAAGACAGGTTCATTTTGAGATCACGCCCTATAAATAATTCTCTTTGCCAAGCAGACAGCTGTTTATTATTCATACGCATTCGACCTGACCCAGAAACAGCTCGAGGAAATGTGGAGAGAGTGCAGAATAATGGTCAAGTATCATTTCAACTGAAAGTTGATGAAGACCAAAAAAAAGAAATTAGAGCATGCGTCGATATAATAACAATAATAATAAAAAACAAATGAAACAAAGAAACAGTTGACCTATGTACAGTGACTGAACCTATTCTTGTGAATGGGCTTCAATTGGGCTGAATTTTGTTTTCTTCTGCAACTCCACCAGGAGGCAGTAGAGATTATGGCAGTCAAATGGGATCATTTCATGACTGCACTCAAGGTAGAAATGGATAGGACGTCTATTGCCGTCAAAGGCAGCCAATGAGATGATGAGGGAGACACTTTTGCTCGATACTTGTATTGATTAGAGTGAGTCTGATTACTGATGAGATGATCTCAACTTGATCTAAAAGGAATAACCAGCATTTCAGACTAAGGCAATATCATCTAATCAAATCATGATTAAAGGCTGTGCAATTTTAGATAAAAAAAAAAACCCATCTTTGCTTCAGTTGCCATGACAACATCATTAGTGTGGTCCAGTGAATGTTTGAAAAAGTTTGACAGAAGTGCTTGGAATAAGAACCAAAGAAAAATTGACTAGTTAAGACTTTTTGGGGAGTGTTTTTTTCCTTATATGTAGTTTTTTTTTGGAGTCATCTTAATTCTTCATCTTTTTTCCTACCATAGTTTTCATTTGTAACTCATGATTTCTCATGAGGAGAAAGTCTTGTACTTTTTGGGCATTTTCTTACTTAGACAAAAGCACATCACAAATCCTGGAAGCTGTTTTAAATAGTGGCGAGAAAATAACACGGCGTAATAAACCTCCTTTCCTTTAATGGCAAAAGTATGTGGCCGGTCAGGGGAGTTCCAGTCATACTGACGGAAAAACAGCCAAGTCACAGAGAAGTGAAGACAGCATTGTGTTATTTATTGAGGGAGAAACCAGCATAGCACAGCAGTGACTTCATGCAAAAGCAATGGAATGAAGAATGAAGGCTAAGCCAAGCACAGAGAAAAGGAAAGTCTGGCATCGGCAAAGGCCTTTCAATGAGGATTTTCTGCATGTGATCAAGCTTTTTTTGGTATCACAATAGACCAAAATACTATATATCTGCTCTAGTCCAAGTCCAGAACAGAGCTCTTGTCTTTCATAGCCATTGATGGGGTTGCAATGAACTCCCCAGTCCAAATGGACGTATATCACTGACAATGGCATCCCCTGCCATCCAAAATTTTGGCAAGGTTTTTCCCTAAAAAGCAAAGAAGTGATTGGTAATTCCTAATGACACGATGAATTGAAAGTGGTGTAATTTAAGGCTAATAATGGTGCATTTGCTACCCTTTAGGAGTGTGAGACTTGACCACCAGGGGGCGCGACACCATGCAGATCAATATGGAAGAGCAATGTGAGTACATGAGAAAGCTATATTCCTAGTTATTGGCAGATGTTCAAGTAAATTTGATTGACATGTTCTAATATTGCTTGCTGAATTCATGAAAAATGAGGTTTTTTTTTACATCACTTCTAGATTGTTTTTTTTTCTTTTTCTGAGGGTTGTTGTCTCGCTCTCCGATCAAACCATAAAACATCAGCGGGGGGCCTTTCTGCTTCTTTTCCCCGGAAAACGTCACTTCTCCCGCAGATGTTAAAATGAATGGAGCAGATGGGAATCTATTGCGCGTATCCCGGCCGGCCAAACCGCGGCCGACAACAGCGGCAGCTGAGGCAGCGAATTGAGGAACGTTTTTCCACTCATGTTTTCTGCCTGTTGTTTCATTGCCGTTCCCAAAAAAAGGGCTGACTAGCATTTGAACGCCTGCATGAGCAACGAGTCGGCGTTCCAAATGATTGGCTCATCTGAAATGGGCTGCAGAACAATTAAAAGGCCATTTTAAGGGAAAAAAAAGTCCATTTCTGACCTTGAACTACAGATTTGGACCAAAGTAAGGGACTTGAAACCAAGAGGCCGGGAAACTAAAGTGAAATGAAACCCCGGAGAGTCAAACAGAAGTTGGCCAAGTGCCTTTAACCATTGACACTTCTCTTTTTAGAGCAGGTTTGAGGAAGCCAAATTGGAATTTTCTTTCTCAAGTGCTATGCTAGAACATGAAATTGCTTATGGCTAGTTCCAAAAAAAGAAGAGGTGGTTTTGTTTGATTTTTCTCTCCACAAAATGCCAGTTGTGGCGCCTGGCTTTCCCTTGAGAGAGAGTCATTACCGGGCCTGGGTAATCCAATGCAATCACAACAGTGAGCTGAAAAGCACTGGAGCACCCCGGGGAGAAGCCGGAGAGCAGTCCATCATTCCTCAAATACTTCAAATACCCTCCGTTTGGCCACTCGCCCTCCCTTTTCTCACCTACGCTTGTTTCTCTCCCTGACCTTTTCTTTCTCACCACATTTCCAATCACGTCACGGATTTCAAAGTATATTAACGGCGGCTACCCGGCTTCCTAAAATGGGTCAAATCGATGGAAGCCATCCGCCTAGTTTTGTTAAAAAGGATGTTTTTTGTTGATGGCTGAAGTTTTTCAGGAAGAAATTGGTCAATTGAGGGTAGCCAATGCACAATTAGTAGTCTTTGCGTCCTGCCGGGCTCATGATGGACTTCCTGCAATTCCACCGGCGTCCGAGCGTGCGCAGTCCGCCGCCATTGTTGGGCCGTCGCCATGCGAGCCAATGTAAACAAGAAGGAGGGAGACCAGAATGTTTGGACTGTGTTTGAGCAGGACCTGATGTTTTCGGCCGATAGCCCCGTGCTCTTTTTTTCTATTTCAAGAGATTGTATACAATTCAGAAGTGTTTTTTTTGTGTGTGTTTTTTAAACAAAACAGGATTTCTGCCATTTTCATGCAGACTCAGAAATACAATATTTTTCCATTTTTTCAAAGTTTTAGATCTTTTTAAAGGGCAGACAAAAGAAAAACTACCTTTTTTTGCTATGCCACCATTTTACAAGGGTTATATTGTACGATTCTTATGTGTCTGGTAGTTTTGGGTTTATATTTCCTCATTTTGCGAGTGGGGAGCACAAACAAATGGCTTCCACGGCGGTAGACTTTGTGCCGTGGGAAGCTCAAAGTGTTTTGCATAAGTAGGACAAACAAAGTAGAAGTAAAAGCCGAGGAGGCAAACTAATGACTAGGCTTAAACCCCCCCAAACTATCCATTCCCAAAAGCAGGAACAAGGCTTGGCGGGCACATTAACAAACAACAAACAATAACTCCGAAATAGGAGGGAAAAAACAAACAAAGTTAAAGAGCAAACGAGATGACGAGGAACAGGTGGGTGAGGCGAGAGGCAGCTGAGGCACAATTTGGAAGGAACCAAAAACATTCCACAAATACAAAGCGTGGCATCTGCAGGGATTAGGGGTAAGTGGCCAATCAAAGACTCATTTATTGTCATTTTTCGATGGTTTCATCGAGGATTAAGTGTGAAAAATTCAAGGATCCGTTCTGCCATCTTTAACAAGAGGATAAGCTTCATTTGGATTTTCACATGGCGCCACCTTGTTTTTAACCACTTGCTCTCTTCCCTTGTGACGTGCCGCCAATTTAGAGGGCGACCGATCGTTAACCGGCAACGCATAAGGCTTCAGCTGAGACTAGTAGCAATTCTTCCACTAAAAGTTGATGCAGAAACGGCCATTTTGAGCCAGATTAGACGGGGGAAGTCACCTCCGACAGAGACGTCCGTGTAACACGAGGGAGTCCTCTTAAACAAACACATACACAAAAACAAGAACTCACACAGAGTCGCTTTTGTGAGCTGCCATTGCAGTTGATAGGCCGGATCAGCGTAGGCGATTTCCTTGCTTGGTCCCCCTTCACATGTTTTTTTTTTAATCCATGACATCATGCCCGCCCATCTAATTTGTGCAAAAAAAACAGACACCTGACCCCTGAAAGTAGTGGTTGATGAACGGCAAATTATCATCTTCTGCCCGCTGACCGATTTTCCGTCATACACTCCTGGGTCCTGGGTTCAAATCCAGGTCACTCCACCTGTGTGCAGTTTGTATTTTCTATCCAAACTGGCGTGGGTTTTCTGCGGGTACTCCGGCTTCCTCCCACATTCCAAAAAACACACTCAAAATTTGCCCCTAGCTATGATTTGTTGTTTGTCTCCTCATGCCCTGCGATTGGTTGGCCGCCAATTCAGGGTGTGCCCCAGCCTCGTGGCCAAAGTCAGTTGGAATAGGCTCCAGCACACCCCCTGCGACCCTTGAGTGGATGAAGCGGTTCAGAAAACGAATGCATGAATTCTCTTGTGGCGCAGGAACTGTTTTTAACGGACGCAGATTGCCGAAAGTAACATTTCCGACGGTTTTTCATCTTGAAATGAAATCAGCAGGCCGATTTTGCGAAGGTTGCCCATGTGATTTGCTTCCTGTGGGAGGGGACGACATCCTCCCAACGGGATTGCGCCTTCCGTGACGCGACCAAGCGGCGGTGGGGAAGAGTAATTAGCGGGAGGGAGCGGAGGAGGACGCCAGTGCAATTATCAAGCCTTTTCATATTGGCCTTGTACATGGACTCCGTTATATCATTAATGCTCGATACCCAATAACCCAAATTAATCACGTCCAATCAGATTTCCTCAAACTCATTTACCTCATTGTGGAATGAGGACTTGTCATGAAAAGGCAACAGGAGTCAATTCACAATCTTAATTCTATTAAAATGAATGTCACAGATTTGTTGCCACAATAAAAAACAAAACAAAACAATCTATTTCCACATTTAACTGGAACAGTGGTGGGGTTATTTCTTTTTTGATTGCTTCATGAAGTTTATGGTGCGGCTCGCTTCGCACTTTGCCGTGACCTTTCCAAACTCAATGTCCTTTATCGTATCCATTTGCCATTACAGTCGTCCATTTCCAGCGTTCCCAGTGGGGCTCGGAGAAGGACTTTTAACGGGTGACCCTAAATACGTCGACCGCCGTGATGTTCCTGAAGGTAAATGAATTCCTTGGGTGGGTATCTTCTCGTGGGGTCACCCTTAGGTAACTCGGAACCACGAGACGGTCTCTATTCCACATTTCTGGCAATGAAAATGTTTAAAAAATGGCGTATGACGTAGTAACATCAACATGTTTTACGGTGCAAAGAGAAAGTATTTTGTCAACTGGTAAGATCAGATGACAGCAAATAGACGTGAAACAAATGTTAAAGTACTATATTCTGTACGGTGCAATTGCAAAATTGCACGGATTTTGAACATTAGGGAGATCAACAATGTTAAGTTCTTCAAGCGTACGTCAAGCTTTCATCTCCCAAACGAGATGTTGACCATGTTTGCCACGGACGGAATGACCACGACGCACTGGCTAGAAGTCAATGATTTGATTTGATTCACGGGATTTCACTGGGTGTTCCAAATGGCATTAGTATGCTTTTCTGCGAGCATGCAGCAGCCTTTTAAAGGAAGTGAGTCCTACGCCAAAAAAAAAAGAAAGAAAGAAAGAAAAAATGTGGGTGGATGCTTTAGCGAGAGGCAGAGAGGCCTTCCAAGTGGGAGGACGCCATTGTAGATAACTGCGTCAAATCGGCTTTTTTATGGATATTCATCCCCCGTGGCAAGCAACACCAGAGACAATTTTACCCAAGTGACATTTCGACCATTATTCGTTCAATTTAGTAAAGAATGATCAAAGCATCTGAAAAAGTTTCACATCATCGAAGAAATCAAATGACCTCAACAATCAAAGCCCCCACAAGCAAGCCCTTCTGCTCTTGTATTACGTACTATTTATGTATTGTTTAGTAGAATTACTTTTTCTTTTTTTAAATGGACGGAAAACCACTTTAGATGTGACAATTGAGTCACTTTTTTAAAACCATTTTAAATGTATCGCTTAATAAGATGAAGTGCGTACAGAGAACATCAAAACAGCCAATTGGATTAAAAATTTGAATTAAACTGGACGGAAAACCACTTTAGATGTGACAATTGAGTCACTTTTTTTAATTTACCATTTTAAATGTATCGCTTAATAAGATGAAGTGCGTACAGAGAACATCAAAACAGCCAAAAAGCAGGCAGGCTTTGAGGAAGGGCGAAATTCATGACTCACATGCAAACATGTGCGTACTTTGTTCAGCTTTCTGCTTGATTTATAGACAGGCAAGACCAATCCATAGTACGAAAACTACAACAAATTGGACTCTATGTCCTCGCTGTGTCCCTATCTCCGATATTGTTTTGACTAATAGCGAGAGTGAAGCGGTTTGTGTACAAAATTCAAATCAACAGCATGACGGATTCTAAAGTCAATCTGGTTTAACGCAAACGTTCGCGTTGGATTGGCGAGGGCTGTCAAGTGTGTACGATGGGTCGCGGCGCAAAGTGGTGAGGGGACCCCCTTCCCCCTCCGGCCTGCACTCGGCCTACATCTGGCGAGCTCCCATCTCTGAGATGTGGGCGCCAAAAGACGGCTCTGGAAGATCTCTCCCGAGGTCTGGAAGCGGCGCATTCGGATGAGAGTCAAGAGTTCAGTCATGTCGCTTCAGTCCACGCTCCAGTGGTCCGCCACTGATGCTAAATGACTCGCAAGGCAGCGTCTCTCTCGTCTTTTTAACCACACGTTGCGCCCTTCCCCCACAGACGGAAGCGGAAAGCAAACGAAGCAGACAACCCGATTTGTTACCCCATGTGTGGTCATCGGTGCAAAGCCTTGAATAAATGTTAGCATTCGCTCAAACGGGACCAAAACAACAGAGGGTTTAAACTCCAACTATAAGGTTCCTATTGGCCACATGTGACGAAGTGGCGGTCCGGGGGCCAAATCTGGCCCGCCGCATCATTTTGTGTGGCCCGGGAAAGTAAATCATGAGTGCCGGCTTTCTGTTTTAAGATCAAATTCAAATGAAGAGTATAGATATATATTAAATGTCCTGATTTCCCCCCTTTTAAATCAATCATTGTCATTTTTTAATCCATTTTTTCTGTGTTTTTAGTTCAAAAATCATTTTGTAAAATCTAAAAATATATTTAAAAAAAGCTAAAATAAACATTGTTTTTGATCTATAAAAAACGGAATATTCAGGTCTTTTAATCCAGTTCTTTTAATCCATTTATAAAAAATATATCTAAATATTATATCTAAAACGGTCCGGCCCACGTGAAATCAAGTTTACGTTAAAGCGGCCCGCGAACCAACCCAAGTCTGACACCCTTGCTATTGGCCAATACTGCAGACTGTACACAGGTCCTTCAACATCAGGTTTTGGTGCAAACTGAAGTTACATCTAATGTCGTAATTGCCATTCATAGCGAGACTTAAAATTGTATTTCTTGCCCAAAGTGCATTGACACTGCTAATCTTTGCTTTCTATTTGACAGGAATACTTTAGAGCAGTTGCAAAGCGAGAATGGACCGTCCCGTTCAATCAATGACTCTCCCCCAAAAACGCCGACTGCGATGAATGCCTGCGGCGAAAGCGGGAAGCATTACGGGATCAAGCGGCGAGGACGGCGATCGAGCCGCCTAAAAGGGCTGCCCGGACGGCTTTCTGTCCTTGAACACAAATCAACCCAAGAGCGCCATCCATTGAATAAAACATGCCGCTGAATTGACTTCACTGACGGGAAAAGCAAAGGTAAGCATCCGTAAAACCGGTTAAACGCGTCGGGTTTTTGTATCCATTCAAAGATAATCCAAGTTATTTTAATAGGTTAGGTTAGAACTTTATTTCATCCCGTATTCGGGAAATTTCAGAAAGACACAAGACACACAAGACATTCTAGACCTAGGTAAAAAAAACTGGAGCCACACACAGGAAGTCCACAAGGTTTAACAATTAAACAATTATTCCAAATCCCTTTGCATACGATTCATAACAAATAATTGACATGTTAGCATTTAGTCTTTGAGAGAAAACACTTGTTAACGCTCATCTCAAGGGTGGAAAAATGCTCAATCGAAAAATGTCTGTTCGAGCCAATTGCCTGTTCAATTCAAGCCTAGGAATATAAAAAACATACTTCAGTAATAAAACACTTGAGCTCCAAACAATCCGTCAAGGCCGTTAGCAGCCGTCATAGCACTTTCCGTCTACGAGTGGGTGTTAACCAGAATAGATTTAAGGGTACTGACAGCTTTGTTCTCCAGGTTGCTCTGACACAGAATCGCTACTCTCATTTTTCAAAGAAAAACGTGTGCATAAAAAAAAAAAAAATCAGCCATATACATTTTTCACTTCATCATTTACACCCTCGCAAAATGACTGATTTTTTTCAAGGGCTTTTAAAAGTATACTCGGCTAACTATGAAACGAAAAGATTCCATTTGGGTGTTTTATTGCCTTTTGTTGGAGATGTTCTGAAATGGGCCGCAGTAATGGTTTGTTTACAGTATGTATGAGGTATGGGTATGATGACAATTAGGCTTTTGTCTAGTCAATGATGATGACAAGCCTATCTGATTTTATTTTTTATTTTTTTTATTTTTATAATATTTAGATTTTTTTTAAAATAAATGGATTAAAAGAACTGGATTAAAATCCCTGAACATTCATTCTTTTATAGATCTAAAACAATATTTATTTTAGCCTTTTTTAAATATATTTTTAGATTTTACAATGATTGATTTAAAAGGGGTAAAATCAGGAAATGTAATATACATCTATACTCTTCATTTGAATTTGATCCTAAAACAGAAAGTCGGCACTCATGATTGACTTTCCCGGGCCACACAAAATGATGCGGCGGGCCAGATTTGGCCCCCGGGCCGCCACTTTGACACGTGATGTACTGCATAGAACAGCAAGCACACAACTTGGGATTTATTCGGACGGCATAGGCAACATTTTCCGTTTCTCGGGTACTGGTACCGCCCCACGGGACGATTCCAAGCCGCCGTAGTACTATTTATACTCTCTCATGTCCAATGACAGATAGCGCTGCGTCACCTTCTTTATTATTTACATCCTCATTCAATCTAGCAAATGATTTCTGTGCAGTAGCAGCGGTTTTCAGCTGAAACGGGGATTTTAAGTGCTAGAAAGAAAGGAATACAGTTCACTTTAAAAAAAGCCATCTCTGCCCCCGACTTTCAGACGCCTTTGCTATCAAATGTTTTGTCGATTTCTGCAGCCTCTTTTTGGGTTCTTGACATCCACACCAGTTCTAACCGAGCCCGGTGACAACACACTCGATCAATAGTCTACTATTACACGGGCGATGATGTGAAGGTTCCGCGTTATCCGTTTATTGTTGTGACCATTTAGGCCGTACATTTACGGGTTCTGACTTTTGCAGAATTAAGAAGTATATCCACTGGACTCTCGCTAGTCGTTTGCAGATATGCAGAAATCCTGACCCCGAATTTCCGAGCTGCGAGGCACACTATGTAGTCCACCATCCCGCTGATCTATCATCTCAACACAATGTGTCGGGATACTGTTTATAAAGCAGTAGAGAGGGCGCAGAGTGCGTGCGTAGGGAATTGGGAGTGTGCGATGAGCTTTATGCTTTACATAATAGCCTTATTCTGTGGAACTCATAAACTCTGCCCCCCCTACCCCCCGAAAAAAACCCGACCTAATCTCTCTCCGTGCCGAGGGAGGGGCGGCAGAATTTGCGCCAACGAGGCAGGAAGATGAGAGCACTTCATCGAGCGGCCATTGCTTTCTATTTTCAGAGACAATTCAATCATTTCTTTTTGACGGGGCAACCGGTTCCGACGTCGATCTCGTCAGCGATTTTCTGCTCTTTGTCGGGTCCAAACTGGGAGGTTCGTGCAGCGTCTAGGCCGAGTGACCATGGCGGTTCAGTCAGTGGCGAGGCGAGGCCAGGGAAATTTATAGGGACAGCAAAGTGCTGATGACTTTATGCCTCCGGTTGGGACGTATTCCAGAGACGCCAACTCAATTACGTCTGACAATGGTGGATTGCAATGGACGCTTCCGTAAATAACTTTGGCTTTTCCTGTGCCTCGGACATTCTGCCGATTTCCGCTCAGCGTTTGCCACCCGTGCGTCTGAGTTCGGAAAGTCAGAGGTCGGATCAAGGCCTTCCCGTCTGGAGTTTTCTCCGTGGTTTTATGGAGGGTTCTGGCCACTCTGTCTTTTTTCCTCCAATCTGAAAAACCTGTAGTACGATCTTCAGATCAAGGGAGATTCTCCATGTTGCCCTGCGATTGGCTATCGACCTATCCAGCCTCTGATTGTATCTGGTTGAAATTTCGCCCTGCGTTCAGAAAGGACCTTTCCCAAAATTCCTCCACCGAATCGGAGGAAAAGACCCGTCTGAAATGTTCATGAGAGAAAAAACCTGTAAAGCATGATCACTCATCCAAAAAGACATTTTTCCCAAAAATCTCGCTGTTTTGCAGCATTTGGCTCGGCTTATGTCTCACCGCAGACGCGATGTGTCAGCCATACGGCGGAAAAGAGCGACAAGCGCAATTGGCTGGAGCACGCTGACGCCCAGATGGTCCAAGAAGGACGCGTGCAGCACCAACGGGAGGTTTTCTCTCTGTGCTTTTCGTCGTATGCCACCGTCTGTGAACGCATGGCATGATTCCGGCCAGAAACGGCAATTTAACGACAATAAAAGATTGATTTGAAATGAAATATTCAAGGTCTGGGATGAAGCTATGTACATTGGGTCAGCATTGTGCTAAAATAGCTGCGAGGCTTGAATTGAAAGCGATGGAGAGAGAAAAACAAGGAGCTTCGGGACAAAAGACGACATGAGGTCACCTTATGAACCCTTTTACGGAAATCATCCAAATCTGAAACCAAGCAAATTTCATCCAACACCCCCCCAAATTTCAAGACAACTCGCTGGAGATACACAGAAAAATATGTAACACGGCTTGTATCCAGGCAGAAGGCGTGAAGCCTGGGTGGAAACTACCCACAATGCCTCTGTGGACCAGCAACCCTCCCTCCCTCCTGTGAAAGCGCACACTTCACTGCAAAGCGGCAGAACGCTGAACTCAGCAAACAGCAGGCCGATCTGCCACCTCTCCTTTTCTCGTTATTCCCTCATTTTACTACTGGCGAGATAGTTTTCGGAGCTTTTGGCAAACGGGAATGAATAATCGACTCCGACGCGTTCAGAGACATCCGAGGGTCAATCCATTTTCTGCCAACGGTGAAATGTGACAAGGAAAATGAGCTCAGTGTTATGAGTCGGTTATGAAACAGGAAGGTTTACCGTATGATAGTTATGCGCGCGGCTAGAAGGCTCCTTGGTCATAATTCCACCGCCAAAAATGATAAGAAATAGGCAAAAGTTGAGGGAAGTTGAGAGAAGCTCGTACTTATTTGCGCCATTGTTTTGCGTCCTTTTGGGAAGTATCTCGTCCCAAAATAGAAAATTTCCCAAAGTGCTTTTCACCCTGGCGCAATAACTAAAAAAAAGGTCGACATCTAAAATGAAACAAGTTGTGGCTGTCGGATTGTTCTGCCACGGGGTTATGATCGGGATCATTCAGTTCTGGGTGCGCAGGGGGGGCTGGATTTTATGGACCTTTGTCTTTGTGACGCTACAGGACATCGAGTTGTTTCAAGATGTGCTTTTGCAGTGTTGCTTAACTGGTTATTTCCGATGAACTGACGGAAAGAATAACAATTGAGAAGTTTTCTTGGGAAAATATTGACTTTTACACGTATATCCTATTTCAAAAACACAATATTGTCATTTAGGGATTGGATTGAGTCAAATGATTTTTCCTCTATGAGACGATTTGATTTGTGGTTGTCTGCTCTGTGGCACCCCCAACTGCCCTCCCCATTAGTCTGGTATTTAACTGGGATTTGTGTGGCACGCGTGTGTCTGCGAAGCAAAGGATTTGGCTAAACATGCTCAGCCCCAGCGGGGGTGAAAGCTCGGACGCTGAGCCCCCCCAAAAGAGTAGAGACTCACAGGCCAGACCCCCGAACACCCCCAATATAATCTCTGCCGGGGTTGTCACGATAGCTAAACTACGTCCGTACCGACGACCTGGAAAATAGCGCAGTTTCCGTTTTTGAGGCGGAAAAAGGGCGCTTTTGTTTCAGGTGGGTGATTTAAGCCACTCCCTCTATACATTTCTTGCTTCATCCTAAAACCGCGCCTTGTTTTGTTCGTGGACGGAAGATGGCTGACATGCTGACATGCTGACATCACGTCAACACCAAAAATTCTTTCGTTCTTCAGTCAACTGGCCCGCGGGTGAAATCACTCAATGCACAGCCGAAGCCTTCAAAGGCTTCAAACAATACAGGTGGACCACCAAAAACGCGTGTTTTTGTGGGTCTAGTGCACAGGTGTCAAAGTGGCGGCCCGGGGGCCAAATCTGGCCCGCCGTATTATTTCGTGCGGCCCGAGAAAGTAAATCATGAGTGCCGACTTTCTGTTTTAGCATCAAATTCAAATGAAGATTATAGATGTATACTATATTTACAGATTTTTCCCTTTTTAAATCAACAAATGCAATTTTTAATCCATTTTTTTGCGTTTTTAGTTCAAAAAGCTCAAATAGACATTCTTTTAGATCTAAAAAAAACAATAACGGAATATTTAGGCCTTTTGATCCAGTTCTTTTAATCCAATTTAAATATATATATATATATATATATAAATATTATATCTAAAAGTTGACGTTAATGCGGTCCGCCAACCAACCCAAGTTTGACTTGTCCTACAACTCCATTTCCTCTCATTTGACTTTTATTTATTTTATTCTGTTTTTCTCTTCACTTGAAAGCAGCATTTATTCGTTTCGCTCTTTCGTTTTTTTCGTGGGATCGGATCCCGGAGGCTGAAAATAACAATAGCAGCAACAGGATTATTAGGTCTCGCTAGTTTAAAAAAAAACATTTGTATTCAGTTGTGGTTTAGAATACTGTAGCCTAATTTTGTAAGAGAGAGAGAGAGGCGTGTGTAACGCTAGCCGGCATCCGGATAACCACCGACGCAGCTGCTTGGATTCAACAAAGACAAAAGAGCCAAGAGGCCGCCAGAATGCCAAAGATGGGGATCAGCTGGACTGATGCGCAAACAAAGACGAGCCGCTTTTCTATCCGGGAGGCATCGCCAGCTAAACTGTACGCATTCGCCGTGAAGGACGACTTAACACGTACGTGTCATACATATTGTAGTTACATTACTGCCTCCCCTCGTGGTCAGGACGTGCTTATATTGTTATTTGGATATCCTCTTATCTGGGCAGCTTTCAAAAAGTCATCATTTTTTAAAATTCAATGAAGAAATTGAATTCAATTCCTATGCATTCACCGGGATATTTCACAGCTCATTTTTTTCAGATTTTCTTTCAAATCCCCCAAAAATGGGCCACGTGACGTTTATAGGGTCAAATTCGTCATTTGAGTTTGAGATGGAAGTTATCATTTTTTGTTACATTTCCAAAGGCAGTGGTCATGAAATTGTCCCAGCAATACAAAAGATTGGATTCATAATCTAGTTTCCGCGCAAATAATTCCTGACTCTTCAACCCCGATCACGTAAAACGCGAGGGCTTCCAAATCAGACAGACGGCTTCCTGGTATCGCGTTTGGACGTGGGCGCGGCTCGCCAGTGATTCTTATAGACGACATTCTAAGTCGGAGGAGTCAAGCTGCGCTCAGCCGCTTTGGTGCCAACTCGCCTGCCGGGGGGCTTATGGGATTGATAGACCAACGGCGGGGGATCGACATGACACTGGCGACGAGGCTACAATTAAAAAGTCCAGCTGAAGTGACTTGTTTGTCACACTGGTAAAGATGGCGGCTGCTGGGCTGGAGATTGGAAGTAGCTACCGATAAATTGCTTCATTTCCTCTGCGTTGCCGTAAACTGGCCTTGTCTTGAGTTATTTTGAAGGGGAAGTAAATTTACAGGCTGCACCCTGATCACTTTAAATCACAGCTATCAAAGTGCAGGCCCGGGGGTCAAATCTGGCCCGCCGCATCAGTTTGCGTGGCCCGAGAAAGTAAATCAACTTTCGGTTTTAGGATCAAATTCAAATAAAGATTATAGATGTAAATTATATTTCCTGATTTTCCCCTTTTTAAATCATCCATTGCCATTTTTTAATCCTTTTTTTTTCTTTTTGTGTTTTTAGTTCAAAAGGCATTTTGTCAAATATGTTCTGTTTTCCTCTTTAATATTGAACATAATTAAAAAAATATTTTGTTTCCTTTTGAAATGGAAAACAAAGAACCTTTTCCCTGAAAAAAAAAGCTAAAATAAACATTGTTTTAGATGATAAAAAAAGGAATATTTAGGGCTTTCGATCCAGTTTAATCCAATAAAAATATCTAAATATATCTATTATATATATATTAAAAAAAGCTCAAATAAACATTGTTTTAGATGATAAAAATGGAATATTTAGGGCTTTTTATCCAGTTTAATCCGATTAAAAAAAATCTAAATATATCTATCATATATACTTAAAAAAATATATATATCTAATATTTTGCGTTAATGCGGCCCGCGAACCAATTAGATCCCAAAAATTAAAACGCTGTCTGAAAATAATTGCAGAAGGATGATCTAACTCATAAAACAACAATGAGAGAAGAAAAGCCAAAATATTTCAAATAAAAGATGTCCCGTTCGCCCATCTCAATAAATGGACTCTTCCGCTCAGAATGTAATCAGCAGCAGACATTTTAACGGCATGAGCACACGTGGAGGGGGCGGGGAGCAAAAAGACATGAATATTTATGAGCAAAGCAAAGGACAGAGAGACAGACACAAAGGAAAAATGGCAGGCGCTCGCCGCTGTACGACGGAACATTTCAAAGAGCAGTAAAAATCATAAAGCGTCGCGCCGACGATTAAGTCGTAAGTCAACTCCGGAAAATACAGATTCAATGCGGCACTTTGGGTAAAGAGCTTTTTTTTCAGGTCAGGCGCTTTGCGCTTTCGCATCAAAATCCAATTGTTTGGCGACCTTATCTGCCCTTATCGTGGGATAAGAATTCTTTTCACTCGGCGCGGTCGGAGCGACCTGCCGAAAAATGCCAAGAGTTCACGTCGGAGTCACCGCCGCTTTCTAGGTTTCTTTCCGGACGTGGGTTTGTACACCCCGCCGTTCTCGAGTGACCGCACGGAAATGAAACGTTGCCTCGGAATCTGTTTTTAAGATGAGAAAAATATGTTTCTCCCACTTTGGCAACCGTGACGATCGACTATCGTAAATGTTGAGCGTTTTTTATTCTATTCCTGGCGTGATCGCTTGAAGTATTCTGCAATTTATCAAGAATTGTGAAGAAGATCATGCATTTGCTGCCATTATTGTTCTGTGCTGAAGGCAAAAAAACTCAATGAAATGGAACTGACATCGTTTCCGTCAAAAGTTAATCAGCTTGAAATGATTTTGGGGTTCGCCATACGCGTTCCGATCAAGGCCAACTTGTACTGCTGACCCAGAAATCACATTGAAAAAAAAGCCTTTTTGAAAAGCAAGCATACAGCGTTCCCCATTTAACGGCAGCCGTCCTCCGACTTCCAACCAACAATCAAATATTCTCCTCCCACATTCTCTAGCGTCAACGTCTGTTAACCTCATTTCCACTAAACGCGATCTTTGGACTGTCTTTTGACGGACAAAGACAAATAAATCACTTGACATCTTTTAGTTTGTCGTAGCAGAAGAAAAGAATAGCGGTGAGCAAAGCAGGGTTCATTTGGGGGCTCATCGACAAAATATTCCAAGCGGGAAACAGACGGATAAGACATGAGTGCCACGTGAAAAAAAAGAGAAAGAGGGATTCATCGAGCTTCCCGACAATTACGAGTGTCTGTTAGCAGAAGCTGCGAAAGAGGAAGGCTTTTCTACTGAGCTCGCTCTGAATCACACGGGCGACCATGCCAACTGACACGTGCGGGATACGAGGGAGGCGGTGGGGGGGGGGGGGGCTCCGTCATGACAACCATTCGCTTCGGACGGCCATTTATTATCTTTCAAAGGCCAACCATAAAGTCCCCCGGGCTGATGGTGACGTCACTAAATACGAAAAATACCTCAGAGTCAACATGGATGAGTGAGTGGCTTCATCTGGACGGATGCTTTTGTCAGTCAGAAGATAGAAAGATTGTTTGCCCTTATTAATGATTGCAATTCCCCTTATGAAGTGAGAACCTCCTGACTACTAGTAGTTCAAATTTGTCCTCTTTTCAGGACATTTGTAAACCTAAATATCTCCCACCCAGCGCATCCAATCAAATGACCTACTTTTGTGGTCTATAGAGGGCATTCATAACATTCCAATGATACCAAATTTGTTCTGCAGTATTCCAATGACTTCACATAGATTGGGGAATTTCAAAATAAATGCAACCCGGCACATAATTACTCACATATGGTGCACTTAAAAGTCTACAATTTTCTCCAAAGTGAACGGGGTGTCCAATCAGTATGCACTAAATTTGAGATTGACAGCTTGACATTGCTTGCTGACACGCTATATTTTTATAGTCAAAAGGGCGGAAATGTGGAAGCGCATATCATGCTTAATGCATGACAATATTAGCAGTCGCCGATGACGTTTTCGTCTGGTACTACTGACCGAGACGATCCGGATTAGAGCCGAAATGGGTAAAACCAGATCGGTTTTACAAGAAAACGTACTCAATAAAAAATCCCGTACAAAATTCTTATACGGCGTACACAATTTGAAATGATAAAAAAAAACCGTATGAAATACGGGATAAACGTACACGTTGACAGGGAAGCACTTTAATAAAATCGGATTGATTTTCCAGAGACAATGGAGCAGGATTATAGATTCTGTCGGCCCGAGGCGGATTGTATTGGATTGGCAACATATTAAGGCTGAAATCTGAGTTAAAAATAAGAAGAAGAAGCGCAAACGCATACTAGAAACACAGAGATGCACAGAGATGGGTTCAATCAAATTAAATGGAACAAACATTTGAATTCATAAAGCCTATCAGATGACGAGCGGCCGGCGCTTCGCATTCCGTCTCGCAGACAAAAGAAACTCAATATTCTCTCGAGGCCGAAAAGAAAATCGATGATACAGTTCGCGAGCCCGTCCAAAGAATACCGCGGTGTAGCCTTCGTAGCCCCAAGGCAAAAGAGTCCGGCACAAAGATGTGTCTGTTGCGCTTTTGTTGGAGTTAATAATCGAAAAACAAAACATTGGCTTCATTGGCTTGTGGTGCAGATGTTAGCCAAGTCAATGACAAAAGTCTTCAGTGTCTTTTGCCCTAAAAAGAGCCACACTTGACCCTCATGAACCTCAGAACTATTGGGCAGATGTGCTGAGCAACAGACTTACGGTTCTGCGTGGATGTCGCGCCGATTCCAAGGCTCTCGCCGCGACTCCATCCGTGCGTCCGTGGCGAAAGCTGGCTAGTGTTTCTATTTTTGTCTATGCGGAGGACAGATCCGGCGGCTTTTTAGTTGAAGTTGATGAGGACAGAGAGGAAAAATTCCAAATTTAGATCCAAGTATGAGCTGGATTCCCAGAAGTAGGAGATTGGGGGACAGGTGGGTTTGTTGAAGAGAAATATCTGGTGGAAAGCATTTGGCTAGGGAATGTAAACCTAGGAAATGTCACAATTCATTTGAAATGTGCTTAAAACTTTTCACGTAAACTAAATTTGACCTTTCAAATAAACACGCCGGGCCAATGCGCTGAAGAACGTAGGCAAATATTTGAAAAGAAGCGAGCCTTGAAGTCATTAAAGTCATCTATACGTTTCACAAAATTCGTAAAAACAAACTAGTCAACTTTCTCTCAAAGACCCTGATAATAAGCACAAATTGTCTATGGGTGGAAACAAGTAAATACCTCTTCTTCTTGAGCCATCATCTCCAACTTGTACTCTTCCAATATGAAGGAGCTCGAGTATATCAAATATCTTCAAGCGATTGTTTAACTTGATACGAAAGCAATAGCCCAAGCGAGCATTCCACGCTGTCTTTTCCAGCGTCTTTGAGTCTTTTGTTCAGTTCACCTTGAGTCTGCACAGCCTCTCTTACTCAGAATGCCTCACCGAATTGAACGAAGCGCTCAATTTTTCAATTGTTGTGTAAGGTAGCATGAAGCCGAGTCAAAAGTCCAAGTGGCTGCTTTCTGTCTTGTCCGATTTCAGCCCAGCGAATGACATCTGTGTCGCATCTGTCTAATGAGCAGGAAGGCCCGAAAGCACGTTCATTGGCGGTTCCTGTGCGCCGCCCGATCGGGAAGCTGACCTCAGCGCCGCACGCTGCCGGCTGTAACGCGATATCGTATGTTTGGGGAATGTTTCCTGCGGGTTAGGACCCCCATTAGAACGACGGATGGGTATTAACCGCAAAATCTTAGGAATGCCAAGACTGGAAGAAGCTGGTGATGTAGAGGAGAGGAAAACATCGTCCTTCCTGTGTTGGCGCCCCAGCTGGTGATGGAGCAATAGTTATTGATTATCGCTAATTGGAAAAGCAAAGAGAAGAGCACAATTGATTGGGCAGGCTTTTGCTGACGAACGGTGGTCTTTAAATCAAAGGCTACGGCGCGGTTGTCGATGAATGATGGCTCAAACACATCCTACTTGCCTACGACCCAATTTCTGGCGATACGCCAGGTAACTAAAAAAATGATGACTGACTCAAGGGGTACGCCTTATATGCGCACAAGACTTGCTATACTTTTTTTCACCAGTAGCTCTCGGCAAAGTAACATTTACTACTTATTGGTTATTTTCAGTTTTGCAGTAAGAAAACCACCATTACATAGTGGATGAATTAATTCCTTATGATATTGACCCTAATAATGTGCTTCTGATTCATGCAGTATCTCCGAAATACCACGTGCGATGATTTTTCTTAAGATTTTCCCATCAAAGTAATACATTTGTACTCCCTTTTAAAACCATGAATATGGAGGTGAAAATTGTGAATCAGGGGGCGTCTTATACCGGAGAAATCGTCAAATTCAACGATTTTAGGCAATTTTACGGGTGTGGCTTATACGCGGGATGGCTTATATGCGAGTAAATAAGGTAATCACTAATAAGAAAACTGAGAACTGACAGGCAAAATTGGTCACTTGATTAATTTGATGAACACAATCTCCATCTTGTGTCACCCGTAAGCAATTGTAAAGCTCATGGCGGGGGCCGATGACCATAATTGTCCCCCCACGACACCAGCGCATTGAAAACGTTGAATAATAATTCTCGATAAGCCTCTAATCTTGCCACCGGAGCAGCCCACGTGATTCCAAATAAACCAAGCCGGGATGCATCTCTTTGTGACAAAACCACAAGTTGATCTGATTGCGAAAGAAAAAAAGAATAAACTAAGACAAGAAACAGGAAGCAGAACTGGTCATCTTCTGACTTTTATGCTCTTGCCTAACAGGGCTGATGACTGCTAGTTCTGCTATCAGCGTAAACACAGCCTCACCCCCAACAAGAGGAGATGAGCGCCTCATCTGTCCTGTACATCTACCCCGCGTTGCCATGGGAGGGAAATAACGATTGGTTTGGGTGGGGGGTGGGGTGGGGAGGGGGTCCTGAAGCCATTCAACTACGCCCATCCAATCTGGAATTGCCCTGCTGTTACACTCGCTGAAATGCTGGAAGATTTCAGATGTTGCTAATAACAAGGACTCCGAGTGATAGCACTTCTTTAAAAAAATAATAATAATTCTTCTAACTAACGGACCTCTCAGATCTGATTTCGAATGGCTTATTTTCAGAAAATGAACGACGTTTGGTTTTTATGGTGGAGAAAAAAAAATGTAATGACATCCCAGCTTGACTCCTAGCTGCTTCCTGACATAGAAAATTGATCTTCCCATTGCTAATCCTACAAGCTGGGTTTGTGACCCCCCTACCATTGACTCCCCTAAACAGACACGCACAGTACTACTCAGAGCCCAAAGTCATACATTCCCGATAATTTCAGTTTGGAGTCATCTCCGGAATACTAACGGAGGAGTCTCGAGTCTGTTAGGGTGGACATTTTCAAGTCAGCTGTTTGAACAATATGGATGGCGTGCTTCCTTCCCGTCCGCCCTGGAGGACTGTGTGCTTACTGGGACAGCGGGAAGTGGTAGGAGGGGTGGGCTGCTAAAGGGGTGTTACGTGTTGTTCGGGGGTCAGACGTGTTTGGAAGTCTGCTTTTGTTCAGATCTCGTCAAGTGTGAAAAACGGGGGCAGGCCACAAGCCCGAGACGTCATCGCCATCATTTTAGGGGGGTTTCAAATACACGCCATTTATTATTGACTAGGAGAAAAACTAGTCGGTGAAATGTTGTCAAAGTTGATCGTTCAAAAAGATGACCTAACATTCGTAGACCAGAAAAATGAGGATTTCAATGGGAATGGTTAGATTGTAAAGGGCCACAAATGGGCTCAAGTTCTTTATGCATTGTCAACATTTTCCATTTTAGTGCCCATTTTGAGGCCCATTCTCAAATCAGCATCTTAATACCAATCTGAGCCAAAGTCTAGGAGAAACGTCGTTTACCCGACTTAACTACCTTAACCCAGCTGCTTACCGGTCACATTCAAGGACAAGTGGCTTACAGTTTAACCAAAACGCAGGCTGAAAAGTCAAACATGACCTCTGTCGCCGTTACCTGCGCCGTCGGGCGTCCCGGAGGAATAAATCATTTACAAATTACTCACAGCTGGAGGGAATCAACAAGCTACTGGCAACGGCGAGCAATGACAAAGCCAATTGAACGAAAGCTGGCGGGACATTTTTATGTTTACACCATTTTTCTTTCTTTCTCACTAAATCCGCAGAACAGATATTTTTATGGCCGGTTGCAAATCAAATTTGTGTCTCCCCATCTTTTTCCAATCAGTTCCCTCTCAGAAGTTGCACAATCCGTGAAATGGAACCTTCCCACTGCAATATCTTTTGCATTTTCTTCTTTGACCAGACCTGTAAAAATTTTATTTTTTAATCGGAGCAATTAGTAAGTATCCAGACAGGCAGTAACAACAACAGAGAAGTCCACATAAGTGGCCAAGATGTCAAAAGATTTCCAAATATGTCACTACTCTGAGACCGAATATGGATTTGTCAAGCCATCAAGCTGTCCGCGCTGATTTAATCGCACACATGCGATTGGTTTAGAATGTGGGCCTGCGTTTACACGGCAGATAAAACAGGGAACGCTCTCCTTCTAGCGCTATTGACGCTCATCGATCGTCCATCCGTCTGAACTCCGACAATTCAAAACACGTGACCTCTTCCTTAGTCCAATTTTTATTTTGCTTTCTTCTCAATGAGACCAGTCGTGCAAACAGCGGTCAGTGTTAGTGTCGTCGACGAGTACGTTAGGCCGTAAAAGGTGATAATGGAAGCCCCCTCGTAGACGCACAGACGCACACACACCTCCTGGCCTCGCCCTCATTTTGAGGATGACATTTATCAGTATTTCAGGCACACAACATTGTGGAGAAGAAAGTGGTAAATAAGTGCAAACCAAAGCTTCTCGTGGAGGTTTTGCAAAGCTCCTAAAAGTCACCATTCACTTCACGTTCTAGTGTGAATGCCTTTCCGTCAATGGAGGCGAAGATGGGCTCCATCGTGCCCTGCGCATCCTCCACTCACACACACACACATACACGCGTACACAAAAAGAAGCGTAATAGAAGGGCATCCGACTCACCAGTCGGTGTCGGAGGACTCGTCGATGACGTCTTGGTAGGCGGTGAGCAGGACCAGTCTGTTCTTGGCGAGATTCACAGCCATGTTCGAGCTCGGCGGAGCATCCAGGCCGCTGCTGATGGAGGACGGGCGCGGAATGAGAGATTCTGACCAGGAGGAGGAGGAGGAGGAGGAGAGAGAGAGAGGAGGAGGGGGAGGAAGCCATGACTAGTGGAGACAAAGGGGACGTCACGGTGTCAGAGCGGTCCTAGTGCCGAGCTTTAAAAATGAAAGGTTTAGCCTGCTGCTCTCTTTTTAGCCATTTGCGCTTAAGGCCAGAACTATTTGAAACCAGGACTCTCACCTAGACCTGAATCAAGACTTTTTGGGTTGTCGAGATGGAGGCAAGACGCGTTAAAGTCGCGTTGTTTGATCACGTTCTGATGTTCGGTCCAGTTGAACTTAGGGTCACTCGCTGCAAGGCCCAATGGAGTGGACCTAGGATCTAGGACCTAGGATCTAAGACCGGTATTTAAGACATCATTTTAGAAAAAATAAACATGGAGTAAGTCATTCTTTTGTGGGATTTCTTTACGAGGGCATCCCCCCAACCCCCCGGAAACATTTCTACGAGAGACCTCCCCCATTGGCCTGCGATGGTGGGTCGGTTGCCGTGGTAACCTGCTCGCCCCGCAGCGTCCAAGCTCACACAAGGGGTGGCATTCTCCCACAGACCTCGGCGGGCTTGGCTCCGAGCCCGCATACCTACGTGGTCGAGGGGGACGTAGAATGGAGAACGCCTCCATTGACATGTCACGAGATGTCGTCTTCCAGTTTGGACAGCTCAACAAACGGACAATCCGGCGTCCTTCTCAAAAAGACATTTTCCCTTCATAATTCAGCCACCCAGTCGGGAAATCATTCCAATTAAAATGCCAATGATTGGAATGCTATCATCTCCGAGTGGCTAGGCCTTGCTCTTGGACTGCTAATGCTAACCAGGAATAGGATTGGGATAATTCCATTATGAGACTCATTTCAGGTTTTGGGTTGGACTTCTAATGGTGGCCACCAAAAACATTTCAATCCAAACTGGAGTTAGGTCACGCTATTTCTTTGTTGCCATTTGAATTTTCTTTGAAAAGACTCATCAGGGAGACTTAAAAAGATTCTTATCAGCCTTGAAAAAGTGAGCTGCAACAAAACATTTAGTCAAGTGCCCAAATGGCAAGTGATATTTCCTCAGCGCTTTAACTTGCGTTAACACAAAGATCCTCTAAAAACAAAGCTGTATAACGGGCTAACTCCTTTACATTATCCCAAACCTGAACTCAACTTTGATTCAAAATAAACAATTTCTCAATGCATTTCAGCACTTGCCATAGAAACGACAAAACGAGTGATTTGAGGCACTAAAAATGACACTTTTCTAACTCCGCTCTCATTTTGACTGCTAATAAATTGTGTGCAAAACCTCCCGATATTTCGTAGGATTACTGACAAAACTCACATACTCGTGCACCAAAACAACCTGTCTCATCTTAGTGCAGTCAGGTCTATTCTGGTCCTGAACTGTGCCCAGTCAGCTCGCTGCTACCTTTCCATCCGTGTTACAGAACAAATTAGCAAAGTCGGACACACGCTTGGCTGCACTAAGAAATGAATAACACGTTGAAATATGGTCAAATTTAATCTGTCAAATGACTACGAAGAGCGCTTGTAAATCCTCAGATTGAGGTCACAGCTTCTGCTAAAGAAGCTTAGTTACATTTTAGTATTTTCAGAAACTTGTCTTTCCTTATTGGAGCACTTTTGGAAATGTTTGGGTAATGCTTCACATGATGAGGAACCCACACGCGTCACTTGTAAAATGACTGGCTTGATATTCTTTCAAATCATGACATTATAGTCAAAATATATTACATTTTGAAGAAAGGCAATATGACAAAAGTTTTGGCCATAAAGTGCTATACCCATAATCAAACCATCTCCAATGTGATTTTGTATGAATTTTTACAAGCAAAGATTCACAAATTTGGACACTTGACAGTTCAGTGCATATAATTCAACTTCATAGTAAGAAAACAGCAACTTTTTCAAAATATAATTATGCAGTGTAACTAATGCATTGAAGAAACTTTTAATTCTTTGAAACAAATTTGGTATTTTTCTTGCTAATGATCATGTTTTCCTTTTCTAGATCATTGAAAATGAGACAATTGGACCCCTAACTAACTTCCCCCAATCTCTATTACAATTTAGAGTATTGGCAATATGTCTCATCAATGCAATTTGCCAAATAGTCAGCCATATTTTTTTGTGTATTTTAACTGGTGGTTTTGTTGAAATGACTTTCCCAGCTATCCGTCCATTTTATTCCAAGACTGTTGTATTTCGCCATCTTGTGTTCTATTTTGGTAAACGGCCAGAATCTCGGATCCAGCCGGAAAAATACTATATTAGATTTTATCTTGGAGCATAAGGATGGAAATGTATAGTATATTTTTGTCATGTATTCCTTTCAAATGTGATGACATAGGGACATGAGCAATAATTTGATGTTTAGTTGTCTGCTTTCCTATAATTTTTTAACTCATTCCCATCTTTCAATCATTAGGCACATTATTTCTTACAGTTGAATGAAAGGCCATTTGAAAAATGAAATTGTGTCACAGGACGAATATCAAACAATTATTTTCTTTCCTATCTGACTCACTTTGGGCATTACTGTAGTACTGTGTTTTACCACTTGATGACAGTGCAAGTTAGATGGAAAAAATGGCTCCAAATATTTGCAAGCTTTGTATTATGACTGCACAAGTTGAATTCCATTGAATAATGAAGCAACAAAAACAATTCAATTTCAGCATCAGAATTCAACCTTTATATGTACCCTCAATGTTTTCATAGGTTCTATAGATGCGGCAGGTCAACAAATCCTACCACTAATATTTCCTGTAAACAAAGAATCACGTAAGCATTCGCCCATATTTTCTCCGTCGTAACCAAATAGAGAATTTAGCCATATTTTCCACTCCAGAACTCTGGAGCTGCCATTGGGTGCATTTTTATGCTCTTTTGTGATTTGACACATGAGGAAGAGGAAGAGGGGTCACTTGAGCGTGAACTCTGAGGTCAGACAGCCTTCTTTCATTCCTTATTTTGAAATCCCAGCGCGACTCCAAGTCAAAACACGTCTCCGAGGCTTGTGGAAATCCGTCTCAGTGCATCCATGTGTTCCATTTTTATTAGCATGTCTGCAAGAATTGCCCACGGTCACGTCGTCGTACCTTGTGTTTAAATCGGGGGTGTCCAAACTCATGTCCGCAGGCCCATGATGAAAATATCATTGAATATGACCCACAAAAAACTCAATCTACGTTCTGTAGTGATTCAAAAATACAGATTTAAAGACCACCACTCCTTTTTTTTGCCAATCACTGGACGTTTTCTCTTTGTTCTGAACAGTTTGTTTCAGTTCAGTAGTGTAAATGAATATGATTACTCGCATATAGGCAAAAGTTAACTGTCCATAAATCCATTTTTTCATGTTTTAAATACAAAAAAAATAGTTTCCAATATCCTATACCTGAATGATTTTGCCATGTATCCTATAACTCATTCAAAGTCATTGCCAGTGCTAGTGTCCAATTCATTTGGACTGGGAGGGCTTGCAGCCATGGTTGCAAATGGAAAAAAATGACTATTGAAACCAAGAAACAAAGGAAAAATAAAACATCCATCTTCTTTTTTAACCCCCTGTCAGGATTATTAGTTCTACATTATTATATATTTGCTTGCAATTAAGAATATGCTTTGGTTTTGCTAAATGAAAACCTTGCACTTGTGCCTATGTTTAGGGCAAACGTACTTTTCTCAGGTCCTTCCTGTCATCCCCGGTTAGATTTTTGTGTATGTGTGTGTGTGTGTGTGTGTGTGTGTGTGTGTGTGTGTGTGTCATTCAGCAGGGACACCAGCAAGTCTTACAAGGTGTGTCAGGGAGATAGATCTCGCCGAGTCAAAAGCCCTCGGCGCCGCGTGTATTAAGGTTAATTTGAACTGATTAGATGAAACAGGGGAGGAAGGGGGTTGTTGCTGTGAGGAGTCTAGCCCCAGTTCTATTTTTTAAGTGTCTGCTGAAGAATAATGCGTCCAATCAGATCAAATGTCTCCTTTTGAAGCGCTCCTAAAAAAAGAACTTGACTCAGCTCCTCCCGCTCCAAAAACATTCAACGTCTCATGCTGTCAATGGCACTGAAAGATGATCGCTTACTCCGAAGACCAGCCAAATTCTCCCGCTCGCGGCTTGCCAAGCTAGCAATTGTTAACGGCGCTATTCTATCATGAACTCGAGAGTCTGCCAAATAAAAAAAAGAGTGACAGATAATTTATGCTAATCCCTCTAGCAGTTGTCAAGACATTTCACAAAAGACTAAAATGTCTGCTTGGGGTGGAAGGTGAATTTATTCTTCTGGGAAGAAAAACACCACCATGACCATTTATTTGTTCTTATACAAATTTGATATACTTTAAATAGTGAAAGATTGAAAGCATGGGTTTTAATATACTGCTCAGATAATGATGCTCTATTGAATCCGATAGTGTTTTTGTTTTGCTGTTTGTTTTGTCAATGGCGCCGTGATTACAAATGGGGGTGAAAAGGAGGTAGGCAAAGTCAATAAAGAGGCGCCTTTGCTAAAATGAAGCCGAGAACAGAACCTTCCAAGAAACGATTAGCGGCTTGGATAAGCTGACAGCTTCTATAATGTGTTTGTGCTGCTCACTGTAGGCTGGAATTTTGCTCAATGTCGCTCAAGTAGAAGAATAGTTAGCAAATGATGCCAAATGACCTGGAAAAAAACAATAGTTGGATTTTAAAAAAAGAGAGAGATGCTACCAATAGCATTCCCTTGACTTGCCAACACTTTAAATATAGCAAATGTTTGTGAATTGCTAGTTCTCGTCATGTTTTAGGAGTTGGACAATATCTAGATTTGTTGTCCGTGTTGGAATAGGATTGCAACTCTTATAGATTTTATTCCTAACTGGATTGTTCTTTAAGTCTTGTTTGTTTTCCATTGATTACTGGGAATTGATTATGAGGGCCATGCCTTTAAAATCAATCAGGGGGGGAGGAAGTGGCATGATCAATGTGTTTGTTTTTGCATGTTTGTCTTCCAAATACAGATTCCAAAAACAATTGAAAAGTAGATACATATTTTTGTATGAAATACGTAGGTGATTTGGATTGGTGAGAGCCTTTTTGCTTCTTATGTCAAGGTCCCCAGCGAGCGCCCTTGAATAATCTAAGAATAGTGTGATTTTCAAAGGAGATATGCAGCATGCCTCTCTCTCCCGGGAATGAATGCAAATGTTTGGGATAAATTCCTTTGTTTCTTTGAGAGTGCCGCCTATTTTATGAGCTTTCCGCTCCTTGCATCTCTGTTTTTGACACCCAAAGCAAAAGCGCTCAAGCGTTGAGGAGACGCATCTTCTGGCGCTTTTATTTTTCCACTTTGTTTTGCATCAAATGGCAAAAAAAAACTTGCTTCCACAAAGTTGAATCCAGAATAATTTACCCCCCGTCCCCAGAAAACATTCCTCCTTTTTTGTGTTTGTTAAAAAAAACAATGTAGAAAAAAAAACTGAACCGCTGGAGTCGCAGGGGGTGCTGGAGCGTATCCCAGCCGTGCACAAACATTGACGTTCACACTCATAGCTCATGGCAATTTAGCATCTGGTTAGCCTAGCATGCCTGTTTTGGGGATGTTGGAAGAAACCGGAGTACCCGGAGAAAACCCACGCAAGCCTATGGGGAACGTCCAAGACCGACCTGGGATCGAACTCACGACCCCAGAACTGTGACCCCCAGAAGAGGAGCCACTCTTATCCTCATGTAAATCAAATCACATCACTCAAACGACGTACACTTTTTGGTTTCTTTTTTATTTATTTTTTTACCTGATGTCGGAAATGAAATGCCGTCGTGCGTTCATAATTCCGACATGGATTTTTCATCTGAAGTCATACATTTTAATGCTAGACTAAACTTTATGAGAAGGCTTTTTTTCCGGGTGTAACCTGCTTGTTTTCAGTAGATCACAAGGGAGGGAAGGACGTGCCCCATATTCCAGTCAGTCAAGCGGGTTTCATTCATTGGCTGCCATGGACGCTGATAGACGTCCAATCCATTTGGATCGCATTCAGCACTATTGGGAACGTTTTAGTTTGATCTGGCTTCACTTCGATGGGTTTTGCGAGGCCGTTCATTACTTATGAATTCAATAAATCATCATATTTTGTGGCATGTGATCGGATATATTTTATTTTGTCTAGTAGAGAACACGCCACTCAGTTTCCACCTTCAGATCTTGAAGGCTGGTTCAATTTGGCGGAAAAGCATTTGAGTGCAAAGAGCTGTCTCCTTCACAATCGAAATGGAAAATGTAGTTGAACAATCATATTTTGATGGGTGAGATGGCTGCAATTTAAAAAAAAAAAACCTCTTTCTGCGCTCACCCACACGCCGACTCAATTTAGCCATTGTCTGTAATTATTTTTCGATCCACTCACTGGCAGAAATGTGTTAATTTCAGCTTTTGGATCAATAAGAGCTCCGTTTTGAAGCTGAAGCGGCCTTTACGCCATCTTTGACGGACGCTATTGAGCCGTATCGACGACGAGCGCAAAACTGTCTTAATGGCGTTTTCGGGGAATGTATTAAACACTTGGCGCGTGAAGCCAAACGGCTAGATTTATTCGCTCGTTCTTATTTTGCTTACGCAACTGTGTGATTTGATGATCTGTTCACAATGAGTGACGAGGAGCCGAGAAAATGCCACATTTAAAGATGAATGAATAGACTGAAAGCCTTCATCGTTAGAATTTATCTATGATTTTAGTATGAAAAACTTGAGGATGATGACGTCTACCGCCATGTGATACGATATTATGTACACATTTAACACTTTATGGCCAAAGGCATTGTGAAACATTATTTTACTCTTCCATGTATGATACAGATTAGTATGTTTGAAATGTTGACTTTTTTTTCTGACTCTATAAATGATGACATGGATCAATGTTCCGTGTTTTTTGTTTGGATTGTTGCTTAACTTGAATCCTTGCAAAGTAAATCAGTCATTTCAAGATGATACAATGCTGATTGTTTGGACTGAGTGACCCAGAGGTCAACAAACAATTCCGGGTTTTCCTTCCAACCTCTAATGAGGACACCTTTGCACCAAGCTGGTCTCTTCCCAGTGCAATCAGTGGATTGCAGTTTGCTACTTCCTGTTTTGCCACAACCACCGTTGGTCATAGTGTATCCGAGTTTTTATGATTACAAAATATCGGATTGTGTTCTAGCAAAATGCATTTGACGCTCCTGCAGCACATGGTAAGCAACCCAAACGGATTAAACGCCCATCGCCGTCGATGGCAGGCAAAGTTGCACTTTCGAAAAGACGCCTAAGATGAGAACACGAGGGGAGAGAAAGGACATTTGCGAGCGAGCGAAAGGACGATAGGAAGTGCGATTCATTGGACGTGGTCTATCCATCGAGTTGGGTCCGGTCCGGTCTCGTCCCCCCCTCCCAGCGAGCGTGAAAGAGAGGAGGGGCTTCACTGTACGGCTTTTCTCCATCCCTCTCACTCACATCTTGTGACGAGAGCCGCTGAAAAGTACGGCTGCTGGAGAAGAATGATGTGTTGGGAAGCGGTCGGACCCAAGTGGACCACCACCGCCGCCACCGACAAGGGGGGCGTCGCTCCCACTCGCTGACCGCCTGCAGCGTCCGTTTCCCGGCGAGGATGAACGTGCGCCGCGGTGCTCAACTTCCAGGCGTAGACGTTTCAAAGTGACTCAGGTGAAGAAGATTACTGGATGAATGGATCGCCCTTTTTTCCGCTTGAGGAGAAGGAATTGACGCGCCGCCGCTAAGTGAACGGCTCACTATGCCACAATGGCTCCGATCCAATATTTGTTTCTCTGTGGACTTCTACACGCCAAAATGAGCGATGGTAAGACACAAATGATGATTATTATATTTCGCCTCATGGATTTCGCTGCAGCGAATTTCCTCCCCAACACACGATGCCGGTCGCCTGCTATTGTTGCATGTGAAAATTTTAAATATTCATAGCACGTTTTGGGCAAACTTGAAGGATGGCTTCACGAAACAATTGCAAAAGTGTTACAAAGCGTGTCACGTTAAAAAAAAGAAGAGAGAAATGCGCATCTTTTGCCAATATTACTCGGACTGGACTCTGGGTCAATATTTCATTTGCCAAGTCGTGATATTTGACGTCCTGCGGTAATCACGACTAATGTGGGATGGACTAGGTGCTCACTTTGAGATTTGACGTCTGCAGGTTAGTCATAAAGATTAAAATTGTTTTGCGGAGGGGCTTTTACACTGCTGTTAACGTTGCCCACCCTCGACAGCGAGGCGTTCCTCCCAGTCCCAATGGACGCCTATCGACGTCGACGGCACCGTCGTTCGCTCCCAAATCTCCCAGTTCAAACAAACTGGACATCTATGGTTGTCAACGGCAGCCAATGAGTTAAACGCCAGGATTGTCCTAAACCAAGTGTATTGTTCAATTTTTTTGTTTTAAAGAAACAAAAGCATATTTAGATGATTCAGAACCATGGACAGCTCCTGCTTCACAGCCTTACGAAAGAAAGAAAGTTCCTTAGAAGCACGTTCTTCGCTTAATATATTCTAGGTCAGATGTGGAAATGAATGTGTCATCTTTTTATACATTTGTCCATTTTTTGGTTCATATTCGTATGTTAGGGAAACAAATGCCTTTTTATAAGCCCTCTTTCTGACAGTTTTGCATAGGAAACCCAGCTATAAATGCAAAAGAGGCAGCCAATGTAAAAAAAACTAATAGTTCTGAACTAATACGGCAGCGAGGAACATCAAATCATATGTCCGAGACGTACGTTCATCTCCTAAAAGGAATTCTATCGCATTACCGAGCCTGCGAAGAATGAGCGAGAGATGACGCCGCTTTTCTAATGTCATCGCTAAATGATGTCACGTCCCGACTAAAGCGCAATTAACCGACTTTTCGGGGAAGCGCCAAGGTCGAGCGTGTTCTGTTCACTTTTCAAAACATTCTTTCACGATTCAGCTGGCAAGTGGCAGAGTTGAAGATTGCTCACCTCAAATTCCAACGCTGCCTTAAAAGCGTGGTGTGTTTAAAATAAAGTTGTCACAGGTTAAAGGTCAAACAGATGATACCTGGCCACGAAATTCTGAGGTGGTGTTTACATACACGACAACATTTGTGTGTAAAAGTGTTTATAGGCGAGAAATTGCACTTTATTGATGGCGCATATCTCTTTTGATGTCATGTTTGCACGCTTGTCTTAGCATACTTGATCACAAAATGCGATGTTCTTTTATCAGGACAGTCCTTCATCAACATATTTGGCATCTGAAAAAAATACTAAAGTGGAGAATGGCATACGTCTCCATTGTTACTGTACAAAATGAAGCATCTGATGTAGCATTAACAAGAACAACATCTTTGATTATTTGATAATACGGGTTCAACGGCTGTTACGACTCGTCATTTCCTGCACGTAAACGGTTCCTTACTGTTCCATCATTGCAACGGGATTTCTAAACGTGAAGGTGCTTTGCCTGAGTGCACTCTTTTTTTGAAGGCAACTACACAGTCACCTCTAGAGTCAGCTCTTGTTAATGTGTTGGATTTTTTTGTACAAAATCTTGCAGTGGACGAAAAGCTATGTGAGGGAAGATTTTGTAAACTAAGGTGTCCTTTTTCCCCCTCCAGGTTCTCGTCTTCGGCAAGAAGACTCCCCTCCCCGTATCGTGGAGCACCCCTCCGACCTGATCGTGTCCAAGGGGGAACCGGCCACTCTCAACTGCAAGGCGGAGGGCCGGCCCGCCCCTACGGTGGAATGGTACAAGGACGGCGAGCGCGTGGAAACGGACCGCGAGAATCCCCGCTCGCACCGCATGCTGCTGCCCAGGGGCTCCCTTTTCTTCTTGCGCATCGTCCACGGCCGCCGGAGCAAACCGGACGACGGCAGCTACGTGTGCGTGGCCCGCAACTACCTGGGGGAGGCGGTGAGCCGAAACGCATCTCTGGAAGTGGCACGTGAGTTTTCCCGCTGGCGCGCCGGCCGCTTTTCCCCTAAAACGCAGGCTTTTCACGCCAAATTAACCGTAACATTTGGCGGCTTCGGGATCCGTACAATTCATCTGTCATAATACGTGCCGCGTCGCCTACTCGCTGAACCTTCCGCTAAAGCGTGGGCGTGTGAATGTGCGGGAATTTGCTTTGGCCCCGTGAGCGAGACCTGTTTGGGTGACCTGTTTGAGTAATGTATGGGCAAGAGCTGAGAATGGCTGCGGGCCAGGGGGAGAGGCAAAGGGAAAGGGGCCCGGGTTTTAACCCGGCAAACTCCTTTTCGCTATTTCTATTTGCAAAGAGGCATCCAGTCGGGGGAGAGGAGCTGGGGGCTATTCGCATTGCCATTATGTGCTAAACTGAGCTGATTTCTTGCCATGAACAAGATGCGCTCACGCTCAGACGCGCACACACTATCACCACAGATACTTGCGAGCACGCATCAGCACGCACACTTGTTTCGTGGTCGAGTGAAACGATGCTAAATTGTGTCATTGGGACCTAGACTGGAATTTCTCCATACCGGCCAATGCTGTGGTTGCACTTGTAGGACGGCAGATTGGTGAAAAGGTGTCTTCTTTATGGGTTGGAATGAAAACCCGCATCCAATATGGCCTTTTGTGGAATAGTTTGCCCACCCCTGTTTTAGAGGCAACACGAATATCTCCAAATTTTTGCCACGCATGCTGTTACACCATCTCTAATTAGTTCTCTAAATGATCATGTTTCGATACTACTGATAGGCATCCAAGTTGTTTGGAATGGGAGGGCTGGCGGCGAGCGATGGTGAATATAACGGCTTCTTTTCACGTGACTTGGTCTCAGTCTGCAGACTCGGTCTCAGTCTGTGGACCTCCTCTGTGTGGCTCCAGTTTTTTTTACCTAGCTCTACAATGTCTTGTGTGCCTGTCTTCCCGAATATGGGATGAAATAAAGTTCTCATCTAATTCCCGAGGGCCATGTTGCTTGTAAAATTCAAAAATGTACTCGTATTACGACCAGTTTTGGTTGCGATAATCTCAATTACTCCTCATGAAGCAAGTACTTCTCATCGTGCGTGCCGGGGGAGAAGCCAAAGCGTCGAAAAATCCCGATTCTGGGGAAGAGTTTAAAATTAAGCATGGTCTTAATGATGCCCTCGGGGTCGTGATATATTTATTGACCTCTGCTCGTTTAGCGTCTTCTTCTGCTTTCCTGTCGTCGCCTTCTCTTCAGTGTTGAGCATTCCTTTGAGCCGTCCGACGCCGCGGTAAACAACATTAGCCTAATTGGCATCATTTGAGAGCCCACGCTAGGCTTTCCCCAGGCATGAAATGGTGTTTATCCCCCCCCCCCCCCAAAACAACCTCGCATGGATGCAATCGTTTAGTCCCACCTTGGTGCGGTACTTTGGACGCTTTCGAGCCGTGTGGATGCCGGATTAAAACGTTTTGTGAATTTGTTTAGCCCTTTCGGGGACGGCGGCAACGCCGGTGGTTGACGCTTAAAGGTGTTAACCCTTTGCGGGGCAATCGACTCGGTTTGCTCATTTGCCGTGACCGTGTGAAAAGTCGAGGAAGAATTCCAGCGGGAATGGGACGGTGGCGAGGCGCCCTTAATCAGGCAATACGCTCACGCCCGTTGGAATTATCCAAAGTGTCTTGCCTGCCAAGTCTGTGTGTTTCTAGGCAGATTGTCAATGTTTTCTGGGAGTTGTTGATGTTAGCCACATTGCGCCATCTGTTGCCAGTCAAGCTTGTGTACTTACAGTAGCCACTCTTTATTCGCCGTCTTCTGGATTCTTGAGGTGGAGACTAGCTTGATTTCAAGTTTGATGCTGTTTCAAACTAGATCATTTTAAACAAATGGAATCAAGTGAGAATATTTAGTGTTTTGACTGTTTTTTTTGTTCACCTTTTTGTCTGTTATGAAGCGACTGTGATCGATCACATGAAAAGCCAAAACAATTTATTTCACATACATCGAGCAGTGGCGTCAATGTTATTTGAAGGTGTGGCCTTTTCCCATTCGTTATTTAGCGCCGGTAGCCCTCGAAATACCGGAAATAGGCTTGTTTTGATCTGATGGGAGTAAAAATCTGATTCTCTTGGCGCGGTAATAGTCATTTTGCGCCTAATATGCTCACGTCAGTATAACGGTAAGAGTTCATCTAGTACACAGGTGTCAAAGTGGCGGCCCGGGGGCCAAATATGGCCCGCCGCATCATTTTGTGCGGCACGAGAAAGTAAATCATGAGTGCCGACTTTCTGTTTTAGGATCAAATTCAAATGAAGATTATAGATGTAGTATATTATATTTCCTGATTTTTCCCTTTTTAAATCAATAATTGCAATTTTTAATCCATTTTTTTTCCTTTTGTGTTTTTAGTTCAAAAAGCATTTTAGAAAATCTAAAAATAAATAAATGAAATATTTTCAGTTTTTCCACTTTATTGAACATAGTTTAAGAATATTTCGTTTCCTTTTGAAATGAGAAACAAATGATTAAAAGACGTTTTCCCTTACTAAGAAAAAAGCTCAAATAAACATTGTTTTGGATCTATTAAAAAACGGAATTTTTAGGGATTTGATCTAGTTCTTTTAATCCGATTTAAAAAAAAATCTAAATATTATATCTAAAATGGTCCGGCCCACATGAAATCGAGTTGACGTTAATGCGGCCCGTGAAGCAACCTGAGTTTGACACCCTTGATCTAGTACCTGAAGGATTGATTTAAAGACTGTTGCTTCAAAAACTTGAAATATGACGAATTCCTCTCTGAAAAGATGTAGTCATTATCCATCCAAGCGTTTCCTGCCGCTTCTCCGAGGTGGTTCCGTGGCGATGAAAGAGTGGTATGTGACAGGGGGCCAGCATCTGGTGATAACTGGACCATACAAACTCCTTGGAGGTCTGCGCGTGATGAAGACGGCAAAGTTGGCTAAGGGCTAGCATCTGTTGTTCACTGGACCATGCAAACACCTTTAAGAGCCGAGGTGTATTTTCTTACAGTTGGTTGGGGATGAAAACATATGCCCGACGTGAAAAAGCATGCAAAATGTTTTCGTCGCTCGTAGCCTCGTTCGGCGTGTGTTGGAAATTCATTATGCAACGCGAGAGGCAACGATACGGATGTGTCGAGCTCACCTTTCTGTCTACGCAAATGGCTATTCTAGTCCAATTTGGAATCCCAGGGTTGGTGGACAACAATGGCAAATGGTTACGCTTAGTGTTTTGTGCCAATTCTAGCAAGGTCGCCCGACCGAGCGTTTTAGCGTGAGGCCATCGCGTCCTTGTTTGGAGGAGAAATTAAAATCTTTCCATTTATTTTTTTGCAATAAACAATGTTAGACTCCCTTTAGCCCATCGAGCACTCTCCATAGCATCTGCTTTGGATTGAGATACTATGCACGACAGATTGTCGGATTTAATTTGCGCGTGCGGCACAACCTTGTCTAAATTCATTTTTTTTAACTTTTCGTAACACTGATAACAATAATACAGAGTGAAAGTGTAGTGTTTTGAGTGCTAGTTGCCAGAGCGATGTCATTCTCAATTGTTGTGTGCCAGAGTACAGTGTATTTTTATAAATACTGCATTGTGCGATATATACTATATTGAGAGTGTCAATCATTTTGGGTTGGTCATTATAAAAGTAGCCCGCCAGGCAAAATGGCGTGGTCACCTATGGTGTAGCACATTAATGCTTCTAGACAGGATCGACTGGGATGGGGGATGAGCTCCAAATGGAGAAAAAGCCCCAATTCCAAAGCCATTTGCCGTATTCGGCACTGCGGACAGCGCCGCGGATCTGTCAATACAAAGCACAGTTAGCCAATCGCCAGCGACTCGGTCAGATCAATAAGTAAGGCCGTCTAGACTAATACTTGCCCCCTGGAAACTGGGGTAGCGTACCATTTTTTTACAGTTAAAATGTGTGTTTTTATCCCCCCCATATTTTACAGATCAAGTTTCACAGCCGTACTAGAATAGCACGCCTTCTAATTTTCTCTCTCTCATTCTATACCGCTGACGACAAGCGTACGAGACGATGCCGTATATTTGATATCGGCGGTTGTAATTAAACGATGTGACATATTAACATTCTATTTTGAAATATGACTACATAGCCCATTTTCGATGAGTTGGCACGGACTTGAAGTACTCCATTAAAACAAGTCGGCGGGCCCGCGGCAAATTTATCGCCGCTGTCGTCGCTGGAACGTCTTTGGTACGCTGTTGCCTGGGGATTAAGACAGCTTTTATAGGGATAATATTGTTATTAAATAAAACATTAAGATGCCCAATGTGCCGGGTGTTGGGAAAGATATGAAATGACTTTGGGTTTTGATAGTTACCCGCCATTAAGCCCATTGCAAGTGGTACATTGATGCGTACGTAAACCCAAAAGTGGCTGATTTGGGAACCTGGATGATCCGCGGGTTTATCTTCTAGTTAGTGATCGGTAACGGGAGCATCTCCAGCCAGTTGGAGGGTCTCCGTTGTTTATTATTCATGCGTCCTCTCCGCCAGGCTAGACAATCTAGGCCAAGGGTGTCAGACTCGGGTTGGTTCGCGGGCCGTGTTAACGTCAACTCCATTTCATGTGGACCATTTTAGATATAATATTTAGATTTTTTTAATAAATGGATTAAAAGAACTGGATTAAAAGCCCTGAACAATCAGTTTTTATAGATCTAAAACAATGTTTATTTTAGCTTTTAAAAAAATATATTTTTAGATTTTACAAAATGATTTTTGAACTAAAAACACAGAAAAAAATGGATTAAAAAATGACAATTATTGATTTAAAAGGGGGAAAATCAGGAAATTTAATATACAGCTATACTCTTCATTTGAATTTGATCCTAAAACAGAAAGTCGGCACTCATGATTTACTTTCCCGGGCCACACAAAATGATGTGGCGGGCCAGATTTGGCCCCCGGGCTGCCACTTTGACACATGTGATCTAGGCCAAAGCACCGTTAGAGACGCTAAGTGTCCCGCTGCTGACTTCCGTTGGTCCATTCATTTTTCCCCCCCAAAATACCCGTAAAAGGTCAACATCTCCCATCCATTGCATCCTTTGATTCATAAAAAAAAAGTCGACAGCAGACTAGCAACAAGCCTCTCTGTGAGTGGACGGCTATCTGGAAGCTTTATTAATTCATGGAATTGGCTGAACGCCGAGTCTTTTTTCAGACGTCTTACATGAAAGCACCTGTTTTTTCGTGTTTTTTTACCTGGATGTTTCAAAAATACATGCTTTATTCAAGACGAGTGCAGACTTTCCGATCTGTAGTTGAGCGCCGCGGCTTTACGAGCCTTTTTGCATCTTGGTTTTTGCGGATGTGCTACGCTTAATTTATTCGGGCTGTGGCGAACCACCCTGAGGTTGAAAACACTTTATAGAGTTGTCCGCAATCACGTGCCATGTCATTATACTTGTTACTGCCTTTTTTTTTCTTCCCCTCTGAGGACACGTTGTTTTTATGGGCTATTTTCATATCGCGGTTCCGCCTTTTACTGTCGTGCGCGGCGCGGAAGGAAAACTCTTAGCGTTGAGAGCGTTTAACGTATTTGAGCAGTGGTGCACTCAAAGGAGTCGTTGTTGTGTAGAGAGGCGACGTGAGCAGGAAAGCGTGCCGACAAACACAGAAGTGTAACAATGCACATTTAATGGCTTCCAATCTACTGAAAAGAATTCCAAGCAGATTCAAGGAATGCTTATCTGAATGTTGCCCTGACCTTTTCAGCCATATGTTTTTATCTTTTTTTTTTAATGTTATTGATATCCGATCGAATGGGACAATTATTGGCGTCAATAGCACTCGTGAGTCAAACGTTGTCACCCAAGATTTTTTTGCTTTTTAATAAACCTTAAGATGAATTTGGCAATGAGGTATTCGTCACCATGCTTCATTGGTCATCTGTAATTGCAGCCAGTGACCTTTTGGATGGCAGTTATTTACAATCGCTGACATGGACCAAATTTAGCCCGTGTTGTTTTCATTTTGGAGCAACTCAGTTGGGTGTGGTCAATTTTGAGATATGTATCGGAAACTATGGGCCAAGATTACTTTTGCGATGAGTGGACTAGTTGTCTAGTGCAAAGATTCAACTGGTTTACTGTTCTACTACTCCAACTACTCTAACTTTATGATTTTAGCTAGAAATGTGCAGTGGAAAAGAATACTCAGACAATTTTGACTATGTATATTGATGTACTATGACCAATTTTCGCACTACAGAACTGAGAAAATGTTTAGCTTTCCCATAATTCCATTGTTTCAAATAACAACAGTGTATTGACTTTTTTTGTCAACAATGTCTCCAAACGATTGACTTGTAAAACAGGCGTGGAATGATCCGATAACCGCGGCAGCGCTATGGCCAGCTACTTGACCGAGCGGCAGCGTGTTTTTTCTTTTTTTATGGCGCGTGGGACGGCGCCCTCACGGTTTGTGGGTGAGCTTGGCGTCATGCTCCGCTGCTTCATGTGCCCGAGTGCGGATGTTTTCCGCATGGGGACCGAGCGGCGGCGAGTGACCAACGCCGGAATGGAGCGTGCCTGTGAGAACAGATGTTTGCCGCCTCTGTGCGTTTGTCATTCAGGCTTTAATCTGGCCAGTCAAGGGCATAAAAGGCACCGCGCAGGGCTATTTCATGCACGGGGACCCCAGCTGTCCACCCACTTGAGAAAGTCCCAAATCTTTAAAGTGGGGCCCAACACGGCCCAAGTCCAGTCAGTAGGAGAAAGCTGACTGGCCTCACTTTGTAACGGCCTGAGATTTAAGGCCGCTTGTGAACGGTCAAACCTGTGGAGATTACGCCCGGTGTTTAAATCTGCGCAGATTATGCGTCCACTTTCCCAGATTGCTCACTTTGCGTGATGAATACGCCACGGTTCCCACGTTGACTCTGTCGGCGGTGCGCCTCGCCCTCTGTGGGTTTCCCTCTCAATTCCCATCTGTGGTCCTGGGTTCCTGAACTGGACCTCTATTCTCTCCATGCTTCTTTCCAGATCTTTCTTTCTTGTCCTTGGGGCCTGCGGCTATCTCCCCGCAAGTGATGTTCTCCCAGCCAGATGATGCGTGCGTATCTCTTGTGTCTTCTTGACGTTAACTCACGTCGACATTCGCACAGCATTGTGGGATTCTGCTCTCGGTCACATTTTGTGTAATGATGAAAATGATGATGGCGACGAGGAACTTGGGGATGGAGAGCGACACTGCTGGTTATTATTATTTTTTTTTTTGCCCCAGTCTTGTCTTCAATTTTGGCCAGTCCGTTCAGCGGAGAGAAGATAATGAGGGTTAGTGGAATGGTTCAAATCCAACTCGGATGTGCTTATTTTCATTTCCTGGTGTAAAGCACGCGTGTCTCGTTTCCAAGACCAACCACAAAAATAAGTGTTTTTAAGGGGGTCTATTTAATGTTATTTGGACTTTTAAAAGCCTTTCTGTCCGTTTATTTAAGCAATAACATTTCATGTATAATCCTTAGAAAGCGTGTTTTATGGGTGTGAGTGAGTGTGTGTGTATGTTAAGATTCTCTCGCTACGTTTGTCCAAACCGTGCAACGTAGAGAGTTTAAATTTTTTTTATGGTGGCCAGAAATGGCTGTCAGATTCTAATAGACGATTGCATTTCTTCACCTTCTCTAACTATGTAAACTCAATCTTTTATACTTTTTTGTGATGATACCCATACCATGTTGTGATGATAGTTTTCTTATAAGACATAACAACCGTCTTTACTGTCTCAGTAAATGTGATGGAAGACATCTTCTTAATTTTAGCCCCGTCTTTTTTATATAGCAAAAGGTAGATTAATTCACTCCAAAATGGCGAGCGATGGCCATGTAAGTTTCCCAATCCTCCTCCTCACTCAAAAAATACTCTCCAATTGTAACTGGCCTTTTTCCCCCTCTTTTCGTGTTGTATTATCATTCCTACACTCTAAAATTTTCATTCATATTTAGCAGATCCAACCCGCGATGTGGTGAATCCGTGATAGTCGATCCGCCAAGTGGCAAGCTATTACTCTACTATACATGTCCCCATTGTCAGAAAGCATCCCATGCAAAAAAAAACTAAACTTGTGCGCAACATTTGCTCATCGCAAATAGCGGTTCCTTGCACCGCCTCGAGGTCTACCGGGTTCAAAGAGACGTCACGTGACGGGGAATAAAAATGACTGTAAATAGATTGCATTCTCTTGTTAATGTGCACAGAAGGGTGAATTTGTTGCTAGTAAAAATAGAGTGAGAATCAACACATTCAGGGATAGACGCGGGGGTTGGGATGATTTGACTAACGCTGCAGAGAGAGAGCAGGAGCGGGGTTACCACTGCCTTTTTGCCCTCCAGCGCCGTCTCCCCCTCGTTTGTGTGTGTGTGTGTGTGTGGTTGCAGTTAGAACGCTGCTGGTAGTGTGCATAATTCAGCATCTCTATGTATGCAAAGCTGTGTCAGTGGATATGGCAGCCACAGAGAAAGTCTTTTTTTCCGCCGCACCCTAATTAATCTGCCAGAACCGTTTCCAAACGCTCTCAGACGTCAGGAGAAAAAAAAGCTGGATTTTCTCGGCGGCTGCCGCCGGTCGGAACGTCAACCGAGGTTCACGGCCGACAGCTTTCTGTCGGAGCCAGCACGGACGCCCGTCGAGTGGAGACGGCCATGATGGATTTTGAGGGAGAGACCTTGAAAAAAAGTCGGATTTGTGCCCAATGTCCACTGGGATGGAGACTCTTTGGTGACCGACATTTGAAAGCGTTTATGGTCGTCGGTCTTTCTTTGGCCTGGCCTCGGGAAACGGCTGCCAATTGATCCTCTCGCGAGTGTCGTGGGTTTCGCTCGTCTTGTGTCGCTTTCAGTCTAAGAGCCGGACTTGTTGAAAAGGCGTCTCCTGGGAGCGGCTAATGGAGGCCATTCGTAACCGTGCGGTCAAGTGCTGTCACCCTGGCCACTTATGAGGGTTTTTTTTCTTTTTCTTGACACGGACTCTGCTTTATTGAGCTTTGACTCAACTTATTGGCTCATTTATTTTACTCTAAATGTAGCTTTACATGCAGATCGGAAGAAAAACCTATAGGCTTGGCTCTAACTCAGGGGTAGGGAACCTATGGCTCGGGAGCCACATCTGGCTCTTTTGATGGGTGCATCTGGCTCTTTGCTAACCTGTGAGCTAAAATATGGAAATCGCTGGTGACAGAACTGAGATATTACATCTAGAACTGCTTTAATTTTCATTTTTTTTGCAGTAGACTCTTCTGGAATGCATCCTCTCATGGATTAGCAAAAGCATAAGAATCTTTGAAAAAATAATCATTTTTTTCCACTTTAAAAGTGGTGAAATTACCCCCCCAAAATTGAAAAGGCACTCGTTTACGTGTGTATTTTGACTTTTAAATTCGTAGTATGGCTCACAAGGAATAACATTAGAAAATATGAAGTATTTGTGGCTCTCTTCATCAAAAAGGTTCCCGACCCCTGCTCTAACTAGTACATTTTTGTTTTACTAAGCACGCATCTAATTTTGCTTAATATGAATTCATTATAATCTGCTTTAAAAAAGATTTATCTTTTGGTTGATCCTTCATCCATATTGTCCCGGTTTGTTACCGCAGAAATTGTGATTGCAATGAGAGAGGTTTCCAATTTAATAGCTACGGTTTAATCTAGGTGAGTGCGTTGTCGCCATAGACCCCGCCCCCCCATTAAAATTCAATTCCTTTAAAGCTTAAGAGCTCTTTTCCGTTGCGCCAGGACCGCCAAGTGCCAAGTCGCTGAACGTTTGCAGCTTTGCTTACCGAAGACGACACCACAACAGCACATATTCACAGGCCTGTAATTGAATTATTGTGACATGTGTTCCAAACACATATGCCCACTTAAGAGTGGGATTAAGTGGCAGCAAACGCAAGTTGTGCTTCTAAAAAAAGTAACCTGGGAAGGGCAAGTTTGCGGCGGCGTGCTGGCCTCAGATAACCGACTCCCGTCATGACTCAGCCGCAAAATGCCGTCACTCGCACTCCATGATTTTCCACATCAAATGCGAATATTCTTCTTGTCTTCTTATGCCTATTTGACTGATTTATTCATGTTTGCATCAAGAATTTATTGCTTTTTTTATGACAAGATTTGATGACTTATTTAGGTACTCCGTGTGATACACCCTTAAAAAGACAAAGTGTATTCCGGGCTGGATGGAGCAGTTGGAGTCAGGGTTTACGTAAACCAGCACATTTTTTTCCATCTTTTCATGGTTTATACCTTCTCTTAACATTGACATTTCCACTTTGTAACATGGTGTCTATATAGGTATATAAAAAGTGAGCCTTCAAAACAGTTACCTCGACCATTTTTGAGATGTAGGTCATCGACATGATAACCTTTGTATGAACAAGGACCAATATAATGGCATATGTCCTGATTTGACCGGACAGAAATGACATTTTGAAACACACGGACTCTTACATATTAAATTCGCCATCTTAAAACCTGAAATTAGACTCACCGTGAGCCAATTTTGAGAGTTCTTACTTCCACTTGTGGACGACGAGAGTAGCAGCCGACGCAACGAGATGTCCCTTATTTGACGACTGCGACAAATGTGTCAATCTGGAATCCACAAACATTTGCATTCTGACTAATTAGCAGTGACGAGACAATGACCGTCTTCATCAAAAACACAACGTCCTTTGTCTCCTTTGTTAGTTCAACGAATCATTGATTGGAGCCGACTGCTTGTGCAGACACCAAAGTCAGCCAGACAAACAACGTCTTTATCCACCCAACTTTTCTCACCGTCCGTCTTCGACAAAAAATATCGGTCGGCTTGCACGACGTTGACGTTAAATGTGGCGCTTTGTGTTCTCACTCGCTTCGCTTCTGCCATTAGCAGCTCCCCCTAAAGCACAATTGTCAAAGTGGCGGCCCGGGGGCCAAATCTGGCCCGCCGCATCATTTTGTGTGGCCGGGGAAAGTAAATCATGAGTGCCGACTTTCTGTTTTAGGATCAAATTCAAATGAAGCGTATAGATGTATATTACATTTCCTGATTTCCCCCCTTTTAAATCAATAATTGTCATTTTTATCCATTTTTTCTGTGTTTTTAGTTCAAAAATCATTTTGTAAAATCTAAACATATATTTTAAAAAAAGCTAAAATAAACATTGTTTAGATCTATAAAAAACTGAATATTCAGGGCTTTTAATTGAGTTCTTTGCATCCATTTATTAAAAAAAATCTAAATATTATATCTAAAATGGTCCGGTCCACGTGAAATCGAGTTGACGTTAATGTGGCCCGCGAACCAACCCGAGTCTGACACCCCTGCCCTAAAGTATCCCACGATCCGAATCCAAGGTGAAGTCGGTCGTCCCCCATTTGCTGACACTCAATTAATCCTAATGGCTTCTGAAACAAGGCCGCCAAACAAACATCTCATCCATAAAGGACTCTTGGCCATTCCATACCACTCAACGCCGCAAACTACTCCCTTGGGCCAACTCCGTTTCCGTATTAACGTACGTGAGAGTAGAATGCTCGATCATATAACGTCGCTTCTCCAATTTACAAACGAACGCGACGTCTATCGCCGTCGACGGCGCCGAAACATGTCAGAGTTTGTTTGTTTTGTTGGAAGGATCACCGCATGCGTGCAGGTGGCATCTGCCACGGGTTCCTTATCACCTCCGAGCACACCCGCTTAACTTGAAGCCTGAGCCTGTCCTCTTCTTCATGTCTCCACATCAAAGTCAGACCCCGCTTGGTTTGGCGCTCATCTCCCCCATGCCTGCATGTGTTTGCAGCCCTCCCCCTCTACCTGTTCTGCTTTTCAATCAAAAGCTACTCCCCTAATACCTTGTTGGCCAAGAAAAAACGGCTATCATATCTTGGCTTGCAAAGCCCTTTTTGCAGTTTGGACAATTGACAACAAGATTTCAATTTCAATTTCTTGGTTGCAGTAGCAAGACACACAAGACATTGTAGACCTAGGTCAAAAACTGGAGCCACACACAGGAAGTCCACAAGGTGGGGACCTGATATATACCTATATATATCTCTATACCTATAAATAATCCTGCTCTGCATTTGGACTAATGTCTCAAGATCTTTATCAACTGTAGCGTACTGTCCTTTTTTACGTGATATGACCATCCATTTGCTTTCTACCTCTCGTATGTTTCTTTGCCCACGAAATAATTGTGTTCTCATTTTTAATTAACTGTGTGCAGAGATGGAACATCTCTGCATTGCTAATTAAAAGTGTGCGCTTTAAGTACATTGGACAAGTAAAATGAAAAATGGTCCTTCTTTGTCTTCCTCTTTGAGTTATAATGCTACTTGTGCCAGTCTACATGGACTTCCACGTTATCATATCTTAGCATGAACCACTTTTCTTTGAGAGTTGATATGAAATTGTGTCAGTTTAAGATTTTTTGGGTGGCTTTTACATTTTAAAGGGGATACGCTTCTGTTTTCTACGTCTTTTTTCTCTTTAACATTGTAACTCACAACATAAATAATACGTAATAACAATTTTCCTGCTGCATTTAGATGACATTTTAGCCATAAATCTATACCAGGTAATGTATGTAGCCAAGAGAGTAGTTCAGAAAGTTGAATTTTATTTATACTTTTTATTATCCATATCTGGACGGAATATGAAGTAGTAATTAGAAATTTGATGCTTTGTGGTAGCACCTTGTGTACAATTTGTTAATATTTCATCAGCCTTTTTAATGATCATGCGGATGGCATTTGAAGTAGTCCTCAGAGATGAATGAAGTGTTTTGATGGAAAAACCTAGATTGGCGTCATGTGGTGCGCTTTAAGGAGGAGGCGGCTGGAACTTCTGCGACCGCTCAATTCTAGGAAACTGGAGAGAAAGAAATACGTAGATAAAATTCTTTGGCTTGGATACGAATGCTAATGTTCAACCACAAGTGTTAAATCAATTCCTGAATAGTTCTTCATCCATATGCACTTTTGGTGATAATACTTCTAAACACACTCTATAAAATAGCATTGGTGGTTGAATTGAAAAAAAAAACCTGTTGTTTTCAATTAGACTATTATACGGTTTAAAGGAATGCATTAGAATTTAAAAATATATTTGAGATGAACAGTGGGAGTCACGTGGATGCGGCGCATAAATGACAGATTCTGGGACGTCCGTCTGTCCGTCTGTCGTCTGTTTGTCTGTCCTTCAGTCCCTCATGGCTGAAATTGACCCCGGCCACCCAAGCAAGCAACAACATTAATAACTCTAAGTGGATAATGCTCTAGCTGGAATTCCGATCAAGGTTTAATAAGAGCCTGATTCAGTTGGCCGCCAGAGACCGGAGCCTGTGTACGTACGTGTGTACGTGCGTGTGTGTACACGCCTTTGTATGTTTGAGCAGAACTGCGGTTGAATCCAGACGACCTCCGCTGACATTTTGACTCCATTACCAAAGCCCACTGACGGCGTAATGCGCCCTCGACGGTATCGTCGGAAAGCCAAGGTAGCCGCAACCGTCTCCCGCGTAGGTCCAAACCACCGCGGCACCACTCGCGCTTGGGTCGACGCCAGCTGACAATGGAGGACGACCGCGATTTTGTCCTCACTCGGTCTCGCACGTCAACACGTCGGCCTCCGCTTGACCGTGATTGATTGCGGATGTTGAGACGTGGAAAAGACACCGCGGCGCACGTCTCCGGTGATGTATGAAGCGGGCCGGCAGGGGTTAATTAGAGCATCCCGTGGAATGTACGGCACGGCCGCTGCTCTAAAAGAAAGAGACTAATGCCCACGAATCACATTACCCATCGCATGTTGAACAGAAAACTAATAGCGAACGCCTCTTCAACGCCCAACTGGAATTCGCGGCGGGGGAAGAAGTGTGTTTTGCCGAGAGTGGGAATCATTTAGCATGCTATCTGTTCATTGCCATTAGCTCCAAAGGGCGGAAGAGCCAACCTGACTCTGACATCTAATCCTCTTACTGGGAAGAGGACTAATGCGTGCAAAGTCCAAAGCGCATCCGACAAACAGATCCATTTTTTATGGGCCGCTTTCAAATGCGGCGGCACGGACCAGCCAGCGCCTGGCTGCTGCCTTTGTCTTTTTTTGCAGTTCTTTGGAGGCCACCTTCTCTTCTTCCTCTTCTTCCTCTTCATCCTCTTCTTCCTCCTCCTCCTCCTCCGTCGCCAAAGCCGTCCTAACAGATGGCACCTCTCAAACGGAGCGCCGACACCAGATGTGCGGTTTCAGCGTCAACTCCGAGACCAGCTGGGCCGAGTGTGCCAGTGGTTCTTTTAATGAAAATGGCTTCACTGTCAACGCAAGCGTGCGTTGGTGTGTGCGTTGGTGTGTGTGTGTACTTTCCAATGGTTCACTAGCATGTGACAGTTGTGCAAGTCTCTGTGGGTGGAGGTTTGGATCCTCAGCCAGCTCAGCCGTACGCTTGTCAACAACGAAAGCGCTGAGCCTGAAAGCGTCCGACTCGGATGGAGAGTAAACTATCTCCACACTGCATCCCCCAGCCTCTTCATACTACATTCCCACTTTTAACGAAGTATTTAGCGAGAACAGACCACCGGGCTCGTGAAGAATTTACACCGACTTCTTAAACCTCGGCCAGTTTCTCCCCAAATGAATGATCGCAATTCTCCTTATTAAGCGATTCAAAATGTTGTTAAAAAATGTACAAATGCAACGTGACACATTTACTCGCACTTAAAAGTCTACAATTTTCTGCAAAGTGGACATAGTATGCACTAAATTCAAGATTCTTTAGGTGTCGTTGTATGACGCTGACAGCTTGACTGTCTTGGTACATTGCTTGCTGACACGTTATGTTTTTATACTGAAAAGGACGGAAGTGTGGAGAGCGAAATGTGCATATAATGCTTAAAGCATGACAATACTAGCAGTCGACAATGACGTTTTCGTCTGCTACCAGTGACGAGACGATCCGGACTAGAGCCGAAATGGGTAAAACCAGATCGGTTTTACAAAAAATGCACTTAAAAAAATCCCGTACAAAAGTTGTTATACGGCGTACACAATTTGAAATGATCAAAAAAACGTAGAAAATATGGGAAAAACGTACAAGTTGACAGGTATGAAGACTTGGATTATTCGATATAGATTTAGTTTTAGTGTTTTTGTTTTTTTTTATTAATAGAATAGTTGGAATGTGATTGGCAGATACTTGAGAAGCAAGATTTCCCGCTGATAGCATCTGACTAATAAAGTTGCCACTACATGCGGCGCTCTGTAATTTGCGTCTTTGCTCTGAAACAATTCATTATTGCACGTCATTCTGCGGATCAATTAAATGATAAGGGAGCAAATATCACCCTGTTTGCTACGCTATTATTCCAAAATGTTGTTCAAAAAAAAATCCTAATTGGAAAAAAAATGTTGAATCTTGCTTAGGAAAAAAAAATAGCCTCGATGATAGCCAGCCCAATTATCTCAGCTGATGGAGATGTGGCTTAATTTCCCAGCAAGAAGATTAAAAAAAAGTGCGCGTTTAATGCCCAAATAGCTGACGAGGTACTTCCTCTTGCTCTTAAGAAGGTTCTGAAAGAAATGTCCTGCTCTTCATCTTTTGAAAGCTGCCAAATCGTGAAAGCGTCGGAATGACATGTTGTCAAGCATTTACAGATTTAAGGTCGAATACCAGTGAACGATAACGTGTCAGCGTTATGAGTGGCGATAGACGAAGGTTTTTCGAGGAATTCTAATCATAGTTTGCAAATCTTTTATTGGCAGGATACACTGATGGCCATATTAAGTGAACTCAAATTTATATTGACAGTTTTTCCACGTGTTGCGGCCCGTCATCACAAATGACACTTGTAGCTTTTTGACACATTATTTCTTCGTATTTACAAAAACAAGCGCAAACTTGACTTCACATAAGAAGCTAATGAACAACAAAAGGCATTTACGTAAAAAAAAATGCACATTGTGGTAATAATACATGCAAATTATTTAGCACTCTCCATGTCAGGCTGGTAAACTGATACTGCATGTTAAATGACTCTTTTACGTTAAAGTCTGTCAATCATGATAATTGCATTCTAAGATAAAAAAAAATCGGTTTATTTTTTAATCAGGTAGGGTTTGGTAAAAAAAAAGCGAGTCAGATAGGAATTTAAAAATGGTAATTGTATGCTAACCAATAATTGGTAAAAACAAAACAAAAAACATGCTGATTTTGACATGTCCACTCCGCCATGGTGAAATATGCTCCAGCAGCCCTCCCAGTATAAATAGACGAGAAACTACGGGCTGGTTCGCATCTGTCGATCATCCGCAGTACGTCTTCCACTCGTGACCTTTCCCTTTGTAGGAACGTGACACAGATGTTGTCTGGTTTCTTCCGCCCGTTTGTTCGTCCGTCCTCAGACAATCGGGTTTGGCGTGCCGACTTGCATGCAGATCAGACGCGGAGATTGGCGGCGGTGTCACCACGCGCAGTCAATTTTGACAGTGATTCCAAGGGTTATTACATGGCCCGACCAGGACTCCCCGCGCACGCGTTACACGTAGCTTATGCGACGTTAGGCAAAACTCATATTGACAAGATGGGGCACAACAGACAAGTGATTTAATTTGGAGGAAATGATTGGAAAATCAACTAGTGTTGTGCAGTAAAATATATTAGTCACGTTTTTTGGGAGGTCTTTTTAAAGAACAGACATACTACGTTAAAGTAACAATAGTAAAATGGAGAACAAGGGCTAAATAGGTATCTGTTAGCATAACAGCTTTTCATGCAACTATGACTTTAAAAAAACAAAACCTTTGGGCCGCGGAGAGAAAACAAACAAAAAAAACTCGAGTATTAGTCACAGGCTGAGGAAAAAATGTGCAGTTTATAGTCCAGAAAATACGATATAAATTATTTTTTTTAATCTTAATTTACATTTACATTGCCTACATATACTTTTGACATGTTGAATCGAATTGAAAGCATTTTTTAGTATAATGAGATTTAAAGCTGCACAAATAACAGCAACAAACAGACAAATAAATAATAACAATAACTAACAAAACAAAATCAATAGATAAGTTAAAACAAATAATCAATAAATAAGTAGTCAACATAATAATATAACATAATGTTTTCCCGTCATGGATTTGAAACAGTGTGTTTTCATGTGGTACAAAACATGTATCAGTTGGTTTAAGAAAAAAAGCCAAATAATTTATCAGCTTATTATGTGTAAAAGTGGGCATGGGTGCAGTCTGCTGCCTTGAGCCCACTTGGCAGCCTGGTGGCACTTCTGGCTCATGTGTCCTCGAGCCAGCATCACAGATCCACAGCAGGATTACGGGACTGTACACTAACAGCTGGCTTCAGATTAGCCAAATCACTATTTACACTTATTTTGTCCTCTTGCGTACCACTTTTGGTCCAAAAAATGAACCGCTCGCTATATTGAGTTACCTTTTTGTGAACCCTGCTAGTCCTTTTTCCTTTTTTTTCTTTCCCCTGGGCTGCTAGATGGTCCTTTTTCCCCGGTTCTCAAAACCGTCTATCTAAATTGGAAAGTGGCGGGCGAGTGTTTGCGCTGTCTCATCACCTCGTGACGGTTGCTCTAAGAAAGGTTGAACATATTTTTTTTTTATAGCTGTCAACGCAAACATTGCCTCTTCCTCCAAGAGGTGCTTTATGAAATTGAGGACTTTGAATGACATTCTGGGAAGAAGGTCGAACAAAGGCGGGTGTTTTTTTTTATCAGGTTTTCTGTTGTTGTGTGGTGTGATCAGACATTTGAGTTGGAACGTCATTTTAGCGTCTCACTGGCGCATTGGGATTAATGGCAGCCATGTAGATAGGAAATTAGAATGAAGAAACAGCCAGTCAGACCCTGTAAATGGGCTTTTTGCTTGTTTTGGATTGTTACTATGATAACATGTGGTCGTCATCATCTGAAAATTCAATCGGCATGAAAGACTAGTCAAATGGCAACCAACAAAGTAAAGGTACATAAACAAAGACATCATGAAAGTATTATGATTTTCCAAAGTTTCACTTTAATGAAGCGGACGCACTTCTTGTTGATTTTGTAGCCATGGCGATGACTGCAGATTTCATGAATTGGCTTTGAAAAGACAATACTTCCTCCCTTCTGTCAAATAAGAGCGATAAAGAGCTCAATTCACATCTCTGACTCATTCCCCGGCTCTTGGAAATATCGTCTCCTTCGTTTCATCAACTATTGGCTCTTTATCTGTATGGATATTTGCAAATATGTGCTTGATATTCTCAGTCATTTCAAATGGCAGGACATGTTACTATTATTGCCTACCATTGATGGTGATGTGCTCCAAAAATGGAGATCCAAGATGGCGGCGCTCGGGTGCAGTGGCTCTTTGCTCTCCAGTTTGGTGCTTGCAATAACAATGTGCCATATTTTAGAATTTACCTTGCCCGGATGTGACTTTTATATTAATTATTTATGTTTTTACTGAGAAACATGCATTTTATGGAGTAGCACCACCTAATTTTGCAGCTGTTGTATAATGAAAATTAAGACTTTTGATTGATTGATTGATTGATTGATTTTACATTGACCACATGGCAACTTTGGCATATTATTGTACTTTGAACACGGATGCGATTCATAATCTTCCTCTTGCTTCATGTTATTTCATCAAACCACTCTCTGGTTGCCATTGGCAGCGATAGATGTCCAATCTGTTTTGACTGGGAGGGGCAGTGAATATGTTACATGCAAAAGCATGACCTTTGAATAATGGGGTGCAGACAGGCGCGTTAGCCGATTTACATGGCATAGTCTTGGGAGCGGCGCAATGTGCCCTCTTGAAAAAATACACGGAGACAGGATTAATTAATTATAGATGTGAAAATGTGCTTTGAGGGAACCATGTTACAGTAACTGGAGGGATGGCGAGCGAGCGAGGGAGGGAGGGAGGAGGGGAGCCAGCCATCCTTAGTCCTATAGTGTCCACAACTTCCATTTTCATGACATGACGGGAGAACGGAAGTTAATTAAACATGACAATGGCGCCGCGTTTATCGTTAACCCTTTGTGCATCTTCACGTGCAAAGGCCAAAGAATGCATATGAGATGTGTGGCATTCTTGCCCAAAGTGGAAATCCATATTCAAATGCCGAACTTGTGATTCAAATGAATATTTGGACTCGACGTGGCAGGACATTTCAAAGAACACAACCGTTGCTTTGCAAGCTTTCCGATTCTCTACCAGCATCTTTGCTTCAATTCGGACTCACATTTGGCTATAATAATACTTTATAGAGAAATGAAATGGCTTTCAAGTGTAGAAAAAAAAGTCCCGCCCATCTTTTCCCAACATTGATGTTGACGCTAATTGGATTTGACACTAATGAGCCCAAAAAGCAAAGTGAAGCAGTGCGAGGTTTTTAGCGCGTCTTGCTTACAAATTTGGCAACGGCTTATCCACACTATTGTCACCTCCTGCTTTTAGGTTGCTAGGTTACAAAAAAGAACAGTAAACATCACATTTAGGACTCTATCTGAAGAAATAGTATTCGTTTTTAAACGACTGTCTCCTTCTCACAGTGCATTAGATTTATCCGGAGTGCCATTTTGTACGTATGCGCATAATATGTGCCGTAAAATGACCCTGCGCTGCGCTTTGACCCACTGTTGTTGAACGTAGAATTATATTGGATTAGGTGATGTACATCTGCTGGATTTGTTGCCTTTGGGGACGTTGCGTAAACGCTTCTCATATCCCCAGCACATCACGGTCCTGACTGATTGCTGATGACTTTTTGAGGGCACGGGGCTGTTAAGCGCTTGATATATTCAGATAAATAACGGCAAAACAAATCTACATCCATCTCCGTTTTTGTCACGGCTTCCCGAGCGGCCGTGATTTTTTTCGGGGCGGTCATCAGCAAAGTTTGCCATAAGAACGCCAGGCAGCTTTTTTGTTGTCGTCGTCGTCGTTTGTTTTGTTGTGTGCGTCGCTGTGTGTTTTCTGCTTGTGACAGATATGGGACATGCTTGACTGCTGTTGAGAAAGTGACACACCCCTACAGGCGATCGTGTTAAAAAAGAAATCTTCAGCAAACTTCAGCCACCATTGAACGTACTGCTGTCATATGAAATATCTCCGGCGCTCGTAAATCCCTTTGTGAGGCCGGATGGTCACAATGGCTGACCTCAGTCCATTCGCTTTAAAAAAAAACAATAAAAAAAACACGCCATTGCCATCTTTGTTTGCAGGCTGCATTTCAATTCTTACCTCAGATGTTATTCCCCCCAAAAAATAAAATGCAGCCATCTGTTTTAGGCGGCGACTCACAAGGTGTCTTCATCTTTCCTCTCCGCTCATACATTATTCTGTTTCTTTCCGCCTTTTTGCTACGTTGCCATACCAGCGCACCGCCGTTGGGTTGGGCCGGGAGAGCGCAAACAGAATTCCTGAACTGGACCGCCCGCCTACCTTTCACGCATACGTCGAGTCATGAATTAATTGGCTGGTACATCTCTTACCCATCTGTTTTCCACACGTTGGTGCTAAGAATTCGCTGCCTTATCCCTTGTAATTGGTAAACATTGTAATGCGAGAAAGAAACAAAAAATAATGATGTCCTTTTTAGAAGGGCATGAATGATTTGGTAGCCTGTGAGCAGATTTGGTGGCTGAGAGAGTAACAAATGGCACGCAAAACAAATGGTGCTGTTTACTGACGCTCTGTCGTCCATTTGAATGGACACGCACAGACACAAAAACAAAGCAAGGGCAACCGGAGCGGGCGGGCAGAGGACGGCACAACGTCCAGCTAGAAGTAGACATGCAAAAGAAGAATATTTACCGTATTTTCACGACTATATGGCGCATCGTATTTTTAGCCGCAGTGTCAGTAACGAGTGCTATTTCTGTATTTTAAACACACAAAGGACGCACCGTTTTTTTAGACGCATATATATTATATATGAATATCTAACCGCAATAGCGCTGGCTACCGGAAGCAGCCCCAGACTCTTTTTCCGGTTTCCGGTGCGCAGTGACTGCTGGGATATATAGTTCTTGCACGCTCCACCCACACGCTAAAAACACCTTTTTAAAAAGGCAACGGAAGCAAAACTGAGTTCGGTTGTACTTTATTTAGCCATTTTACAACTTCCTCACGTCATCATCACCCACAAATCCATCAAAGTCCTCATTTTCTGTGTCTGAATTGAACAATTGTCCAAATGAGTCATCGAAAACGCTGAGTTTTATACGTTCGTCCAGGCGGCCACAATCCATTCACAAATAGTAGCTAGCTGGTAGCTAGCGTAACTTTTCCAACGGTGCTTTCCATGCTTCGTCATGCTGTGTTGATGTCGATGTATACAGGCCACAATCCATTGGGTGTATTGACAAAAGAACTACTACATATCCCAGCAGTCACTGCGCAGTACTTTGTCTACGGGAAAATAGTAGAGTCGGTGTACCCTATCAACAGATTCATTTTATTTTATCGTGATAACAATTTTAGTATTGGTCCATATATCAAGCGCACTGGATTATAAGGCGCCCTGTCTATTTTGGAGAAAATTTAAGACTTATGTGCGCCTTATAGTCTTGAAAATACGGTAGCTTTCCTTTCATGTAGAACAGAACAACTCTTTTAGTTTTGGACGCCATATCAACCACGGCGACTCTGATGGTTGTACATCGAAATCCACTCAGCATCCGCCTTTTTTCTTGATGTAAAATGTTCGATATCGCCGAGCGACTCCGGCCGTCTATACATACGAGCTAGCTAATGGACTCGCTGTCTGGGTAGAGCGGCAAAGACTTACTGTATATGATTCATTTTGAACATCGGGAAGAGCTTTTTTTTCAGCTTGCAATATGATGTCATTGCAATTGAAGATACAACATAAAGGAAATTGTGCCCGCCTCTAGTTGATGCTAGAATATGTCTGTTGCTTGACACTGACGCTCCGACACAATTGAATAAACAAAAGAGGCGTACGACTGAAACTGCCAAATGGCTCTCTTGAATAATTGACCGTTAGACAATCAGACAACAATAAGCGTGGGCTCCCTGCAGTAGGAAATTACCAGTCGAGACATCACCGCTTCCTCGAGTGGGACTCAATAGACTGGAACGCAACCCCCACCTCACGGCTGGTGGTTTGTACACATGGCCAGCACCTCATTAAGTTCCCCCTTTCTCTGATTTTAAACCTCAGATGTAGCCCAACTAAAAAAAAACATGTTTTTCTAGAGCTTATGTCCTTCCTTTTGAATCGCATACATCCTTAGGAAGAGAAAGAACGACTAGATAAATGCAATACCATTATTTTAAATACCATTTTATGCTGGATGTGACTTTCTGAATTCACGATTAGGACCAGGATTTCAAAGAAGGGCGCAATGTTCCGTTACAAAATGGGATTTTGTGACACTAGGAGACTCGCAAGCGTCGTCACGGCGATGACGACGACGCCCACTTTTTAATTTGCCATAGCTGATGAGCAAGAAATTGCGTTACATCGGCCAGTCACTTCTCGTCTATTCAAACGTGAAATGTGATGTACATCATCCATCAAGATCTCGACGAGGCGACCGTTGCGAAGTGAAGGCAATCTGTCGAAAATTGCCGTCGGTCAAGCGCAGGGAAAAATAAAAGAAGACCTGCCTTTTCTGCCACAATTTTAACGGTCCTACTTGAAATAGATATCCACTTTTAAGCAGAAACGGTTTGCTAAATTCTCTTTGACAGATTTCCCAAATGATCGGATCATTTGGACGTCCTATCATTTTCACACTCAATGAAAAGCTATTCACTGCGAGTGGACATATTTCCTCCCGGAAAGCCAAAGTGTCTATTTTTAATAATCATTTCAAGGACGGCCGTAGCCACTTGACAAAATAACTTTGCAAATTCTATTCGGGAGAACAGCTTTGACACATTTCAAGCGCTAAATGAGCAACCAAATGCAAGCGAATGAATGTTAAGTTGACAATTCTTCAAGACTACATTTCTTTGAGTCCACTAAATAAAGTGCGCTGTTTGTAGAAGAGAGGCGTCCAACTAAAAATGCTCCTAAATAGAATTCTGCTGAACTGAATATGTCACCACTTGGAAAAACAACCACTTTTTAACATTTTCTTGTTGAAATGAATCAGTATAGGTGCTTGTATTTTGAGTATCAACTCCATTTCATGTCTTTTTCTTCAAACTCCTTTGCTCTGAAAATCCTCATTTTTCCCTCCATAGATAGTTTGTGCGCAGTGGTGCTATTTATCTATGCTAGGACGCCGGTCGCAAGGCTGTAGAAGTGTCGTGTTTGAATTATTAATGCTGGATTTTCCTCTTGGTACTCTGGGCTCCCAGCGGCTTTGCTCTTTTTACATTGTTCTCGCACTTTCTGTATCTCTTCCTTACACGTTGTAGTGCCAATCCTACTAAGTTATGCACCTGCTGTGCCTAAAGTTAGATTTACAACGGACCAGCTGTATGAAGCACCCCCGGGTTGGGATTTTCTTCTCTTTGTTGATCAAGTATTATTAAATTCACACCCTCCTCTCACGAACGTATTGGCTGTCATGAATCATCACGTTTCCACCGCCATTAGATGATGCGTAACGGCTGCTTTTCGACATTTATTCGCTGACACGAGTATACAAAGGAGATTTTACACGCATTCGTATCACATTTTGGTTTAGAGGGTCAAATAAGGGTAGGCTGGCTCGTGCTTTTGTTGATACAATTTCACAATTATTTTCACCCTTTCGGGGATATTTAAGTTGAAATGTGCTTATTTGGACCGTGAGTCTCCCTCCAGAGCAGGAGATAATCCCCCAGCCACTCACAGGCTAGCGTTGGCCTAAAGCGGCATATTATTAAAGGGGTACGTACCTTCACCTATCAGTTAATGAGCCTTAATCTGCTCTTTTGTACGGCAGTGTTGCGAGACGACTTCCGACAAAACCCGCAGGACGCGGTGGTGGCCGTCGGAGAGACGGCCACCTTGGAGTGTCAGGCTCCACGCGGCCATCCGGAGCCCACCACCTCTTGGAGAAAAGACAAGGCTCGTCTGGATCTCAAAGACGAAAGGATCTCGGTGAGGCTCACTCCTTTTTCTGGACCTGTTTTTTTATTTGTATTTTTTTCAAATTTCCGTGCCTACTTTTCAGGTTCGCGGAGGAAAACTGACCATCTCCAACACGCAAAAAAGCGACATTGGGATTTATGTGTGTGTCGCTGCTAACATGGTCGGGGAGAGAGAAAGTGAAAAGGCTCAACTCTCTGTGTTTGGTAAGAACTCTGACAGAATTCGTTCCAAAAAGCAACAACGTACGACTTCAGTTTTGGCGTGAAGGCTAAATTCCCTGTTTTTGGTAAGAACTCTGACATAATTCGTTACAAAAAGCAACAACGTACGACTTCGGTATTGACGTAAAGGCTCAATTCTTCGTATTTGGCAAGAACTGCAAGATACATAATTCCGAAAAGCAATAACGTACGACTTCAGTATTGGCATAAAGGCTAAATTCTCTGTTTTTGGTAAGAAGTCTGCCATAATTAGTTACAAAAAGCAACAACGTAGGACTACGGTTTTGATGTAAAGGCTCAATTCTCCTTGTTTGGTAAGAACTGCAAGATACATAGTTCCAAAAAGCAATAACGTACGACTTCGGTATTGGCATAAAGGCTAAATTCTCTGTTTTTGGTAAGAGGTCTGCCATAATTAGTTCCAAAAAGCAACAACGTACGACTTTGGTATTGGCGTAAAGGCTAAATTCTCCATCTTTTGTCAGAACTCTGCCATAATTAGTTACAAAAAGCAACAACGTACGACTTCGGTATTGACGTAAAGGCTCAATTCTTCGTATTTGGTAAGAACTGCGAGATACATAGTTCCAAAAAACAACAATATATGACTTTGGTATTGGCGTAAAGGCTAAATTCTCCATCTTTGGTCAGACCTCTGCCACATATATAGTAACAAAAAGCAACAACGTACGTCCGTTTTTGGTATTCACGTCCAGTCTGTGTCACTTTCTGCCCATTAAATGTAACTTGCCTTTTCTGTGCACTCATTCCCACTAGAGAGACCGGTGTTTGTGCAACGGCCCGTGAACCAGGTGGTTTTAGTGGACGAGAGCGTGGAATTCCGATGTCAGGTCCAAGGCGACCCGCCTCCCACGTTGCGCTGGAGAAAGGAAGACGCCGATATTCCCCGTGGCAGGTGCGAAAAGTGTGTGAAAAGTGCGCCAATATGTGTTGCTTGCGTGCGTGAGTGCGTGCGTTAATGAAGGTTGCGGTGTACGTTATTGCTGTGAAAGTGATGACGTGGAGCTGCTGGAGCGAAGCTAATGAGTCCCTCAAGAAGCAAAGAAGCAATTTGACGGGTTACTTGTGGACTTTCATCAGTGTGGCAGAAATCATTTATTAGCCACAGAGAATCTCATTATTGGCTGCTGCTAGCAGAACAAAGCAACTCCCCCCTTTTGAATGCTCGCAACTCTCCCAGCAACCTTCTTTCTTCTTTTTATGTTACACGCAAGGCTCGTTTTTGCTCCAGCCGCGCCTTTTGTTATAGGAGCCTCATTTGTTGTTTAATATAAAGTCATTCCATACACGGCCCTACTAGGAATACCGCCTATACGAAGTAAACCATGTCCTGCTCGTAAAGCCACTTTAATGCTCAAAGTTTTCGAGAGTTGAAGCCGTCGTTAAATATTTCCACCAAAGTGGCCACTTAGGAATGTATGTCGTGTATTTAATCGCAAAGTTTTGCCAGTTTATACCGGCAGAGTGTCAGCTTTGGTGGGATGTTTGTATAATAGTCAAAGGATGGCGGATTTGTATGGAAATATATGAGAGAAAAAGAAAAGATAGCCAATAGGAGAGCAACTCTATCATTCTAATTTGAAGATAAAAGGCAGAAAGTGTAATGCAGGAAGTGTATTTACGTTTTGGGGGTGTTTGATTTTTATTTTATTTTTGCACAGATTTTTCATTTTGTAATTTGCCTTGAGCCCACTTGGCAGTTTTTAGGACAAAATGTCCCCATAGATTTTGTTTGTAAGTAGAGGTACCCCTGTGTGTATGGCTTCAAACTTTTTGATGCCTCAGCAGCTTGTGACTATTTTGCACCTTGAAAGTCAAAACTTGGCTGTCACAGAATGCCCCCAACAAAAAGACTAAGAACTGTGAGATACATAGTTCCAAAAAGCAACAACATACGACTTCGGTATTAGCGTAAAGGCTAAATTCTCTGTCTTTGGTAAGAACTGCGAGATAGATAGTTCCAAAAAGCAACAATGTACGACTTTGGTATTGGTGTAAAGGCTAAATTCTCCGTCTTTGGTCAGAACGCTGCCACATATACAGTCACAAAAAGCAACAACGTAGGACTATGGTTTTGACATAAAGGCTCAATTCTCCGTGTTTGGTAAGAACTGCGAGATACATAGTTCCAAACAACAACAATGTACGACTTTGGTACTCTAAACAAATGCTAAAAAAAGCAGCATTCCATCCCATGTGGAAGTTCCAAGTCGCAAAACCTGAAAGAACCCAAGCACCTTCGAGAGTCAGCCTGCCCTTGTGACATCCGTGCCCTTTGTTTCCAGAAACATGGCCTCTTTTCCCTCCTTCCTTCCTTCAACTTGTTTTCTTCTTTTCCCCAAGCCGTCACCCTCGTGGGAAGTGTCTATCTGGGTCAGAAATGTTCTGCGACTCTGAAGCAATCCCGTTGCCCTCCGCCCCATCGATACGCTCCCCCCGCGTGCTCTTTCAATCTGACTTTTCTCACCCCTTGTGCCATTTCTCTGCCTGACTTGTCTTCTATCTGGGAATCATCACGGATGGCCGCACAATTTCACCAGATCTCTCATGCCAAAGAGACCCCAGAGATATGGAGCTGACTCCTCCGCCCCTTCGCTCATTCGGAGCGGAGCGCCTCTTATCCGACCCAACTGGCCGCCGACAAAGTCCAAAAATTCTGCACTGGTGGCTGCACATTGATGCAAAAACACTATGAATTACTCATTGGCGACTTCTCCGCTCACTGGTTTTGTCCCCACCACTCCTTTTTTTTTTTTCTCAGACAGTTTGTCCATCCGACGTAGACGCCGCATTTTTACGTCTCTGACGCGGATCGCGCACCCAGTGGGCGGTTCATCGTTATAAATATTGAAGCCGTGGAACAGTCGGGGTTCCGTCTGAAAGAACCTTTAATTTTGCCGTGCCGTGGCGGCGCCGTAATTGCTCGGCTCGCATTATTCCGCGGCGGTATGGGCGCGCATCGGGGAGTCGCGATTGTCTCGGAAAGTCAGATACCTCGCAATAATGTATAAAAGCACACAATGCTTGCTTATTTATGGGGGATAAAAAAAGCCTGTTTTGAGATTCAGGCATTTTGAATAGTTTTTGAGTTTGGGAACCTTCCTTGTTTGCCACAAATCAAACTAATGGATGGCAGTTATTGGGGGGAAAAGTCTGTTGTGGTGTGAGCACGAATTTGAACTCATTTTTTTTAGGTAAGAAATCCAAAATTGACCGCTAATGGCGATGCCAAGTAAAAAGGCTCGAGGGGGAACGTATGTTGAATTGAATGCTTTTATGTATTGTCATCATACAAGTAAGCACGTAAAAGGAGATTTAATGGTTCACCACAAAGTGCACTAATAACTCCAACAAACAAACAGACAAATAAACATTGAAAATAACAAAAACTCATAAATAAGTAGTCACAACACAAATAATTAGGGAAGAAATAACAAACTCAAATAACAGCAACTCACAATTGAACGAACAGATATATGATCAATAAATAGTAATAAGTAAATAATAATAAATCATCAATAAATAAGTAGTCAACATAAATAAGTAGATACAAAGTTGAGATGAGTAAACTTTCTAAATCCTCTCTGACAGTGGGACAAAAAATGATTTTGTGGAAGAACAAAGCTGTCTATGTCGTCCTATTTATTTATTTTAATTGCAACTCTGCCCTCTGTGAACAGGTATGATATCCGATATGAAAAAGAGGATCTCTTGCTGAGGATTAAGAAAGCCAGCGTGAGCGATCAGGGGACCTTCACCTGCTTAGCGGAGAACCGGATGGGCAAAGTGGAAGCCTCCGCTTACCTGACCATCAGAGGTGGGCACTTTCTTTGCATTTCTTTGCACCTTCCGCAATCCCTCATTTCATTGGAGGTCCCAACTCACAGAACAATCAAAGCTTTATGGGTCATTTTAGCCGTGTTATTGCCCCGCTGTCGAAGGGTTGGGCCTAACCTCCGGATTTCTTCTGCTTGATTGCTTTCCAACGGGTTGAACATTAAATTTATTTCTGGTCATCAAGCGCACTCCCTCCAAATTTGTAGTCCTTGTTAGACAGTCATTATAATCGTGTCTTTTTTTATTGACCTCGATATGGTGTTTTATTCATTTTTTCGCAATATTTGGAGATATTGCAGTTCTTCATGACAAAGACAGACATGGAAATGTTTGTGTGAATGTTTCATGTGATGGGTAAAAAATTCCCATGGATTGAATTAGCCACGTGCTACAGCGTTAGCAGCTTGTTTACGTGGTGATTGAGAGCCATTTGACGTCCTTCCTCCATGGATGGAAAGCGGCGCCATTCCATTCATTTCTGATTTTCATTCTTTTGCTTTCTTTCCTTCTACTCCTCTGCTTTCGTTGTCTGTGTCTCGTGACTTAATCTCACCCACACCACCATTGTTGTCACCAGTTCGCCCCGTCGGTAAGTAACGACTCAGCCCATTCTGCATGCTTTTTGCTTTGGTTTTGTCTTTTTAAGTCACAATTTGAGCACCGATGTCAAAATCCATAAGCGCACTCATCAAAACGATATTTTACTGCCACATCTGCATCATCTCTCAATCACTGACTTCCCCTTGACGTATTGTCACGTTATTGATATTTCAAACTTGAAGTACCCTCGCACTTGCCGTATTTTCCGGACTATAAGTCACACTTTTTTCATAGTTTGGGCCTGTGAGTCACGTTTTTTTTTCTTCTTTCTCTGACCACCAACAGCCTATTATGTTGTTTTTTTAGGCCACTGTGATGGTAACACGTGCCTTTCCAGCCTGTTGTTTACCATTTCACTATTGTTACTTTAATGCATGTTTGAAAAAAATGCCCTCCCAAAAACGCTAATTATACTCCAATGCGACAGTTCTATTTTTTCTTCTTGGCCGACGTATAGTCTGAAAAATACGGCATATTGCCGCGTGATTAGCAGATATTATCGAACAACGGCCTTAATGCACGATTAGCGAGATGTTGGATTCAGCCACAAATCTTCTACTGTACTGCATGCTACTGTAATTCAGAGGCGCCCCAGTTTGTGGTGCGACCCCGCGACCAGATTGTGGCTCAAGGACGAACGGCGACCTTTCCCTGCGAGACCAGAGGCAAACCTCAACCCACCGTGTTCTGGCAACGAGATGGCAGCCAGGTGAGACTTTGGCCAAACGTGCACGCGGCTCGCGACCAGAGATTTATTAGTCGACGCCGAGCGGCGGGGTAGCTCGCCGCTGTATTTGGGGGAAAAAATCAGCTAGGACCGATCAAAGCAGGGTGACATTGTGTTTGGGTTTTGTGGCTGGCGCAGATAATGAAGTGGTCGTTCATCATCAGTGGATGCTGTTCTGACCAGCCGCCTCACATTAGAGTCATTAGAAGTAATGAAAGCAGGCTAATGTCCTTTCCTGCCAGCCTGTCTGCTTGGGGTGCAGAAAAAGACAAAGCTGATGATGCCTCAACTCTTGTCTTTGGCGCGGCATAAACAACCCGGAGGGGGCGTTGCGCTCTAACACAAGAGAAGCACTTTGATTGTGCTCAGAATGGAACTTGTTTTCCACTTAATATTTCAGGACTTTTCCAATAGTCCTTTTGTTTTTGATCGAGTCAAAGCATCTGCCTTCATTCATTGAACAACAATAAACGGTTAAATTTACACTTAGGAGATGAATGACAGCTTTTTTTTTCTTGCGTTTAAAATCGGAGAGCTTAAAAACAGGTCTGTGTATTGGAATGACTGCAAATTGTATACTCGGAATAACATTTTTTCCTATTGAAATGACACATTATGTTTACATTTTTCTTGATTTTTATATAGATGCATGTATATTATAAAAGTGTGTTGTTTGCCTTTTTGACATGAGCAAACACGCACTCTGAGAAATCCAATTCTCTGAAAACTTGCATGTTGTCAATATTTCTTTTAATATATTACATATTCCTAAAATGTAGCCAATTTAGTTGTAGGAATAGAATTTTTGCACAGGTCTAAAAAACAAAACAAGCCCCGTGACTCTTTAGGGATTTTTGTGTTTGTTCCATCTTACAATTCAAGAGTTTGACTTTCAAATTTTTTCCCTGCAGGATCTTTTATTTCCAAACCAGCCGCCGCAGGGCGACGGGCGCGTGTCCGTGTCGCCGGGCGGAGAACTGACCATTTCGTCGGTGCAGCGTTCCGACGCCGGCTATTACATATGCCAGGCCCTCACCGTCGCCGGCAGTATCTTGGCCAAAGCCCAGCTGGAGGTGGCAGACGGTAAGCCACGCCCACATCATCATCCACTTGACCTCTCGGCCGCCATTGACGACGATATAGGTCTGAGCCCGTTTCAAACGGTTGGGAAATTCCAAAAGAGCGGAGGTCAAGCCTCAAGCAGTTTTCCCTGTTTTGGACCATATTCTTTCACTATTTACCTCAACCCGCGTGTTTTTATTGGCTAGCCTCCATTTCCGTGCTATAAATACCAAGCAGTCACTCACAATGATGATGTTTACAGCCCTTTCCCCATAATGAATGTTAGCGCTTTGAAAACACGTTAACAAAAGCAAGCCGAGAGATCTTTCATGTTGGCTTTAATTGCCTCATGTTTTTTCCTCCACTTTGTGTCGTTTATTGTATGGAGAGGGAAACTGAATCAAATGTCAATTCAGTGTCGAAAAATGAATACTGTTTGTAATCAATTAGTCATATGAGAAGTGGCCGAGCATCCAATAGGAAACCGGCAATTATGGTATCAGTTCACCAGCACTCGCAAGATACAAATATTGGGGTGTGCGTGTACGTTAGGATGCTTTTAAAAGTCCTGCATCTCTGATTTTATTTGGGTTCGCACCATTTTGCACATTACAGGGAACTTGTTGGAGGGGAAAAGTGGAGAGCAGCAGTGAGAAAATTGGAAACAGGGGAGTTGTTACAAGGCTTGCCGAGCTCCATCCACAAATGACTGTTGCAGAGTGCAAAAGCTGTTTTCTGGATGATATAACATACTTTAAAAAGCTTTTAAAGCATTGTGTTGTTTTCCTCCTTGGCGTGCTAATTTAAGACTTTCATTTGTTTGGGTGGAACAGAGAAACATGCCACCAGGGGAAAGCCAAATTCTGGCCAACCACTAGCCAGCATATGGATGGATGCGTGGAAGGAGATAGGGTAATTAACACCACGGGTTAAGCATCATTAATCCTCAGTTAGTAATTAAAAGTGAAGGTGTGGCGTGACTCGGGGCCACGAGCACAATGCTGTACTCTGGAAATGCCTTTTTTTTTTCTTTTTGCGGATCCATCAGATTGAGTTTTGACACATTTGGACTGGCAATTATTGCAGTGGCTAATTAGCACCTTCTGATAATGCTGTGAAAAAAGGAGCAATATTTTGCTATTAAACAGACTGTATGTTCTGACTGTTGATTCTCCTCAGCCCTGAAGGACCGCCCACCGCCAATCATCCGTCAAGGCCCCTACAACCAAACGCGGCCATTAGGGGCCGCGACCGTTCTCAGGTGTCAAGCTTCGGGTGACCCGCAGCCCACAATCACTTGGCGGAAGAACGGCGTCAGCCTGCTGGGAAAAGACCCGCGTTTTTCCTTGCTGGAACGCGGGAGCCTTCAAATACAAAATGCCAAGGTCAGTTGGTTATTCACATCCTTTTTTTTCTCCATTTGAAAATATTTGGCACGTCACTGGAAATGGCTTTCCGTTCATTTTAACCTTTATAAGTCGTGAAATGATTTCATTTATAGTATACAGTAGGTCTGAAAAATGTCATTTCACTGCTTAGCCAGGGGTGTCAGACTCGGGTTGGTTCGCGGGCCGCTTTAACGTCAAATTGATTTCACGTGGGCCGGACCATTTTAGATATAATATTTAGTTGTTTTTTTAATAAATAGATTAAAAGAACTGGATTAAAAGCCCTGAATATTCATTTTTTTATAGATCTAAAACAATGTTTATTTTAGCTTTTGTTATATATTTTTAGATTTTTCAAAATGATTTTTGAACTAAAAACACAGAAAAAATGATTAAAAAATGACAATTATTGATTTAAAAGGGGGAAAATCAGGAAATTTAATATACATCTATACTCTTCATTTTAATTTGATCCTAAAACAGAAAGTCAGCACTCATGATTTACTTTCCCAGGCCACACAAAATGATGCGGCGGGCCAGATTTGGCCCCCGGGCCGCCACTTTGATACGTGGCTTAGACGATATAAAAAGGTATTTTAATCTAATTTGTCCTCTTTGACTTGCTCACCCAACACTGCGTGCGAATGCGACATGGCTTGGCCACGTAAAATGAGTTGTTTTACGTTGGCATTTGATCTGAAAGCCTTCAATAATTTCGGGTCAAAAGTCACTGGCTACTCTCTCGTCAGCTTTGCCAAATAAGAGCAATATGATCATATCACTTCTTCGGCGTCAGCACTCCGGATGATAATGTTGATGGTTCTGGGAATCCAGGACGATTATTATTGGAGCAAATCAATTAGGGAAATTAATGTCAGCTTTTTACTGGGTGCTTTTTTTTTTGGTTAATGTTCTTTCTCATACACTCTCCCTTCCGCCTGTCTCGAGCCAAATGCAGGCCAGCGAAGGTTAATGCATTTTTACTGTACGGCGAGCTGCGAAGCACCTCGGAAAGCCAAGACTGACACAAGAGCTTGTAGCGGCCATCTGGGATCACACTTGCAAAGACTATTGCTTTCAACTTCACGTAACAACATAACAAGTTTAAAAAAAGCTCTGCTTTTTCCCACTTTGAATGAGGAAAGAATCCTCGGATATGTTCACTGTGGTACAACTAACCTCGCTTGAAATATTTCCTTTTGGTATAATGTAGGCCATTTTACAAATGACCGCTATAATGTTGTCTCATAAACATAGTTTAACCCATGTGAGTATGTCTCATGTTAAAAATTATCAGATTGCTAATGGATTGGACGCTTCCCTCTGTCAATAGGGTTGAAATATGTCCTCGCAGTTACAATGGATAGCCTAAATTAAATTAAAAGGCTAATTAATATAATCATAGTTGGTACAAATTTTTCCGGTGTCATTTAAATTCATTTTCTGACTCTTACTCATTCCTTTTCTCTTTTAGTTAACTGATTCAGGATTGTACACGTGTGTGGCGACCAGCTCGAGTGGAGAAACATCATGGAGTGCTTTCTTGGATGTCACAGGTGGGCAACAGTTCATGTTTCATTCCTATTGGATGAATAGCTGCTTTTTAAAAAAAAAAAACTTACATCTGCTTATATTCTTCTCTGTCAGATTCCGCCGACCCCATTGACTTCATGTCTAACAACCTGACAGCCCTCGGGGGTCCGCCCTCCAAGCCAGAGGTCATCGATGTCACCAAGAGCAGCATCTCGTTGTCATGGGAACCAGGGCCAGAGGCTGCCTCCCCAGTGTCCTCCTATGTCATTGAGGCTTTTGGGTATGTCTGTGACCCGTGGCCTGGGGCCATGTTTGGTGACCCCAAAAATAAAAGCAGATGGAAGGGGGTAGTGTTTGAAAGCAAACAGAATAAATAACCCCAGTCGCTTGTATTTTAGTTTGATACAAAAATGACAATTCAATGAGAATTGTTTGGCATTTTGGGATCATTTTAATCAGCAAGTGACAACTTTTTCATTTTTTTTACTGGCAAAAAGACTCCAAAGTTCATTTATTTTGTTTAAAAAAACAGATTTCTTCCAGCTCATGGAAACTATTTTTTTTTCATTCCAAACAGCCAATCAGTAAGCAACAGCTGGCAGACAGTAGCGGAACACGTGAAGAGCATGGAGTTCACCGTCAGTGACCTTCGACCCAATACCGTCTACCTGTTCATCATCCGGGCCGTGGATGTCCAAGGGCTCGGCGACCCCAGCCCCATGTCTGACCCCGTGCGGACACGAGGTGACACGAAAGAAAAAAAACATCTGAAATACGTCTCTCCGACAAACACGACAACTGAATTTGAAATGCTTGCCTGCTCTTTTTAGACATAAGTCCCACTGCGCAGGGAGTGGACCATCGTCACGTGCAAAAGGAGTTGGGCGACGTGGTGGTCAGCATGCACAACCCCGTCGTTCTCAGTTCCACTTCGGTGCAAGTCACGTGGACTGTAAGTAGTTCATTAAAAAATAAATGACTAGAGTAAACGCAACTCTGAACTGGATTCTAATAAAAAAGCTGAGGCGTTTACATTTGAGTTTAGCGTGCCACCTGTGCTCTCTTGTTTTCTCCCAGGTGGACAATCCATCCCGATTCATTCAAGGCTACCGCGTTCTGTACCGGCAGACATCAGGGCTGCCCTCTCCGGGTCCGTGGCAGATCCAGGACTTGAAAGTCTCCTCGCAGAGGGACGTGACTCTGGGGAATCTCAATAAGGGAATCGTCTACGAGATTAAAGTGCGACCGTACTTTAACGAGTTTCAAGGCGCGGATAGTGAATCCATGACGGCGCGAACTATGGAGGAAGGTAAATCATTTAAAAGACAGCTGTAGCGTTCTTTATTTACTATGTAGTGTACAGAAATGATTTCCATGTGAGTGGCAGGAGTCCATGCAGATGAAGTCAGGGTTCCGTGACAATCGCAGACCTCTGTGGGTTGGCAGACAAGGGGGATGGCTTCGCTTTCCATCTTAAATTCTGGCCTTTGGCCTTGACATTTGACTTTATAAAAAAAATCTGTGTTGCTAGACTCCATAAAATCAATTCTAGACTTGCTTGACGTGGTCCCCTTTCACTTAAGCACACACAATCTGTGCACATTGGGTGTGTTGTGTGGTACTCGGACGTTTGGTCACCGGACGTTTGTTCGCCGGACGTTTGGTCGCCGGACGTTTGGTCGCCGGACGTTTGGTCGCCGGACGTTTGGTCGCCCGTACGTTTGGTCGCCCGGACGTTTGGTCGCCGGACGTTTGGTCGCCCGGACGTTTGGTCGCCCGGACGTTTGGTCGCCGGACGTTTGACAACATGACAGAGTTTACTGTTGAAACCAGCTCTCAAAATTATATTCATGAGAGAGAGTTTAATATCTAAATATCTACTGTTGAAACCAGCTCTCAAAATTATATTCATGAGAGAGAGTTTAATATCTAAATATCTACTGTTGAAACCAGCTCTCAAAATTATATTCAACCGGGCGACCAAACGTCCGACGACCAAAGGTCCGGCGACCAAACGTCCGGTCACGGTGTTGTGTGGGTTTTGTCGAATCCAGGACCAAGTCCATCCCATCAGTTTTATGCCATATCAAACTCCTTCCAATCAGTGCACATAAAATATGGTAGTAATAATAGGGGTGATCGTACTTTGCGGTTTTGAGATTATCGCGGCCATGTCTGGTCTACATTATCCGCGATAGTCGAGGGATTACTGTATTTAGCTCAGGTTGTTAAAATGAATGGCGACTTGATACCGGGAGGCGATAGCTGGCAATCCCTCAGCCGGCGTCCGATAAAGAGGCGCAACCCGGCCAGGTGCCGCATCGGCGGAACCGAGCGGGAATACAGCTCACACTGAGATAAGAGTCCGTAATTTTAGGAAAATCTCCAACTCGCTGCATTTCTTTTTCATGGCATCACATGTGAGGAAAGGCTGTCGAGGATTTTCAACACGTGTGGACAAGAAAAAAAGAACAAATTTACCTCACTGGAGCCCAATTATAATGGCCACATGGGATTACTGAGGGATTTTTCCAACCGAGGTAGCAGTTTTAGTTCCCCGGCATTCTGAAAAAGGGTATTAGGGAACGGGAAAAAAAATGGCCATTAATCTGCAGCCAGAAACGGATTGCACAGCAGAAATTTGGAAGAAAAAGACTTATCTACCACGAGCAGATATTCAAAAGGCACAAAGTTGCAGGACTAACGCAGCAAGGTGTCCAAATCCAAAGTCTGGGTTAAAATGAAAATATACCGTAGGCTTATTGCCGCCGTGTGTGTGATGTTGGCAGCTCCGAATGCGATACTCCCCCCGTTAACATCACAAATGGCGGCAGGGGCGTTTGCTAATTCATGTCTCAAGTAGCTTACGCGACGGGCTCATTAGCGGAGCGACTTGTGTTTACCAGATTGCCTCCTGCCGTACAGCAAATTAAGCAGCTTTAGCGTATTGTGTATTGCTGGCATGCAAGTTAACATTCAACTATTAGGATTCGTTTACATATAGTTATCAGCCGCCTGTTTTTGCAGGACACACGTCATCGCATTTGTCCACTCGTCTGCATTGACGGCCGTAGACGTCCAATCAGTCAAAATGGATTGGCCGTGCTGCTTTATTATTCTGTACCTTTTTAATTGAATTGCAGCTAAACATTCTTTCTAACCGAGCTTGGAGTTTTAAAAAGGGTGTCATGCAAAATGTGGGCCCCAAGCAGTGTCCATTCAGAAAAGATAATGTGGTAAATTGTAGAAATAAATATAGGATTGGGACCTCCTGCCTGCAGTCTCATTATATTTCCAATCTGCCCATGTGGGTCATCAGGACACATAATGACAAAAAAAGGACAATGGCTAATTCCCCCGGGCCGCCACTTTGACACATATGCTCTAAACTGAACATCAGTTAGCCACCAGACAAATACAAAATAGACAAAAATACATGTACTTTTTTATTGGTAGGCAAAATAATACTATTGTCATTGTCATTTCATTTTTCTTTTCCTGTGTAATTCCTTTTGCCCCGTCAGCACCCGGCGCCCCCCCACAGGAAGTGACCGTGTTGACAGTAGGACAAAACAATAGCACCTCTATCAGCGTGTCCTGGGACCCCCCGCCCCCCGATGAACAAAACGGCATCATCCAGGAATACAAGGTAGAGCCTGTCTTAATTTGTGCATCTGAATACACCGCGCGACCCTAAAATGGATTTTTTTTTGCTTTTGTCAGATCTGGTGTTTGGCAAACGAAACCCAATTCAACGTCAATAAGTCCGTGGATGCAACCATCCGTTCAGTGGTGGTCGGGGGTCTTCAAGCCGGAGTGCAGTATCGCGTGGAGGTAGCGGCGAGGACCAATGCCGGGCTGGGAGTCAAGAGCTCTCCTCAGCTGGTCACCCTGGGTAATCCCCCCCACCACCACACACACACACACCCAGGAAAACTGAACTCGGGATGAAATGACCTGATAATGGGGAGAGCGAGGTGTCCATCACAGTTTGTGCTCTGAGAAAATGATTGATCAATTTAGCACCCTGCAGAAAGAAGATAGCCTTTACACTGTAGACATCTACTGAAAAATCAATAGTGCTTCATTACGACATAGTGTTTGGTAACACTGCCAAGTACTGTTAGCCATATCAATAATCCACTCCAATGCAGCACGGGCGGCAAATGCTAACAAAGATCAGAGTGATATATAGTGTATATATATAGATTTATTTATTTTTTGCTAAAGCTTATCAGCCCATCACGTCTCATAAAAGAGCAAAAGATGCGCGGAATACATAAGCCCAGAGTCAATATTGAAGGCCAGGACAGATGCTCCTCATCTGTGGCTTTTGACTGATAAATAATAACAGCCTTAACGGACAGGGCGAGGGAAACGGAGGCCTGTGGTCTGCCGTTTAATGACGTGTGTGTTTGTGTGTACTTGCGCTTGTGTGCGTGTGTGTGTGTGTGTCTGTGTGTGTGTGTGTAGCAGGATTGGGGGTTCCTCCCGCAGACGGTGAATCTAATTTCACAGCACAGTAGCTGCAACAGAAAATCAAACTCTGTCAGAGCTGCTCTGTCAATCTCATGTCTTTTAGGCTCAACTTGATAAGTGCGCTGCTGAATTGATTAACTCTGCCGACGTACAGTATGTGAGGCACTGCTACATTTTATTTATGATGATATTAGTTTATTTTCTGCTTTTGTAAGCTGTTTTCCACAAGTGATGGCCAGTTCAAGCCGCAAAAACCAATGCAGAAAACACAACATGAGTTTTATAACAAGGTTTTATATCACGTTCACGTATGTGTGTGAGGTTAATTCAACACTGAATTGCCCATTGGTGTGAATGTATGATCGGTTCATGGTCGCTTTGCGCCTTGTGAGCTCGGCAGAACATGAATCGATGCCTGTCGTGTGTAGTAATCTTTGTAGAACAGCATTTTTTTTCACATTCACTGCAAGTCAAGCAAGGACCGCATAATAATGAATAATAATGAGGATCGATTGCTCGGAATGAGACAAAATGTTTCCCCATCAATATGAAGTGTGATTATTTTTGATAGAGCTATTGTATGTATAATCTACATTTTTTTTCGTGGTTTGTGCCCGGGAAATCCGGCAGGTGCGGAACAGAGGGACGTGATGACGGGATCGGGGGGCGGCAAGAGCATCTCCGACGTGGTGAAGCAGCCGGCCTTCATCGCCGGTTTGGGCGGAGCCTGTTGGATTGTTCTCATGGGCTTCAGTGCATGGCTGTACTGGAGGAGAAAAAAGAGAAAAGGACTCAGCAACTATGCAGGTAAAAAAATAAATCAATTGACATGCTTGGCCACCAATAGACGATCTCCGAGCTCATTTGGTCTCCCGCTCCGTTGAGACTCGACGTCACCGCGGATTGGATGGCATTCCTGCTGGCTGAAAGGCAGAAGAATTTCTATACATTCAACACGGCTGAAAATGGCTCGGATTTACTTCGATCTGCTGTGCGTCCGTGTGCGTCTAATGCGCTTGGGCGGTCATGTGACATGCTAAATCCCGCCATTAACAAACATTTGCTGGCGTTGTTGCGCATGAACATGAAGCGCATCTACATGGGAGTTTGAAATTCATATTTTTAGCCCTTAAGTCAGCTGCAGGCTGTGAGGCCATTATCATAATGGTTTACAGTAACTTGCTTTTCCGTTATACTAATAAGGGATTATTTGCATGATTCTTCTGCAACCCTTTTTTAAAATATCAGTGTACATTTACGAATCAGGTATTTTACAAAAAAAGCCTTTTTACTATCAATTTGTATTCCTAATGGAAATGGCGCTGATTCATTAAGTCAATCCATGTTTTTATGGGTCAGTGCCATTGACAGCAATGGAAGTGCAATTCATTTGGATTTTCCGAACCATTTTAATTTTTCTCTTTCCTTTTTTTCTTATTGCAGTTCAATCCTTCACTTTTACTCGTGCAGGTACGTTTTAAAAAAATGGCAACAATTTAGCTCCCAACTCCAAAATGACAACAATATGCTCAGTTTTTATGACAATCTTCTTTTTTCTCATCCTGTTTTAGTCACGTTCCAAAGGGACAGAGGTCTCATCAGAAATGGAAGGTAAGTATTATTTTTACTTTGTAAAGTTTCAAACAGTGGTCCCTCTAGTACAGGGGTAGGGAACCTATGGCTCGGGAGCCACATATGGCTCTTTTGATGGGTGCATATGGCTCTCCGCTAACCTGTGAGGTAAACTATGGAAACTGCTGGTGAGAAAGCGCAGGAATAGGAGCGTTACGTTGGTATTATGACATTGACACTACCCAGCGCCTTATAATCTTCTTTTTTTTCCATTACACTCTTTTGCATGGATTTTCTCATTGATACTCATTGATTAGCAACAACGTAACAATGTTGTCAAAAGAATTCAGAGACTTTTTGTACTTTAAAAGTTGTGAAGTGACTAAAAAAGGCACACATTTTCATGTATGTTGACTTTTAAATTCGGAGCATGGCTCTCAAGGATTAACATTTAAAAAATATGAATTGTTTATGGCTCTTTCCATCAAAAAGGTTCCCGACCCCTGCTCCAGTATAAAGATTTTGCCTCTGTTAGTTCCACGCATGGACATTTTGGTACCCGATTTTTCACTGTAGTATACGTACGTGGTGATCATTGATAACCGCTCACCTTTTTTTTAATGAATTATACTAATTAATCAGTGCAGGCTGCTGTCCTTCACTGCTAACGTGAGTCGGGAGAGGTCATGAAGGGAGGGGAGAGGTGATTAATGTGCTATTTAAAACGTGTTAACCTATTTGACTTTGTTCTCGTTCATATAAATTTAGAAATTGGCTGAATATGAAAAGCAGGCGAATGAATTCCTTAAGCAAAAAAAAAGAAATGAAGGCATTTGAACAAATGATTTGATTGCCCTCTCGCAACCTTACTAATCGATAGAGGGGCTCGTTACAGTGAAATTGCCACTAAACCATCAGATAATCCTATTTTTTTAATTTAGTATCATCATTTCAATGAAAATGTGTGTATTTTTACAATGGAAATGATTGCAGTCATTGTTAAACACCTTGGAGCTATCACCAAGTGGCGTGTAAACAATTCCCGCGGGTCAGGCCCCGTGGAAAATTCCCCGCGTGTGCCGCTGCATTAAGTAAACATGCGAACGGCATGCAAATGTTGATAGGACATGCAAATCCGCTCTTGCCTGGCGATTTGCTCCTCGCAACTTTTTCTTTTCTATATTCAAATCTCGTCGACGTTCCGACTGTATTTCGCCGCCGCCGCAGCCTTTTGTGGGCTCTTTCCATCTCTGTTGCCGTGGAAACCGGCCCCGTCGACCGAGTGCCAGAGGCGGTCCGCCTTTCTCAATTTAAAATGGAAATTTTTGTTGTGCTAAGGCTATAAAGCGGATTAAGTGTGTATTTGGTCCTGCTTGCTTGCTTGCTTGCTCGCTTGCTTGCTTTCTCCTGGGAGAATTTTGGCTGCTGGAGGTAGAAGTCTGATATATAGACTTGCCATGGCCCTGTATTTATTTATTTATTTATTTATTTTTCCCCATTCTTGTTTGTGCTGCAGGCTTTTCACTGGTGGAAAATATATTCACAATGGCCTTCAAATCACGTTAACAAAAACGGTGTAATGAAAAAGCACGCTAGTATTATTTTTTTAAACTCTTTGGCTACCATTTGTGTGCCAGAAATGTAGCTATTAAAAAAATGTGTATAAAATTCCTATCAATGGCGTTGAATGAGTTATTAGTAGGGGTGATTAAAATTAATTAAAAATATATAGTGCATATAAAATTCCCACCAATGGCATTGAAGGAGTTATTAGTCGGGGTGATCCAAATTTATTTTTTTACAAAATTGCATATAAAACTACCATTAATGGCATTGAATGCGTTATTAGAAGGGGTGATTCAAACTTATTTATAAACAGAATATAGCATATATTATTCACATTAATGGCATTGAATGAGATATTAGTAGAGGTTATTTAAACTTATTTTTTTTAAACATAGCATATAAAATTCCCATGAATGGCATTGAGTGCATTATTAGTAGGGGTGATTAAAACGTATTTATTACATATAAAATTTCCTGAGTTATTAGTAGGGCTGATCAAAGTTAATTAAAAAAAATATATCTATATTGCATATAAAATTCTCATCAGTGGTATTGAATGAGTTATTAATAGGGGTTGGTATTGCCTCATAACAGGATTAAATTCGACCGATATTGGACCACCAATTTTATATTTCCAGAAATATCACATGTTTAAAGATGGATTTTGAATCGATACAATAATCGTGCATTCGCTTTGGGTAAAGCACCTTTACTGATATCGATGTGCTGAATTCCGTGGCGTCACGCTAACTTTTCCCTTCTGTCTTTTTGCATTTCCATCCCTCAGCCGTCCAGGACTGTTGAAAGCGGGCGACCCCGGTCTACCCTGGCTGGCGGACTCGTGGCCTTCCACCAGCCTTCCGGCAAACGGAGGATTGGCCAGTCCCAAAGGCAGCGGCAACTTTGGCCGAGGAGGTAAACACGGCTTTTCCGCTTAGCGTCGCCCGCTCCGACGCTCGTCATTGGCGATTACCGGTGACGAGTTCTGACATTAAAACAAACGTGCGGGAAAAATTAAAAGTGCCTTTGAGGGCTGGACTTTGCTAATGCGACTCGACAAGTCTGATATTTGGGATTCAATTTGTGCCATTACATGTACTTTTTTTCCAAACGCTCTCGTGCCGGAGACTTTAATAAGGCTTTCGGCACGCACGCTGCGTTGACATGTTCGTCAAGCTCAGGAGAGGTCCGGTCAGCCGCGGGGCCGAGCGTCACCGGGCTTTCTCAGCGTGATGCTCGTTAATTACGGCGCTAGAGCATCGCTTCCGTTCAGATCAAGTCTTTTCCAAAGCATCTTTTTGAACAAACAAGAGCAGTGGGGAGCGTTAATGACCTTCAGGATGCTTGCATTCATGTCATCTCATCTCAGACCCGCCCTTTTTTATCCGGCAGATGTGTTACCGTCGGCGGCGGTGGAGAAGACGGGCACCATGCTGTCGGACGGGGCCATCTACAGCAGTATCGACTTCATGGGCAAAGCGGGTTACGGCAGCCCGGCGCGAGATAGCCAGCCCACCCCCTACGCCACCACCCAGATCCTTCAATCCAACAGTTTCCACGAGTTGGCCGTGGACAGACCCGATCCTCGCTGGAAGGCTTCTCTGCAGGCCCAGCAGGAAATGGCCAACCTGGGATACTCGCTAACAGATAGACGCCCCGCCGCCGGTACTAATTTGGGTTCCGGGAGAAGTGTACGCAGAAATGCCCGCCAAGAAATTTGCCTGAGCGTTAGCTTTTTGGAAGTCGAATTCCTGCAAGGGAGTTGGCCAGCTCAACCCCCCCAACCCCCCAAAAAACTGCAAAATGAGACCAAAAGACTTTATTTACATATATTCACTGGAAATGAACCCTTAGGATAACGCTCTTAATTACTAGCCTTCTTTCTATCTTCATCGGAGTTCTACCCTGGGAGCGTATCTAGCCCAGAAATGTCAGACAATCATGACGCATTTCTTTGGCTCCACTTGACGAGCCATGCGTCTGCCTGCGTATAGGCCGTGTACATATTTATATCTATCCACTCCATATCATATGAAGTGCTTATGGGCGGTAGGATGGCCGGCCGAGGCATTTCTGCGTGGACTTTGATGCGCCGTATTCACAATAAGCTTTGAGCGCGGCGAAATGTCACCGCGACCGCAGACGGAAGACGTAGAAAAAGCCTCTTTTGAGAGGTTGGCCTCCGGTTTTGATTTCCATTGGAAAAATATCATAACATTTTGAATTCATCGAATGCCATGGCCACACACAAACGGAGGTATTTATGAGTGGGAAAAAATGGGGTCTGCGAGGCTTATGTGCCTCGGTGTTGTAGAAAGGACACAAACACACACACACATGGAGATTTGTTAGCATGGCAACCAAAAGACTTCAACATTTTCTTCTTCTTCTTTCCCTTCAGGTGCAAAGCTAGGGAAGAAAAAGAAGGTGAAAGGTGGGACAAAGACCCCTAAATCAAATGGGACATGTTGGGCTAACATGCCCCTTCCTCCACCGCCAATGCACCCCCTGCCCGGTACGGAGGTCGACCTTGACCATTACCCCCAGGAAAGCCACCGAGGAGGGTAAGATGCCTTCATATATCATCGCTCCGCAAACATGCAAACACAGACATCAGGTTAGATCTCCTCCACCCGTTTTTCTTTCTTTCTTTCTTTCTTCAACATCTTAAGGGAAAAACTTGCTCACAAGATAATCCTCAAATCTGCATAACAATTTCCCCCCCAAATGAGTCATTTATTATAACAGTGTATGTTTTAAGCATTCCAAAATGGTGGAAAATCCAATTTGATAATGAATGTCGTCCAACAGATATGACAACAACAGTTGGGTCCCGCCTCTTTCCTACCGCCAGCAAGGTTTGGACAATGACACAGAAGAGGAGAGAGGACCTACTCCGCCTTTAAGAGCACGAGCGTCCTCGCCGCCGCCGTCGTCGGCGTCTTACAAGCAGCCTTCCTCGTCGTCCCTCAGCTCGGCCCACCACGAGGAAATGCAGTCCATTTTGCAGGCCCATTTGGACGAGCTGACGAGGGCCTACCAGTACGAAGTGGCCAAGCAATCGTGGTAAACTCAATGGCATGATTATTCCTTAAATTTCACCCAAGTGAGGAGCAAAGTGCAGACAGCAGATTTGTCAATCTTTTGCTACGATTGGTTTTCCACTTCAATGGCTTTTTTGACTGTCTTTCAACATAAATCAGGCCTTTATTTGTGTTAGAAAAAGTCATGCTTGATGCTTCCCTTGAAATCACTCTCTGTTCTGACAGATGGAACAAATAGGAAAGATTTCTTTGACAGCACAACAGGCGGAAAAGCGATAATACCCACGTCTGTGACGGTCTTTGACCATCCGAAAATCTACAACTAGTCATTTGTACGACACCCACTACTAACTGATTATTTGCTATTGGCACTGATAGACGTCCAATACCTTTTCACTGGGAGTCTTTTGACACAATGATCATGACTTACTGCAAAACAACACTAAAGCCAATTGAAACCATTTATAAGCAAGCTCTGAAAGTATTGGACAGAAAGCCAAAAACGCACCACCACCAAAAAATTCCAACACATCAACTTTGGCTGGCTCTAGAGGTGACTGTGTAGTTCCCATCAAAAACAGTGCTAAATTAGCCAAAGCACCTTCTTTGTAGCACATACCTGGAACTCAATTCCAATTAACATACGTGAACTCCCGTCTCTGAACCTCTTGGCCAATCATCTTAAAGCCTGGCTATTAGACGAACAAAATGGCGATCACAACGCTGTCTAAAACTATTTGTGTATGTGTGTCTAGTATGTGTCATCGTTTATCTTCAACCTACACAAGGGACTAAAGATGCAAATTAGCCCTCAGCTACTATCTTAAATATTTACATATGTTCATCAACATGAATATAGATATGGTCATTAATATGTGCTGCCCCTTATTAAAAGAAATCAAAATCAAACTCAAATACAGTAATCCCTTGAATATCGCGGCTTCACTACATCGCAGATTTTTTTTCTGGGAGAATTTTTTATTTTTATTTTTTTGTAAGTTCATAAAAATGTGAAACTCGCAAGCGTAAGCCACTCCCCTGTCCTCCGCTTGCTACTAGGACTCAGCACTGAAGTAAAAAAAAAAAAAATATATATATATTTTTTAAATAAGTGTGACCCTAATACGTGGTTTTTCGTTTATCGTGGCATTGTCTGCTCTACATTAACTGCATTAATCGAGGGATTACTGTATTGCACGTCAAGTTTAACATACGCTGATGAGAAATCTCCCTGTGTGTGTATTCTCTGTTTCAGGCACATGAAGAGTAGTTCCAACATGTCCAACAACAGTATTCCTCCCATGGACTTCATGTCTTCAACGCTGGGCTCCGATTTGGCGGATGAGGACCAGGAGGAAGAAAGATACGCCATGGTATCAAAGAATGTGTGCGGCTTTGACTACGCTCCTGGACACGCCATGGATAAGCCGGAGGTTTCAGGTGTGTTTGACACGCATTAACGGCCATCATCCGATTTAGCGGTCTCGATCCGATATGTCAATTTACGGATCCTCGCGCGGCGTGACGACAGCAACAATACATGGATACGGAATTTACTTTTCATAGTACAAGAAATATGCTATCTAAAATGAACTCGGTGTCCAGTCCATTACAACGGGGAGGGTTGGCAGCAAAGGATGTTGCTTGAATTTTTACTCTGGCAGGCTGGTATTTTTCACCTTGAAGTTATTGGAGCGAAACATCAAAAGCACAAGACTGAACATACGGTAGACATGAACAACTCGACTGAAAAGTTTTTGAATTTAAAAAAGGCTGGATTTATAAATAGGACCCTTTAGATAGAAATGTGACAACGTCTCCCGCTGGAACTAAAATAAAAATGTAGATGAGTTGCTTTTTTTGATTAGCGAATAGGCGGACTTGTACGTACTGTATATCCACTGTGTTTTTCATCACAAGGGGGCAGAATACAGGTCAACATGACTAAAAATAATCCCAAATATTAGCAATGCAAACATGATTTATTTTTTGTGCCACTGTCAGTTTTTGTTAGTCGCTGTTTTAGTGCGAACAAAGTGGGATTCATAGCAGGATGTCTGTGGAGGATATTGTCAGATGCCTTTTTTTAGGAGAGTGATTGTTTTCAACAGCTCGGCTATTTTTTAATGTCGATTTCATACCTGTCAACCTCGGGCAATTGCTCCCCTTATTAATGATTGCAATTCCCCTTTAAAAGCGATTTAAACAAAAATGCACAAATAGGGCACACGTAAGTCTAAAATTTTCTCCAAAGTGGACACGGTGCCCAATCAGAATGCACTAAATTTAAAATTCTGTAGATGTCGCTGTATGACGCTGACAGCTTGACTGTACATTGCTTGCTGACACGCTATATTAAATAGCGAATATGCGTGCGCAAATCATGACCGAGACGATCTGGATTAAAGCCGGAATGTGTAAAAGGAGATTGGTTTTGCAAAAAAAACGTACTTAAAAAAAAAAAAAAAACTTACCATACAAAAGTTATTATACGGCGTACACAATTTGAAACGATCAAAAAACGTATAAGTTGACAGGTATGTGATTTTGATTGGCAGGCAAAGGCGGCCAGTCCTGTCGCCCCGACAACTCCGGCGCGGCCGACGGCGGTCCGCAGAACACGCATAGCCTTAGTCACAAGAGGGTGCCGATGGGTGGCTTCAAAGCCCAGACCGCCAAGGTTGGGACGCTGCCCAGGCGAAAAGATGCCAACGCAGACGGTGAGATCAAACTTTTGGAATGCCATCAATTTTGCGGCAAACGGGCTTTGAAGAGTGGATGGCTCGTTATTTTATTTCCGGGACGGTCTCCACGGCGAACCGTTTTGGAGACGGTTTTAACGTGTACCTCTGTACCTGCAGGCCGGGGCCATCATGGCACGGGTTCCCGCGTGAACGGCTCGTGGGCGAGCGCGAGCGCGGCCTCGGATCCTCCGGAAGAGTGCATGGTGAGCGTTTCGACGATAGAGCGCCAGCACATGTCTTCCTGGGGGGATGGCTCCGCCTCCGGTCGGGCCACGCTGAGTCGACCTTCTCACAAGAAAACGGAAGGCTCCCACAACGGCCATCTTCTCACAAACAGCAAAGAAAAGAGGGATCACTGTGAGTACTCTACTTATCGCTAAGTGTCTCATCCATTTTAACTGGGACGACTGGCAGCGATTATTCAAAATAAAGAAAACGTCCAAACTCGCTTTTTCGAGCCCCGTATATATTGTCGTGATCCATTATTTTTGTATTGTAATATTCACGGTTTTAAAATTGAATTCAATTTTGCCGCTACAAAATGGTTTCTATTGTATTTATTTGTCAATCTGAATTTTCAAAAGGAAAAAAAAACATCCAATATGACTTCTGTTATCCTAGATTAGATTAGATAAACTTTATTCATCTCATATTCAGGAAATTCGCTGAAGCAGATGTAGATTTTTTTTGTAATAAATGAAAAATAGACATTTGCAAACAACTGCTTTGCTTTGGAAAACATTTATATACTTACTTAATAATAGTCTAACTTGTTTTCACTTCCAGTGACAATTTCCATTAAAAATCTTCAACCTATAGCAAAGAAGAACAGTAAATAACGTAATTTCAAACTAAAATCTTCAACCCCTAGTTAAGAAAAACTGAAAATAATGTGATTTTTTTTTAACCACAGCCAATTAACCAACTCGACACAAAATTAATCGTCAATGAATCGATTTCATTTCATTTTCAACATCGCTTGTCCTCGTCGGGGTCACGAGGTTGAGCGACTGATTGTGGCCTTCTTGACTTGAAGCAGTCTTGTTGCTGAGAGTTAATCTAATCTAATCTAATGCTTTTCCTTTTCAGAGTCTTACGGCTGCACATCCCAGGACACCCCGTAATTTCCAAGCGCTCAGAGATTGCCTCCCTCCCCGCGAGTGACGCAGAATGACGATCTGAACCCTGAGGATTCGGAATCGAGCCCAAAACGACAAATAGCCAGCCGTAAACGTCACGTAACGGCCACTACGGGTTCCCTTCTCCCTCAAAAGCATTGAAGCGTATGGCCACTTTTATTAGCTATCACTTGTTGTACAGAAATTCACACGGGGAAGAAAAATCACAACAAAATGACTGGTTCCGATGAAAAAGGACTTGCATCATGTGTAAATAGATTTTCTATGTATCATTTTCTTTTCGCTTCGCTATGCAAGCTCCCCTCATGTCGTCCGTCGCTCTCCTTATTTATGACATCGACTCGTTTTTCATCGGCGCTCCGACTATTGGCTTGTTGTAACGAAGCTACTGTATTCTTGTACTTTGCACAGAGTGTTTTGTTGAAAATAAGCACAAATTGTCAGCAAAGCCGGAAGAGATAAATGGGGACGAAAGGTCGCCTTTGTTTTTGGAAGAAAAGAAAAAAAACACCCCATTTGCTGCATTCTAGCGGGAAGCGGAAAAAGTCAAAGTGGTGGTAAAAAGTCAGGAAACTGTCTTACGTACGTACGTTTTGCTGTGAATTTTATGATGCATTCCACCAATCAGGACTCTTTGCAAAGCGTTTATGGTAACAAAGTCAAACAAAAGCAAAGAGTCACTTCACCACTATTTCATTTCAGATGTGTCAATATTATATACAGTAAATATATGTATTACTTTTATTCATTCATTTTCCAATGCATATAATGTCAGCTAATCTACACACAAGCTTGAAATGATGAAAATATCTTTAAAATACTTTGGTCTAATGTCTTTGCACCATAAAAGGGTGACTAAGAATGTTTTAAGTCATATTTTGGCATTAATAATTGAGTTTCAAGTGCATTAGGTATGCGTTAATCGGCTAAAATGCAAATGATGACAGCCCTATTTAGATTTGGAATTTATTTGTGGTTGTAATGGAAGTTATTATATACGAATTGGACGCCACTGTAACATTTCACTGATTATGTTTTGGATTGGTCATTCTGGTAATTGGTATTTTCCATTAAGCACTCTTCACCTGCCAGACTGGTTTGCCCTCAGGAATACATATTCGCATACGGTAGGGACAATTTTTAAGCCTCTGATTGAAAATAAAACGTGTACGTGAAAACCAGCACCTTTTTTGCCGTGGTTTTGTCATGCATTTTTATTGAGTCAATCTAGAGTAAAAGCCACGACGGATATTTTATTCAAAGTCGTTCAGGAATGTCCGCTTGAAAGCCGTGCCGTGCAATTCTAATTATTGTGCAGGTTTTATTGATCTATTCTCATGTGATTCCGTAAAAGCATCTTATGAAAAATTCATCTGCAAGCAGGACAAATGCGGGTACTTTATTAACATTTAAAATGCATTATCACTTTGTAAAAAAGGCCTTGCGATGAATGTGAATTTGCAGCCTGAAATTTGGGTTACATGACATTAACTTATGGTCTGCCATTGACGGCGACGGGCGTTCAATCTATTTGCTGCTCCCGATTCGAATGGATTGGTCGTTCACTGCCAAGAGAAACATCTGCGGATGTGTAAAGTATTTACTTTTCATGTACCGTATTTTCCGCGCTATAATGAGCAAGGAAAAGGCCATTTTCTGGTAAGCTGGCAGTGGATCGATCAATATTGGTTGATCATATGAAATTGTCTTTAGCACAGCACTGCTTATTTGATTTGTAACAACGTTTAACTCCTCCTACTTGATGGCATTTATCCCAATATACATTACAGTATGATTTTTAGTAGTAGTAGTAGCATAGCTGTCAACCTCAGCCAATTACTCCCCTTCTTAATGATTGCAATTCCCCTCATTAAGCGATAACAGGGCGCAAGTAAAAGTCTAAAATTTTCTCCAAAATGGACGGCTTTCTGACACGCTAAATTTTTATAGTGAAAAGGGTGCATATCATGCTTAAAGCATGACAGTATTAGCAGTCCACGATGACGTTTTCGTCTTGTACTACTGACCGAGACGATCCGGATTAGAGCCGAAATGGGTAAAACCAGATTGGTTTTACAAAAAAAAACGTACTTCAAAAAATCCCGTACAAAAGTTTTTATGACATGTCCACAATTTGAAATGATAAAAAACGTATAAAATACGGGAAAAACATACACGTTGACAAGCATGAAGACATAGCATCCTATAAGACTAGGCATTAATTTAACAGGGCTGGGCAAAGTAAATAAAGTAAATAAAGGGCCACAGTGGGTGCAGGGGTGCTTTGGTGCCAACCTTTAAGGAGGAAAAGTCTCCACCAATTTGGTATGTTGCAAGTGCAATCAGTGGATTGCAGTCAGGTGCCTCTGGTTTGAGCCCAACCCCCGCTGCTTCAACTTGGTAGGGAAAGCTGTCCCACCCACATCGGCCCTCGATGACCGCTTTGGTGTAGACTGTCCAAGACTTTTTTGGAACCTTTTCACAATTCTGGTATACTTAAAAAAATCCTGTACAGAAGTTCTTATGCTGTGTACACATTTTTAAATGATCCATTTTTTAAAATAAAATATGGGAAAAACGTATAAGTTGACAGGTATGGACATATGAAGAGGTAGCATCCCATAAGACTAGGCATTAATTTAACAGGGCTGGGCAAACTAAACAAAGTAAATAAAGGGCCACAATGGGTGCGGGGGTGCTTTGGTGCCAACCTCTAAAGAAGGACGCTCTCCACCAATTTGGTATGTTGCAAGTGCAATCAGTGGATTGCAGTCAGGTGCCTCTGGTTTGAGCCCAACCCCCACTGCTTCAACTTGGTAGGAAAAGCTGTCCCACCCACATCAGCCCTCGATGACCGCTTTGGTGTAGACTGTCTAAGACTTTTTGGGAACTTTTCCACAACTCTGGTATACTTAAAAAAATCCTGTACAGAAGTTCTTATGCGGTGTACACATTTTTAGATGATCCAATTTTTTTTTAATAAAATACCGTATTTTATAAAAAAAAATTGGATCATTTAAAAATGTGTACGGGAAAAACGTATAAGTTGACAGGTATGGACATATTAAGAGGTAGCATCCCATAAGACTAGTTATTAATTTAACAGGGCTGGGCAAACTAAACAAAGTAAACCAAGGGCCACAGAGGGTGCGGGGGTGCTTTGGTACCAACCTCTAAAGAAGGAAGCTCTCCACAAATTTGGTATGTTGCAAGTGCAATCAGTGGATTGTAGTCAGGTGCCCCTGGTTTGAGCCCAACCCCCGCTGCTTCACCTTGGAAGGAAAAGCTAGTCAACCCACAGCGGCCCTCGAGGATCCCTTTGTCCTCCCCTGGTGTAGACTGTCTAAGACTTTTTGGAAACTTACCCACAACTTTGGTATACTTTACAAAATCCTGTACAGAAGTTCTTACACAATTTGAAATCATCCAATTTTTTTTTTAATAAAATACGTGAAAAACGAATATAAGTTGACAGGCATGAAGACGTAGCATCCCATAAGACTAGGCATTAATTTAACGGAGCTGGGCAAACTGAACTAAGTAAACAAAGAACAACAGTGGGTGCGGGGGTGCTTTGGTGGAAGCTCTCCACAAATTTGGTATGTTGCAAGTGCAATCAGTGGATTGCAGTCAGGTGCCTCTGGTTTGAGCCCAACCCCCGCTGCTTCACCTTGGAAGGAAAAGCTAGTCAACCCACAGCGGCCCTTGAGGATCCCTTTGTCCTCCCCTGGTGTAGACTGTCTAAGACTTTTTGGGAACTTTTCCACAACTTTGGTATACTTTACAAAATCCTGTACAGAAGTTCTTACACAATTTGAAATCATCCGATTTTTTTTTTATAAAATACGGGAAAAACCTATATAAGTTGACAGGCATGAAGACGTAGCATCCCATATGACTAGGCATTAATTTAATGGGGCTGGGCAAACTAAACAAAGTAAACAAAGAACAACAGTGGGTGCGGGGGTGCTTTGGTGGAAGCTCTCCACAAATTTGGTATGTTGCAAGTGCAATCAGTGGATTGCAGTCAGGTGCCTCTGGTTTGAGCCCAACCCCCGTTGCATCAACTTGGAACGAAATGGTGGCTGACCCACAGCGGCCCTCGAGGACCGCTTTGGTGTAAGTGTCTAAGACTTTTTGGAACCTTTCCACAATTCTGGTATACTTAAAAAATTCTGTACAGAAGTTCTTATGCGGTGTACACTTTAAAATGATCAAAAAATATATATTTAAAATATGGGAAAACCTTATAAATTGATAGGTATGTAGTAGTATTGCTAGTCGAGGTAATATGAGGCAAAAAATGAGTGCAGAGCGACTGATGGGGGCAAACTAAAGGCCACGCTCTCCTGACTTCATGCTCCCTCAGCGACCAATTTATTTTCACCCTCTCCGCTCTGATAGGTCTGCCACCTTCTGGTTATATCTTGGAATTGGCCACTCCAGGCTCAACTTTCTTCGGTTGAGTCGGGTTTGAACGACATCATTAACACCAACACGTGCGCCAAAAGTTAAAGCGACCTTACGTCGGGTGCTCAATTGAGTCCATGACATTCTGAACTTAGTTCAAACGCTTGATCGGTGTCATTGAAATCCGTGCAATGGTGGTGAAGAATATTTGGGAAATGTAAACTGCGAGTAAACTTTGAATGTTTGTTTTTAAATCCAAATGTGCTCACGCTGCTCGTCTGTTGGCATCAAAGTAGGCGGCAGTCAGTAATAGAAGGCCGTATATCTCCTTAAACAACATCTCAGCCGGCGCTTTGATTATCTCCGACGCCTCTTAATTCCTCACCAACTGTCTGCTTTGGCAGGAACTAATCTTCCTCAAATAAAGCTTCCATCAATTAGGTGTCTTGCATGGCAGCGCACGAGTATCGCCATGTTGACTATTGTTTTCTTTTCTGTTTTTCATCACGTCGGGCACATTTTTCAGCCGCGCTGACATCAAATTTGCTAATTGTGTCATCCTTTAAAAGGCCGACGTGCCGCAGAAATGCCGTTGATTAACCAAACAAATGCAAAACATCCCCTCCGCGTTCCATTTGTCGAGCTGTGAATGAGTAACGCGAAGACTGACGTGACATATGGCGCGACAAAAGATGTTTTTTACCACCAGCGTCGCGCTCATCCGCGGTGTCTTTGTATTCGAAGCGTGCAAAGAACTGACAATCCTCATTTCCGTCCCTTTTTTCTCCCCATCCTCGTCGTCAACCTTCCGTCGATTCCGCCACGGTCGCTTGACTTTGTCTTTGTCGACAGATTGGCGAGAAGCTAGCGGATAAACTTGGTATAATTGAATATGGAAGTTGGCAGAATGCATTCACCCACACAGTCGTCAGAAACCACACAACGACAGCTGTGCTTTGAAAGAGGCGAAACAAAGCATGAAAGTAAAACAAATATGGAGTGATATTCCTAATGTTGTCGTGAATTTGGCGCCGATTTGATTAAAAAGCAGCTGTGAGGAGTTTGGAAATGGAGTGATGGCCTAAAAATATTGAATAACTTTCTTAATTCTGTAGCAAAATTCATAATTAAAACAACTAAATGCATACAATGATTAGGAAGCTCCCTCTTTTTCTGCTGTTTACTATCCAGGAAGTTGTTGAATGAAGCATGAAATAATATAACTAATGAATTGAATATTTTGCAGATGAATGCTGAAGCAAGATTACAAAAGTACAAAACAAGCGCAGACAAGTGTGTCATGAAGCAAGCGGCGGTAAGCAACACTCGCTAATTGGCAGAACGCTATTGGATAAACAAAATGATCCGGGGCGACCTGCGACTCCAGATTCATCTGGGTTGGAGCTCAATAAAAATAACGGCCAGTTGACCTTACGGCTTACGCCTTGGCTACAGAAATACAGAAATCCCAGAGAAAATGACAGGGTGAGTACATTCCTTTGTTCTTGAAAAGACTATTTTATTGTTTATTATTATTTAGTGGCAAAAAACAACAACAACAAAGTAAAAGGAACCAATACACTACTGATATATGTGTATATATATATATATATATATATATATATATATATATATATATATATATATATATATATATATATATATATATATACATATACATATATACACATATGTGTACATACACACACATATATATGTAAGTTAAGATATATATGTAAGAAGGCTAGTTTTCATCAGTTGACTTATTTATTTTTTAATTATGTTTGTTCTTCCAACGTCCTAATTTACCAACTATTTACATACTCATTGAACCTAACCTAGAAAAAACTTTATTACTATATCTAATTAGAATCTGCTACTTCGTTTCATCGTTTAATAATTAAACGTGGTTGTTTCGATTACATCCGGAGGACCGTTATGTCTTCCAACTAGGCTGCCAAAATTAATCAATTAATAAATTGACAGTTTCTCAATCGTGCTAATTGATAGATCATTTTTGGACATTCAAATTAGTACAATTTGTTTGCAATTATTGATTTAAAATGAGGAAACACTGGAAATAATCTACAATCTCCATTTGAATTTCATCATAAAACAGAAAGTTGGCACTCATCATTTACTTTCTCGGGCCACACAAAATGATGCGGCGGGCCATATTTGGCCCGCGGACCGCTACTTTGACACCTGTGGTTTAATTAGAGTGGCTTTGTAATGATTTGTTTTGAAAGTGCTCTATTCAGTTTTATTGATTTGGAAGAATACAGATCTCTTTGGTAACTATACAAAATACCTCTGGGCTATCTTATGGTACCAATTTAATGCAATTTTGAAAAATAAATCATTCATCGATTCAATAACTTCCGTACCTCTTCTCGCAACTATGGGCTGCCAGCCAATCGCAAGGACGGAATACAACGACGACGTGGTCGCTGATTAAGTGCAACTGACTTCAGGTGCAGACGCACTGTGCCTCGGACCGATTGCGCGTCGGTCAGGAAAAACATCGATTTAAAAATGTATTTTGATGTTTTACGAGTTGCTTACTTATTGTAATGAACAAGTGTGCCTTTATTTTGAGGTGAAGAGCTGCGATCGCCATGTTGAGCAGAAGTAAGAGGTAAGAAAGCGAGGATTAAAACTTTTGTTTGTATATAATTATTTGGGCTAAACTCCATGTCAAGTGTTGTGCTCAATGATGTTAAATGCGCATTTTATTGATTAACACATTCATTGTATGGTTGTACTGTGTGTACATGATGGAAATAAGGCTGTAAGTGTTTGTTTAGAAGGAGACCAAACTCTGTCCCCATGTGGCTTTTCAGATTTGGTTCAAAAGTTGACGGACATCTTCCTGATGGACGCCGGCTTGACTCAGAGCGACTTCCAACAGGCCCTGGTCCGACGGACCAACCATATGAGCATCGGCGCACCGCATGGGCCTGGCTCAGTACGCCCAGGACACCAAGGTGGAGTTCAACCTGGACGCTCACTGGAACAACAAGAAGAAGGTGCCGTTTTCCCCCGTGGATTTTGGGACACTTTTTTTCAACGTGGATTTTTGGACACTTTTCCCCGTGGATTTTTGGACACTTTTTTTCCCGGCGGACTTTTGGACACTTTTTTTCCCGGCGGACTTTTGGACACTTTTCTCCCCGCAGGTTTTTTTGGACACTTTCCTCCCCAGTGGAGTTTTGGACACTTTTTAACCCGTGGAGTTCTGGACACTTTTCTCCCTAGTGGAGTTTTGGACACTTTTCTCCCCAGTGGAGTTTTGGACAATTTTTTACCCGTGGATTTTTGGACACTTTTCTCCCCAGTGGAGTTTTGGACACTTTTCTCCCTAGTGGAGTTTTGGACACTTTTCTCCCCAGTGGAGTTTTGGACATTTTTTTACCCGTGGATTTTTGGACACTTTTCTCCCCAGTGGAGTTTTGGACACTTTTTTTTACCTTTGGACACTTTTCTTCCCCCCGCGGACTTTTGGTCATGGACGGACGGACGGAGGGATCATGCAGGTAAGTATTTTGGTCTTTGAGTTTTGATTTATGGACACTTTTTTCCCGAGTGGAGTTTTGGACACTTTTCTCCCCAGTGGAGTTTTGGACAATTTTTTACCTGTGGATTTTTGGACACTTTTCTCCCCAGTGGAGTTTTGGACAATTTTTTACCCATGGATTTTTGGACACTTTTCTCCCTAGTGGAGTTTTGGACAATTTTTTACCCATGGATTTTTGGACACTTTTCTCCCCAGTGGAGTTTTGGACACTTTTCTCCCCAGTGGAGTTTTGGACAATTTTTTACCCGTGGATTTTTTGACACTTTTCTCCCCAGTGGAGTTTTGGACATTTTTTTACCCGTGGATTTTTGGACACTTTTCTCCCCAGTGGAGTTTTGGACACTTTTTTTACCTTTGGACACTTTTCTTCCCCCCGCGGACTTTTGGTCATGGACGGACGGACGGAGGGATCATGCAGGTAAGTATTTTGGTCTTTGAGTTTTGATTTATGGACACTTTTTTCCCGAGTGGCGTTTTGGACACTTTTCTCCCCAGTGGAGTTTTGGACAATTTTTTACCTGTGGATTTTTGGACACTTTTCTCCCCAGTGGAGTTTTGGACAATTTTTTACCCGTGGATTTTTGAACACTTTTCTCCCCAGTGGAGTTTTGGACAATTTTTTACCCGTGGATTTTTGGACACTTTTCTCCCCAGTGGAGTTTTGGACATTTTTTTTACCCGTGGATTTTTGGACACTTTTCTCCCCAGTGGAGTTTTGGACAATTTTTTACCTGTGGATTTTTGGACACTTTTCTCCCCAGTGGAGTTTTGGACAATTTTTTACCCGTGGATTTTTGGACACTTTTCTCCCCAGTGGAGTTTTGGACACTTTTTTTACCTTTGGACACTTTTCTCCCCAGTGGAGTTTTGGACACTTTTTTTACCTTTGGACACTTTTCTTCCCCCCGCGGATTTTTGGTCATGGACGGACGGACGGAGGGATCATGCAGGTAAGTATTTTGGTCTTTGAGTTTTGATTTATGGACACTTTTTTTCCCGAGTGGAGTTTTGGACACTTTTCTCCCCAGTGGAGTTTTGGACAATTTTTTACCTGTGGATTTTTGGACACTTTTCTCCCCAGTGGAGTTTTGGACAATTTTTTACCCGTGGATTTTTGGACACTTTTCTCCCCAGTGGAGTTTTGGACAATTTTTTACCCGTGGATTTTTGGACACTTTTCTCCCCAGTGGAGTTTTGGACAATTTTTTACCCGTGGAGTTTTGGACACTTTTCTCCCCAGTGGAGTTTTGGACACTTTTCTCCCCAGTGGAGTTTTGGACAATTTTTTTACCCGTGGAGTTTTGGACACTTTTCTCCCCAGTGGAGTTTTGGACAATTTTTTACCCGTGGATTTTTGGACACTTTTCTCCCCAGTGGAGTTTTGGACACTTTTTTTACCTTTGGACACTTCTTCCCCCCGCGGACTTTTGGTCATGGACGGACGGACGGACGGAGGGATCATGCAGGTAAGTATTTTGGTCTTTGAGTTTTGATTTATGGACACTTTTTTTCCCGAGTGGAGTTTTGGACACTTTTTTTCCCGAGTGGAGTTTTGGACACTTTTCTCCCCAGTGGAGTTTTGGACAATTTTTTACCCGTGGATTTTTGGACCCTTTTCTCCCCAGTGGAGTTTTGGACAATTTTTTACCCGTGGATTTTTGGACACTTTTCTCCCCAGTGGAGTTTTGGACAATTTTTTACCTGTGGATTTTTGGACACTTTTCTCCCCAGTGGAGTTTTGGACAATTTTTTACCCGTGGATTTTTGGACACTTTTCTCCCCAGTGGAGTTTTGGACAATTTTTTACCCGTGGATTTTTGGACACTTTTCTCCCCAGTGGAGTTTTGGACAATTTTTTACCCGTGGATTTTTGGACACTTTTCTCCCCAGTGGAGTTTTGGACACTTTTTTTTTATCCGTGGACTTTTGGACACTTTTTTACCCATGGACTTTTGGACACTTTTCTTCCCCCCGCGGACTTTTGGACATGGATGGACGGACAGCAGGGATGGACGGACGGACAGCAGGGACGGACGGACGGACAGCAGGGACGGACGGACGGCAGGGACGGACGGCAGGGATCAAGGTAAGTGCAGGTAAGTCTTTTGGTCGGCATGGACGGACGGCATGGACGGATGGACGGACGGACGGACGACATGGACGGACGGACGGACGACATGGACGGACGGACGGAGGGCATGGACGGACGGACGGAGGGCATGGACGGACGGACGGACGGCATGGACGGACGGACGGCATGGACGGACGGACGGCATGGACGGACGGACGGCATGGACGGACTGCAGGGACGGACAGAGGGATCAAGGTGAGTGCAAAATTCAGCATACTTTGCTAAAAAATCTTAATTTATTGGAAATTTTTCAAAGAAAAAAATCCACAAATTTTTAACTGTAGCTTTTTTATTTTGCACTAAAAATACAAATTATACCATTATACCATTTGGAGTTAAATACGATGGAAAAAAAAAATCATGTATAGCATTTTGAGTTGGATCATTGAAAGCGGTAGAAGCTGACTTGAAAGAAAATGGCCCATTTCTAATCATCCTAATCGGACAGCGCTTTGTTTGTCCCGCAGGAGTGACGGAGCTGCTCACGTTCATCCGAGACAACTGCGGTGAGTCGGCCACGCCGGCCCGTGTCGTCGTCCAATCGCAACCCCGTGTTTGCCCTCTTTCAGCGTGCTCCACGGGTACGTGTAAACTAGGAGTCTTGAGGCCCTGTCGTTGGTGTAAGTGACTGGCGGCCATCTTACGACAGGCACTCTGAATTGACTCCATTCTTCAAAGCTTTGAAGGAGACAAGTGATCCAAGATGGCGGTGCGCAGGGGTGCAGCTGGCTCTTGCTCTCAAGTTTGGTGTTTTGATTCCTCAGTCTTGTCGTTGTTTGCCAACATCTGCCCGGCAAACTTTTTCTACATTCGCCAGGATTTGGTCGCTCTCGGGAGGAGGTGCCTTATATCCATCACAGCAGATTGCCAACGAACCTGCAATGTCCCCGAGGACATCTCGAGACCACCGAGATCTCAGTGGATGGTAATAATATCTTAGATGAGGCCATTTTTTAGTATTTACCTTAACAGGATGTGATTCTTATATTTTTAGATGACGTATTTTTGGTCTTTTGCCGGGAAGGCACACTTTGTGAAATAGCACCATCAATTTTGTCCTACGCTGCTGTGTATGATGACAATCAAGGCTTTTGATGATTCCATGATGATGATCAAGCCTGTGTCTGAACAGCCATCTTGTGGCAGGGAGACTGAATTGAGTCAATTCTTCAAACATTTTGGTTTAGAACAAACTTTATCGACCCTCCATTTTCTGTTGCTTTGGGGATACTTTTGCGCCACTTCCTCTTGATTTTGAGGGAATTTATCGCATCACTCACCAAAAAAAGAGGGTTGTTGGAAAAAGTACTATAGAAAAGAATTGAAATTCATAAGACAGCTCAACAAGACGCGGAAGAGGTGCTGGCGGCTGTCATGGAGTTCCGTGCGCAGGACGCGGTGCCCATCGTGATCTCACCGAGGAACGTCCTCGCCATCGGCCGTGCCATCGGCCCTTCCATGCAGGCTAGCCCCGCCCCCCCCATTGCGATGGCATTTGGCCGTCCGCCCGCTTAAACGGGTCTTTGCTTTCAGCTGGACGAGAGCGGGAAGTCGGTCTTCACCGTTCTGTGGAGGGATGTGGCCGCCGAATTGAGGGAGGTGAAGAACTGCGTCATCTGTTACGGTGAGTAGCCACGATAGTATGGTAAGGCTTTTTTCTCAAAAAAACAACATAGTATAGTAAGGCTTTTTTTCTTAAAAACGACATAGTATAGTAAGGCTTTTTTTCTTAAAAAACTACATAGTATAGTAAGGCTTTTTTTCTTTAAAAAACGACATAGTATAGTAAGGCTTTTTTCTAAAAAAAACGACATACTATAGTAAGGCTTTTTTTTCCTAAAAAACGACATAGTATAGAAAGCTTAAACGGGTCTTTGCTTTCAGCTGGACGAGAGCGGGAAGTCGGTCTTCACCGTTCTGTGGAGGGATGTGGCCGCCGAATTGAGGGAGGTGAAGAACTGCGTCATCTGTTACGGTGAGTAGCCACGATAGTATGGTAAGGCTTTTTTCTCAAAAAAACAACATAGTATAGTAAGGCTTTTTTTCTTAAAAACGACATAGTATAGTAAGGCTTTTTTTCTTAAAAAACTACATAGTATAGTAAGGCTTTTTTTCTTTAAAAAACGACATAGTATAGTAAGGCTTTTTTCTAAAAAAAACGACATACTATAGTAAGGCTTTTTTTTCCTAAAAAACGACATAGTATAGAAAGCTTAAACGGGTCTTTGCTTTCAGCTGGACGAGAGCGGGAAGTCGGTCTTCACCGTTCTGTGGAGGGATGTGGCCGCCGAATTGAGGGAGGTGAAGAACTGCGTCATCTGTTACGGTGAGTAGCCACGATAGTATGGTAAGGCTTTTTTCTCAAAAAAACAACATAGTATAGTAAGGCTTTTTTTCTTAAAAACGACATAGTATAGTAAGGCTTTTTTTCTTAAAAAACTACATAGTATAGTAAGGCTTTTTTTCTTTAAAAAACGACATAGTATAGTAAGGCTTTTTTCTAAAAAAAAACGACATACTATAGTAAGGCTTTTTTTTCCTAAAAAACGACATAGTATAGAAAGCTTAAACGGGTCTTTGCTTTCAGCTGGACGAGAGCGGGAAGTCGGTCTTCACCGTTCTGTGGAGGGATGTGGCCGCCGAATTGAGGGAGGTGAAGAACTGCGTCATCTGTTACGGTGAGTAGCCACGATATTATGGTAAGGCTTTTTTCTCAAAAAAACAACATAGTATAGTAAGGCTTTTTTTCTTAAAAACGACATAGTATAGTAAGGCTTTTTTTCTTAAAAAACTACATAGTATAGTAAGGCTTTTTTTCTTTAAAAAACGACATAGTATAGTAAGGCTTTTTTCTAAAAAAAACGACATACTATAGTAAGGCTTTTTTTTCCTAAAAAACGACATAGTATAGAAAGCTTAAACGGGTCTTTGCTTTCAGCTGGACGAGAGCGGGAAGTCGGTCTTCACCGTTCTGTGGAGGGATGTGGCCGCCGAATTGAGGGAGGTGAAGAACTGCGTCATCTGTTACGGTGAGTAGCCACGATAGTATGGTAAGGCTTTTTTCTCAAAAAAACAACATAGTATAGTAAGGCTTTTTTTCTTAAAAACGACATAGTATAGTAAGGCTTTTTTTCTTAAAAAACTACATAGTATAGTAAGGCTTTTTTTCTTTAAAAAACGACATAGTATAGTAAGGCTTTTTTCTAAAAAAAAACGACATACTATAGTAAGGCTTTTTTTTCCTAAAAAACGACATAGTATAGAAAGCTTAAACGGGTCTTTGCTTTCAGCTGGACGAGAGCGGGAAGTCGGTCTTCACCGTTCTGTGGAGGGATGTGGCCGCCGAATTGAGGGAGGTGAAGAACTGCGTCATCTGTTACGGTGAGTAGCCACGATATTATGGTAAGGCTTTTTTTCTTTAAAAAACAACATAGTATAGTAAGGCATTTTTTCTTAAACGACATAGTATATATAGTAAGGTTTTTTTTCTTAAAAAACGACATAGTATAGTAAGGCTTTTTTCTTAAAAAAACGAAATAGTATAGGAAGGCTTTTTACCTTAAAAAACAACAGTATAGAGGCTTTTTTTCTTAAAAACGACATAGTAAAGTAAGGCTTTAAAAAAAAAAAAAACGACATAGTATGGTAAGGCTTTTTTCTTAAAAAACGACATAGTATAGTAAGGCATTTTTATTTAAAAAACGACATAGTATAGTAAGGCTTTTTTTTCTCGTAAAAACGACCATGTATAGTATGGCTTTTTTCTTAAAAAAACGACATAGTATAGCAAGGCTTTTTTCTCCCAAAAAAACGACATAGCATAGTGAGGCTTTTTGCCTAAAAAAACGACATAGTATAGTAAGGCTTTTTTCCTAAAAACGACATAGTATAGTAAGGCTTTTTTCCCCCAAAAAAACATAGTATAGTAAGGCTTTTGTCTTAAAAAAACGACATAGTATAGTAAGGCTTTTTTTTCTTAAAACATGACATAGTATAGTAAGGCTTTTTTCTTAAAAAACAACATAGTATAGTAAGGCTTTTTTCTTAAAAAAATGACATAGTATAGTAAGGTTTCTTTCTTAAAAACGACATAGTATAGTAAGGTTTTTTTCTTTTTAAAAACGACATAGTATGCTAAGGCTTTTTTCTTAAAAAAACGACATAGTATACTAAGGCTTTTTCTTAAAAAACGACATAGTATAGTAAGGCTTTTTTCTTTAAAAAACGACATAGTATAGTAAGGCTTTGTTCTTAAAAAATGACGGTATAGTAAGGCTTTTTTTTTCTTAAAAAAACGAAATAGTATAGTAAGGCTTTTTTCTTTTAAAAATGACAGTATAGTAAGGATTTTTTTCTTTAAAAAATGACATATTATAGTAAGGCTTTTTTCTTAAAAAACGACATAGTATAGTAAGGCATTTTTATTTAAAAAACGACATAGTATAGTAAGGCTTTTTTTTCCTAAAAAACGACATAGTATAGAAAGCTTAAACGGGTCTTTGCTTTCAGCTGGACGAGAGCGGGAAGTCGGTCTTCACCGTTCTGTGGAGGGACGTGGCCGCCGAATTGAGGAAGGTGAAGAACTGCGTCATCTGTTACGGTGAGTAGCCACGATATTATGGTAAGGCTTTTTTTCTTTAAAAACCAACATAGTATAGTAAGGCATTTTTTCTTAAACGACATAGTATATATAGTAAGGTTTTTTTTCTTAAAAAACGACATAGTATAGTAAGGCTTTTTTCTTAAAAAAACGAAATAGTATAGGAAGGCTTTTTACCTTAAAAAACAACAGTATAGAGGCTTTTTTTCTTAAAAACGACATAGTAAAGTAAGGCTTTAAAAAAAAAAAACGACATAGTATGGTAAGGCTTTTTTCTTAAAAAACGACATAGTATAGTAAGGCATTTTTATTTAAAAAACGACATAGTATAGTAAGGCTTTTTTTTCTCGTAAAAAACGACCATGTATAGTATGGCTTTTTTCTTAAAAAAACGACATAGTATAGCAAGGCTTTTTTCTCCCAAAAAAACGACATAGCATAGTGAGGCTTTTTGCCTAAAAAAACGACATAGTATAGTAAGGCTTTTTTCCTAAAAACGACATAGTATAGTAAGGCTTTTTTCCCCAAAAAAAACATAGTATAGTAAGGCTTTTGTCTTAAAAAAACGACATAGTATAGTAAGGCTTTTTTCTTAAAAAACAACATAGTATAGTAAGGCTTTTTTCTTAAAAAAACGACATAGTATAGTAAGGCTTTTTTCTTAAAAACGACATAGTATAGTAAGGTTTTTTTCTTTTTAAAAACGACATAGTATGCTAAGGCTTTTTTCTTAAAAAAACGACATAGTATACTAAGGCTTTTTCTTAAAAAACGACATAGTATAGTAAGGCTTTTTTCTTTAAAAAACGACATAGTATAGTAAGGCTTTGTTCTTAAAAAATGACGGTATAGTAAGGCTTTTTTTTTCTTAAAAAAACGAAATAGTATAGTAAGGCTTTTTTCTTTTAAAAATGACAGTATAGTAAGGATTTTTTTCTTTAAAAAAATGACATATTATAGTAAGGCTTTTTTCTTAAAAAACGACATAGTATAGTAAGGCTTTTAAAAAAAAAAATGACATAGTATAGTAATGCATATTTTATTAAAAAATGACCATGTATAGTAAGGCATATTTTCTTAAAAATACAAAAAACACATTGTGAGGCATTGACTTTATTGTATACATAAACAATGAATCTTGGCTTCTGGCTCATCCTCATACGGCTCGTGTACGTAAAAGATATTTGTTGAATGTAAGTTACGGCATGGAGGAAATGTTCCCCACAAATTCACGCTTTGCCTTGTTTGTTGACAGACTTGTACCAGCACCCCCCGTATTGCGCCTTCATCCAGGAGTCTCCGGTGCCCCAGTGAGCGGAGGCTGACACGGTCACGGTCAGTGAATGCTTTCTCACTGATCTGTAAGTCTGATTGTCGTCGTCGCCGTCATCACTTTGGCCACGTGACCTTTATGTCATTCACGGCGTCCAGTCGGGAAGAGCTTGCTGACCGGCCGCAGGAGCAGTTGGGACAGATGCACGTCGCCACCGCCTTCGTCATGCCAGGTTGAAAACCATGTCGCCACTGTAAAGAAATTAAAAAATGTTGTCATCTTGGGCAGGGTTGAGAAATAATTGACTTTGTGTCGTGGAAGAGGCATTGGACAACGTGGAAGAGGAGCAGGAGGAGAAGAATGGGGTGCAGCTGACCGACCGACAACTCAAGACCTGTTTGCCTCACCCTGTGACAGCCGTGGGTTTGAGCTGTGGACAAGGGCGACTGTCAGAACAACATCACCATGCGGTTGTGGTGGGAATGTCAACCGCTCTCCACCATCTCTTCATCGTCTGGATGTGCCGATAGCGTTTGGTTGCCTGCGCGACGCAAACGTATTTCGGATCAATAAGTGTTTGGGCGGGTTGCTTTTGGTGTAATGACCTAAATGTAAAATTTAAAAATGTTTAAAGTATTTTTTATTAAAAGGTAATTAGTTTGTCGCAGAGTACATCTGCGGGGATTGTACCAGCTTCCACTCGATGGTAGGCGTATACTCTACTGTGTGCTAAAGGACTAAACCACTAAACCTCGACTGGATAAGTATTTTCGGTAAGAGGGTGCTCAAGGAATTTGGCTAAGTGTGCAAACCACCTCCCTAATAGTAGCCAGTGTCTTGACTTTTTAGGCCAATTTTTTTAACTAATTTTGATCCAATGATTAAATGTAAAATTTAATGTTTAAAGTTTTTTTTAGTAAAAGGTAATTAGTCTTATGTCGCAGGTGCCTCTCCCCGCCGAAGGCGGGGAGAGGCACCAAGAGTACGTCTGCGGGACGCGAACCAGCATCTGCTCGACGGTAGGCGCATACTCCACTGTGTGCGCCAAGGGGCCCACCCACACACCCACTAAACTTGGACAGGCCAAGTATTTTCGGTAAGAGGGCGCTCGACTCATTTAACTAAGTGTGCAAGCCGCCTCCCTACTCAGCATGGTCCTGTCCAATAAAACTTTTTGGGTGGCTTATTTGAAATCCTAGCTAATAGCCAGTGTCTTTTGATTTTTTAGGCTAAGTATTTTAACAAATCTGGATGTAATGATTAAATGTAAAATTTATTTTTTAGGTTTTTTAGTAAAAGGTAATTTATCTTATGTCGCAGGTGTCTCTCCCGCCGAAGGCGGGAGAGGCACCAAGAGTACGTCTGCGGGACGCGAACCAGCTTCCACTCGGTGGTAGGCGCATACTCTACTGTGTGCGCCAAGGGGCCCACCCACACACCCACTAAAGTTCGACCGGCCAAGTCTTTTCGGTAAGAGGGTGCTGGAGTGATTTTGGCTAAGTGTGTAAGCCGCCTCCGTACTCAGCATGGTCCTGTCCAATAAAAGTTTTCTTGTCTATTGTTTTTTTAAGCCAATTCTTTTAACTAATTTTGATGTAATGTTTAAATGTAAAAAATATTTTTTAAAGTTTTTTTTAGTAAAAGGTAATTAGTCTCATGTCGCAGGTGCCTCTCCCCGCCGAAGGCGGGGAGAGGCACCAAGAGTACGTCTGCGGGACGCGAACCAGCATCTGCTCGACGGTAGGCGCATACTCCACTGTGTGCGCCAAGGGGCCCACCCACACACCCACTAAACTTGGACAGGCCAAGTATTTTCGGTAGGAGGGCGCACGACTCAATTGACTAAGTGTATAAGCCACCGCCCTAAAAAGTATGGTCCTGCCCACTCGGTTTTTATTTGACCTGAAAAGTGACAAGTTGGAGGAGGCGGGGAATCCAACCGATTACCTTTTGTATGGTAAGTTTGTGCTCTCCTATTGAGGCCAAGTCAGCCACCAGGTGAAATCGACATCCTATGTCACCGCCATCCGCAGGTGAGTCTAAGAAAAACAAAAAAGAAATATTTTCTGCACAGCAACATGAATGTCTGTTAAACTTACTTTTTGTCTTCAGGTGTCCTCGCTCTCCACAGTTTGGGAAACCTTTTCGTTGGAAGACTGTCCATCCCACAAGTCATCCATTTTTGCCTTTGTCACTAATCTGAAAAAATAAAAATAAAAGTTGACAGCAAATCTATTATGTGACCTTGACTGTGATTTATAAGAAATATTTTTTTTCATTCTAAAAAGTTTTTTATGCCTATGCACACGCACTATGATCGCTGCAACAAGGCGAGATCACATACCGAGCCAATACGAAGGCGACCGGTCGGGGCGGCGCTTCATCCACAAGCTGGTCCCAAACCTACTCCATCCTGTCAGAGAGACCACAAGAAAAAAGCCTTACTATGTCGTTTTTTAAGAAAAAAAGCCTTACTATACTACGTCGTTTTTAAAGAAAAAAAAAAGCCTTACTATACTGTCATTTTTTTATAAATAAAGCCTTGTTTATAAATAATGCCTTCATTTTTTAACGAAAAAAAAGCCTTACTATACTATGTCGTTTTTTTAATAAAAAAATAGCTGTACTATACTATGTGTTTTTTTAAAGAAAAAAGCCTTACTATACTATGTCGTATTTTTAAGAAAAAAGCCTTACTATACTATGTCGTTTTTTTAAAAGAAAAAAGCCTTACTATACTATGTCGTTTTTAAGAAAAAAAGCCGTACTATACTATGTCGTTTTTTAAAGAAAAAAAGCCTTACTATACTATGTCATTTTTATGGAAAAAAAGCCTTACTATACTAGGTCGTTTTTTAAGAAAAAAGCATTACTATACTAGGTCGTTTTTTAAGAAAAAAGCATTACTATACTATGTCGTTTTTTATGAAAAAAGCCTTACTATACTATGTCGTTTTATTATGAAAAAAGCCTTACTATACTATGTCGTTTTTTATAAAGAAAAAAGCCTTACTATGCTATGTTTTTTTTTTTTATAAATAAAGCCTTGTTATAATTTGTGTCATTTTTTTACGGAAAAAAAGCCTTACTATACTATGTCGTTTTTTAAGAAAAAAGCCGTACTATACTATGTCGTTTTTTAAGAAAAAAGCCGTACTATACTATGTCATTTTTAAGAAATAAAAGCCTTACTATACTATGTCGTTTTTAAGAAAAAAAGCCTCACTATACTATGTCGTTTTTTAAGAAAAAAAAACTTACTATATATACTATGTCGTTTTTTTTAAAGCCTTACTATATGTACTATGTCATTTTTTAAAGAAAAAGCCTTACTATATATACTATGTCATTTTTTACGGAAAAAGCCTTACTATATATACTATGTCGTTTTTGACGAAAAAAGCCTTACTATACATGGTCGTTTTTTATTTTAAAAAGGCCTTTCTATACATGGTCGTTTTTATTCAAAAAAGCCTTACTATACATGATCGTTTTTATTCAAAAAAGCCTTACTACACTATGTCGTTTTTTAAAAGAAAGCCTTACCAAAAATAAATAAATAAATCAAGTCGTCAGATTTTACCAATATTACTGGAGAGTCTTTCCACAATTAGGATTTTCGTTTTATGACAAATGGTCTATAAAGGAATTTCGAATTGAAAAAGTCATCATTAAGCCGTCTTTTTTTCTGCCCTTATGCGATCTTTGAAACGATTAAAAAACACTGAACGCAATTCGATTGGGAGATATTATGACTGCAAGTGGAACTATATCTTTATAGAAGCTTGCAATGTAGAAAACGGGAGCATTTCTTACCTTTTCGCCATGCGTCGAGTACACAAAAATCAGCCAACGTAAAAAACAACAACTTCTTGGTGGACTTCTGTTCATGTCCGTTAACAAACGTGTCTTGGTTGGACCTGACCTGAATTAGGCCGTTTAGATCATGCGATTAAAAACCTGAAAAGACGTTTACAAACAAAACAAAGCGTACAGGTCAACGAAAACCCTTTTTCCCAGTCTCTTCCGGTCAGTTTCACTTCCGGCTCACCAATGTGACGTCAATTCAGGGAACGCCCTCGTCTTTTTTTTTTCTTTTTTGGGTTTGGCTGTGTTAGGCTCTGGCAACCCACACAACTTTTTCCAGGTTGTGCAATATTAAAGTGGATAAACCATTTTCTATCCAAAAAAGACTAAGACATTTTTCTTTTAAATAGAGACGACTGTGTGTCGTCAAGGCTTTCCAGAAATGGCTATGTTAAGTGTGGCTATTTCGTGGTGTAGAGGTTCACTCGCCTGATTGCCATGTGGGCATTTGGGGTTCAAATCCCGGTTGGGAATCATTTTCCCTTAAATAAAAACAACCATGTGTAGTCAAGACTTTCCAATAATGACAAACTAAAGTGTGGTGACTTCGTGGTGTAGAGGTTCCCTCACCTGACTGCCATGTGGGCATTTGGGGTTCACATCCCTGACTGCTGTTTGGGCATTTAGGGTTCGCATCCCAGTTGGGAATTATTTTTCCCTTAAATAGTAACAACCTTTTGTCATCAATACTTTCCAATAATGACAACATAAAGTGTGGCTATTTCATGGTGTAGAGGTTCGCTCACCTCACTGCCATGTGGGCAGGTGTGGTTCGAATCCCGGTTGAGAATCATTTTCCCTTCGTTATTTCTATATATGTGTAGTCAAGACTTTCCAATAATGACAAAGTATAGTGTGGCCACTTCATGGTGTAGAGGTTCACTCACCTGACTGTCATGTGGGCAGGTGGGGTTCAAATCCCATTTGGGAATGATTTTTCCTTTAAATAGACACAACCTTGTGTAGTTAACACTTTCCAATAATGACAAAGTAATGTGTGGCCATTCATGGTGTAGAGGTTTGTTCACCTGACTGCCATGCGGCCAGGTGGGGTTCGACTCCCGGTGCAGAGTCATTTTCCCTAAAATAAAACAACTATGTTTAGTCAAGGCTTTTCAATAATGCCAAGGTTAAATGTGGCCATTCATGGTGTAGTGGTTCACTTACCTGACTGCCACCTGGGCAGGTGTGGTTCGCATCCCAGTTGGGAATCATTTTTCCTTTAAATGGAAACAACCTTGTGTAGTCAAGACTTTCCAATAATAAAAAAGTAAAGTGTGGCTACTTCATGGCGTAGAGGTTTGTTCACCTGACTGCCATGCAGGCAGGTGTGGTTCGACTCCTGGTGCAGTCATTTTCCCTTAAATAAAACAACTATGTGTTGTCAAGACTTTCCAATAATGACAAAGTAAACTGTGGCCGTTTCATGGTGTAGAGGTTCACTCACTTGACCGCCATGCGGGCAGGTGTGGTTCAAATCCCGGTCGGGAAACATTTTCCCTTAGTTGTTTCTATATATTTGTAGTCAAGACTTTCCAATAATGACAAAGTTGCATGTGGCCATTCATGGTGTAGTGGTTCCCTTACCTGACTGCCATGTGGGCAGGTGTGGTTCACATCCCTGTTGGGAATTGTTTTTCCCTTAAAAAGAAACAACCTTGTGTAGTCAAGACTTTCCAATAATGACAAAGTTAAGTGTGGCCACTTCATGGTGTAGAGGTTTGTTCACCTGACTGCCGTGTGGGCAGGCAGGGTTCGAATCTCGGTGGACGATGAACCATTTTGCCATTAAAAAAGACTAAGTCATGTTTCCTTAAATAAAAGCACCAAATGACCATGTATAGGCGGGCCACCTCATGGTGTAGACTGTAAGACTGAAAGTCAGGTGCTACTTATTTTAGAAGACACCCGATTGGTTAAAATGTCGGCACTGGATCGGTTGGAACAAAGACCAGGACCCACTGCGGCCCTCGGCGGAATCGGTTTGACACGTGCTGTAGAGGCTTGTTCACCTCCCTGCCATGTGGGCGACATAGTATAGTAAGGCTTTTTTTTCTTTAAAAAAAACGACATAGTATAGTAGGGCTTTTTTTCTTAAAAAAACGACATAGTATAGTAAGGCTTTTTTTCCTTAAAAAACGACATAGTATATATAGTAAGGCTTTTATTTCTTTAAAAAAAACGACATAGTATTGTAAGGCTTTTTTTTTCTTAAAAAACGACATAGTAAGGCTTTTTTCTTAAAAAACGACATAGTAAGGCTTTTTTCTTAAAAAACGACATAGTAAGGCTTTTTTCTTAAAAAACGACATAGTATATATAGTAAGGCTTTTTTTCTTAAGAAACTACATAGTATAGTAAGGCTTTTTTTTTTCTTAAAAAAACGACAGTATAGTAAGGCTTTTTTTTCTTAAAAAAACGACATAGTATAGTAAGGCTTTTTTTCTTAAAAAACTACATAGTATAGTAAGGCTTTTTTTTTTTCTTAAAAAACGACAGTATAGTAAGGCTTTTTTTTCTTAAAAAAACGACATAGTATAGTAAGGCTTTTTTTCTTAAAAAACTACATAGTATATTAAGTCTTTTTTTCCTAAAAAACCCACCGACACTGACCTATCTGTAACCACCCAAAAGCTGACCATTTTTGTCTTTTGGCAGAGGGCATGAACACGTAACCACCGCCGTCCATGATGCAGACCTGCCAGCAAGCAGATCGAAGCGGAGGGCAAATCCTCACTGATCTGTAAGTCCGGTTGTCGCTGTCGGCGGCGCCGTCGTCATCACCGGTCACGGGAACTTTATGTCATTCACCAAATTAAACGACCTTTCGGTGGGTTACTTGATTGCCTTTTGATTTTATTCGTACAAATGTGCATTTTCTCCACAGTAGTGTTTGACCCCATTTGTGTGTAAAAATGTGTTAGGTTTTGCTATCTTTTCAGGTTAAGGAAAGGGCATTTTGCGTTGTAATATGTATTTGTGGCCAAACTCAATGTCAAATGTCAGTGTGGAGTTTGGCCTGCATTCGGCTGACCATTGCTTCAGTGGCCAGTCGATTGCAGGCCAAAGTCCACACTGCAAATACTGGGATGCAAACCCACACGGCTAGAGGGCCATGGATCCGAGGGCGAAGCACTAACCACATAGGCCACGGGTCCTCAATAAAAAAATCATATATTCGAGATGCCATTGCTTCTCACAGGGTAAGTGAGATGCAAAATGTTAACTTTTAAAAGATAGCCTCTACCTACTTGTTTGTCGATTCTAAGATGCATTTTGGATTAGCGCGATGTTACTGTCACGGAGGACAGCGATTGTCTCACGGACTGAAAGTAACCCTCGTGATGTTCCAAGATAATGAGATTGAATCCATTTATACTGGCAAACTCTCGCATGAATCCCTTTAGTGCCCTTTGAGATGAAGACCAAAATGGAGGCTGTGGATTGAATAGGACAGAATTTATGGCCAAGGTCAGGTAAGGAGGTAAAAAGATGAAGTAAAAACAAACAAACAAACAGCAGAATTTCCTCGGGATGAAGTAAATATCTTGACGTAACGTCTCCGAGAGGGGAATGTGCATGCGAAAAATACAAAAAACAGATCTCAAAGCAGCTTCAAATGTTTGCAACTGGATGCACGAGTGACATCAACATTCATCTTCTCCAAATCAAGACAAAAATCATCCCGTGACATTTCACAATTCCACAAAATGCCTACAATTATCATCCTAAAAACCAGAGATTGTGCTTTTCTAACCAAAGTAGAACAAACCATACGAGGACAAGATGTACGTCACCGAGTAAAACATTAACACTGTCACATACAATTTCAATTTGAAGCACTTTTGTGGCAGTAAACAATGCGCAACAGGTCTGGAAATGACATTTAGCATTTAAAAAGAAACAAGAAACACTCACATCGTGGAGTGGCTGGCTGGCCCTTCTTCTTTTTGTTTTCTTTTTTAGGCCCCTGGCTGACACTCAGCCACAATCAAGTCCACAGACAGAAGCTTTAGCACTAAAACAACATGAGTTGAGAAATGTGAGATAGAAAAAGAGCATTTTTTTGTGCAGCGTTTGAGTCTTTTTCTCCATTGCCTCCATCCAGCCCAAGTTTTTCGCCGAAGCAGATGTTCACGGCGCTGTCGGAGGGATTCCTCAGCTTCTCAGCAACTATGAGAAGAGAGAAAGGTCTCCGGTAAAAAAAAGTCTTACTATACTGTTGTTTTTTAAGAAAGAAGCCTTACTATACTATGTCGTTTTTTAAGAAAAAAAGCCTTACTATACTATGTCGTTTTTTTAAGAAAAAAAGCCTTGCTATACTATGTCGTTTTTTAAGAAAAAAAGCCTTACTATACTATGTCGTTTTTTTAAGAAAAAAAGCCTTGCTATACTATGTCGTTTTTTAAGAAAAAAAAGCCTTACTATACTATGTCGTTTTTTAAGAAAAAAAGCCTTACTATACTATGTCGTTTTTAAAGAAAAAAAAGCCTTACTATACTATGTCGTTTTTTAAAGAAAAAAATCCTTACTATGTCGTTTTTTATAAATAAAGCCATGTTATACATTGTGTCATTTTTTTACGAAAAAAAAAGCCTTACTTTACTATGTCGTTTTTTTAAGAAAAAAGCTTTACTATACTATGTCGTTTTTTTTTCTAAAAGGCCTTACTATATACTATGTCGTTTTTTTAAGAAAAAGGCTTACTATACATGATCATTTTTTAAGAAATAAAAGCCTTACTATACTATGTCGTTTTTTAAGAAAAAAAAGCCTTACTACACTATGTCGTTTTTTTAATAAAAAAAGCCTTACTATACTATGTTGTTGTCGGTCTCACATGACCATCCTCATTCACCCCCGGTAATATAATAACGGTGTTGTCTATTTTGGCTTACCTCATCTACACTCACAGGTTCCATCTGAACCCTAGGTTTGATCCTGGAGTTTTCACGAGGTATAAAGCTGGATGCGATGGGCCTTTCAGCTTCCCTCGGAGCTGGATCTGATGGGAAAGGTGGTGGATTACACGGCGGGATATCCCGACATTCTAATGGAAAACAGGAAGAATTGAGGAATCACTCATTGATTGATTGGAAATAAAATGAGCACATGACCTTTTGTTCAATGCAGATTTCAAATCAATCCAAACAGGACAACTTTTTAGAATTTTCATGTATCATTTGTTTGATTGACTTGTGAGGGTCAGCGGTTCAGAAAATGAATGAATAAAATAATAGTAAACAACAATACCTGAGTGCTCTTTACTTTTGCCGTTTCCCTTTTTCCCTTTGTGCCGGCTCGGACCGTCTTCCAACGGAGACGGGGCCTGACCAACCCGCTGAGTCCCGGTGCTGCCTCGCCGCCCCCGGGCTTCTCCAGAACCCATTCTGGGTAAGGTGGCTCCCCTTACTAAGTCGCTATGGGTCATGTGACTTGGAAAGTTCAGCGGTGTGAATGAGTCTGCGGGGATAAAGAGTGCTTTACAGTAATCCCTCGATTATCGTGGTTAATGTAGACCAGACAGGGCCGCGATAAACAAAGTTCCCGTGTTTAAGGGTATTCCTGGTTCTCTGTGTTTTTACCATCATTGAAGGCATCTTTGGGATGATAGCTCGTCTGCTTGCACCTCCTGGGCCTTTTCTGCATCACGGCGGGACTCACGTTGCTGTCCGTGGACACGGGGCTGCCGGCTCGCCCCCGACCTGAGATTTGGTGGACAAAAAAAGGCCTGATACGGACGGGAGCAATTGCAAAAATCCCGGCCGATCGGACACGTGGTCTCACCCGACTGGTCGGCGGCGGCGGCGTCTCGGCAGCCTTCCGCCTGAGCGAAATCTCCGTCGGTGAAGAAAGAGCCTTCGGAGGTGCTGACCACGCTGGACCTGCCCGACGACAAGTTCTCCTCGGAGGCGGAGCCCCAGCTGTTGAGCATGGATCCCGTGCTGGAGGCGGGGGTCTGTTCCAGACGGCGGAAAAGCAGCTTGTGCGGGGAGTTGGGAGGCAACTTTTGCTTGTGCAGATGGTACAGGTTTTCATCAGCTGCTATTTCCTCGTCTGCATCCTCTTCCTCCTCCTCCTCCTCCTCCTCTTCTTCGTCCTCTTCTTCGTCCTTGTCCGTGTAAAGGGGAGTGGAGCTGCGTTTGAAGGGAATATAAAGAAATAGATACACGTGCCTTTTTAGATGCTTTCCCGGCTTTTTAATCACATTTCTTTGGAATCAAGTTTGTATATTTACTAAGCTGCTATGCTTTATTTACTCCTTCATTCCTATATGGATTATTGTTTTTCTCAAATTCCATTTATTTTATTGGTGTCTCATAGGAGTACACCATACTACACTGCGACAAAATAGTACCCTATTTTCCAGACTAAATGTCGCTTTTTTTATCATTTGGGTGGGCCTTATATGTTTTTTTCCCTTTCTGACAACCGAAAGCCTCTTATGATATTATATTTGGGGGGGGGGGGGGGGGGGGGGGGGGGGGGGGGTTGGGGGGGTTATCGACATCTGAAAAACTACTTTACTGTATGCTTGTTGAAATCATTTTATGATGAAAATGGTCACCTGAGGTGCTGGATTCCATTCTGGACACCCTTGCTCATCATTCTCTGTGGATGAGTGGTCAAGTCTGGGGGAGATGACGTCACTCCTCTGATTGGAGGAGTCGGGCAAACTTCTGCTCGTTTTTCTGGATCAAAACTGGGGAGAAAAAAAAGACAACTGTGTTTCAAACTCGCCTTGTCCTTCAGATTAAAGCTGCTGCTAATGGATTAGCAAATGTACTCAACAAAGATTTTTTTTTTTAGCATATAGTTATCTGAAAAACTGTTATGTTAAGAGAGGCCTTTATCTCTTGTTATTCTCCATTTTATTATCGTTACTTTGTCTGTTCTTGCTTTCATATAAAATAAACAAATGTGACATACTCCAATGGGATTTATATTTTTCTTCTATGGCTACTCAGAAGCAATTTTCTGAAATCTGACCGATTTTCTTCGTAATTTACCAAACTGAGATTTTGTCTACTATTTATTTTAGAAAACAACTCTAGAGTTGAACGGAACTACTTACAGTCCAACCTACGTTGAAATTTGCTTGCCACTTATTTTAGCCAGCTTTTGCAAGAATCATTGTTTTTCTCTAATTCAGCGGCTAAACCCGAACAATATTAATACTAATTTTTAAAAAAGTCCACCTCTTGTCCATAGGGAGGCTGTACTCATCCCCATTCCAGGCTCGAGTATGAGGAGGAGAAAAAGCATCTGCCCAGCTCATTGCAGCATGTTTTGGAGTTCGGTTGGCTCGCGGTCCTTTCTTTTGATTTTGACTCCCTGGGAAACGAGAAGAAACGTTAAAAATGTGGACATCTCAGCAGACCTTGACCTAGAGCGCTCGTTACCCGAGGTGTCGTTGCTACCTCGGTCTGAGCCTCCCGTGTTGTGATCGGCGAACATTTTGAGGTGGACTAGACCGTCATTTCCTGCTGGAACATCTAAAGAAAGAGTGATATTGAAATAAGCGAGCGCTTGGTTGACACGGACGATCCGCCAGTCCCATATTTTACCTTTACTCAGAACGTTTTGCTCAATGATATTGTATTGCATCTGCGTGGCCATCTCTTTTGGTAGAGGAGGCGGGTTCGGGGGCAGATTCCAGCAGGGCATTTCCATTGGCTCGCTGGTACGAGCCTTGTTTTGAATATTGGCCTGAATCAGTTGGGTGGTCGCGTAGGGGATGGGTTCGTAAGGATCGGAAGAATCTCCTCCGGGACTGGCGTAGCACGAGTTGGAATTGGGGAACGCTTGGAAGTCGTTGAGCTTGTCGCCGAGGTTGACGTCCGTGTAAATGGGCGTCTCCGAGCAGAGCTTGTCGTCCGGATGCTTTCCGTAGTTGGCGATGCAGTCGGCTAAAGAAAAATGTGTTGGGGTCAAAATTGGAATCGTGGGAGATCTGACATGAGAGCGGACCTGGTCGACTGTAGGTCGTCATGTTGCTGTCCGTGGTGCCGTTGCCGTTATTGCAGCAGTTGATGCTGCAGTCCTTGTGATTGGCGCAAGCGTTTGGCCAATTGTCTGGCAGCCAAAGCTGGTTTAGAGGTTCTCCCACGCCGAGAATACCAGATCTGTAACACAGGGAGGCTGTCAATCAAAAGCCGCAGTATAGTTAGTCTCCTCATAGTTTCAACTCGACAAACAGCCTTATAACAGATAAACATCGCCTCCTAGTGTCTCCACAAGTCACCTGCATTACAATTCCAAAAGGCAAGCAAAATGCAACTTGCCTGCCAGCTCCACATGTAGATTCTCCTCTTTGATAGGCGACTGTAAAAGAAGGAGGAATACCATCAAAGAACTGTAGCGGTAACCCAAAAAATATTTTCTTAAAAATGTCCCCATTTCCTATTGCAGCCTTTTTTGTGCGAACCTTTTTGACAATGTCATTCCAAAAATAAAAAATCACCTTGCACATTTTCACAAGGAGCCCTCGAAACAAAGTGCGATGAACTAAAAATGTCCATTGTGACCTCTGACCTCACGGACAATGGTTCCCAAAGACATGCTATAGCAACAGCTCTAAAGTTGGAGTAGCAATCCGTCCTCATATTTCTACCACAACACATCATATATTCTACTTTTCACACAAGCCAAGTGAGCATAAAGTACTTGCCTGTCGGTGTAAAGGTAAACGACGGCACTGTATAGAGAAAGACAAAAAAAGTGCATTAATACAAGGAAGCAATAAGAAAAACTACTTTCCCCTGCGTGCCCACCGTCCAAATAAATCCCACTCTGATTGGAAGATTAAAAAGCAGCCTATCAATCATCCCTGTCTATCTGAAAAGGTTAATCAGAGACTTGAAGAAGGAAGATATAACAGCAAAGGTAATGTCAGCTCGACATAAACACAGCATGGACTCAAAGGACACAAACATCTAAAAGGTCAGCCTTTAAATGTCTGTCTCGGGCGCGCGCGGCCGCCGTCGACGGCTATGGGCGTCGCGTCTTTGACCGGCCGGTCCTAAATGGATTGGACGTCAATCGCGGGAAAGCAAAGGAATATGACAGACCCTTTCGAATGCCGGTGTAGGAGCTGCTGAGGCCTCTTCTCTTTTTGCGATGACGGTAAAGCCACACGCTGAAAATCATGAGGACGCACCAGCAGGTGGCGCCGATGCCCGCAATAAAGGCTGGCTGCTTCACCACGTCAGAGATGTGTGTCAAGGCGTCCTTTCCATCCCTCAGATTGGTCATCTGACCGGCGGAATCTGAGGGAACGCATAGAGAGAGATCAGACTTTAGACGTGGCGCAAAGTCCACAGCCGTATCCGTGTGTAGATGAGCCTCACCAAACTCAAAGAACTTGACCTTGCTCTTGACCCCGGCTCCGGCGGCGTTGCTCGCCGCCACCTCCACGCTGTAGCGTATCCCGGGCGCCAGGCCCGGAACCAGAAGCGAAAAGGTGTAGCCGTCCACGGACTGGTTGACGTGGTAGCGACTCTCATTAGCCAGGCACCAGATCTGTCAAATACAAGGAGAAGATGACAGTGATTATCCCCCCCCCCAACCGCCCAGTGGCGCCTCCAAAGATACGCTTTAAATTGAAAAAGCATCATTCATTCTAAGCGTCACTGGAGGCTTGTCACGTGCTCTCGTACCTTGTATTCCTGAATGACGGCGGCCTCCTCCAGGACGGGAGGAGCTTTCCAGGAGATGAGGATGGCGGTACTATTGGCATCCCTCTTTGTCACCGTAACGTCCTGGGGCGCTTGCCTCGGCGCTACGACCAACAGAGATCGATATGTCACCTATGAACTGCTAAATATAATTGTAGCATTCAAAATCAATGTCCTATTGTCATTTAAGCTCTGTTAAGTATTCCCTTCGGCTGCAAGTGAAATGGAACCCGGGAGCGAGAAGCGGAAAAACGAGAGGGAAATGCTAGGATTTGAATGAAAACTAGACAAATAATCAAAACTGGGACAAGGTAAACAAAATTAAAGTAAACAGCGACGAATAAGCAAAACATTACTAATGATACCAGGAAACAGGAAAAAAATACTCCCACAACAAGACATGCCAGAATACAGGGTTTAGATACACAGACAGAGGTTGATGACAAACAGCTGGGTCACACAAGGGAAGGTTTTTTTTTAATGCTGCTTGTTGCACGGTTTATAAAAAAATAATAATTGAAGTTTTTACATTTCAAGCCGATGTATTGAAACGTCGCTATCAATGCTACTGCAAAAAAAAAATGGAAAAACGTACCTTCGTCCAACGTTCTGATGACCTTCACGTCACTGTCGGCTCCCTGGAGTTCGTCAAAAAATGGCCGCACTTTGAATTCGTAGATGACGCCGCTCTTGAGTTGACCGATCACCACGCCGTCTTTATGTGGCGCACGTACGTCCAGGACACTCCAGTGACCCTCGGGCTGGCCGTGTTCGGCCGAAGACCTGTACAAAACTTTGTAGCCTTGGATGTACAATGAGTGCTGCTCCACCTAGAGTCCAAAAAAAAAAGACAATCCCAGTTCTACAGAATCCTGTGAAGCCCCCCAAGCGTTAAAAAAAAAACTAGGCAAAAAGCACGGTACTCACGATCCAGTTGACACGGACGGCAGAGGACGACACGATGGCGGGTGTGTTGAGGTGGATCACCACGTCGGCCAATTCCCTCTGGATGTGACGCGGATCGGCGCCCTCGGCGGCGTGAGCGCTATCTTTTTTATGCATTTATTTTTTCAAGCAAAGAGGAGTAAACGGCAAAGTTATATTCAAATCCACGGGATGAAATGACGGCAAACACCAACCGAGAGTCCGAACGGAATCGGAGATGGCGCTGGGGTCGCTGAGGCCGTACGCGTTGACCGCTCGGATCATAAAAAGATAGACGGTGCCGGGCTTTAAGTTCCTCAGGGTAAACGTGGGCGTCTTCACGTGCTCGGCCAAGGTCACCCATCGGCTCCCCAAAGTGTGACTGCGGCAGAAAATCAAGGTCGCCGGATGAACATCATATTGCGAGGCGCAAAATGCTGTAAAATGAAACACTTCTAACCTGAAGGCTTCAATTAGGTAGGACGTAGGTGCGGCGCCGGCGTCGGGTGTCCACGAGAGCGTGACGGAGTTGGCGCTGACGTCGCTGATCTCGGGTTTGGATGGAGCGCCGGGCGTTAGGTCGGCGCCCAAAGGCCGATTGTTCTGGACGACAACTCCAAACTCTGATGGTGCAGAAAACCGCATTCACTGTCATTTTGGATGATTAGTATACCGTATTTTCTCGCATATAAGCCGTACCCTTAAAATTGCCTTAAAATCATTGAATTTTACGATTTCTCTGGTATAAGACGCCCCCTGATTCACAATTTTCACCTCCATATTCATGGTATTTATAGGGAGTGCAAATGTGTTACTTTGAAGGGAAAATCTTAAGAAAAATCATCGCACGTGGGATTTCTGAGATACTGAATCAATCGATTGGTGGATTGCACATTCCGAAAGGGTGTTGCCTGCACGTAGACAAATTAAAAAAGGAAGTCACGTGAGCAGTACAAACAGGATCTATCTCATTCATAGACGTCAAAATAAATTTAGTTTTGCGTTATATCTGTTTATCTTTTCTCTTAAATGACCGTATTGACCGCATTGTCTTGCGTTATGGCGTTTCGTCTTTGACGCTTTGCAGTGTCGTGCATGTCAAGTCTAATTTGTGTGCATATAAGCCGTACTCTTGGTTCAGTCATCATTTTTTTTGCTACAAATATGCAAGAAAAGACGGTAGATCTTGCCTCAAGTATGGTGGGTGTTCTTGTATCTCTTTTTTTTTGGTAACTAGTCTACATTTTGGGCGTCCTCCTATCCTTTTTAAAGTAAATAGACCTTTACCCTCGACTTGTAAATGCGCTGTCCAGGAGGCCTCTCCGTTGGGGCTGGACGCTACACAAGTGTAAAAACCGCTATCCTCCAGCTGAATACAATGAGAGGAAAAAAAGAAATGACAAACCAGTTGTTCAGTCGAAGGGATCCTCGCGAAGAGATGCCTACCTTTGCGTGACGAATCTCAAGCGAGCCGGTCTCCGCCACGTCCAACGGCGCGCCGTCCTTCTTCCAGTGGAGCGAAGGGGGCGGCGTGCCGGCCGTTTGGCAATTCAACACGGCGGTGCCGTCCACGGGAACGGTCTGATTGACGGGGCCCTGTCGAATTATAGGCGGGGGCAGTTCCGAGCCGGCTTAAAGAGAGAGAAGCAAACGACGAGGTCAATGCAGAGGCTATCGCTGTTTTGTGGACGCTTCAATTTGAACTCAAGCAAAGTCAAACACAATTTATTATAATGAATATGAAGGCCACGAATTGGCTTATCCGCATCTGTGAATGATCCGGGACCATCCGTGGACTATTAATTTGCTAATAGTGCATATTTGAATTGATCGACAACTATATTGGTGGTCAATTAATAATTAATTGTTGGCAGACATTGTTTAACTGTAAACTGTCCAGATCGTCCTTTTTGAGCCTCTTCATAGTAAATGTGCTTTTTTTTAAAACTAGTATTTTATTGCTGATTTTTTTTACAATGAAAACAAACTACAACAAAGCTAGAATATAGTATAGTGACTTTTGTCCCTTTCTTGTAAAACCAATTTTAAATAAACATGAGGAAAAATATTGGTAGAATTTAAATATTTTTAGAAAAACAAAACAATAAATGGGGGAAAAACAACAACCCGAAACATAACCGTTTACTGCCAGTCCTCCCAGTTCAAATGGATCAAAACACAGCCAATAGGTTAAGTTGCGAAGATGTATTTCTGAAGATAACAAAAAAATTGAAAAGAAAGAAAGAAAAAACTGCTGCAGAAACATATTGAAAGTTGATGAGAGAGCAATAGTAGACGGATTTAAAGCCAGAGAAAGGAAAGGAAAACAAAACTCAACATATCCCTTCCAGCAGAGCCACTAATCATTCATTGGACAGCAGGTATAGCGACGGGCGGAGGGAGCTTCCAGCACAAAAGATAACACGCCACTTTTCATTTTGAGGCCCGGCCAAATGCGACAGGGCTTCTAAATAAATAAGGCTAACCAAAAAGTGGATGGAAACATGGCTTTAAAAGCGCCAGAGGCATTAGCCACTGCTTATTTCCATACAAATGTGGCCGTCCGAACGGGGATGGAGCCAGAGCGGAGTGCTAATAGATCACAGAAAAAGAGCGTTTTTTTGGGGACACCCCACGTTTTTAGTCCCCTGGATGCCTTCTTTTCTTTTTAAAGTGCTGTGAGGAATGAAAGCTACATCCCAGCTCCAAAAATGTCAATATTGAGAAAAGCCTCGAGCCCTTTCTTTTATTCATTTCAAACGTGCAAACACGGAGAGAAGCAAACTCGTGGTTCATCCACACCGAGACCTGCGGTGGTTGTCATGGTGGGTAATTACCGGGGAGAGAACATTACATTTCTTGCTGCCACCCCTTCCAGGTTAAAATGGATTGGACGCCCGTCGCCGTTGTTGGCTGGTCGCGAGTTAAGGCTAGGATTTAGGGATATACGGTTATTGAATTGAATTGAATGCTTTTATTGTCATTATAATGAGTTACATGATGACCATGTTGTATTGACGCCCGATGATGTCCATGAATGCCTTTAAATATTTTGTGTTTGGTGATATTTAACCATCATTTGGCCATTAACACACAAACACATTTCTATTGGGTCCTGTTGACATGACGTATATGTAAATGACATTGATGATCGTACAGTAATCCCTCGATTATCGCACGGTTAATGTAGAGCAGACATGGCCGCAATAAACGAAAAACCGCGAAGTAGGGTCACCCCTATTAAAAAAATATATATATATATATATATATATATATATATATATATATATATATATATATATATACGTATATACATTTTTACGAACTTTAAAAATATATATATATTTTTTACTTTACTAAAACTCTGCGATGTAGTGAAGCCGTGAAAGTTGAAGCCACGATATACGAGGGATTACTGTATATGTCTATTGAATTTACATTGTTCTTCCCATATATTTCCATCCACAATGCATGTCTTTGTTTCGACATTTCTCCCTGAAATGCTTCCTTACACATTTATATATTCTTCCTGACGACGACGTAGCGACTTTTTTTCTTTTCGGCAATGACATAGTGCCTGAAAAATGAGGAAATACTTTGAGCACTCACAGTCAGTAACCTCCAGCAGCGCCTTGGTGATAACGCTTCCGGCAATGTTGAGCGCCTGACAACTGTACAAGCCTCCGTCGGATTGTTGAACATCGGTGATCGTCAAAGTGCCCATCTGGGAGACGGACAGCCGGCTGAAGGGTTGCGGCGCCGAGAACAAGAGGCTCTGGCGGCGGAATGGTAAAACACACATTGGTTTTTGCGCCACTAATCTTTCGGGAAGTGAAAAGCGGAGGAATCTTCTCACCTCGCTGCCCTCCCTCTGCCAGAAGATAGCGGGCGGCGGGTTCCCCGTGGCTTCACACTGGAAGGTGAGCGTCCTCCCTACGGTTGCCACCTGATTCCGTGGCCGCAAGGCGAAGGCGGGCGGCACTGCGGGAGAGGGAGGCTCAGAATCACAACAAACGGCACAAAAGGGTGCCAATATTTACCTGAACAGAGCTAACCGAAACATACGGTGCAAAGGGATGGCATACGTGGTGCTGCCGGCTCATGATGGGTGGGTGGGTGGGTGAGAGTGAGAGAGGGATGGATGACAGACTTACCCGTGTGGACTATAATGGAGCAAAAACACAAAATAGTAATGAGTCAGGAATGTGCAAAAGGTCTGACGCCAGGACCGTCGCTATTCGAAATGGGAGCACTTGATGGAAGTGGGAGGGAAAAAAAGAATACTACAAGTGGAATTCATCTCTGACTGTTGAATACGTGTCCAAAAAATTCCAAGGATTGTGAAGCAAAATCATTAAAATGTGTCAAGGAAAGAGTCTACAGTAATCCCTCGATTATCCCGTCTTCACTTATCGCAAATTCATTATTTTGCTTTTTTTTACCGCTATTAATTATGATTATTATTTTAAGTTCCTAAACATGTGAAAATCCACACTGCAGCACTGAAGAAGAAAAAAGTTATAACAGGGGTGACCCTACTTCACGATTTTTCGATTATTGCAAACATTAACCGTGATATTCGAGGGATTACTGTATTGAAAGTTTATTAAAAAAAGGGGGTTTCCACTGACCGTGAACAGTGAGCATGGCGGATGTTTCCGACTTCCCAACCATGTTCTCCACCACACAAGTATAGGAACCCTCATCCGAAGAGGTCGCTTGGCGTACAATCAAAGTGTGGTCTTCTAGGATTTCAAATCTAAAAGAAGGGCAGGGGTCACGTGATGGCAAGCAGAGGTGGAACGATCGCGTTGCCCCCAAAAAAGGGGCTTTTTTTTTTTACCTTCCCTTGGGCAGCTCCGAATCATCTTTCCTCCAGCGAACAGTGGGAACAGGATCACCTTGAACCGCACAGTAGAACTCCACGCTGCCGTCCGCCAACACCACCGCGCTGCTGGGCCGCTTGAGAAATGTCGGGCGCTCTAAAAACAAAAAGAAACAAAAGAAAACTTCCATTTGACATAATTAGAATCAAATAAAAGAAAACAGACGACAACAAAGTATGCATTTAACCAAATACTAAAAATAACAAGACGCAAAGTGCAAAAAAAGTCAAACGACAACACAAAAATGACCATGAAATGAAATGATAAATATTAGATAATGAAATCAATCAAGTGCAATATGCCAAGTAAAAATGCTAACACAGCTTTGTCCAAAAAATTATAACTTGTTTTAAAAATTGATCAAAAATGGATACTAACGCGGCTGAAAAGTTGCTGTTGTTGTGAGACGGAAGCGACTTTAAAAAAAGGTTTTTGATGGCTTCCATTGTTGCAAGATTCTTCACGTTTGCCCATTTCTATATTTCACCGCAGCACTTTTATTTTTTAGTTTTTTTACCTCTAGCCATAACCTCCCTCATAGATTATTTGTGTTGTGCTACATTCCCGAGTATCTTGACCTTTGGATGCATTCTGCAAGATTACTCTCACAGCCTTGAATAGCTTGATGCGGCTTTAGACTGTGTATTCCACACCCCACCAAGGTCATCTCAATACGATGCTGATAAGAGCTCAATTCCGATGGGGAATGTTCGAAAAAAGACTCAGTGTGTGTGTGTGTGTGTGTGTGTGTGCGTTTGTGTGATTGTGTGATTGTGTGTGCGTGCCTGGGCTTGAGAATTAAAGCTGGAGGCTTTTAGTTTTGAAAGGTAAAAAAAAAAGACAAACATTTTTGATGCCGCAGTGCTTGCAAATTGAGGATAGCAAAACGGGGTTCAGGGTTAGACTCCGGACAAAGTGACGTGGCATAACGTGGGCCGAGCAGACTGGGGAAAAAGTGTGAATTTACCCAGGACGGTGAGTTCAGCAATTTCGCTCTCCCGCTCGCCCACCATGTTGGTCCCGACGCAAATGTATTTGCCCGCGTCGTTCTTCCTGCTGTTGGTGATCATCAGCTTGCCGCCGCGGATCTAAACCAAAGCAAACAGAGGATTTACACAGCTGTCTTTGCACACAAGCACCCCCGAACGCGGTGGCGACGTGCCTCATTTGTTGGCGTCGTCACAAAATGTACATGTGAGGCATCCGAGCATTTATGCTTGCCGCCAGAGTGATGCTCTTTCACCCCAATTTGTGGCGAAACAAAGTTTCAGCTATTCTTCCATCAGTACAAAACACGCTCAGACCATTGAATCAATCTGCCATTGACGGAGATAGAAGTTAAATCCATTTTTACTGAGCCGTGAGCATTTCACCACCAATGGCAGCCAATGTGTTAATATTGGTAACAAATGAATGAATTGTTGAGCAACAAACTACTCTTTTGATAACCTTTCAAATTGGAATTATGTATAATTTTCAGTTTTTTATTTATGAATGTAGCTCTTTACTTGTAAGAATTTGTATCTTTAAATCTTAGCAAGGTCCTTTTTTTCTTGACAAACGATTTTTTTCTATGGTTTCTGTTGTCCTCATTTAAAGCAAACGAGTCACTTTGTTATCTTGGCAAACATCCGTTTTTGCTCTGGAAAAAAAAAACATTTAACATGACATTGTTACAATAAATGCTTGACGCTCCATAGAGTTTTTTAGTATACACAATAGCACAAAAGCAGCCGTCTTATACAATGGAAGCAACAATACAAGGTCTTTTCCTGCTGCAAGACGGGAGAATTTGACTTTTCTAATAATGCCTAATCTATTCAAGGACAAGCTCTTAGCTTCTCTTTAGCAGAGGTCGAGAGGTCAGAGGTCAAGACAGCCCGCAGTGCCGTGGCGGAGGGTTCAGAATTATGCTTAGTAGAACCTCGTGGCCACTGAGCACCGTATATCGATTCCCTCATTAAATCCACGCCGCGGGATACGTCCGACGCACGCGTACCGTTAAAAGCGACATTTCAACTCCAAAGGAATCGGCAGCGGTCGAATTGGACATTTATCGGCGTCAATCCCAAACAAAAGCCCCGACGCCCGCCTTTTGTCGTGCTTGCATCACCTGGGACCCCAATTTTAGTGGGCTCCAATTTTCTTTGAGAAGTAAACGATGTCTTTGAGGTGAACTCCGGTGGCAAAGTCACATTTCCATAGTTGGGAAGGATAAAGAGAGGCGGGCCTGAAAGGAGTACAAAGCAAAGGGAGTCTTTGAATTTTGCCTCTGCGGTGCACGGTTGTTATCCCGGAATGGCGGCAAGCTACTCCATCCATCACAACCCCCCCCGGAGAGACTCAAACCTGTCACCGCTCTTACTGAGCTTTCAAACCCGCGACCCATCAACGCACAGCTCGTTGCCAGCGGATATTAAAAGGCACGACGCAATCAAGTTTGACTCCCGCCGCGCACCGGGCGTTCGGTTCGAGCGGCCGACGAACACACTCACCGTGATTCGTTCTTCTCGGTCGTCCAAGTTCAAACCATTTTTTCTCCAAGAGATGGTGGGTTCGGGATGTCCGCGGGGTGGCTGGCACTCCAAGACCGCCGGCTCCCCGACGGCGACCATCACGTCGACGGGGTTCTGTCTGAAGTCATCTCGTAAAACTGAAACAAAGACAAGAAGAATTGTCGATAACAGCGTTTGCACATGACGCCGGCGGAATCAGATTTTTTTAAAATCTCGCATACAGAAACGTGTTAACTGAATAGACACACTTGCCAGATACCAGAAATCCCCCAGACATGACCAAGACCCTAAAATTGTACTAGAGGAGGGGTGGCGAATTAGCTAGACACAAAGAGCAAAAATGCAACTCAGCCAGAGTGAACACATCAACTACCCTGGAGGTTGCTGTGCCAAAGAGCCACATTCCTATTGGCCGGGAGCCGCATGCGGCTCGAGAGCCACATGTTTGATCATACCGGTCAATTGCTCCCCTTATTAATGATTGCAGTTCCCCTTATTAAACCGATAAAAAAATGTACAAATGCAACGCGGCACATATTAACTCACATAGGGCGCACATAAAAGTCTAAAATTTTCTCCAAAGTGGACGGCTTTCTGACGCGCTATATTTATAGAGTGAAAAGGTGGTCGTGTGAAAGGGGAACGCGTGTGCGGATATCATACGTGAAGCATGACAATACTATTAGCATTCGGAGATTACATTTCGTCTGCTACCAGTGACCTAGACGATCCGAATTAGAGCCAAAAAGAGTCAAACGAGATCGCTTTTACAAAAAAAATGTAAACCAAAAAATCCTGTACACACTTTGAAATGATAAAAAAAACGTATAAAATACGGGAAAAACGTCTAAGTTGACATATATGGCCACCTCTGTACTAGAGCATTAGTACTCGGCATCCAAATTCCAGCTATCTTTTACAGTACTAAAAAACACTGGGAAAGTGCAGAAATGGCGTAAACATAACAAAAGAAGCGTTTTGTGAGCTTGTCGATGAGTGTCGGCGGTGAGGCAAAACGATCACATTTCCCCAGAAAGGAGCCCGCACGCAGAAAAAGGCGCTGGCGGCTAGAAATGGACGTGGGGACAAAGCCAGCTCGGCTCCGTCCAAGCACCCACTGTGATTTGTGGTAGTCATTGGCAGCTCCTTCTGGAGCGCAACATGTGTCCGCAATCTTCCCCAAAAACAGTCGGCTAAAAATACGCCGCGAGATGTTCCGATTGCGCCGAAAAGCTCGACGGATGCCAAAGGAATTCCGAGGTGAACTTTCCCCGAGTCTCGATACTGATGAGGTGAAGAATATGCGCGAAAGCGGGCGCCCGGGCCTGAGTGACGGCTCTAAAGCGTTGCCGGGGCTTAAATGACATAGACGGCGGGGCTAAGAAGCCGGACCGGGCCCAGGGAGCTCAGCCAACATTCCTGCATCCAGAGAGGGGAACGCCACAAGAGTTCTGTTGGGGTGAAAAGACAGGAAACAATGAGGAAAAGGCATAATTGCTCCCAGATGGAGGCCAACACATTCAGCCCAGGGTTTTCCACGTGACAGTGGGCTGGCCGGCCGCTTGGACCCGTCAAGCGCTGTCCGAATGGGTTGTGCAAAGTGGGACGGCCTCAATCAACGGAACTGCGTCCACCTTCGTGTCTTTGGGGGTTACGTTCTACCGCTGGGACGGTGACGGATGGCGGAGTGCCGATGGAAAACAGCTGCCTGAAACATTCCTCTTCCAACTCGGGCCAGCGCCGTTATGTCACACGACGAAAGACATTCTTCGTGGGAGCCGAAAACGCTTCTTTAAAACGTCAGACTACTTTTTGATGCCATTGTGTGATTCCTAGATTCATTTGGTCCTTCTTTGCGAGATGTTCACGCTGCAACCCCAAAAATAAAAGAGATTCAAATAATTATTATTTCATATGTACAGTATTCCGGTTTCCAAAATGAGGACAGTAGTATAACAAATCCACACAATCCCTGGCTGTAAAACACGTATTTCAACATGCTGTAATAGCAGAAGCACTATTTTTTTTTCTTTCTCCCCGCTCGTTTTTGCTCTTTTCAGCATTCCAACGCTTTTGTCTTTGTTTTGGTTTAAGGGCCTCCCAAAGCTAAGCCAGTCTGCCAGTTTGGTCGAAGCTTCGGACCCGCGGCTCTCCCCATCTGATCCCCCCGCATGGCCCACTTCAAAGCGATGGCCCTTGGCCTCGCTTCCCCGGATCTGACAGCGTCTGACTTGTTAGTCCCGCGGAGGCTAAGCCTACTGCGGGAGAGCGCCAATAATCCTCTGGGCAGAGTCCAAGCGGACCAAAGACGAAGACCATCGCGGCCACGGACAGAGCGCAAGCAGTACTCTAGCTACAGTAGTAAGTCACCTTATCGTTCGTTACTTGAGGTTGCCAGACGCAGCTTTTGTCTGGTCAGCCAAAACGACTCTCAATTGCTCCGACGCTGTATTCCCAAACAAATCGACTCATTTTCAGGTCCGAAAGCTGTTTTTTGGAACCCAATCTGAGAATTTCCCAATCTTGGTTGGAGCAAAAACCAGACTGGATCCACTTCCTCAAACAAAGACACATAAAACGTTCCAATCATCTGTTCGTCCATCTGTTCGTTAGCACGCTCTTTTCTAGTGTTGGTAAATACAATTTGCGGCTCTATAATTGTTGTTGTATTAAACCAATTGGCAAGTTGCGATCTTATCTTTTTTTGCGCCAAATTGCAGTAAGTATTCTTTCTCGTGCACATGTGCCGACGCTTCAAAAAGCGGCATAAAAATAGACGGAACGTTCATGCATTGCAGCGCAACCACTAGAGAGCGAAGAGAAGCAAAAATAGCTTTGGCAGGTGCGTGCGGGAAAAATGCTGCTGCGCTTTTGTTCTTCACGCATCATCTGAAAATCTTGGAATTCTAAAGAGAACACCAGAGCAAAACAGGTCATAAAATTAAGTTGAAGTTTTGCTTATACTGGCATATACTGGGCCCAAGATGTTCTTTGAACTTGATGTAAAAGTCATCTCTTCCCATATTTACTGTTTAAATGAGATTTTTCAATGGTAGAATCATTGTAATATTTGCACTGCTCAGACGTAGCGCTAACTTGTGATTTATCAACAAAACAAAAGATCTGTGACTTTACATACATTTTTCCATGGACTGGTAAGCATGTTGAATTCTACAATCATTTGTCAAATCTCACATATGATTTCTACAATGAAAAAATGGCTCTTAGATAAAAAAAAAAAAGTAAACATCTCAGAATGGTAAGTATTCTGAAGCACTAATCAACGTTCAAAACACGCAGCATAATAAACACGATCCTTGAACTTTTTCTGCCATTCCATCCCCCAACCTCCTCCCCTGGTTTCTCCCTCGGAGATCCCACCCCTCCTCCGTTCCCCCTCCACCTCCCACCTGTCCCTTAACCAACTCCTCCCCTTCTTCACTGCCTGGTTCCCGGGGCAGAGCAGTCTGGGGACCCAAAGCTTCGGGAAAACCAGCTGCTCCACAAACAATTCAATATGTGCAGTCCATAATGTAGGTGGTCAAAAGGCTGCAGGCAGACATGCACACACACACACACACACACATATACACACGGCTGACGGGAAGTTTAGCTCCTTTGCGGGTGTACGCCAAAGCGAAGCCGAGATTATCAGCGGCAACCAAGCAAATCCGTTAAAGAGCGACCATCCTTACACATACAAATAGCAGATAGAGTCCCGCTGCAGTCTCATAACGATGGCACGTGAGATTTGTAAAACACACACAGAGGCTTCCTGGAGACACACGCTACTTGGAAAGGAAACACAATTCCTCGCCTGGCTTCCCCAAGCTCCAATATTTGAATATTATTTTCAATGGAAAGATGAGGGAGGGAGGGAGGGATTTGGGTTTTGTGGTCCTGAGGCAAACCAAGGTTTTTGCACGGATAACTGCCAATATTTCAAGTCAATTAATTCACTAGTGAAATGTCTGCTTTTGGTATTTCTGAGGTAGGCAAGGGCTATTGTTAAAATGTTTTTTTTCTTTGTTTTAAGGGAATTTTATCTGTTAAGTAAATTTTCTAATCTCCAGCAAAATCATATCAAGAAATGTTTTCATTATGCAGTTTCCAAATTGATGATCGTAGTTGTTGATTACTACTATTAAGAACTTTTGATGGTGTTGTTTTGCCAAAAAAAGATTATTTTCTTCCATGTTGGGCATGTTCTACATCATATTTATCTGATAATGCATGTGTAATATTCATATATATATGCTGGTCAGAGGTGACTCTCCTCCAAAGTATTTCATTGTTATTCAATTCGGTTTTTTGTCTCTTTTGTTGGTGACAATATACTGAAATTTGTAACAAAAGAGGGATGCTGAAATGAACGTGATAGAAATATATTAGGAAATCCACCATGTGAATAGCGTGAAACAGAAAATGATAATAATCGATGCTCAGTAGGCTTACGGAAAATCTAGCCTTGTCCCCTTTAAAATGTATTTTAGTATTGGAGGCAAGAGCTGATATCTTGCTGACATTTTATCTGAATCACTCTGTAAAATACAATTGTTGTAGAAATGTAGGCAGTGAAATAATATGCGGTGAAATAATATGGCTATCGGGAAATGCATGCCAGTGAGAACGAGAATAATAAGAAGGTAGAAAACCAAATCAAGTCTATTGTGAGTGGTGGAGCGAGATAAAGGGCGCGGTGTAAAATAAAAAAAACATGGCATCAACCTTTAACCCTCTCATTAACGTTATCCCGCAAAAGCAGAGTGAATTGTCATGAATAAATCCACTTACAAGCCGTTGAATGACAGAATTTACTTTGACAGTCGCATTACCATCTCAATTACCGTCCAACACTGCAAAACATACCGGTTGTTTGAGTAATTGGCAACATTAACAAGTAGATAAAATGGCTGACCATTTTTTTTTCACCGAGACGGGGGAAAAAAACAGCTTTTTGATTAATACAGAGAACGAGAATGAAATTCCCCACCGGGGAGATCAACTGAGATGATAGTAGGTTGGCATTTTTTGTAAAAACAAGGGAATTAAAAGCGCAGACAGCAGTCAGCCCTTGAGCCAAATGTATTCAGGAATAGAACCACGAGCAACCTTTGTTTGAGTAGCGTGACCGCAGCGGAGAAGGTAGGAAAAAAAAATACTACGTCCTCGGGCAGGATAGAAAGTTCAGTTAATGAAAAGGCTGTATCTTGGTGAAGAAAGTTGGTCAAAAAAACAACAAAAATCGACTCATTAAAGCTTCACAGTGAAGCTTTAAATCTTGTTGTACTTGTATAATGACAATAAAAAGCATTGCATTCAGCCTGTGTTTGCAAATATTAAAAACGGAGTCCACGTGTTTGGAATAAAAGGCAAACCTCCGGAGGGGCGCCGGCGAGGGAGCGCACCTGCGGGTCACCAAAAGGGGCGGCGGAGAGGAGGGCGAGGACGAAGACGAAGAGGCGGAGGAGGGCCATGTGACAAAGACAAAGACGAACAAGCACGAGAGGGGAAGAAACAAACAACAAAAAGAGACAAAGAATAAAGAAAAAGCTAGCCTCAATCTAGATCAGGGGTAGGGAACCTATGGCTTGGGAGCCACATGCGGCTCTTTTGATGGGTGCATGAGGCCCTCAGCTAACTCGTGAGCTAAAATGCATATCGTCATTGATACTCATTGATTAGCAACGGCATAACAATGTTGCCAAAAGAATAGTCTTTTTGTACTGTATAAGTGGTGAAATGACAAAAAAATGCACACATTTTCATGTATTTTGACTTTTACATTTTGAGTATGGCTCTCAAGGAAGAGCATTTGAAAATATGTTTTTTTTATGGCTCTATCTGTTAAAAAGGTTCCCGACCCCTGATTTAGATCAAGGATGTCAGACTCGGGTTGGTTTGCGGGCCGCATTAATGTCAACTCGATTTCATGTGGGCCGGACCATTTTAGATATAATATTTAGATATTTTTTTTATAAATGGATTAAAAGAACTGGATCAAAAGTCCTGAATATTCCGTTTTTATAGATCTAAAAAAAATGTTTATTTGAGCTTTTTTTCTTAGTAAGGGAAAATCTCTTTTAATCATTATGTTCCATATTAGAGTGGAAAATAGAAAATATTTGTATATATTTTTATATTTTACAAAATGATTTTTGAACTAAAAACACAAAGAAAAACATGGGTGAAAAATTGCAATTATTGATTTAAAAGGGGGAAAATCAGGAAATACAATATACATCTATAGTCTTCATTTTAATTTGATCCTAAAACAGAAAGTCGGCACTCATGATTGACTTTCCTGGGCCACACAATATGATGCGGCGGGCCAGATTTGGGCCCCGGGCCGCCACTTCGACACCTGTGATATAGATAGTTTTCCGCCACGTGGTAGTTAAATTGCTTGAAGAAAAAAAAAACAATGTCAAATTAATTTATCTGGGGGTTCGGTTCAGGTGATTGCAAGTTTTCATCTGGAAAAGCTGCAAACAAATGGTGCGCACAAGACACATTCCCAGGGACATCTACATGGTAATGTGTCCTCAAGCGGCGTGCTGTTTCGCCACTGTCATCAATCTAAGGGACGATTCAAGACCCAGGAGAGACAATAGAAAGAGACTCTACCACAAATAAAAGCAGATTGCACGGAAATAACGTGGTTTTCCGTGATGTCACTATCGTCCTTATTCGGTGATTTACTTACAAACAAGAAAAACAAATGACTTCTTTCGGAGTTATTCATTCACGTTGAGCTATCACGATTGTATGACGGACCTCACGATCAGGCGAGGTAATATTGTAGGGAAGACCGGGCTTAGATGATTCAATTTGTATAAATCTAGGGAGGAAAATCACTATACACAAACAAATTCACTTGCATGGTAAAAAGACTATTAGCTGTAGTTGAGTCTTTTTCGTTGAACAGCACATAAATGGACGCAGGGATAGAAATGGAATTTGATGAAAGACTTGTTTGGTTTGGACAGAGGAACGAACTCGAGGAGAAACGAACGCGAGGTGAAAGATGAAACGTTAATGATCTCTCCGGGGAGACGGGGTCACCCGCCAAAGGTGGCAATATTGAGATAGCGTACGAGTAATTACAAGCCTCTACAAACGTTGGAATCCTTCTATTGACATCAGAAAGGAGATGAAATATAGAGAACGGCAGATAGGAGCTCCAGGGAGGGATTGGCGTTTCCTTTGAGATCTTCGGCTCCTCAAAAACCCAAAGTCACAGTCGAGAAGCCAGAAACGGGTTAGGTTAGAACTTAATTTCATCCCGTATTTGGGAAATTTCTTGGTTGCAGTAGCAAGACAGACACAAGACACACGAGACATTGTAGACCATGTGTCAAAGTGGCGGCCCGGGGGCCAAATCTGGCCCGCCGCATCATTTTGTGAGGCCCGGGAAAGTCAATCATGAGTGCCGACTTTCGGTTTTAGAATCAAATTAAAATGAAGAGTATAGATGTATATTAAATTTCCTGATTTTCCCCTTTTTAAATCAATAATTGTAATTTTGTAATTAATTTTTCTGTGTTTTTAGTTCAAAAATCATTTTGTAAAATCTAAAAATATATTTTAAAAAAGCTCAAATAAACATGGTTTTAGATCTATAAAAAACTGAATATTCAGGGCTTTTAATCCAGTTCTTTTAATCCATTTATTAAAAAAAAATCTAAATATTATATCTAAAATGGTCCGGCCCACATGAAATCAAATTGACGTTAACGCGGCCCGCCAACCAACCTGAGTCCGACACCCCTGTTGTAGACCTAGGTAAAAAACTGGAGCCACACACAGGAAGTCCTTCTGCAGAGAGAGATAAAATAATAATAAAATAAGTCGGAAACATGTGCTCGACACGTCTTCTTCCTGCGCAGGGCCGAAATGCCGAGCCCCAAATCAGGACTAACAAATATACGACAACACGCCGTGATAACCTTCTACTCTTCACCTCCATCTTTTTTGTTTTTTAATTTTTTTACTATTTTGCTCATTGGCAGGCTCCGCAAGTTTCTGCTTTTTTCGTCATCTCCCTAATTATCCAGCCAGGCTCGCAAGGTAGCCCCGACCGACCATCCCCCCACAGCCTGGCGGACCCGGCGAGCGAGAGACCCCGATGAATAATTTCACGTTTCTCTTGCCTTCTTTTTCCACGTGTTCTCAAATTGATTATTGTACAGAAAGCCCAGCTAAGAGAGCAGCCCGCCGGGTAATTTGTCTTTCTGACGAGCATCGTCGAGGCCGACGTGTGGGTGGGGGAGGGAAAGGCAGGATGCTCAAAGTGATGGGCAAATGCAAAAAAGGGGGAAAAAATGTGATTATATCCCACCGCCGCTTGGAAAAAAAAAAGGTTAGCTAGGAGTTGTAGCCGCTCTTGCTTTTGATTGCTGATTCTGTTTGATGTCGTGGTCCGAGGCGCATTTACGCACTTGTGGCGAGTGGACACTTGTTAAACGCTATGCAAATAAGCCAAGCGGCTTTGAAAAAAGGTCCACTTCGGAGAGGTGTTGACGCGCATATCAAATAGGTTGAAAAGTCCACAAAATTCAGCAAAGACGGCAAAAGAAAGCTTCCGTCTCCAAAGTTTATTGATCGCCAAGAACTGCACTGTAAAGTGGAAAAAGATATCACAAGATCTTCCAGTTTGGCTAATGGATTTGTTTCGAAAAAGAGCGCAGGATTTTCCAAAAAGGCAACAAAATACTGAACGTATTGGACAGAAAGCCAAAAAATGCACCACCACTGTCAGATATTAAAAAAACACAAAGGCCTGAACTGGAACAATACTGTTAAATATGCAGATGCCACCTAAATTTACAAAATCTTCCAACACAAAGCTCCTCCTCCACTGCAAGACTAAATTCCAACACATCAACAAGGGCTGGCTCTCGAGGTGACTGTGTAGTTCCATTCATAGAGAGTGCTAAATTAGCCCAATCACCTTAAATATGTTCATTAATATGTGCTGTCCCTTATTAAATAAATCAAACTCAAACATGCAAAACCCATCAACAGAAACGGATGAAGAGTAGATGGTGCCTTATCGTTAGTACAAAGTGTTTGGAGTTCAAATCCAGCCTGATCAATGGATGGCCGGTGCGCGTGCGACCATTTTGTGTCAAGCGCAGAAAACCTCAACAAATTTGGGTTGGCCTTCAAGTCGTAAAAAGCCAAAAAGTTCCAGCGTTGCAATTCTGGTCCAAGCTTTGAAAGTCTGAGGGAAGCCCCGCCTCCCGCCTCCCGCCTCCCGCCTCCCGCCTCCCGCGTACTCACTGTACACCCTCATCACTTTCCATTCTTCAGTCTTGGAACTTCAAACCCTTCTTCTTTGTTTCCTCCGAGCGATGGCGCCATCATTTCTCAAAGCTTTGCCATCGCCGGGTTCCGCTCATCTCTCCGCCTTTAAACCAGATGTAAAATCTTACAGCGCTGCTACATTTTCTTTGCTCTTCTTTCTTTTTAAAAAGGGAGTGCAGGGGTACCCCCACCGCGTTTTTTTGACGATCGTGTTGTGCATTTTCTTGCCCTACCCCCATAAAAAAAATCCTAATGAAATCCATGTCAGCAGAATACCACAACACAACTGCACCGTGGTTTTATATTGTTTTCTTCAATTTCAGACCAAATTCAAAAGAAAGCAAAAAAAATGTAATATGAATGTTACAGAAAAATAAGGCTGAATTGGATACTCAATTCAAAGTCAAAGATAAAATAGATGACATTTAAATTTTTCCATTTTGACAGAAAGCGGGCATTTAGCAAGTGTTTATATTGTTTGGGTTTCAAGTGTCCTTGAAAGACTGAAAATGAAGATGATTTAGTATGTGGTGCTATGTTTCCAGGAACGACCATCACGGGCGAGTCTATTAATCAACTGGAGATCTGTTGAAATAGCACTTGAGAGAGAGCAGCACTATATAAAAGGTGGCCCTTTCAAAGATTATAACGGTTGGCTTTGACTGCAAGATGAGATATTGATTAAACAATTTAGGGTAAACGTAAAAGTGCAGTCCATTAAATAGCTAAGTATTGCTCTTTTTATTGAGCTACCTTAGTTTCAAGGGAAGCATCTGCAAAATGGATGCCACTTCTTGTCACTTGAAAGGAATTGCACTTCTATTGCCGTCCACGTTCACTCAAATCTCATTTTTTTTGGTTGCTGCTGCCTTATGGATTGAATCACTGCATTCCCAGTTCAAATATGTCTATTTAATGACAAGTTCATTGAAATTCATGGCAGGTGCTGCTGGACTTTTTGACTTAATAGAGCACAGGTGTCAAAGTGGCGGTCCAGGGGCCAAATCTGGCCCGCCGCATCATTTTTTGCGGCCCGAGTAAGTAAATCATTAGTGCCAACTTTCTGTTTTAGGATCAAATTCAAATGAAGATTATACATGTATATTATATTTCCTCATTTTCCCCTTTTTAAATCAATAATTGAATTTTTTTATCCATTTTTTGTTGGTGTTTTTAGGTCAAAAGGCATTTTGTAAAATCTAAAAATAAATATATAAAAATATTTTCGGTTTTCCACTTTAATATATATATATATTTTTTAAATTGTTTCCATTTGAAATGAAAAACAAATGATCATTATATGTTTTCCCTTATGAAGAAAAAAAAGTTCAAATAAACAGTTTTATATCTATAAAAAAACAGAATATTTAGGGCTTTTGATCCAGTTCTTATAATCCAATAAATGAATACAAATCTAAATATAATATCTAAAATGGTCCGGCCCACGTGAAATCGAGTTGATGTTATTGCCAGAGTTTGACACTCTTGTAATAGAGGAAAAAAAGTAAACACAAGAGAATCGATTGCTGTCGAAAAAGTTGCGAAAAAAAGACAATCCATCCATGCAGTGCTAAAAGGTCAGTACGAACAACAATAAAAGCCAAAGTGGTAAATAAGCGGCGAGCCCTGGCGTGACGGACGACCCAATAAAGAATCGAAGCGAAGCAAGTGGTGGCGATATGCGATACTCCTTCTCAGATGAGCACTGACAGAGACAAATTGAGCTGCTTTCCAATTATTTGTTGTTTACGTCACAGAACACATGCTGTCACGCCTGGCCTATAAATCTCCATTCCGAGTACACAAAACCAAGCTACCTACAGATTATTCTCCTAAACAGCAGCGCCTAATTAGGCGTGCTGTTATTTCCTGCGTAGCAAGTGTGAAATTAGCCACTCGTACAAAGAAGCTCGCTCTCGGACATTTGCACACTTTCCACTTTATGCCAAGCGGAAGAATAGCAAGAATAAAATCACCTTCACTTCTAAAACCATAATGTATTCCTAGTCCAGGAGCACATTTGAACTCCGATAAGGCGAGTGGAAATTGCCGAGAGAGAGGCTTTCGCTCGTGTGGAGACGAGGCGGCAGACGGCGAGAGTTTGACCGAATGTGTGGGGAGGTCGCTGATATTGACCCCAACTTGGGCAGAGGTCAAAGCAAGTTCACGCACACACTGACAGAACGGAATAGTAACAAATTTGACGACCTTATCTTATGTTTGAATTTGAATTTCATTCCGCACAGCATTTTGCACTGACTGAAACTAATGCAATAACTCGTTTACAAAAAAGAACTCAACAAAAAGCCAAAACGATTTGAGAACAATGAAGACTACAAGTCAACCGCAAAAATTCCAAATGACCATAACCCTGACCCTGAAATCTGCTTTGTTATTCCAAATTGAAATACCCTGTTGGCCCGAATATAAGACGGTGTTTTTTGCATTAAAATAAGACTGAAAAAAAGTGTTGGTTGTTTTAAATTTAAATTTCATCTCCTGTTTTAAAATTGCTTTAATTTTCCCATTAAAATGTAACTTAATATGATTTTGTCCTTCAAGCTACCACACGAGTTCCACAATTTGACTGTAGTTGATCATTTTTTGGTGCTTCTAGTCATGTGGTTGATCTTGACATTATACCCATTCACAAAGCTAAATGGCTCTAGATATCTTTAAAGCGAATGATGAACACTTTGATAGCAGTTATTGCAATTTTGTTGTTTTACCACAGTAGATTGGTTCATTTGCATTAAAAAAAAAATCATTTACAAATGTGATTGCACTTTTTACATATGCTTTTTCTCTGGAATATTTTGACAATCATTTGTTTCAGATTTACTGTAATTATTTTCTGTATAAAAATTTAATTTAGTGTTCAAAAAGTCTTTTTTCAAACTTCATCAAGATCGTCTTATATTCGGGCCAACTTAATCGGGCCATTTTCTATTTACCCAGCGAGCTTTTCGGAAACGTATTAGTTATGCGCCGAACACAAACCGAGCAAACAGAATAATTTTCAATCATTTGCGGAAAACAAATCTCGATAGCCTCCATCACGCGGCCTGATTTGCCAATTTGGTCACATTAGCTGACAAAACGGCAACGTTACTTACCGCCGGGCAGCCAATGGCGAATGGCTGAGCTTCTGGATTTAATTAGTGCGGCACCCAGATGGATTAAAAGGAAACAGATAATATGTCACATTCCTACCTGGTGACAGGCAAACGCCGCATGCCTCAGTGGAAAAAAGGAGGATGGCTTCGTAATCAGACGATTCCTTGCCGTTAATTTAATTGCTATTAGCAGCGGTGCGAGGCGGGAGACGTCGAGGTTCGCTTCTTGTGCCGCGTGCGCATGTTTAGACAGCTGTCTTGACGGGAGGAGGGAAAAATGGCGCATAAATGACTTTTAAAATCATCAGGGGTGATTAACATACTGACAAGTTGGCAGACGGATTGACTCAAGAAATATACTTTGCGTATATAATTTACTTCTTTCTGTGTTGTTTGGAGGGCTTCCTATCGTCTTGTAGAAGTGTTATCTTAATTATGAGTGAGAATATAGAATATATGAAGAAGAATGTGATAGTTGAGGACCCTGATAATTACCAGCCAATTACAGTGTGGCTTCCAATTTTTATTCCATCTGCCACCCAATGGGAATTTGGGCAAAGCTTGTTGTTTTAAATCCATGCTTGACTTCCTCTTTATTTCGCTTATTAGCTTCAAGTTGCAGAATGTGTCGAAATTAATTGGGTTGGGTGATGCACGACTACTTTGGCCTATTATACTATAAGGGTTTATAAATGTTTTGCAGCAAGCATACACTGAAATTTACAGGTGAGTTTGCAATGTTGGAAAAAAACACCTTATTACGCTCGACAGGAGTCCATAGTGTAGGTAGGCCACACTTAATGGCGTCCATTGAAGCGTGATGACAAACCCTACGCGTTTCTGGTGTCGACAAGTGTGGACTTTTGCGCATATGCCGAATGGGAGTGATGGGGATGGCGATGAAATATGGCAGGCCGTACATACTATAAACATGGCGCACCGCATTCCCGCTGTGTGTTCATGGGAGTGTGAATCATTTTAAGCTTCAGTAAAGCCGTTTCTTCATCTTGGTAAGCGACGATGAGAAGGTGTCACGATAAACCCATTCATTTGCTACCATCTAGTCCGTTAAATCTATATTCTAAATTTGGGATTATTTCGGTGGCTGCTGCCCATAAATAATGAGTAAGAAATAAAGATGGCGTGGAAATTCTTGCTATTGTCGCTGCATGTTGTCAATAAAGTTCTAGAGCAGGGGTCGGGAACCTTTTTGACGAAGAGAGCCATAAACAATTCATATTTTCTAATGTTATTCCTTGAGAGCCATACTACGAATTTAAAAGTCAAAATACATACATGTAAACGAATGCCTTTTCAATTTTTTTTAGTAATTACACCACTTTTAAAGTGAAAAAAATGAATATTTTTTAAAAGATTCTTATACTGTTGCTAATCAATGAGAGGATGCATTCCAGAAGAGTCTACTGCAAAAAAATGAAGATTAAAGCAAAAAAAATGAAGATTAAAGCAGTTCTAGATGTAATATCTCAGTGCTGTCACCAGCGATTTCCATATTTTAGCTCACAGGTTAGCAAAAAGCCAGATGCACCCATCGAAAGAGCCACATGTGGCTCCCGAGCCATTGGTTCCCTACCCCTGTTCTAGAGTATGACATGAAGTGCAGGGTATACTACAGCAAAATAAAAGTCTTCAACTGTCAATAAAGGGGAACTTGCGACTGAACTGTCAATTAAAATACTGATCTAGAAAAGTGCCTTGCAATTAAAGTAGAGAGTGACAGAAGACTGAGTTGCATGGGGCGGGGGGGCTGCTTTTTCTACATGTCTGCTGACATTTTGGAGCAAGACCTTTTACGGATACTTCATCCTGGAAGATATCAAGGTAGACATTTGAAATGTGGCCACAAACAACTGGCATAATGAATCTTGTTTTTCATGGGAGCTTTCACTGCACTGTGGAGGATTTATTTCGACTCTTAACAAACAACTGTTGACAAATAATGACAGCCCCCCCCACAATTCCAGACACACCCAATTGTTTTAACTAAACCAGAACCAAACCAAAAAAGCAGTATTTCTTGTGCAAGTAATGGGTGTTTTTCAGTACTATAGCAAGTTGTGTTTTTACATAGAAAAGTCAGCCGCTATTCCCAAACATCGTGTCTTTAGCGAAAAATCCCTGATTGAAACACACATTTGTATATTCTCATGATCTTATTTTCCCCTGATAATGACAAGAAGACTGTGGATGTGCAAAGCAAGCGTCACAAACACAGAAGACGAGTCTTAGGTGACTTGTGATTGAATCTCGCATTAAAATTAATAGGAAAAAAAATAACGAGCAGGTATTTTTTTTCTTCCCCCACCATGTCAACACGACAGGGTGTGCAAGAGAGATAGCGCTTAAAAGGCAACACACAAACAAACATAAGACTTGCCAAGAATACACACAATATAAAGTGTATCTAAAGTAAAACGAAATGTTCCTGAATGCCTTTTTCTCAATTCTGTTTCAGGGAACGCCCGTGGCGAGACATGACTTGGTCACCGAAAGCTTTCGGCACAACAGATGCTGCATGGCTCCAAACCTGCCTGAAACATGGCCAGTTATTCCCGTGAGGGAAAGATGAAGCCATGCTCTGCAAACAGGAGGATAGCAAATAAGCAGCAAGTAGGTTTCAAGCGTAATCGTAGCCGTGCTGTGCTCTACCGCTTCGGAAATCCTCCCCTCATTATTCACTATTTCACCCAGGAAGCGCCCCTCTTCCTCGCTCTTTGTTCTCCATGTTGCTTCATCTTATAAATCTATACGTATACTGCACACGGCCAATTAAAGGCAGCGGCGATGTTAAGCAGAAGGAACTTGACAGCATATACGACAAGCGATACCTTTTTCATTTATAGACTGTTGAGCCTTCAATAAGCACAGTGGCATTTGCCTTCAATGTTTCGGCCATCTAATGGTAATTTAGAGTTTAATATTTGATTTGTTTTTTTAAAATTAATTATTAAACAGCTCCGGTAGTAGGTTCTTTACAGTGATTGTGGATTTAATGTGGTGAAAGGTGGAATACAGAATGTCATACCTGGCAAACTCGGTCAATTGCTTCACTTATTAATGATTACAATTGCCCTTATTAAGCGATTAAAAAAAAACGTTCTAATAGGGTGCACTTAAAACTCTAAAATTTTGTCAAAAGTGGGCGGGGTGCCCAATCAGTAGGCACTAAATTCAAGATTCTGTAGCTGTCGCTGTATGATGCTGACAGCTTGACTGTTTGGGTACATTGCTTGCTGACATGCTATATTTATATAGTGAAAAGGAAGCGGATATCAAAGCATGACGACATTAGCAGTCGACGATGACGTTTTCGCCTGCTTCCGGATTAGAACCGAAATAGGAAAACCAGATGGGTTTTACAAAAAAAACGAACTTAAAAAAAATCCCGTACAAAAGTTGTTATACGGTGTGCAGGATTTTGAAATGATCAAAAATACGCATAAATTACGGGAAAAACGTATAAGTTGACAGGTATGGGATGTTGTTTTCCCAGGAAATTTCTGGAAGTCATTTTTGCGGGCCTCTTGGAAATGTAGTTTGGCACACTTTATATATATATATATATATATATTTAAAAAATTAATAAATAAAAGAAGAGAGGCAATATGACTAGAGTAATCTGACTAAGCACAAATGGAGTTCTACTGGAGCCCGATCAAGTGTGACTCTGACCAGCACTGACTGTAAAATAGAGTGTAGAGATGGAAAATAAAGATTTGGCATTCGCCAAACTGCATTTCTCCAAACAATTACACTAAATACGTGAACCGTGACAAATGATACCGAAGACGGTTTGGCACGAGGAGCAGTGGGATTCGGCATGGATAACGTTGCACACACAACTACGCTAAATCGCTCTCCAAAAATCTATCCTCTGCAGACATTTGCGGGCTGGAAAGCAGCAACCCGTTTTTATCCGCGACTGTGTAACTCTTGTCTTTCTTTGTCAGCAACTTGTTCTTCAGGGGGGGAAAAAGACGGCAAATACACGTACTAAACTGATGAGCATGTGAGACGACCATTAACTTTGGCAACACCTCCCATCTTATCCCATAAACCTCACCTCAACACACATTTGTTTTCCTATGGTGGCAGTAATACGGTTTTATTGACATCTAGTTTACCCAGAAAAGGTAAAACGCCATCTCATTCAATTCCACCGATTTCCCATGATTCATTACATGTAGCGATGCAAATGCGCAGCAAAAATCCTGAGCAAACAGATTTTTAAGAGTAGGTGAATTGGATAAAAGGACAATAAAACGGAAGCCAATAAGAAAGCTTTTTGGTGATGTACTCAGGTGAAAAAAGCGAAATATAGCGATGGAAGCTGTAGACAATGCTCTACTATTTGTCCACACATGCATCAGCCGTGACTTCCTTGTCTATTCTCTCTTTCCACACACTAAGATTCAGTCTAAACAAACTCTTCCTGACACAAAATCTGGCTCGCCAAAACACTTATCGCAGCTCGAGCGAGTTAAAACTTCTTTGGCTGACGGTCTCTGCACAATAAACACAACGCAGCTGCATCGGCACACGGTCGTTTGGTCGCCGGTCTTTTGGTCGCCCGGAAGGTTATTGATAATTCCCATTTAAATCGTTGCTCAAATTCCCTAAATACAAACTGCAAATGACTATTTAGTCATACTTAATGCCCTATTAATTATTAGGCTAAAGAAAAGCTCCAAATGTCCCGGACTTTTATTGTTTTTTGTTGGAGAACTTGTTAAGACCCTGACGGACGTCGCTTCTTAAAGGGACAACGCATGTTCATACAAACTCTTATACACGTCGGCTCAGTGAAACTGCTCATGGACATTGTTGGCTTTTATTGATGCGTAGACCGTGTTGTTTTACCTTGTTTGGTCGCCGGTCTTTTGGTCGCCGGTCTTTTGGTCGCCCGTTGTCGCGGTCCGGGCGACCAAAAGACCGGCGACCTAAAGACCGGCAACCAAAAGACCGGCAACCAAAAGACGGCGACCAAAAGACGGCGACCAAAAGACCGGCGACCAATCGACCGCACACGGCTGCATCGGGGGACAATTTCAAAAGAGCGATCAGGTCGTAAAAAAAGGATGAAGAACCAGAAGCTCGCAAGCACTCCAAAGTCCATCACAGCCATTGGAAAGGCCGCTTTGGTGGATTTGGATCAAGGATGCGCGTTTGTCAATCACGCCATATCGCTCGTCTTCCATACGGATAGAAAAAACTTTCCCTCGGCAATAACGCTCAGCCGGAGAATTAGCGCTTTGATTGCATGCAGTCGTGGAGTCGCCAGGCGGGATGTTGTCAGAGACGGTGACGGCTTTTTGAAGTGGGAAGTCATTAGTTAATGGAGGGGCCGGCGAGAGAAGGGATCGCGACCTCCGAGAATCCGCCTCTCTGGCTGCCGAGGAAAGATTCCAATCAAAGAGGGAGGCGGGCCGGGGGTCCCGCCGCACGCTGTCAAACTCAGTCTGACTGAGCCGTGCGGATGGCGCGATCCACTTCACAGAGCCTTCTCACTTCACTGAACACGTCTGTCATCTTAATGCGTCGGCCTAATTATCACCGTGTTTTGGTCGGAAGACTGAAAGGCTATTTTCGGTAGAAATTGTGCGTAAAATCGCCACGGCATGAATAAACGCCAATGTTCTTCAACGTAACGGTGAGTTAGCTTTTTTTTCGGGTAGAAGATTGGCATTTCGAAAGGCCGGCACGTCATCATGGGGTCGAATTACAGAGGTGGTTGATTAAAACAAAAGAAATGTTTTTTTTCCTGCCCTAGATATTGTGAGCGTGACCCTCTCAGGTTCTGCACAGGTGGTGTAACACATGAGCTAACTGGGAGCACCTGCCTCATGTTGCTGGTTGATTTATAAGCACCTCTTCGGGGACTCATTTCCCTCTGGCCGGAATGTGCCGCTGCAACCGATGGGTCGGCAGCCTCCCGACTTAAACGGGCTTCGTATACATCTAACGTCAACACTCGTCTTCACAACTTCAAGCAAAATAAAATCAAGAGTTGTTTTAGGTCAACAGGGTCTCTAAACCCGGAATGGCCTTTTAAAATAACCATCTTAGTCAGCTTTAGTAGAAAAAAAATTCCAAAGCCTGGTTGAAAACCGTAATAAAAGCAGCAAGACTGTTACGTAAGCGTGGCGTCGTAGTTGGACCCAAATGCAGGGACGCAGTCAAGGACTTGGATAGAGTTCTCTACACAAAACTAATGACTTAAGGGCAGGAATCTTCAGAAAATAACAGGGACTCGGAATCAAATTCACAAAACCAAACCTGACGTGGAAAGACATGGGGTAACGAGGAACTTGACATGAATCAAACAAGGTAGACGATCCCACCAAGACTAACAAACAGGGTTTAAATAGACACACAGGGGCTGATTACCAAGTACACGCAGCAGGTTACGAGAGGAAGGGAAGCCTGGAGGGACATAAGAGGCGGAAAACAAACAAACCAACCGAAACCCTAACAATGACGGAGAGAGAAACTACTCATGAGACGGTAGCCGTTTCCTGGTAACTCATTACCGTCCAATGGAGTTGTGCCTTGACCTTCTCCCTGCCACGAGCCACGTTTTCTTCAAGCAAATGGCAACGTCCAATTAGTTTAAGAATCCAATGTATCCCTCTCTCTTAGCGAACCTAAAAACAGGTCTGCTATCCAATAACCTTTGGAGTCCACAGCCTGTGACTTTGGTTTCACCTCAATAAAGCTCTCTCTGATTGAATCAAGTGGCTGAGGTCAATAGGACATATGTTCATTTCCCGGGGTCCTCAGGGTCCCCACAGGCAGAAAAAAATGTGCTGAGTGTCTCCTGTGACATTTATAGGCTAGGAGCTGAGTTATATGTCTTCCCGACCCCCCTTTCCTCTTTCAATTCCGCTTTCCAATGGGGTTCCTTCAGTTTTCTTCTCGCAGAGCATTTCCAGCCTCCGGTTAGGCTTTTGGCGGCGTCACGTCACTAGCTCGATGGCGTCACCTCAATTTCCCGCAAACGAGTCTCGCTTTCGGCGCCTTGAAGCGAAAAACAACATTTCTCCCTGGCTCGTCTACCTCCGTCACCTCTTTCTCGTCTTGTTGTTTTACATCTGTCAGACTCGTCGCTCTCTCTTGTCAGCCGTCACTGCCACTTGTCACCAGACGACGTTTTAAAAAGGATCATGCAGTGAGCTATGAGCTTACGGGTTCCTGGTTCAAACCCTCACTTAAATGGAAGTTTTACACACGCTTTATCGTACGAGATTCCACCAAAGACCCGAATGGCAACGTTTGGCGCTACCGGGGATGAAACGAGGGCTTCAAAAAATCGTTTAAAATTCAACTGCCGGACGAGCGGAGAAGTAATCTCATCACAAAAGGAAGCGGTGATGTCAGTCTTTCCTTTCATCCGGCACCGATTCAACATCTCCTCTTAAAAGTCCTTAACTCAGCAGAATCTGCGAAAGGCCTTTTGTGTTGTACTCGCGCCGTTCCACGGCGACCCTTGAATCCGGCTCGACCTTTAGGAGGGGCCGTAACTCATCCGAGCAGCTTCAACAAGTCCTTCTAGTGTTCTGGCGCAACCTTAGCGGCTGCCAGTAAATTTAGTCAACTCCATAAGTAATGAACTCTCACCCTCGGGGGGCTTTGCTTCTCGGCTTTGGAGTGCTGATGGAGCATTATCGCGGTACCGTTTGACCCTCCTCTTTCATTATCATTCAAAAGGAGAAAAGGGCTTCCAGCTCGGTATTACTATTCTCAAACCTCGGTGAAAATACTTGCCCCGGAGACAAAGCGTGATTAGACTGGCGTGAGCTGACACGGCTGAGAAGATCAGGAGGAATGAGATGCTTTCAAGCGAGCGTTGAAACCGCCACCGAATCGTGTTTCATTAATTGCGTTCTTTGCCGTATGTGTTTCTGAAGAGCCCAACCTTCTTGAGATTCATTCCAATTTGCTTTAACCTTCCTTCACTCTCACTGCGGTCAGATCTTTTGCCCTTCTTTCTACCAACACAGACTCCCTCACACCGAGAAACCGAGCGAGGAAAAGCCTCGGACGAAGCGACGAGACACACTTGACTCCGCAAATGGACACCGTCACCTGTTCGGAACACACACACGGACCGTGGACACCTGCAGACGCGCAGCTGCTCCGCCAATGACAGGTGTGTGGCGCCATCACCCCCCAAGTCTTTGTGCGCGACGACTTGACTATCCAAACGGTTAGCGAGTATTATGATGACTAAGATTGTGTTGGAATTAGGTCTTCAAGTAAATCTCAACATTTTGCGTCAATCAGGATCATCCCATTTTAACGTGAGTCATCCTCCCTTTGCGGCTAATGGCGTCCACTCTTTTAGGAAAGTAGTTTGCGCGAGATTTGAATTGGATTGGATTGGATAACTTTATTCATCCCGTATTCGGGAAATTTTGTCGTCACAGTAGCAACAGGGTGAGGATGCAGAAATGGGAAAGGCATTTGAGACAAATAGATAGGTAATAAGTTAATAAATGAATACATGAATAAATATATAAATAAATAAGCGTGTTTAGAGGTGACTGTGTAGTTCCCATCAGAAAGAGTGCTAAATTAGCCATACCTGGAACTCAATTCCAATTAACAAACGTAAACTCCCATCTCTTGGCCAATCATCTTAAAGCCTGGCTATTAGACGAACAAAATGGTGTTGTCGAAAACTGTGCTACGTGTGTATGTGTGTTTAGTACGTGTCATCGTTTATCCTCAACCTACACAAGGGACTAAAGATGGAAATTAGCCCTTGGCTACAATCTTACATATTTACATGTATATGTTCATTGACATGAATATAATTATGTTCCTTAATGTGTGCTGTCCCTTATTAAATCAAACTCAAACTCAAACAATTTTCATCCAGAAGTGGTTTGTTTGAGGTTGTGCTGAAATCGGGAAAAAAGGAAAAGGGCCCTCACTCAGAATTTCCAACAGAACTGCCAAAAAAAATAACCCTGTTGTACAAGATTAATATGGGGCTGTGAACTACCCACTGACAATTACAAGCTTTGTCTCAACTCATTTCGTGCATAGAATGGAATGTGATAAAAAATAGATTTTCAAAAATGGAACTTACTGGCAACTTCCAGCGATGCGTTGTGACTGACGGCCTGGCCCAGATAGTTCCGGGCCACGCACACGTAGCTGCCGTCGTCCGGTTTGCTTCGCCGTCCGTGGACGATGCGCAGGAAGAAGAGCGAGCCGCTGGGCAAGAGCATGCGATGCGAGCGAAGATTCTCCCGGTCCGTCTCCACGCGCTCGCCGTCCTTGTACCATTCCACCGTCGGTGGCGGACGACCCTCCGCCTTGCAGTTGAGAGTGGCCGGTTCCCCCTTGGACACGATCAGGTCGGAGGGGTGCTCCAGGATGCGGGGAGGGGAGTCTTCCTGCCGAAGACGAGAACCTGGAGGAGAGACCGGCGATTTGTTAAAATGGGAAGAGCTTTTTTTGCTGTCTTTGCTGTTCTGCGTGTATTTACATCACTAAGGTTGCAGTCATTTATAATGTAATTAGCCTCACATAAAAAAAAAATGGAACATCGGCAGGAGACGATAAATCAATCCGTTTATAGCAACAGGCCAATTCTATTCCCCAATTAGGCCTACACATGTTCTGGCAGAGATGATGGAAGCCCCAGAGAAGCCATTAAAAGTGCAGAAGATGTAGAACCCAGTCTCGATAAGCGCTGAGCAAGGAAGAGAATCAATTTTGTTGTGAGGCACATGCAAATGAGCTGCTCTATTAACCTGGATGTTTTCGTTATTTTCTTTTATTTGCTCTGTTTGGCTCGTCACAATTCACTCATGAATGTCAAACAACTATTTACTCTTGCTTAAGCATAATCATAAAAAATGAAGTAGCCTTGCCTTAGGCAACAAAAGAGGTGGAAATCAGGTTCCCTCCTGACACGATATCAGCGATTACGTTTGCTAGCCTGCACAGCTCCGACAAAGGAATAAACAAGGTGGTCTTCGGTCCCCGTGCGCGGCATACGTGGCATTGCGCTTGTTCTTAATTGTGCAGCTTTTGGACGCTCCCTAAGCTCTCCGGCTATCGGCCGTCCGCGAGTGGAAGCTCAGATCCGGCCTTATCTCTAAAGTGCCAGCCGCCGACGGCAAAATAAATATGCGGAAACATGCTCGCGGATGCAAAATTGAGCAAATCCACATACAAGCGAGGTCATTCTGAGCACCTGTGCCCCTGCAAACACATTTTTTTCCGACTGTCAAGCCCGAGGCGACGCCGTTGGCTTGAAGTATTGGAAGAAGGCCAGAACGAGGCTAACAAAAAGAGGAGTTCAGATACTGGGAAAAGAAGAGGGGAGACCCTTGGGGGACAAAAAAAAGCATGTTGATATATGGTCACAACGTATTTGTCTACGCTTAGCAAATATTGAAGTTGCGATTGGGAATGAAATGAGCTGATAAAAGTGGAAGGAGGACCTCAAAAACAACAATGCCAGAGCACTGAGATCATGTTAGTAATACGGGACTAAAGTTAATGCAATTTTCTACCGTGTTGGTGGTCTTAGTTGGCTCGCCGCAGACAAACTTGGAGGAAAAGACGCTATTTAAACAGTACGAGCGCCTCCAGGCCAAAGGGAAGTTATTGCTTTGAGGTCACGCAAGATGTCAGATCGGGATGAAGAATCTCACAAGGGAAAACCCCTTCAGACATGCTGTCCGGCACGAATGCGTGCCATAATCCAAAATAGTCTTTTAGAGCCGTTACAGCCGAGAGGTCAGAAATTGCGCGAATCTGGGCACTTCAGGCCGAACAAATCCGTGCGACACCAAGAATGTTGTGGGACTAATAAATCCCAACCTGGGGGAGTTTGGGATTATATTCCTTTAAATCAAGTACCAAGGCCACCCTGGAGGAGCTCAAATTACACAGCCAATAAATCTAGCCACTTTCTTTTAAATAACAATGTCTTCTTAAGGATATACAGCTATTTTGTGGGGTTCAATGGAATCCAAATTGGATTAGCAGGCAGATTTTCTAGCTAGACATACAATGGTTAAAGAAGAGCGACGTTTTAACGTCTAGTAGCCGCTCCTTTTCTCTAACCTGGTAGACCGTGGCTTCAAACAAGCGCCACTACTCCATTTATGAGGCGAACCGGAGGGGAAACCAATAAATTCCAGACATTCTTTCTCAGGTTGTAGAAGATACAATTAAACACTGCCATTCACAAATATTCTGGAGAAGGAATGTGTTCCACATAGGGAGAGACATCTGCATATACACTCTATTGCAGGGGTAGGGAACCTGTGGCTTGGGAGCCATATGTGGCTCTTTCCATGGGTGCCTATGGCTCTCCACTAACCTGTGATATAAAATATGGAAATCACTGGTGAGATAGCTGAGTCCTGAACGCACTAATAGGAATGTCACCTCATGTTGATACTACCTCTACCACAACTTTAATCATAATTTTGTTTGATAATATCATTGATACTGATTTATTAGCAACAGCATAACAATGTTGTCAAAAGTATTCAGAGACTCTTTGGACTTTAAAAGTTGTGAAATGACAAAAAACATCACATATTTTCATGTATTTTTACCTTTCAATTCTGAAAATGGCTCTCAAGAAATAACATTAGAAAATATGAATTGTTTATGGCTCTGTCTGTCAAAAAGGTTCCCGACCCCTGCTCTATTGCAACATGGCATTCTTTCTAAAAAAAAAGGCATTCGTGGAAGCTTTTTAATCTCGGTTTATCTATTGATTTCACCTGTGGTTGCCTGCTTCCTCTACGTCGACCAATCAGATGCGCAACATTTCTCCCACCTGTTCCTATCTCTGTCTTTGTGTGTATTTAAGCTCCCAAATTCTGTCTGGGTTTTATCCATGTCCCCACATTTGACTGATTCTCACTCAAATTTGAATGCATCCATTATTATTAGACAAATAATCATCCTGAAAATTGTCCTTAAGAAATAAATCAAACTAGCAACGTAGGAGTTTAATCTTGTAATCTCCAATTGTGCCTTTGAGCAACAACAACAATGAGAAAAACAACCAGAAATGAAAAGCAGTTTCAAAGAAAGAAACCAAAATGAAACATTTCATGAATACATGCTGCATTCAAAGTACCGTGAAGATACATTTATGAGCAAGGCAAAGAGCTCCAGTCATTTATTTGCCATCTGTTAAATGTTCAGTGGAAAGGTAACAAGCAATGAAGTCCCCAGGGCAGAAAGAGACAAGCACACTGTTGGTGGTACTAAAAATTGGAGCCAACTGGGTCAACAGAATACTTCAAGCACAGAGTAAACCATCTGTATGTACAGTATACGTCCAAATGTGATGTCGTTAGTGCTCACTTCCTACTGAGCAACTCCGTGGGTTTCTTTTCACGCCGTTAAATTCACAAAGAAAAGTCCAGTCTCTGTATTTTTCCATTTCCACATTGATACACTATATAAAATACAATAGTAATGTTTTCAAAAGATAGTTTCATTTTGTTTAAATGACCAAATTTGCCATTGTAACGAGTACTGTCCCTGCAAGGGTTAATGTAGTAACATCTAACGGTGCCAAATTCTAATTAAGTTTAGTAGACGGGGAGTGTGTATTTTTGGCAAGACTCCATCTTCAACATTTAAATCCAATTTGTCTTAACTCATTCAACAAATACATCTCGCATACTTTTAATATTAAATTTAAACGTCATCACGCAGTGACGAAGGTGAACATCTGGGTGACCTCGATTCATTTTGGGATCTAATTAAGCTTATATTAAAAGCAACCCAGATGTGAGCTTATTGCCTTTATGACTCAATAGCGCTTGATTGAACTTTTTCGGGAAAGATATTGTGCCGACGTCACTCTATCGGTCCTTTAAGACAGAATTTCTTTGGCATGTTGAAAGGAAAAGAAAAAATATACCCTTTACTACCTACTTTCTTATTACCTGTTGGGTGGGAAAAAGGTTACGGCAGCAATAGAGTAAGTAAGGCAGCAGAAATGCATGTCAGAGTTCAGCAAGGATGGGAAATGGCTGCTGAAAGTCCATAATACCCTGACCTTTTTTTTTCCACAGCAGACCCGCTGCTGGTGGTGTCAATGGTCTCCACTGAGCAAATAGTCTTCCCAATGTAGACTTGACAAATTGCTTTTCACTCCCACGTATGCTGTGATTGAAAAGATTTTTTTTATCTCACTGTCTCTTCACTTTTCAGTAAAAACGGCCATCATTTTTTTTCTGGTATAATTTTATCCAATTGCTTCAACTAATGAGTTCCCAAACAATTAAACAGCATTAATTGCCAGTTGAAATTGTCCATTGTGTCCTCGCATGTTCTCGCCTGGTGCACGTAGTTGGTTGGGATAGGCTCCAGCACCCCCTCCACACAGAATGAATGACTACTGTATTTTCTCACATATTGACCATATTAACCGTACCCTTAAAAATGCCTTAAAATCGTTGAATGTTATGATTTCTCTCGTATAAGACGCCCCCTGATTCACAATTTTCACCTCCATATTCATGGTTTAAATAGGAGTACAAATGTGTTACTTCGTTTTGTCACCTTGCAGTTTCGTGCATGTCAACTCTAATTTGTGCGCATATAAGCCGTACTCTTGATTCAGTCATCTTTTTTTTGTTACAAATGCGGCTTATATGCGAGAAAATCCGGTCATTTCCTATGACTGTATTTTGGTGCAAATGTCCCGTGTTTGTTGGACTACAATTCTGCACTAATATAGCTTTTACTTAATGTGTTTTAATTTGTGTTTTTGTTCTTTTGTAAGATGGCAGAGTTTAAATCAATTCCACTTAACTTGGTGTTGTCGTTTTTCTTAAAGGAAAGTGTTCATAAATGGTCTTCTAGCAGCGCTTATCGCCTCGATGCAGTCATGTGATAAGCGAGCGCAGCGCAATGATTATCTAAACTTGCCGAGATTGCCGAGAAAACTCGAATTGCAATTTTAAGTGTTGACGCGAGGGCTGATTTGAGTCATTCCTGTCCTAAACGGAACTGAAATACGATGTTAATTAGAAGCTGGAGGCGTATTTTGTATTAATTAGATGGTCAAATGAGCAGATGACGGAAAGGGGCTTTAAACAAATGAAAAAAAAGGAAATGACTGTATGTAATTGAGGTGATCAAGAATATTGTAGTGAGAATCTAAAAAAAAAAATCAAGATTAACGACTGCCTTGAGACTCATTGTTAATCTTTTACTTTCAAAATGTGTACAAGAGTTAATTACAATAGTTGGAAAAGTTAGCGGCGCATTTGTCTGTTGGCAAAAACAGCGCGCAGAGACACAATCCCAACTTCCAATTTCTACTCCTGATTAACCTGAAGCAGTTTATTTCAATCACGTGAAGTGTTGATTGCTCGCCTTTTCCACTCCAAGTCCTCGATTGACTGGACCAGAGGTGAACGCGAGGCTTTTGGCAATATTCAACTCCAGTCAAATTGTGGTCAAATAGGAATGAAACTGGAAAATTATCTTCATAGAGCACATTTCAAATCCATACTTCAGCTCTTCTGATTGGAATGCTAATCATTAAGCAACGAACGTCAAGGACGACACGTGCTGATTGCTTAGAAATTGAATTCGTAGAGTCTGTTACTGACATTTTATTATCTATCGCCTCCACTGTTTGTGTTTTTGATGAGTGCTTCTCAAAGGCTAGGCTTGCATTGTACATTGATTTAGTTAAAACAAAAAAAGACTAACATATTGGTCAATTAGAATACAAATAAGTCACTCGATGCACAGGCGATGACTATGTATACATAATTTTCAATCTTACGTGTGGATTGACGGGTGAATTTAAAGCAATTCAATCTACAGTATTTATAGATCTTTTAATGAGATGCTATCTATTCTCTGTGTGAAGGAAGCTCTTATGGGAAAAGTCTCTTCCTGCCGCAATCTTGGCACGGAGGGCTTTGAACACTGTCAGTAAAGACAGACGACGGGAGGAGAAAGATGAAACGTTGTTGGAGATCACTCGTTTGCCGCTGATCAATTAGTATTTGTGTTTTTTTTTGTGGTAAAAATGCTGCTTTGCGTGCGCCTCCGATGCAGAAATATACGTCCCCTTCGGATGCATTCGGCCGTGAAAATAGCGTGAAAGATTCTCTAGCTGGCATATGGATGGTATTGATTATAAAACGCCCCGGCGGAGAAGAGATGGCTCTTACGGCTGCAACCTCGAGAAGCGCCTCCGAGGTCGCGCTATTTACTGACCTTTAAATCTGTGTTTTGAAAATATGAATTCACCCGGTCTATGGGAGAGCGCCGCAAAAGCACCTCAATCATTGCCAGCTTCTCTTCTGTCATACATGGGCAAGCCGTCGGGTCAAAAGGGAGGCAATATTTTGCTTCACTTTGAAGAATCGGCAAACGTTAGAGCGTTCGGAAGTCACTTCAATTGCTTCAAAACACACGGCTGCCAAAGACTCGATTGAGCCAGGCCAGTCCGATATTTGCAAGAATAAAACTACAGTCTTTATGAATAAGTAGCAATCATTTTTTTTAAAAAAAGAAACATCCTAAGTCAATACTTTAGTTCAAAAGGTTTAGGCATGTTATGCGGAGCGGCGTGGAACCCAGGAGCAGAAAGTAGGCGAGAAAAAGACAAAATGTAACGGGAAGGGCGACGATGCGCGCCGAAGAAAAAGGCGACATAACAGAAGACAGAAAAACACGGGGTTTAAATACACAGATGGGGGCTGCTGACAATCACAAACACCTGGGTGGGTCACACAAGTGAAGGAGAGACAAAAAAGACACAGCAGGTGAAACTCATACAATAACCCGGACAGGACACACGAGGAAAAAAACACCCAAGTAACCAAAACCCCAAACAAAAGAAGACAAGGCAGACATCTTAGAATAATAGCCGGTTTAGTCTGTTGATGACAAGACACCAACGAAGGTGAAAATGCAAAGTTAGATCAATGCAAATGTGTGCATTTCCAATGGATCCTCTTCAAACTTGATCTTTGAACGTCAACATCCAGGAAAGCGATAGGATATCAGCCAGTAAACCGGCAAAGCAATCATGAATGCAAAGTTTACGCCCTCGAGTAGAAAAATTGCACTCCGGTAACAAGCTAACAGATGACCAATTATTAGCAGCAATACCCATTGGGGATGCCAAAAAAATCATTATTCAATAATAACAAATTCAGCAACAATTATTTCATCCCTCCCCTGTGCTTATTTTCCACCAACAAAATCAAAGACACTCAAAGCCATGACAAAATAACGCCTGCCCTCTTAATAAGCAAACAACAAAGATGCTGAATTTATAACAATATGAAAATACCATTTCGACAGTTCAATACTGGAGAAAAATCCTTCCAAAGAGCTGGCTTTTTTTTCCACAGACCGGCATCTTCAACTTAATATCCAAATTGACAAATCCATCGGATGCGCAAAATGATGGTCGGTCGGTGTACAAAGAGCCCGTCAAGCCCATCATCCGTGGCGGAAAAAAAGGCCTCATTAGCCAACAGCCTCAGCTCATCACTGTCAACTTTAGGAAGACCTCGGGGAGGCTTGTTAGCTTTGGAGAAGCCGCAACGAGCCGGCGCCCTCCGATCGGCCATCGTTACTCCAGAAACGGCGTTCTATAACGAGCGTCTGTCAATATTTGGAGTCGCCACCGTCGACCTGTTACGGGAGAGAATGTCTCTCATCATAAGTAGGTGGAACCTTGCTGTGTTCCCGGCAATTTCAACAGATCAGCGAAACGTGTCATTGACGCCAATGGGCGTCCAGCCCGTTGACGGCGACCAGTTCATTTGAACTGGGAGGATGGCGGTAGACAAAAATATTGCTATTTACAATCTAGGTCAAGGGTGTCAGACTCGGGTTGGTTCGCGGGCCGCTTTAACGTCAACTTGATTTCACGTGGGCCGGACCATTTTAGATATAATATTTAGATATTTTTTTTATAAATGGATTAAAAGAACTCGATTAAAAGCCCGGAATATTCAGTTTTTTATAAATCTAAAACAATGTTTATTTTAGCTTTTTTTTTATATATATATTTAGATTTTACAAAATGATTTTTGAACTAAAAACACAGAAAAATGGATTAAAAATGACAATTATTGATTTAAAAGGGGGAAAATCAGGAAATTTCATACATCTATACTCTTCATTTTAATTTGATCCTAAAACAGAAAGTTGGCACTCTTGATTTACTTTCCCGGGCCACACAAAATGATGCGGCGGGCCAGATTTGGCCCCCGGGCCGGCACTTTGACACGTGATCTAGGTATTTGTCAACGGCAGCCAATGAGATCATTGAGAGACGACATTTGCCGTGAGATTTTTTTCTTATCCCAGCAAGATTTCCAAATATTGACGGTTTTCTGCATTGAGATGAAAATAAGATTCCAAAATTCCGAAATTTTCTATCCATGTTTTCTTGAAAGCTAGTCTGTTTTTACGAGACTACGTTCACACAGCTAACAAAATCCTCTGCGCAAGTTCAACAACGTAACTTAAACATCAAAGTCGGGTCTTTTTAAAACATTTCATTCCGTGCCAATATTTGAACATTTTTACAAAACACGTCCATCTGTTCGGTAAAGTCATTTAGATAAAAGCGCAAATTCTATAGCGATGGAGAAATTGGATTTGGCGTCCAAAAACCAGTTAAAAAAGAGCTGTCAGATCAGAAGGCAGGAAAATTGTGTTCAGCGACGGAATGCCATTCAGATGCTGCAAGGTATTAACCGCTGTTTGAACTTCCAATTTATTTATTTCTTTCACCTCTTTGCCCAACAGCTGCATATCTGTAATTTGCGCGTGTATAAAGCGGCTATCTACAAGGAGGACGTGTTCATTTCCCTCCGTGTCTCCTTGTTTTAAAAGCCGCTGTTTGCAGGTCCTGCAAACAAAGCAGCTAAAATGGCAATGCGATTCACGGCCACACTCGAGGGACGCATCATTAACCAATGAGGGACAAAGCCGCACCAGCTTTATAAAACCAGCGATTAAACTCTCCGAGTGATTCCAGGTGTCTTTTCACGGCGCAATTGAATCACTTGACTTAAAAGCTGAAGAATTTGGCGTGGAAACGGGCAGGAAAATGTGCAAAATCCAGAGTAAGTTCAACGTGTGACATTTTTTCCGCAATGATATTCATTTAAGCTAATTTTTTTCTGTTATCAGTGAGGGTTTGTAATCATGTTGTTGCATTTCCCTCGAAGAGGTCTAAGTATACGAAAAGAGAACATTTTTATTCCCTGTTCGATATTATTGAGTCATTCCTCGCAGGGCTTGACTTTGATGTCAGCTGAATAAATCAATAGAATAAACAGCTTGTTGCCGAGACGTTCTTTTAATTGGTGAGTACCGTATTTTCTCGCATATTAGCTGCATGCGCGTACAAGCCGTACCCTTAAAAATTGCCTTAAAATTGTTGAATTTTGCAATCTGTCTCGTATAAGACGCGCCCGGATTCACAATTTTCACCTCCATATTCATGGTTTTAGTAGGAAGTACAAATGTATTACTTTGAAGAGAAAATCTTAAGAAAAATCCTCAAAACATCAATGCGGAAAAAGGAGGGCACATGACATGGTAAACACGCAATGCCACGTACAAGTAAGTGAGTTTTATGCAAGATACGGTTTCTTTTTGTTCTTGAATTTCATTCGTAGACAGCAAAATACATTTTGTTTAGCGTTTTATCGGTTTATCTTTTCTCTATTTTGAAATAAATGACCGTATCGGCCTCATTGTCTTAGTTAATGGCGTCTTTGTTACTTTGCAGTTTCGTGCATGTCAAGTCTAATTTGTGCGCATATAAGCCGTACCCTCGATTCAGTCATATTTTTTTCTACAAATATGGCGTATATGCCAGAAAATACAGTAACAGCATCGTCGAAAGTCAAATCTGAGGCTCTTTTTGGCAATAACAGACAGAATGGGCAATTTTAATCATTTACAGCAGGGGTCTCGAACTCAATTTACCTGGGGGCCACTAGAGGCCGAGTCTGGGTGAGACTGGGCCGCATCAGGATTTCCACAAGAAAAGCACTGATAAAACTTTCCAACGTTATCAAATATCTTTATTTTTTAACAAAAAATAATGAATTAAATAAATTAACTTAAAGATGAATAAAAAAGAAATCAATCAGTAATATAAAACCAAATAATACTAATGAGCATACAGTAGATATACACTGGCTGGCTAAGTAGAGAAAATGAATTATTTTTATTCCGTTTCAAATGTCTGTATTAACAGCTCTTTAACCTTTAACTTTCTGAACTTGAATGGAACATTGAACATGAAATATTCTGAACACGGCTTCTTTTGCCTACTCCTTGCTGCTAGAGACCTGGCAGCGCTTCTTCTCACATAGTCACATTTGGCTTGAGGGAGGAAGCAGTGGAGACCCTCAGTAGAGCTTGAAGATGCTCATCAGTAAGTCTGGACCTGTACTTGGACTTATTGAAGTTCAAGGTGGAGAAGAGCTTCTCACACAAGTATCTGCTCCCAAAAAGGCACATGGTCCGCTTGAACCTTCGGGAAAGTTCAGGGAAGCTGGGGGTCAACTCTCTCAAAAATTGCCCAAGCTTGTCTGCTTCTCCACTCACCTCCCTGAACTTGGCTTTGAGTGCAGAGTTGCACTGCAGGTCAATGAGCTCCATTTGAAGCTCAGGATGGGCATCTTGCACATCAAAGGAGAAGGGGTCCGCAAAAATTTGAAATGTGGCTTTGTGTGTCTTGAAGTCTGCAAATCTGTGATCAAATTCCTCCTGTAGCTTCGAAATGGCCTCAACATACTTCTCACCACTGAATGGTGTGCCTGCATCCACGAGAGCCTTGCATGCTGGGAAATGGCAAAGGTTTGTCTGAGAGAGCTGGGCTTTCCATAACACAAGTTTAGTGCAGAATGCTAGGCAGCACTGACAAGTTGCCCCTGGCCTTGTAGCTTCTTGTTCAGTACATTAAGCTCATGTGTGATATCAACAAGAAAAGCCAAGTCCATGAGCCATTTGGGATCACTTAGCACAGGATCAATCAACTCACAAACGGCGTAGCTAGCTTTGACTGCTGCATTACTGTCTTTGGTAGCCTTCTTGAAGAGATCCTGTTGCCTCAGAAGACGTGTTTTAAGACTGGCAACCTGGTTGGCTCTCTCATCTCCCTGGTATTTTTCGTACTCCTCAGCATGTCTCATAGTACAATTACGTTTCAAATTGTATTCCTTGTGCACCGCAACTTTTTCAGTGTAAATGAGACACGTCGGGGTGCCCCTGTGTTCAACAAAGAAATATTGCACTCCCCACTTTTCTTGAAACTGTCTGTGCTCATCACCGACCTTTCTCTTCACGGCAGGCTTTGAAAGAGACATCTCTGGGGCTCTGTAATATGTTTTTCCACTTGGAATGAGTCTCGGGTTGATCTTTCACATTCAGTCGCGCGGGTTTGTGGCGCATGTGCACTTTCGCTCTCCGTTTCAATCGCGGAGATGGCTACAGACACTGACACAGGCTGGATCACGGATCATAGCGCCTCATTCAGTTCTATGCTGAGAGCAGCGGAGGAGTGTGCGCGCCGAGCGGAGTGATCGGCCTCACGGCTTCTCCTCCGCCCAGCTGATTGGAGGAATGAATGAGTGAGTGAGCGAGGCACTGGACAGCCCGGCCGATGTCCCGCCCTCCAGAGCCGTATACCTCACCGTGATTGGTTCATTCAGCTCCGAACCAAAGTTCCCTCTAATTTTTTGTTGGTCTGAGCAGAAAGACAACCTCCCTGAGCGCACTGAGTACCAGTGTGAGCGACATCATCGGTACTCGGATGATTCGCCTAAAGACGTTTCGCCGACGGACGTTTGACAGACGGGCAGGTCGCCGAATGGACGTTCCACCGAACGTTCATTCGGCCGAACGGAGGTTTCGCCGAAACGGGATTCGAACGCTCGCCCCGCCGGATCGTGTGTGTACAAGTTTTTCAACCTCGGCCCGCGGGCCATATACGGCCCGTTAGGATTTTTAATCCGGCCCGCCGCCGGTGTTGTCCAAATTATAGTAAAAATCAATGTTCGTCTACCTTCAATGGCAGTCCGGGAATAAGCACTCTTGGGCAGGCAGATGTAGCAGAACCGAGCCGTAAAATGACAGCAATCGGGTCAAATCCATCCTAAAACAGCATTTAATGATTAAATACAAATACTGGATGATATCGCGATGGAGGCAAAAAAACGTCTATAGACGTCCATTCGCCAAACGGCTCAAAATGCTCTCAAATTCGGTCAAATCCAGCTGAAAACAGCGTTTAATGATTAAATACAAATACTAGTATTTGTATTTAATCATTAAACTAACAAATACTAGTACGACCTGTCCGTCTGTCAAACGTCCGTCGGCGAAACGTCTTTAGGCGAATCATCCGGTCACGACATCATCATTGCTCGCTATCGGCACACCAGTATCACACCTGCCACAAGCAGGTGCATGTCAATGTTCCCTCTAATTTTTCATGTAAAACATGCTGTAAAACAAGAAAAACATGAGTGGACAGAGCTACTGCCACTGGCTGCCACTTAAACGGCGCCATCATGGGGAAAGGGGTAAAAAAAAAAAAAAAAAAAAAAATTAAAAAAAAAAAAAAAAAAAAAAAAAAAAAAATCGATCTTTCATATTAAGACGGGGGCCGCAAATTATCGTCCCGCGGGCCGCAGTTGGCCCGCGGGCCGCAAGTTTGAGACCCCTGATTTACAGGGAGAACCGTTGGAGTGCCGATCCAAATCAGAGGTCATTACGGTCTGAAACGATCAAGCCAAGGTAGCTTGCGGTGTGATCTTAAAAATCCAAACCCAGTCAACGCTCCAGAATGTAAAAAAATGCTGCACTAAAAAAAACTCATCACTCAGATTGTGACATTTACAGCGAATGAATGAATCCGCCGCTAATGCTAATACTACTGACAGGTGTCTTTGTCAGTGCAGACTGCGGGAAGCAGGTGCCAACAGAAAAAGTGGATTTTTTTCTCACCCCACCTTTTGTCTGCGGATACGCACACGCTTTAAATAGACTGATAAACAGTAAAGTCAACAATTGCATTCATTTCCATGGCACAGCCAGCGAATGATCACGTGTTTGAGCCCGTCGGACGGGACGTCCGTCGCCGTCGATGGCGGCCGATGAGTTATAACGAGGCCTCGATCCGACTGCTTTCTTTCCTCATTAGGCGGCGGCTTTCTACGCCGGGCGTATCCACCGAGGACGGACGGTACTCGACAGGCTCGTGCTCTTCTCTTATGCATAAAACATACTTTCACTTAAACACCCCGCCCATTCTGACACCTATTATGGCAATTAACTTCTTCGAGTGAGATAAGAGCTGCATAAAAGGGGCGTGCGAGAGGTACCTAGTCCCGATGAGTGAATACTATGGGGCATATTAATGCCTCCATGGCAACACAGGGTAGTAGACGTTAAAAAAATGGCTACAAGTTGCTAGGGGTGTACGCCCCCAATTTCAGGACGATACGCTACTGACAATTTGCAATTTCACCGCATGGTTGTCATACGTTTCAAAGTACACTTTCACACATTCATTCATTTTCTGAATGGCTTATCCTCATAAGGGTCGCGGGGGTGCTGGAGCACCCCAAATTGGTGGACAGGCAATCAAGGCATGAGGAGACAAAGGACAACCAATCGTAGTCAGGGAGCGATTTAGAGTGTTCAATTAGATTTTGGGATGGGGGGGGGCAGCAGAGTACCCAGAGAAAACCCACGCAGGCAAGCCTGGGGTTAACATGCAAACTCCACACACAGAGGACCCACCTGGGATCGAACCCTCGACCCCAGGACTGCGGGGCTGACGCACAAACCACTCCACCATAACACAATATGCAATACAAATACATGGCATGTTTTCAACATTGTTTTCTGCTGCAATATTTCATCCATAAAAACGTTAATGCTTTACCTCTATTAGATGGTGCTTAAGCAATCAACATATCGATCGAGATCGATGTATCGCGACATCCCAAATGCATGCTGGGCGAGTGCTTTAAAATAGAAGCATTTTGGAAACGTAGAAGTACACTGAGTACTTTAGTTGAGTACTAGATACCTGAAGAAAGGTGCAGCCATGCCAGAAGACAGCAAAACCCCTTGATGCGGGCAGGCATCGTTCAAAGCCGAAGCAGAAAGTCCGAACAATTCCACAAGAGTCGCGTTGCGATTAGTTGGTCCGCATTCCGATTTCCGAGAGCCGTCACTCGAATCGGACGGAACCTCGCGAGCGCTCCTTCATCGCGAAGTTGCAACAAATTGGCCGGGAAGGACCCCACGGGAGAGCAGATGACTTTCCTCCTCCACTCGCTTGCAAGTCCTCGTTTCCAAAAGGCGTTAAGAACTTGACGACATCCATCGCACAGGTTGGATCGTCATTTCGCTCGAGGAGGAGATCGAAAAGCAATTTGCTGGCGAGCGCTTTTCGCAACGACGCTCTGCAGCCAAAGCGCGTGTGCGCGATGGTACGGGTAAAGAGAAAAGAGAGAGGCTGTGCGTGCGTCTGCGTGCGCACGCCAGAAGCTCCAAAGTCCAAATGCGGGGTGCTCACATCTCAAAAAGAGAGAGAAAAGAGAGAAGAGACGCCACTCTTAAGCACCCCCACTTTGCTGCCTTTGAAATTGCAACATTTGTGCCTGACTTTTCCTCCTCAGTTTTTCCAAAGATGTTCAGAAAGCATCATTGATTGGCGTCAATCGTGTTAAGATGCCCATTTTCCCTCAAAAAGTTGCTTACCATTGACGGCGATAGACGTCCGACCCATTGATGCAGTCTGCCTTGCTCATTGCAAATATATCGGACGTCTATCGCTGTCAATGGTAATGAAACACGACCTTCCACTGCTAGACCTTCCAGTTGAAATTATTAAAAAGGCACTCAAATTAAAACATGGCTTGGATCATTTTTCATTTCAACCTCGCAACATTAGTATAATTGAAATTTGAGATTTGTCCATTAAAAAACAACAACCTTGTTTTATTTCAAACATAGCTTGACTTTTTTCTCATACTAATACAAACATCAGAAATGAGAAAGACACATCTACAATTGGATGAGTGCAATCCAAAGCATTAATTCAAAGAAATTGGGTGCAGCTAGACCTGTAAACCGCCTAGAGAAAAGGGGGCTTTTTAATGAGGCAGTCTGTAGCAGCATTGTGTCTCTCAAGATGAGCAAAAAGAAAAAAAATCGATTGGTGTCCTCACCCCTGACCTCTGCAGCATGCCATCGGGGAAATTAGATATGATTGGAATTGGATGCTGAACATATTGTGGCCCCAAATGACACGTGTTGACCACCCAATGGCCGGCCACGCTGCCTGGAAGTCATCACATCAAAACACATGAAAATGAGGGAACTTTTGTTTTCCATCCTTTTTTTCCCCCTCCTGTCACAATGCAAGCACGCCGCCTGCAGGAGAACAAGCCTCATCGAAGAAAACGTTGTATTGAAATCCTTTTAATTTGCGTTTTTTTAATTCAAAATGAGTTGCTGGTTTTAAAAAAAATGCGATTTAGTTTCATTTTTATCTCCAGAGACTGAAATGATTTATTAAAATCAATTAGGTTGGACGCCTACTGTCGTCAATGGCAGGGACTGAGGAGATACAGCATGGCTTTCTGACATGTCTACATTGGAGGGATGCAATAACTGTCATTCCAGACAAAAGACTGAAGAAAATAGGGACAGCATAGCAAAAATAATGAGCATCCCCACCAATGTTCCCTCTAATTTTTCGTTGGTCTGAGCAGAAAGTCAACCTCCCTGAGCGCACCGAGTACCAGTGTGAGCGACATCATCGGTACTCGGATGATTCGCCTAAAGACGTTTCGCCGATGGACGTTTGACAGACGGGCAGGTCGCCGAATGAATGTTCGGCGGAACGTCCATTCGGCGACCTGTCCGTCTGTCAAACGTCCGTCGGCGAAACGTCTTTAGGCGAATCATCCGGTCACGACATCATCATTGCTCGCTATGGGCACACCAGTATCACACCTGCCACAAGCAGGTGCATGTCAATGTTCCCTCTAATTTTTCATGTAAAACATGCTGTAAAACACGAAAAACATAAGTGGACAGAGCTACTGCCACTGGCTACCGCTTAAACGGCGCCATCATGGGGAAAGGGGTAAAAAAAAAAAAAATAAAAAAAAAAAAATCTGTTTTTTTTTTTTACTGCGCGCCATAGGTTTGCTGCTGCGCAGAGAAGACGAGAGTAGTGCGCAATTGCGCACGCGCGCATCTTAGAGGGAACAGTGATCCCCACTAACTTTGAAAAAGAAGTGCAAGAAAAATATGTTGCAATATCAGAGAAATATTTACAACCTGGGTGAAATTGCAAAGCAACCGGGAGCAGATGGTAAAGATGGAATGAACACAAAGACATGCCGATCTTCATGGCAACACAAAACCAGAAATGGCAAAGGATAGGACATACACACTCATTCCTAGTTTTCACTCCCACGGGAATGTCAACAAGGCAAATTTCTCTTTGACGAAATAAACGTGCTTTCTTACGTGAATCTGATTTGTTTAGTTTATGGTCACTTGAAAATGGACGTTATACAATGAGGTCCCCTCCCACTTTTCATCTTTCACGTATGGATACAGAGCACATCAATCCCAAAAAAGGGAATGCTAAATGAGAGTGAGAATCTTGCCATTTCTCACCCAAATCACAGCAGGGTACCGTGAGGCAATAGAAGCATTTCTTTTCTTCTACTCTGTCTCTTTCTAAATGAGCAAAATGGTGGCCAGAGTCAGGCTCTTTCAAGAATGAAAAGCCTTTCAACTTCTTACAGTCTCCTCATATTTTTTTTTCTGGTTGGGGCGTAATGATGCTCAGACAAACGCACATACACACACCCACACACAATGTTTTTCATCTTTAGAGGAGAAAAAAAAAAATTCTGCCACGAAAAATCTCCAATTCTAGGAAGTCTAGGATGTTGACTAAATGATTGATGTCCTTGTGTTTTACCTTTGTAGCCATAGCTGCTGTCTTGTTCGGTTTCAGGTTTTGGAGTGGCGAGGTCACTGTTTCTTCTGTACTTGTCTGTTTGGGAGGAACACGGGAATGAAAGTCAGTCATATACTTGTCTTTTTTTTTTAAATCTAAAAAAAGCATGAAGCGAATAATAAGTATTAATGTAAAAATAATTGGATTTATTAAAGAAAAAGTGGTCGCATCTTTGTGTTCCCAGAAAACATAAAACATTTTAAAAAAATAATCATATATATATATATATATATATATATATATATATATATATATATATATATATATATATATATATATATATATATATATATATATATATATATATATATATATATGTATATATATATATATATATATATGTATATATATATATATATATATATATATATATATATGTATATATATATATATATATGTATATATATATGTATATATATATATATATATATATATATATATATATATATATATATATATATATATATATATATATATATATATATATATATATGGACATCACTTGCTTAACAGTATGCAAGAGCTGCATCAAGTCTAAACACAAATTTGAACTACATTTTAAAGAGACTTTTTTGTACGATAAAGGCTTTTTTGCCTAGGTAATAATATTTTAGACAAAAAAACTCCAACTAAATTATGCTATTAGCATCAAGTCTAGCACGCTTAAGAGTATTTTAGAATGAACATAGGATTTGTTACGTGGGACCTGTTATAGTACTGCATATATTGATGGTCTTGCTTGACCTTGCTTGACCACAAGAAGTCAGTATAACTGGCAAAAACGGACAGTTCTTCCCATCCTCTTCCTCTTGCACACCTCTAAAATCTGGCACCAATCCGGTCTTTGATCCAGGATGGAGAATGGCCACAATGCAGGGGCCCTTTTGGACGAGGCTAAGCAATGTGTTGGAAAATCATTTGAAATGTAATACTTCTCCAAGGGTATGCCATCTAAAATTGATCATTTTACTGCTCTTGTATTGGATGCAAAATTCAAATGGGTACAGGTGATGATGATGTTGGCAAATTTAAAATCACCGATTCAATGGAAATTAGTATTTAAGCTTGACAAAGCTTTTATAAAAAGGACAATTTAATAACATGCAAGATGATGAAGAATTTTCTGACCTGATGAAATGTACAAAAAGCGGCTGTGCTCGGATCGCGCGATGCCAAGCAGGTTGATGAGAAGAAATGTGGTGGGAAGAGCCTGCATGGTGGCACCTGGCTGCACACCTTGGAATTGCCACGTGAAACACCTGGAATCAAAAATATGCTATTTAGTCCATACGTATATTTGAGTTCATAAACCAATTTCTTGTCTGTAATGTAAACAATTTCATTTTCCAACAGCATTTCAACCCTTTTTGGAATAACAGATTCCTTCCAAAACAGGCCACAAACTGTAATCTAATCTTTATTGAACTCCATAAAACTAACAAAGTTTTGCTTAACTAATACCGCAAAAATAATGCTGTTTTTTACATCAAAACGATCACATGGTAAAGTGGGAAAGAAAACGAAAGTAGAAAATAAAGAGGCGAGAGTCAAAGTGTTGGATTTTCCAATAATCGCAAAGGAGGATCTGCTCATTATAGATTTCTTCTTCTTCCTGAAACTGTTTACTTCCAGGAACTCTGAAATATAAGATCAGTACAAGAAAAAAAAATCAGAAATCAGTCACTTCTACTGATCCGCCATCTGTGCTCCAAAAAGCTTTGCAACTCATCCCGTCTGTCTGATGGACAGCCAGATTCCCGCGATGATTTGGCGCCCACCGCCCACCATCATCATGTGCCACTTGAATTGCTCGGCAAAAAGAACAGCCGTACCACCGATATCCCCCCCCCCACGAAAAAAAAGAGTCCAGCCATTTAGGAAGAGTGACTAGACCTATTTTGCAGATAAAAAAGACAAAACAGCTGCACGTTTTTTTTCTTTCCGTGTCTAGCTATACCCGTGTTGTTCCCATCAAAAGCGGGCGCACCTCGCCAATGCCCCCGCCGCAGTCTGAATCCGGCTAATGAGATTGCGTGGAATCTTGTCAGCATGGCGTCGCGGCGTGCTCCACACATCAATAAGGAATTGGGAAGAAGAAGAAGAAAAAATCAAATAAAGATGCTTCCAGGCAGAAAAAGTCATATCCTACAACTAGGAATGGCATAAATATTCAGCACTATTGTCTGAACACCATGCGTATGAATACCGATATATTTGTGCGCGGGATTTTACATGGCGGGGAGCGGTGAGATTGAAATGTGGCTGACGGCGCGGTTTAATTTGCTCTAATAACACATCTGAGCGTTTGTGAAATAAACACAGACTGTCAGAATAAAGCTAAAAAATCATCATCTTGCTAATAAGAAAAAAAATGAGTTAACAAGAATAGCCTCAAAATTTAAGGATTCCTCGATTTTTACTCTAGCAAATCAAAACTCATGTAACAATATCGCCACCTAGATATGTGCTGCTGTGATTAGTACCAGTACAATTGATGGTGTAGGCAACAAAATGGCGGCACGCATTCAGACGGAGCACACGTCAAAGGCTCCCCACTGGAAGATATTACAAAATAGCTATCTTCCAGAGTGATCTTCTGGCGTAGTGCACCCAGGGCTGAGCAGCCTTCTGATCAAAAGTGACGGGAGAACTGATTTCTTTCTTCCCGGGCTCCGACTGCGGGGAATCATCGCAGCTCACCATCTAACATATCGTCAATAAGAAAGCACTGGAGCTCGTCACCTTCCGACAGATCACAATATACGTACTCCGGCGAGATATCACTGGAATCTGAGCAGAATGGCCTAACCACCTGCGGCGCGTGTCACATTGAGTACTGCATTCCTAAGCGCGCATTCACACATGCAGGAATGTTTATAATTTTACAGTGCGAGTCAAAGATTAATAAAGGCAGATTTTTGTCATCAGAAATTTCCCTGAATTTCATTTCTTGTCATCAGAAATGTCCCTGAACTTCATTTCTTGTCATCAGAAATGTCCCTGAACTTCATTTCACCGCAGAATTGGCAACGTCTGTCCCTGAACTAAAAACAATCAACCCAACAAGGCAAGATATTTTTTTAAAGGAGAAGTCACAATTAAAAACATATTTTCTCACAAGAATGAAGTTGCACACCAATAGAAAGCCCTTAATTAGTATTTTTCCACCCAAATTTAGAGAGTATTCTAATCTGAAAAGGCTGTGAAAACTGTATTAGCACGACAAGGACGTATGATTCACAACAGGTTCATCTGCAGGAGAACGGGTGAAAAAGGACAAGCTCGTACTATTGAGGCCGCTTCAAAGATGTGATAGAAAGACAAATGACGAATACGCCGCAAGACATTTTGGCAATTCATAAAAAGGATGAGTCGCCGTAGGGAGGAGGGAATATAGCCTGAGGCGTGAAGGATGAGTCTGTGAAGCAGTCACGGGGGGCACTGACCTCCGCTCCCAGAAGACCAATGAACCATCAATAGATTCCGCTAGTCCAAATATCTATGCAGTTTCTGAAGCTTTGCATTGAAATGGTTACAATCAGTAAATTGGTAATGCTATCATGTTAAACATGACTGGGGATATTGCTTTAGAGTTTATATATACTATATAAGTGTACTATAAAAGTGTGAGGATGTGATTCCACGAGTCTGGATTAGTTTCAGTGCAATTCCAACACATCCAAAAGCTAATCCCTTTTGGCTTTCCAAGACCACTGAAGGATTTGATTTATCACAAGCCAAAGAAAGCAACCGAATAATATCCTAAGACAGAGACAAATTTTAAAGAAATGTCACGGCAAGTCAATGATCACACCAGTAAACCAAAAAAAAAAAGCTATTTACTAATATTCTTCTCTAAACGTGCACACATGCTGGGAATGATGCCTTTAATCAGACATTGATTTCCTCTATTAAAAAAATGCAGGGATGCCGTATAATTTCAAATGCATGCAGATGACAGGAAATCTGTTTTGCAACTTTGCACGTAAAAAAAATATTTAAAAAAATCCACAATGGGGAAAAGAGGCAACTTTCCAGAGCTATCAAACAAAAGCTTTGAACTTTACAACTTACCCCGGGAGGCGATTCCTCCGATATTACAGCTCCATTGATTGCTTTCAGCAAATCTTTCAATGTGCTTCTTTCAGGCGTTCAAGCATTGAAACGATGAGACTTGAAGGAGAAAAAGAAGGTGGAATGCGGACCTCCGAAAAGGCAAGCAAATCAAGCAGGAGCTGCTCATCCTGAAGGAAAATCCTTCATAATCCATCTGTGATCCAAGAGGCGCTATCAGATGGGCTGAATACAAATTGCATGGCTACTACCTCTGCAGCAACCTGGGTCCACTTTCTCCTCAGGGTCCTAAAAGGCTGCAACATTACACAGCATCTTGCATCTTGCATCTTGCCTCTTTCCATTCAATATCATGTTCATCAAAAACAGCAACACACTCATCTATATCATTTCTGACATCACTATCTATTGGTTTTTTTCCATTATTCTGAGTGAAACCCCTGGCACAAAAAATGACACATTGGTATTCATCCTATGATTTAGATATAGTATTTTTTTAACTTTCCTGCAGTCACCATGTTTCTATGGACAGCTGTGCACAGACTGCAGAAATGTGTCCTACTGCGTCCTGCAGCAAAACAGGCGCACGTACGTGGGTTTATTTCTCTCCCAGCAATGAAACAGAATTCATTTCCTTTCTTACTTCTTCTCATCTGGTGACACACTGAGTCAAAGAACAAAAACCCAGCAAGGGCAGGCCACAAAATCATAACCTCAAATTATCAGAGATAGATGAAAGCCAATGTAGAAAAAGCCCATTCTCATATTTGCGTTCCAGCGGACGTGTCGGTGGGTCGGAAAAATCAATAAAAGTGCTGCTTTTTAATCTATTGTCTCCCTGTAGCGTAACCTCGGTGGAATGGGCGCTTTGAAATTGATTGAAAAACTTTGGAATTGATTCGGGGTGTGTTTTTAATTTGATTTTATTGAGAAAAACATTGCCTCAATAAATGATAAATGCATCCTGTGTTGTGTGCGACAAAAGAGGAGAATTGATCGGAAAACGTGGTTCAGTCATGTTTTCTCATCAGATTGGGTTATTTGTATTCATTATTGATTTTATCTTGTTTTCTTTATGTTTTAACCTTAACCTACACAGGGACTAAAGACGGAAATTAACTTTTGGCTAGATAATCTTACACATTTACACGTATATATTCATTAATAGTCTCCTTATATAAATCAAACTTAAATATTTGCCATTGAGCAATTAAAATCGGGAGTCTTATTTCCTTATAATTGAGCCCATCTTAGAAAAAGACTGATAAGGGGGGCAACAAGGTTACTGTAAATCCTGAGATTGAACAGATCTCTTATTAAAGTATTTGGCCTCACTCAGCAGTCTAGTGTGGAATCAACCTGGAGACAAAAACACCACCATTTATCATTCTTGCTGCGTAGTAGGCTTGAGAGCGTATCATTGGACAGATAATAATCTCCTGGGGAAACAAGCATTTCTTTTAAAAAAAAGATTGCAATTTGTTCACATCTTAGACCACATGTGTCAAAGTGGCGGCCCGGGGGCCAAATCTGGCCCGCCGCATCCTTTTGTGTGGCCCAGGAAAGTAAATCATGAGTGCCAATTTTCTGTTTTAGGATCAAATTAAAATGAAGAGTATAGATGTATATTCAATTTTTCTGATTTTCCCCCTTTTAAATCAATAATTGTCATTTTTAATGCATTTTTTCTGTGTTTTTAGTTCAAAAATCATTTTGTAAAATCTAAAAATATATTTTTAAAAAAGATAAAATAAACAGTTTTAGATCTATAAAAAACTGAATATTCAGGGCTTTTAATCCAGTTGTTTTAATCCATTTATAAAATTAAAATAATCTAAATATGATATCTAAAATGGTCCGGCCCACATGAAATCGAGTTGAGTCTGACACTCCTGGCTTAGACAGTCTCAAAAAAGCCTGGCTGATACTTAGACACAAGTTACTGTTCTCACTGCGTAGTGTCCTTCATGAAATGGGTTCCAAATTGATCCGGGGGCGTGGCCTCAACGGCATCGATCAATCGCTTCCAGTCCTCCTGGTTGATATGGATTGGACGTCTCCCACGGTGCAGGGCAGCCAAAATATTCATCGTTTGACTCGAGGGTAAAAGTAGCTCCGGCACACCGATGCGTGATCTTCCACTTATAGTTCAAGTCCAATTTGCGTCCATATTTATATGCTAATATTCAAATCCCCATTTCCACTTGCTCTGCTTGGGTTGTGTTGACTGACACTCGAGCAGCGACAGAAGAAGCCAAACAAAGCTATTTTTACAGATGGGCCATTATAGCACGGCGGCATGGGGAATGTGTAAGAATGCAAGTCGGGTGTCATTGCTCCTTTGTAATGTGTCTCGTCTGCGGGAATTCATTTTCTCGGCAGCTTCACTTGAAAATGGCATTCTGACACCATTTACATGGAAATCACTCTGCCTCTTCACCTGTAATGGGGGTCTAGGATGTGAGAGCCGGGGGCCTCAGAGGCCTGGACTATTAATGAGGGCTGAAAGGATGACAGACAACAGTGAGGGAGTTTGCCAAGCAAAAGTCAAGTCCACGGCTTGGGAAAATGAGGAAATGATTCAAATGTTGTTTTTCACGCACGACTCCTACCTTCTTCTTTTTTTTTTGTTCCACTTAAGTGGTGGAATAAATGGACACGTGCACAAATGAAACAGAAAAGAACAAGCACCAGTACGTTCTATAGAGTGCAATATGTATGTATAATGAGATTTAACGCTTTCATCACAAAGTGCACAAACAGACAAATAAATAATAATAAAATAAAATACATATACAATAGATATATATATATATATATATATATATATATATATATATATATATATATATACACACACACATATATACATATATATACACATATATACATCTATGTATCTCTCTATGTATCTCTCGCTCTCGCTCTCTCTCTATATATATATATAATATAGATATATATAGATATACATATATAGAGAGAGAGAGATAGAGATATATGTATATAGTCTATATACATATATCTCTATATCTCTCTCTATATATATCTATATAGTATCTATATATACACATACACACAAAAAACCTAAACAGGTTTTTACTTTAGTTGTAATCCTGTTCGTTTCTGTGTTTGTTTGTTTATTTGTTTGTTGTCGTATTTGTGCACGTCGTGGTGAAGCTTAAAAATCTCATTAAACTTGTATAAAGACAATAAAAATCATTCAATTCAATTCCAATCATGGACATAAATCAAGCCGAATCATGGAATCAAGCTCATTATTTCAAAATTCATAGATTTTGTTGTTTTAACGTCATCGATTATTGCATTGATACTCGTAAACGCTGCAAAATTAATACCACCTGGATCCTTGGATGAATAGTGCCTCCACATGGCAATATAGTCGGAATACTCAGTAAAATAACCGGTTTAAATTAGGCAATGCATCGTGACTGAGCAATAGCGTTGTTCTGAATAAAAACATTTAGATTTATAGATGAACTTTGCTTACATACCGCATTTAGTTGATTTAATTTGCACTTTTCATATGCAGGCGGACGAAGCGAGTTGAGCGTCTGTTGACTTGCGGGCCGGCGTTGTGACGTCACGACGCAGCCCGTTCCAGTCACGTGACTCGCAAAGAGGATAAAGACGGAAGCAAGGTTTCGGCCGTACGTGTAATCGCGGCAAAATCGGTTCAAAAAATTAGCTCATCAGCTACAGTTAGCCGCTACGTGCGTCCTTTTGTTGTCTCGCCAGGCGGCACTTGGCGTTAGCCATCATGGACGACGCAATCATCTTTCGTATGAGCGCGTTTTCCGAGCAAGGCGGCCGAAAATACATGGAGGATGTTGTCGAGATCAGAATCGAGTACGAGCCGACGTCTGCGGCGAGCGATGCCTACGCCAAGAACCAGGGACAGGAGGCGGAGGTCGAGCAGTCCACGGCAGCCGCCCCGAGCGACATCCCAGCTCCGAATGCGCCCACGGAGCCTGGCCCGGTTTCGGCTATGTGGCTCGAGAGCCTCGCCGACGGCACCGATGATGCCGACGATCGCCGCAGCACGCCGCCTGCAGACCAAAAAGTCGACACCCGGAGATCCGTGGCGTTCTTCGCCGTCTTTGACGGCCACGGAGGCCGGGAAGCCGCTTATTTCGCCAGGGAACATTTATGGGATTTATTAAAGCGACAGAGGGGCTTTTGGTCCAAGGATCAGTCGGAAGTATGCGCTGCCCTCCGGAAAGGATTCATCGCTTGCCATCATGCAATGTGGAAACAACTACGTAAGCCAATATATGTCCTATTTATGTTCGATGACACCACAATAACATCGGTGTGTTTTCATGACTCTAGAAAGTCATCACGTCGGTCACATAAAAAAAACAACATCCATCAACATCTGCCCTCAGGCAAAGTCAAAAAGCAAATCTTCACAATTTCCATTTTGATAACTCCATCCTGTTATAAAAGCTACTTTCGATGTTGAATGTTCTGCCAGTCCTCCCGGTCAAACGGATTGGACGTCTGTCTGCGACACTGCCAGCCAATGGGTTATAATCGAGTGTTAAAAATACGTCAAAGCTATTAAAAATCTGCATTGTTGTGATTGTGAGATGTCATCCTTTTTTTCTTCGCAGCGGAGTGGCCCAAAACAATGACGGGGCTGCCCAGTACGTCGGGCACGACGGCGAGCGTGATCGTCATCCGCGGAGCTCAAATGTACGTCGCTCACGTGGGAGATTCGGCGGTGGTGGTCGGAGTGAAGGAAAATGAATCGGCCATCGCGCTTCAAGCGCTGGAAGTCACGCAAGATCATAAACCAGAACTTCCCAAAGAGAAGGAACGGATTGAGCGACTGGGTGGCAGGTGCGTGTCAAAGGAGGAAAAAGTTTGTCTTCCCTCGTTTGCTGCGGGTGCAACCGATATTATATATATATTGGCAAATATTGTACGGTTGTCCAAAAAGATCAATATTGTCATCAAGATCTGCTGCTGTTTTGCTAGCATTCAGAATTTGTCCTCACATTATGTCAATCGTAAATGAAGTACTATATCGTGTCTGAAATGGCGTATTTACTTGACTACAGCGTCATGAAGAAATCCGGGGTGAACCGGGTGGTGTGGAAGAGACCCCAACTGACCCACAACGGTCCCGTGAGGAGGAGCACGGTCATCGATCAGATTCCTTTCCTGGCCGTGGCGCGATCTCTCGGTAGCCACGCCGAACTAAAAAGATATTCCTGAAACACTGCTGTGTTCCGCTCATCCGCCATGTTTTTTTTTTTCGAAGGTGACTTGTGGAGCTACGATTTCTACAGCGGAGAGTTTGTGGTGTCGCCCGAGCCCGATACCACGGTGATGACCCTGGACCCCAAACGACATCGTTACATTATCCTGGGCAGCGACGGGCTGTGGAACATGATGCCCCCAAAGGACGCGGTCAATATGTGTTACAGCCACGACAAAATGGTGGTGCGTCATTATTTATTATTATTATTTTTTCTTCAGTTGTACATCACGCGGTGGTTTGTCTTGTGCCGCGTAGGGTCCCAAGGGAATGTCGTGCGCCTGTCGGTTGGGGTGCACCGCGCTGCTTTTCTGGAAAGAACGCATGCTTCGCGCGGACAACACCACCGTCATCGTGCTGGCGCTGCAGGAGCCCAGCGCCCCGTCCCTCCCCGTCCATCGAGATGAAATCGTGGTGGACATGTCGCAGGGAATCGACCACATTCCCTTTCCGGGGACTCCGTACAATACGTACGAGGTTCCGAAGGTCAGCTGTTCATTCATTGGGTCTGGGAAATTGTCTTAAGGGGGAAAATTTGGGATCATTGGAATATTTTGTTCACGCTTTTCTGTATATTGTTTGAAAGAATATGAGCAAAGAGACGTTTGATGTGGATCAGCTGTTCATCGTATCCTTCTTTTGTTTTCCTAGGTGGAGCGTGAAGATGGTGTGTTTAATGAAGATGAGATCTATGGAGAAGATCATGAGGGATGGACATGCCTGGAGTGGTAGTCAGGTGACTTGTCATCGCATTGTCAGATTATCACTAACTGAGCTACAAAAATAAATAAATAGTGCTCCTTCTGGGGGCTTACATGCCAATTCCAAAACATAAAAGACATTGAAATCATGTAACTGCATAGAACATGATTCTTTTTTTTCTTTAAATGATCATGTTTCAGCACCTCTGACGTCCACAGATGTCGGATCTCTTTGAACTGAATAAATAAAATACTCTGAATTTTTAGAATGAATTTAAATAGAGATTGCAAGGCAGCCACTAAGAAAGTCTGCAAGGTGGTCAAGTACCATAATTCTATTGGACACAATATCTGACTATTTAGCCACAGATTGAACTTCTTGTATTGTTTTATGAAGGGCGCAATCTTGAAAAGTAATCATAAGTGAATATATGGCAAAATAGACACATGCTTCATATTGAGTCTCTTGTCAAAAAAATGACAGAGGATAAATCTTGTCTAATTGTTTCTGTCCCTTTCTAATGGCTCATGAAATATGGTGTATTTATTGAATTATTTAAATGCAGGATTTCACAATGTTTGATTTATTTTTTGGGGTTCTTATCTGTCTTTGTTTTTAGCAGCACGAAGCAGACAATGCCTCCTCTCCACTCAAACATCGATCGAGGAATCTGGAGCGGGCATTCGTCCTGTACGAAGCGGCCTTCTGCGCCAGCGCGCACGCGTCGCCAGACGTTGACTCTCCGCCAGGCCCTTCGTGGGCGTTTCGAAGCCTTCCAAAAACAGGACTCGGCCTTTCCAAGCCGACCGGACTCGCCCATTGAAAAGGTCTCGTGGCCCTCGAAGACGATCGGCGAGGTCAGTCCCGGGACAAAAAAAAGCGAACGGTCGCGTGACGTATGCACGCGGGAGAGCGACCGATCGCGGAAACGGCGGCACGAGGCCTTCTTGTGTGTGTGCTGAGTGGACCGCGAGCTTCCTTTGGAAACCCTTTGACTTTATTTGCATAATGTCACTCGTTTGTAAATATCCGTGGCAAACCGTGAGGTTTTTAAACGTGCTTTGTTTTGAAGCTTTTTCTCCATTTTTGCTAGACTCCCCGGCCGGCCTCATCCTTCCATTTTAGTGTTTACAGAAATTGTAGATTGTTTTGATGTTCCTGTCTATTTTCGTACTTATACACGGATATAAAATGAGATATGAATACGCAATGTAAAGGATATTTTGAATGGTAAAAGGGCACCATATATTTTAGAAATTTGAACGAGACCCCATTAGAAATTAGACTAATTCGCGATTGTTTGGATTTTAACCTTTTATTTTTTTTAATTCTGAGCAGTCTTCCCCAAAAACTAATCGATCCCGACCGTATAATCCAGTATGCCAAGTGTAAAAGTGGCTTCTGGTCTTTGGTTCAGCCCTAAAAAACACCAAACTTATACTTGAGTAGAAACGCCCCAAATTTTGACCAAATCAAAGTGGCATCTTGACACTCTTGTGCAATCTCGTCATTCCTAGCATGTTCCGAACAGCGCGTATAAGCTATTTGAATGATTCACTATGCGCTAAAAACTTTTCAATGGCCTCTTCTGTACACTTGATTGACATTTGGGTCACTATTTTATGAGGGAAAAACCACCCCTGTGGTTAATGTTCCTTTGGAATGATTTGAACTTGTTTACCTGGCAGCTGAGTTTCTGTTGTAGTTCATTTGGTTGCCTTTGTTACCCAAATTGTTGCCTTAGCACAAACAAAAAAACGGTGCTTTTCACAGGATGTTTAGAAATTTCCCTGATATACACATTTCTCCATCTGACACCCGTGGCAATTCTGTTTATTTTGTACAGTGCATCATTATGCAAATGTACAATTCTTTATGCAAAGTAATTTGGGTTGGCAGCGATCTGGCATGCTCACACCAACTATGTCGTGCTGATGCTGCAGAACGTTTGCGATGACATAATGTACCAGGAGATGGTAGCAGTGTTCTCATATTTCAAAAGTATAACTTAGGCACCCCTTAATGCGGAGATACAGTTAAGTCTAAGGGCATTTTTATGTTTAAAAGTAGCTGTCGTGTTTGACATATATGGACGTCATCGTGATCATTTATTGGGTTGTTGCTCATAATTGGTGAAGCAATAACATAAAGCCTTCATTTGACTGTTTATGTATTTTTTTGCAACAAGTCGCTTCTTTGCAAATGCAAATCACATCTTTTTTACTCCTGTTGCATGACTCCAGGCTTCTCATTTGACCTGTAAATGACTTATTTTTATTAATTAAATTTCATCAAGGGCAAAAGGAATGAACATTTTCCATTTTTCTTTGATTTAAAATCTATATAAATGACTATAATGTCTTTGCTGCATCATTGGTATAATTATATGCCATTGCAAAGCTCCTCGTTGCAGTACCATTTTTTGCCCCCCAGTCTTACGTACATTGTTGCTCTTTTAAACGGAAGTTAACTGCCGCCCTCCTAGTCCGAAAGGACCGGACGCCTCTGACACCGTCCCGTGAATTTGGAACAGAGCGCTCAAGCTCCATCTGCCGGCGTCGGCGAGCCTCGAGCTGAAATGTTTGCCGTGGACTTCCACCGCCGCAGACATACGGCCAAAGATTAGAAAGTGATGATAGCGGTGTCTGGAGCTGAATATTTCATTAAGTGTCAGCCCGACATCTGCTGACCTACCTCGCACGCTACTTCATTCTCTCGCCGCATACGCTGTCGCTCCGGATTAGCCGGCACGTCGTCGCCGAGGTCTCCCGCTCGGGTTCCCGACGAACGCGCCTCGACGGTGAACCGGGGGGGGAGCGACTCGAATGCTAGATGTGGCCTTAACTTCATTCCCACCTGCTTTCCAATAGCACTCCCGGCGGGGCGATCAAATGGACATTTATGAGCGTCTTCCCACTTTCCGGCTCCTCGGGTGCCGAGCGTGTTCTCCACACATCTGCTGCCCGCCTCCTGACGGTATCGCTGGTGTTTTAGCAAGGTTTTAATGGCCTGTCGTCTGGCGCTCTGGGGAGGCTGTGGAGTAAGTACTCAAAAGGGGAAGGAAGGCCTCTCCGGGTAATGGGAGATGACGTGACCTTGTTTCCTCTTCCGCGGATCGGCCCAGCGATCACATTGATAGTGTGGCGGTCAAGACCAGGGTGACAACGACACCGTGAAAATGCATTTGGACTCGTCGACGGCCATGGGCGTCCAATACGTTTGGACTGAGAGGGCTGGTCAAACTCTAATGAGTGGTTATTTGACGATTCTCTGCGCTCGGGCATCCGCAAGGCGTTTTAAACTAGATGGTTCTTTTTTTTTTTATTCATTCATTTTTAGAACCGCTTAGGCTCACAAGGGTCGTGGGGGGTGCCGGAGTCAACTACGGGGCACACCCTGAATTGGAGGCCAGGCAATTGCAAGGCTCAAACAGACGGACAACCAATCGTAATTAGCGGCAATTTAGAGTGTTCAATCAGATAGCCTAGCATGCATGTTTTTGGGATGTGGGAGAAAGGAGGTGTACCCGGAGAAAACCCACGTGAGCCCAGGAGAACATGCAAACTCCACATAGTGAGGACCCAGCTGGTATCGAGCCCTCGACCCCAGAACCGTAAGGTCGCCAAGAATGTTCATTTTGGCCTCAAATGCCGGTTTTGTTTTTTCCATGTTCATCTCTCGCTTTGCCGGAATCAGTGTTCCACGTCGTCCACAAAGACCGATCTTAACAGCAGTAAATAAGGGCAACTGGTTGCCCCACAATGGCGTCCCTCAGTGTCGGGTTCCCTGCTTAATCGCCTCCAGGCTGTATAGTCTGCGCTCTCGGGCCATTATCACGCTGACCTTAAAAACATAATATTCTTGCGGTTTGAACTTGACACATTTCTGGTATTTTCGCAAGACTTGGCCTTTTCACCCAAAGTCTCCGCCCGGACATTTGCGTATTCCGCCCTCCCCGATGGCAGCCATCTACGCATCAACGATTCTACTCGTGGAAATCTCCCTTTGGAGGCCGTAATGGTGGTAATGGGCGTCGGAGCACCATCTAGACTTAGGATCACTGTAATAAGTTAACGGAATTAGAGGTCCATGTGTCAAGAGTTCCCTCTTAGCTTGTCTGCTGGCTGTGAATCGCTCTTAAAAAGACCAATAATCCCCTGATGCTCAATTTACAATTTAAAAGTTCCTTGAAATCACAAATCTGAAACATCATTTCCCTTCTCTTATGTTATCACCCCCATTTAATCAATGTAAGAACGGATAGACGTATAACATAGCACGCCAAATAGGCTAAATTCTACCCATACCGATGTCATGAAATCACATTTGCTCAGACATTTTGTGATATTGTTTACTGAGCTCGGAAAGATACAGGTACAATTATTTTGGAACATGTTGATGACACTTTGTGGTGTTGTAATTGGTGTTGAGTTCGAGTGAGAGGTGTGAGCTAAAGTTCTCATTTTGGAACTGGATTTAAAGGCTTCCTCGGGTTAAGATTCTTAACCGCCGTTAAATCGCATCCCACAGGCAGCCCTTCGAATTGGGAGATGCCTCGAAGAAAACATATGCTAGAATTCACTACGCCGAACATTGTATGTTTGTTTGATTGTGTCGTCATTGAGAAACAATTGGGAAGGGCTGTTTATTGCCAATATGTTCCTTCGCTTTAAAAAAAAAACAAAAAAAACAATGCGCATCAACTGAAATATAGAAAAACGCGTCAACACTCTCAACTGAGACGACAGTCTCGCAAAGATAAGTGAATGACTTTCGACTTAGCCCACATTTAAATAGAAGCGGACAGTCGCTGGTTGACGGGCGTAGTGGGAAATGATGTTTAATCCTGGGCCATAGTCTTGTTCCAATTTGACCTCCTATAGTTTCTAATGCGCTTACAGCTCCCAAACCTTTGAATCCTGGATTGAAATGTCATACGCGGCCGTTACTGTGATCTGAGGATAACGTCTCACCCGGACTCGGAATGATGCAAGCGGCTTTTAAAAAGAAAAAAGGGCCACGAGGATTTTATTACGACACGTTTTTTGAATGGAAGTGGCAAAGTGAACCATCACGTTTTAGGGCCGTGGACGTCTGATCCATTTAGACGGACGGCGACCCAATTTTAAAACGGTCGGACGACAATCGCTGTGAGTGGCAGCCGCTCATCTAGCGAGTTGAGATCAGATGATAAGCGTGCTCTTATGGTAGAATTCCGCATATTTCTGGATTTCTTTTGAGCGCTCCTTTGCTAGAAAACATAAAAAAACAAAAAACTATGAATTCCGGTAGGAGAGCAAGTCTCTGGAAGGAAAAAAAATCAGCCAAAGTCTTGTTAAATCCTTCTTTTTCAAATGTTTCCAGTGCAAAGTGATGTCCAAGTAAACGATTCCACATCACGTCGGCCATGCGAGTTTACGCATGGAAGGGGGCGAAAGTGTTTATAGAGCCGTGTGTTTAAATAAAACATTTAGTAGACTTAGTACTTGACGTGATAATACGGCACCACCGGTGAGTGACTTTTCACTCGTGACGCTTTCAAAAATCTTTTGGGTGACTTGAGCTGAGTCGAGATAAGCGAAGCCCCTAAAAGCCTCGTGCTGGCAGAGCCGAGGAATTTCCGACACGTCCTGAGACAGCTAATGCCATGCGGATGCCACGCGGATGCTAAGCTTAAGGCCAGGGGAAAACCATTCATTCCCCCACCGCATGCACAATAACAGCAATTGATCTTTTTTTTCCCTTTGTCATCAACTAAATAGAGTTCAAACATGCAATTAATAATTAAACCGCCCATCACTTTCAATCAGGGGTGGGAAAACTATTTTTTTTTTATTCCAACCCATAACTCTGGTATGTTACAAGTGCAATCAGTGGATTGCAGTCAGGTGCTTTTCATTTCAGCACAACCCCCGTTGCTTCAAGTGTCTGTACTGGATCACTTGGAACAAAAACCTGCACCCACAGTGGACCGGTTTGGCCACCCCTCCTTTAATTATTTTTTTTTAACATACTCACGTTACTAAATTAATAGAATACACCAATTGAATCGATATACTTGCTAGCCATACAACAGAAAGTACAGTAACAAAATAGTCAAATATAATAAGTAAGGACAATCATTTTCAGCCCGTTTTGTCCATCAACCCAAACTACTGTAACAAATAGCGAATTTTCTGTATGTTCAGATTTGCAGACCGCTTGGAATTTGATTCAATTTAGGACTGCACTTTTTTTTTTGCTTCTGCCTCCTGGGTTTGTTGTTTTTTGTTTCGTTTTTTCCTTTAACCCACCGGTGTCAAAGTGGCGACCCGGGGGCCAAATCTGGCCCGCCGCATCATTTTGTGTGGCCCGGGAAAGTAAATCATCAGTGGCGACTTCCTGTTTTAGGATCAAATTAAAATGATAGATATAGATGTATATTAAATTTCCTGATTTTCCCCCTTTTAAATCAATAATTGAAATTTTTAATCCATTTTTTTCTTTGTGTTTTTAGTTCAAAAATCATTTTGTAAAATCTAAAAATATATAAAAATATTTTCTGTTTTCCACTTTAATATGGCACATAAATAAAGAAAAATTTGGTTTCCTTTCGCAATGAAAAACAAATGATTAAATAAATGATTTTCCCTTACTAAGAAAAAAAAGCTCAAATAAACATTTTTTAGATCTATAAAAAACGGAATATTCAGGGCTTTGCATCCAGTTCTTTGAATCCATTTATTAAAACAAAAATCTAAATATTATATCTAACACCACCCGCCCACATGAAACCAAGTTGACGTTAATGTGGCCCGCGAACCAACCCAAGTCTGACACCCTTGCTTTAACCTATGTGAAATGACTTATTATTGTTATGGCTTGAAATAGTATTTTCAGATTTTGTGCTCCTGGAACACAAAGTTCAATGAAACTTTCATTGCCCGAAGCGAAATAACGGCGTTGAATCTATCCGATCGTCCCCGACTTGGCTTGGTGTCAGCAGTTACCGCGTTAATGTGACGGTGTGATAAATGATAGAGAGCCTGCTGGGGTGTTTCATGTAGAACATCCCGCGGATTCTGTCCCGTTGGTGTATGTGAAATTCTTGACACAGCTGCCGACAAAAATAGACTTTAAACATGCATTTTTAACTGAGCACAGAGAAGGGTCCACTTCTGGGACTCCACTGAAAGTCTGCCACTTATTGTGGGATCATAGTGATTTTTCACGGGGGGTTGGGGGGGTGAAGAAGGACACTTTCGGTAGGAAGGAAAATGCATTTGGAAAAACTGTAGAGTGCTTATTTTGCCTTACCAGTGGAATTTTTATTTTATTTCCAGCTGTCAAGACCCTTCCCGTTGGTTGACCAATCCGTAGCTTCTTGCATTTTGCCCATGGGTGTGTGTGTGTGTGTGTGTGTGTGTGTGTGTGTGTATGTTATCGCTCCTCAATCTGTTCGTGTTTAGTTCCCTTCTTTCGGTCAATGGCGGTTCATTGTTGTTGAGTGCCGTGTGACGTTTACCTTCTTTTATTATGTCCTTTGCGCCTTATTTGGTTTGTCTATTTTGGGAAATAAACATTTTGGGGGATTGCCCTTTTATCATGGAAGCATCTTAAAAGTGTCTTTCGGAGAATTAGCCCTTTTTAGAAAGAGTCTCTGTCTGATACTGCATTTTTTGGGATGTTTCTATGCTAGGTTGATGACTGGTGAAAATTCATGCTACGTTTTGAGGAGAAATATTGAGGTTGAAGCTATGTGTCAGATGTTAAGATGGCCCATTCCAGTTTTGGAGCCCTCTATGGAGTGTCAGTCATCTGCTAGAGCATTCAGATCCCACTGAAGCCTCACCTTCACGCTCTGCTCAAATCTTTCGCCCGTTTAAAGTTTCAGACCGGCGTGCTCGTCATAAAGCTGTAATGACGATACAATATCCCATATGCCCGCAGTCGGCCATCAAATCTAGATTTTGTTTAAGGGGAAATTTCCAACCAACGCACATGCTCTTCCAGTCTAGCGCACACGAGGCCGATGTGTTTGCTCGATTTAATGGCGGCCAAAAGCAAATCTATTAGCCTTTATTTAATCATGGCAAGTTTGACTTCAATGAGTGGTGTAATCCCGCACAATCCTGGATGTCATTAAAAAATTCATCCAGGTTCATTACAAGAATGTCTTTGAATAAGCGACACTGAACGGCTGTGACATCGGATCCCTCAGGCAGCGCTGCATTAAAATCCATCATGAGTCTCAAAGGGACATGGCTGCTTTGGCTCAGAGACACTTTGGAGGCACACTGTCAGCAAACAGAATCTTGTGTGGGCGCAGTGCCGCATCCGAGAACTAGGCTTCTCCAAAACCACCAATGTGAGGTGAGTCCACTAACCGATTCCAAGGTGGAAATTGTTGTTTATCATTGGCAACCACTAACAAATGTAGGTTGACAAAACCCTGATTTTTCATTGCACTTCAGTTTTTAACACACAGGGCAGGGGTGGTGAACATGTGGCTCTCGAGCCACATGCGACTCCCGGCCAAATTGAATGCAGCTATTTGGTTCTTATCGTATTTTATATATAGCGAGGCTCTTTGCCTTGTTTCTCTTATTTTGATTCTCTCTTAAAACACTGTCAAATTCCCCTTGGCCCATTAAAATGAAATGATAAATTATATTTAAAAAAATAATTTGGCAGACTGGTTTATTTTTTATGGCGCTTCAGCCGTAAGGTGTGGCTCTTTGACTCTCACAATTTAAAATATTGCCTCTTTGCGTCTTACTTGTTGCCCCCCCCCCCCTACAATAGTCCATCGCTAATTGTACTAAAAGTGGGATCATCTCACAGCACTCCTCCAAAAGAAATCTAAAATGGCGTTCCATAACCTCCAGCGTGTGGATAAGCAGTCTGAAGGAGGAAAAAAAATGTTAGTGACAATCATCATGAATAATAAATGTCCAATGCAAGTGCCTGGAGTCAGGGGCAGCTAAGCCCCGCCCATTTGTGAATTGCCAACTGAAGCGCACGACCTGACGACTTTCTGACGCGATTTTCAGTGTTAGGTCAGCTCCGGAGCCCAGTGACAAGCACTTATCTTGGAATTCATCAACTACAGGATACTTTTTTTTGCTAACCCCCTACAACAGCAATAAACAAATTGCACTCCTTTTCGGGGATGGGGCGTGTGCGCGCCGGACAGGTGCCGCTTTGATGGAGGAAAGCGTCGACGCACGCTCGCCATGGCTTATTATCCTTTCCCAAGTCGGCGGACGGGCGCCTTGCCCCTGCCGGCCTTTCTCTCGGCCGCCGCCGCCGCCGCAGCCGCCGGGCAACCCTCGTTCGCCCCGGCGCCCTGCGCCCCGACCCCGTCCGGATCCGAGGTGGACCCGGTGGAGGTGTGCTCCGGGGCGGGGCTCCACGCCGCCCTCAGCCGGCAGCAACAAGCGCTCCGGTTGCGCTCCTCGAAGGACTCGCAGGCGACGGACGGTTTCTGCGACGACCCCAAAGTCTCTCTGGAATCGCAGGAATTGTGGAAGGAGTTTCACCTAATGGGCACGGAAATGGTGATTACCAAGTCGGGAAGGTAAAAGGTTGTGCGCGTGGTGAGCATGCAAAGAGGTCGAAAAGAAAAGGCCATCATTCTGTGACCAAATTCTTAATGCCTTACACTGAGAAATGTTTTTTTTTAGCAATAAAGCAGGAAAAATAAGCATTTTGGAGCTGCTCACTTCTACTTCAAGTCATCGATGACTTGATTGCCCTTAATGGAAATCAATCGTTTTATAATACTCTCTAACTTTAAATGTTTACTTATATACAGTAAATGGTGCTAAATCATAAACGGGACAATAAAGATTTATTTTTTTCAAACACTTTAGTCATGCTACATTGCATTTTTTTAGGTCGGCATGAATGGCTCACAGCAAAACTTCAAAGATTTTAAAATGTCACTTTTATATAATAGGCAAACATCTTTCTTTAAAAAGGTAAATCCCCCATACAGTAAGGCTCTCATTTTATATCTCTTACAGGAGGATGTTCCCACCTTTCAAAGTTAAGGTCGATGGACTTGATAAAAACTCCAAATACATACTCCTGATGGACATTGTCGCCGTTGACGACTTCCGTTATAAATTTCACAATTCCCGCTGGATAGTTGCCGGAAAGGCCGACCCGGAGATGCCCAAGCGCATGTACATTCACCCCGACAGTCCGGCTAAGGGAGAACAGTGGATGAGCAAGCCCGTGGCCTTCCACAAACTTAAACTCACCAACAACATATCGGATAAACACGGATTCGTAAGTATAGTCGCTTTTCATTGACTTCCCAAACGCCGGCGTGGCTCGCCACTGAACCTCTTTCCCGCTTGACTTGTAGACAATTCTGAATTCAATGCACAAATACCAGCCCAGATTTCATATCGTGAGAGCCAACGACATCATGAAGCTTCCGTACAGCACCTTCTTGACCTACGTTTTTCCGGAGACCGAGTTTGTCGCCGTCACCGCGTATCAAAACGAGAAGGTACCTTTCCCCAACCGGTTTGAAGGTTCCGTGCGGGTGTGTCCGGTAATCTTTTCAAAGCGAGTAACGAGCGACTATTTGTACGCTTTGCAAGATCACGCAGCTAAAAATTGACAACAACCCATTTGCCAAAGGCTTCCGAGAAACGGGGAACGGAAGACGAGAAAAGAGGTGGGCCTACTTTGCCAGCGCGGACAGATTGTCTTGATGTCAACCTAATCTTTTGTACGCAATCGGCAGGAATAATCCCTTAAACGCCTCTCCTCCGGAGGAGAACAAGGCCTACTGTGCCGATTCGGATGACTCGTGGGAACAAGCCAAGACCAGCGAATCGTTTCACTCTCCCCTGGAATCCTTGGCTGGGACGTCCATGTCAAATTGTCAAGGTGCCACAATAGCCATTTAGCGTTTTTTTTCTTCTTCCCCCTTTTTTAAAAACAGGTTGTTGTTGAAAGCAATTTGCACAACATAGAACGTTATGAGTAGAAACTCGCATATCCCTAATTAATTCATGAATTGCTCTGAAGACATAAATTAGTTAGTAAAGTCACATCCTTCAGTTGTTGATGTTTGTTACTGTGCACGTCCCGAGTGACTAGGGTTGAGGATGTAGCATTTCAACTCCCACCCCCCAAAAAAACACCCGACACTTTTCTTCTTAAAGCGACACGGACGTCATTTTCATCATTTGCTTCCAAATATGCTTTTAGGCTGAAAACGATGTGTGACGCTACCTATAGCGAGGTAGCATGAATATTCAATGTTTTTTTTTTGTATTACTGTTCCTTTTTTTGTTTTCTCTGCTGTCCATCTGCATTCATTGTTCTACTTTCAATCTCTCTACCAGATGACAACAACACCGGAAGTGATTCGGATATTGATCTTCAGGGTGAGGACGCAGATGATGGTTCTCACCCCGAATCATCATCCGGGCCCACCGAGAAGAGGGACAAAAGGGCGGCGACGTTATCAAGCGAGAGGTTCCTGAGGGAGAGCGATTCCTGCCCCAGCTTCATGAATCCAGTAAAAAATGGCAGCGCAGCACCCGAATCAGAGGCCTCCTGGACATTTGGTACGGGACATTTACAGAGTCAGCAGTGCCCTGAACTAGGAGCACCTCTGCTATTTAGCCCAGGACAGTTGTCGGTCAAGACGGGGATGCTTCACTCCACAACTATGGGACATCTGTTTTCCTCTTTCTCGGGATTAAACGACCCGGAAGACAGAAGTGCATCTTCTCAAATCATCACCTCGCCATCGCCGTTCACCTTTCACCTGTCACAGCACGTGTTGATGCCACAGGTACATTTTAGGCCACGCCTTTTTTTAAATCCAGTCAATAAAAACAATACATGTGCGCGTCTCAAAATGAATTCACCTCAAGAGGCCGCTGCATTTTGCTCCACCGGACGTGGAACCTGTGTCAAAATTAGACTATTACAACTGTAGATTAGCTCATAGTTTCGCTCCTCAATTATGGAAGAAAATAATCATGGTTTCTTAAATTTCCAGGTACTAATTGTGAATTTATTTCCATACCCAGGGACTGTCACTACCACACTTTGGAGGATTGCTCTCATACCCATGGAATTATGTCACATCCCCCTCCACTCCAGCTCTCCAGAGCAGCTCTACCACCTCAGCACTCCTAAGAAACCGCTCTTTTCACAGCGCAATGCCGTGGTTACGGATGAGCCCCTATCAGATCCCCAGCGCCGCCACCGCCGTCGCCAACGCTGCCGCCGCCGCCGCCACGTCAAGCCAAAAGCTCCTGATGGCAAGTTCAAACTTAACCGAATTGGAGCAGGATAAAGTGTCTAGCCAAGCGACCACGCCAGTGTCTGGTCACCACGCCAACAAGGCCAGAAGTGAAAATGTAGACATTTCTTCTGAGGAACTTTAAAAATGTGTTTGATGAATCACTTCCTTTACAACCACAAAGATTCATCTCTAAAGGCAAGAAAACCTCGACATCTGCGGTGCATCTTTCACTAAAATTCAATGCCATCACATTAGACAAATTCAAAAAAATATCAAAAATAACAATACTGAACCATTTCAAGCTTTTCAAGTAAAGCTTCTGTTCTTTTAGGCTTTTGACTTTTTACAATAAGCTTGAATTTCTCCATTTTTTGTCAAAATATCAGAGACAGGGGTCACTAATCTGAATCTGGGTCAAACTCAGGCAACCCAATATTTTGAAACCTCATAAAAAATGGTTGCATTTTGCCATTTGGAAATTAGATTAGATTAGATTAGCTAACTTTATTCATCCCGTATTCGGGGAATTTCACTGTCACGGTAGTAAGAGGAAAATAATTGGATTCTCGCTTTGCCATTGCACAGCTAAGACAACCATTTTACTAGTTATCCTTATCTCATTTGCCGCCACACTGTTCGAGGATAAACGTCCGAGCCAATGTGATTGGAAGTCTGTGATCGGCCCCTCCCAGTTTTAACGGATTGGATGTCTATCATCATCGGTGGGGGTGAAAGAGCTCCTTTTTACCATGAGACTTGCCTGCGTCAATGTTTGCCATTGTCGCCCGTGTTTTTCTTTAAATTCACATCTTGTACAATACACGCTATCAAAACATGTTTGCTAACAGGCAAAATTTGTAAAGCTGCCAAAACTGTGAAGACGTTTCATCACCGGTGTCACCTGTACACATTTACATTATTTTGATGTAACAAAGCAGCACTATGCACTTATAGGCAAACTCAGGATACTCTTGTGTGTTTTCACAAATAAAATATAGACACTCATGTACAATGTTTACTTTCTTTTCCAGGCAAGTCATATCACTGAAGCTCCGCGACATATGACGTGGTTATTTAATAGCTGCCTGACTTTATTCATGCTTTTTCCCAGTTAGAAAAGTGTCCCCAATTTTGTCTCTTCTTTTGTCGGAGACGGAATTTTCAAAGCATAACTAAATTGTACTTCTTGTGCTGTTGTGTGACTTTTCCTCTTGACTGAGCAGCGCTACGTACTGAGAGAACATGTCCACTGACTCGGAAATGTGGCAAACAGGTCAATAGCCAAGTTTGCCTAGGAGAATAAAACTTTTACAGTTGGGGAGAGCTGCAATGGTTTGTAAGGTGAAAGACGACATTTAATATGCACAAAAACTTCCACTGATTCTAGCACTACCACACCAGGACAAAAAAACAACAACTGCGATTCAAACAGATAACGTTACTTTTCCGATTGTGCGCCCATTAAACAATGGACATAGGCATTGAATGAAATTCTTCCCTTTTACCTCTGTTGCACAATTTTGCACAACATCAGACACAAAATGCAGTCAAATTCAAGGTTCCATGAAATGACAATTACGGAATTATAAAAATGCCTATTATGGTGGTTAACACTAATTTGCTTAAAGACCATTTTGAGTATTTATATATTTGTTTTCAAGGCAAATTAAAGCCAAAGTCCTTGTTAACAGTGCCTAGTGTGAGTGTAATTAGTCATTGTTCACTATTTAGCTGGATGTTCAGGACCAAGGACAGCAGCAACCACACTGCCAATTTACAATAAATATCATAGTTCTCTGACATTTGCTTTGCCTCACTACTTTGACGGCCAGTGTGTGTATGTGTGTGTGTGTGTGTTTGTGGGTTTTTTGGCACCTAGAAAACATAATAACAATTTCTTACACTGAAAATAAATCATGGGCTTGCTTTCCAGAGAGCTTACTGAGGGACTTTATAGCCATCTAGTGGGTTAAAATCGCACTGTACATATCCTCTAGTCATAATTTTATGACCACTAAATGTATGCGGATATAAGATGCAGTTTTCAATGTGTGGGACTAGTTTCACTTATCAAATATATACACAAGTAGTTGTATTGGAGCTGTTCATTAAGTTTGGGAACATGGTGAAAACACGCACTTCTTAAAACAATTATATTTAATTGTAATATTAATAAATAATGGTTTAAACATGCTTTCCAACATGTTCAATGTATAGTTAATCTCTTTTTGTAAAATTCAAGTGAACTCGACTTGACATGCTTTTTCATGCGAGCGGAGGCCACCACTTCCTGGTTGGCGTCATAACCCCGCCCACAGGAACGCCTCTACTATTTGATTGGTCATCAGCCTGACACCTTCGTCTAGAACTCTAGATCTACGATAACTAGACCCGTTGTTCATTAATTCATCTCCATTACAACAATCTCAAATGCCACCAAATGATAAAGATGGTACCGATCGATACATAGGATAGTATCAAAACGCCATTATGCTTTTATTATCATGAGGAGAAACTAAAGCGCCCTTCTGATCGCCATTTTAAAGGCGGAGTGGTTTGTATCTGGCGTGTTTCTATGTCGGAAGTGGAGGTCAGAGGGGAATGCACAAAAGTAACCTGCTCGTGGATCGTCACATCACCCCACACTCTGCTCGTTAAAGCCTCCGGTCGGACAAGTGTGACCTCATCATGATGTGATGTGAAAGCAGACATGTCTCCGAGACGCCGCTAATTCATTTAGATCTTCAACTCGACTCACTTCTTCAGGATTGCGTGCCGGTTTCTCTCCACCGGTGAGTTGACTTGACGTAGGTACAAGACGCCTAATCGGACCTTCCATCATCTAATGCGCCCAGAAGAATACTAGTACATTTAGATCGGAGACTGTATCCGTGATCTTTAGTCTCCTGGCTAGCAAGTGTTTATAAATAAGGTGCTAAAATCCGTAGTAGTTACTCAGAGTTGACATTTTGGCCGATTTGACTTAGCCTTCTCGGTTTTTGAACTGATCGCACTGCTATGCTTGTTTTTCTGGTCCTTTCAGTCACTGTAGTTGGTAGTTAAACAAGGGTCATCACTTAAGTTGGAGCAGCAATGGTCCACTTGCTGAAGGGGGGAGTGATGGGGGGGATTAGATGATCATAGGCAAGTGTGACCAGTTGGACTGGATGTGAATTCAGATCACTTTAAAAAAAAGTTTTTATTTTGGGGCGACTTTGATAGGTTGAGACTTCTTTTAGCTTTCATATATTTTACAAGCTAAACTCAATCCATCAGTGTAGTCAGATATGAAAATCAAGTTCACTCCATGTTCTCATTCAAGCCTTGCCATGCTAAAAAAATGAGACTGGCCACATTTATGGGTTATGATCTTGCAACAACTATTTCAATACTGTCCTCTAGTTTCAAGCAAGCTAGTTTAGCAACAATGCTTGTTTGCACACTGACTGCTTGTTGCTTCCATCCTTCCAGTGGTTGCAGCCTGCGTGCATCACCCAGGCATGGCACAGCAGCAAGATGGCGCCAAGAAGCACCCGTCTTTAGCGGTGGCACATTCCCACTTCATCGTGGGATCGGTTTCCGAGGAGAACTCAGAAGATGAAGTCCAAGGGAAGCTGGACGCGCAGACGGGGGACAAAGAGGGACGATCCTTGTCGCCGTCGTCTGGGAGCTCCGATAGCACTAATGACGTTAGCTACGAGAACGCTGATGGCTCTGCGCACAATCTGAGGTGATTGATTGTAATTAATGGTCCCTTTTTGGGGTCTGTGCGGTTTATTTCATGGCTTCCATTGGAAAAGATGGACGTCCAGTACAAATTCTGGAACTGAATTGATTCTCAAATGGCAGATCATTATTATGATGAAAAAACAGTAAATATATTGAAGTCAGTGCATATTTTACCTATACATTTTTGAAGGTATCATTTCAAACTAAGCCCTCATTTCTCAAATTCCTAACATTTCGTAATTACACACTAAGCAGAATCATTTTGTCAGTTTATGTTCCCTTGTAATACGCAAAATGAAGCTTCCAATGTAACACTTGTGTCAGACTTTGAGGCCCACTCGAAGTTTCACGTGTATGGCTTGCCTCTTTTGCAACACGTGTGAAAAATGTGGTTTCACTGGCTCGTCGCTGCTGAAAAGAGCTCCTCTCTGTTGCCCTAGGGCATGAGCAAAACATATTTATGAATGTCCCATCTGCCTCGTCAATGGTGGTATTCACAGTTTGATAAATAATGTGGCCTTTAAGCTTCAGGTGGCTTTTGATCAAAGCTGTTATGTCATCCAAGCATAGAGTGCAAATCTGCTTTAAATGCTCCGTTTTGCCTTCTGGAGGACGGTTAAAGAAAATCCAACTTGTTTTTGCCCTCTCCCACAGTTAAAACGTTCACCGGCCTGAATAATTGTAACCTTTTGCCCCATAGATGGAGTTCAATCCCAGTCTCTATCCAGCAAAAGTGTCTATTCACTCGTGTTGCAATGATGCAAAAAAAACATCAGGCCACAAAAACCAGCCAAACAAGCGAACTCTGGCATTGGCACTCCCTCGGCTCACCCCGATTGCCCTCCCACTGGGAGGAGCTTGAGCTCAAGAGCTTGCCAGGTTTGCCTGTTAACTCACTCAGTGCCATTGACCACCATAAACATTCATGCAAAATGAATTGGACGCCTATCGCTGTCAACGGCACTGAAACTAGCGGCCAACGGTGCACGGGTGCAAAATCCAAGTCTTAAAAAAAATAAGAACTGAGTTTTTTCTTTGTCATGCGCTTCTTAAAACAGGCCGAGCATGTCCGGGCTGCACTTGATGAAGCAAAACCGCGATCGCCGGCGCATTGATCTGCAGAGGGACTTCACCGTGGCGTCTCCTGCTGAGTTTGTTACACGTTTTGGTGGAAACAAGGTCATTGAAAAGGTAAACCTCCCTTGGCCTCTCTTCTAATCTTTTGCCCTTTAATCGTGTGGCATGTTTGGACTACTTCTGTTCTCTTTTGCTTTTTCAGGTGCTTATCGCTAACAATGGAATCGCCGCCGTCAAGTGCATGCGCTCCATTCGCCGCTGGGCTTACGAGATGTTTCGGAACGAACGGGCAATCCGCTTTGTGGTGATGGTGACCCCGGAGGACCTGAAGGCCAATGCTGGTAACCATGCATGAATTTAACATCTGTTGAAATCTCATGGAAACGTGACATGTTTGTTTCCTCGCTCTTCAGAATACATCAAAATGGCAGATCATTACGTGCCTGTGCCAGGAGGGACTAACAATAACAACTATGCCAATGTGGAACTCATTTTGGACATCGCTAAACGAATACCTGTGCAGGTAACGCCCCTTTTTCCTCTGCACCGTATTGGGATGAAGTAGCTAATTCCTGCTTTGCGATCTAACAGGCCGTGTGGGCTGGATGGGGTCACGCTTCAGAGAACCCCAAACTTCCCGAGCTGCTCCATAAGCACGGCATTGCTTTCATGGGTATGTTTTCTGGCCAAAAAATAAATAATTAATGTCTGAGCTTCCAGTCTTGAAATGAATGATTTGTTTTCCGACTCCTCAGGTCCTCCAAGTCAGGCAATGTGGGCACTAGGGGACAAAATTGCTTCCTCTATTGTGGCTCAGACGGCTGGAATCCCCACCTTGCCATGGAGCGGAACAGGTAACTCTCCTAGTAATCATTTCCTACAGAATCAATTATTTTTATTTTTTTATGATTATTATTATTTAAAAAAAAAAAAAAATTCATTATGATTTTGTTATTTATTTTATTTATTATTTATGTTTTTTTTTCTTTTTGTTTTGTATTTTATTTTTTTACCCTATAAGTCACGGGTGGGCAAACCGGTCCTCAAGGGCAGGTTTTCCTTCCAAGGGATCCAGCTCTGACACTTGAACCAATGGCGGTCATGGGTGTCAAAGTGGTGCCCAGGGGCCAAATCTGGCCCACTGCATCATTTTGTGCGGCCAAAAAAAGTCAGGGGTGTGTCCTTAAAGGCCGCTGTGGGGGCAGGTTTTTATTCCAAGAGTTCCAGCACACACCGTTGAAGTAACGGGGGTTGGGCTGAAACAAGAAGCACCTGACTGCAATCCACTGATTGCACTTGTACCATACCATAGTGTTGCAAAGGTTTCTTCTTTAGAGGTTGGCACCCCCGCACCCACTGCTATCCTCTTTGTCGAATAGTTTGCTCACCCATGCTCTAAGACACAGGTGTCAAAGTGGCGGCCCGGGGGCCAAATCTGGCCCACTGCATCATTCTGTGCGGCCCGAAAAAGTAAATCATGAGTGCCAACTTTCTGTTTTAAAATATTTTTTTACCCTCTAAGTCAGGGGTGAGCAAACAGGTCCTCAAAGGCCGGTGTAGGGCAGCAGGGTTTTTTTCCAAGAGTTCCAGCACAGACCGTTGAAGCAACGGGGGTTGGGCTGAAACAAGAAGCACCTGACTGCAATCCACTGATTGCACTTGTAACATACCAGAGTTGTGGAAAGGTTGGCACCCCCGCACCCACTGCTGTGGAATAGTTTGCTCCCACATGCTCTGAGTCACAGGTGTCAAAGTGGCGGCCTGGGGGCCAAATCTGGCCCGCCGCAACATTTTGTGCAGCCCGAGAAAGTAAATTGTATATTATATTTCCGGATTTTACCCTTTTTAAATCCATAATTTCCTTTTGAAATTAAAAACAAATGATTAAAAGACCTTCTCCCTTACTGAGGAAAAAAAGCTCAAATAAACATTGTTTTCTATCTATAAAAACTGAATATTTGGGGATTTTGATTCATTTTTTTTGTTAAATATTATACCTAAAATGGACCGGCCCAACCCGAGTTTGACACCCTTGCTCCAAGTCTATATATAGCTGGATTCCTATACTCCTAATCTTCTCCCCTTTTTGTCTCTTCCAGGCCTGAGTGTGGAATGGTCCGAAGTCAATCAAAAGAAACGAATCATAAACGTTCCCCACGACGTGTACGAGCGCGGCTGCATCCACCACGTAGACGGCGGCTTAAAAGTAAGCGCCTTCCACATTCCGAGCCTCTACGTATCGCCCCGTGTGGCGTCTACGCCACAAGTTTGATCTTTTTTCTGCCGACAGGCTTCCGAGAAGGTCGGGTACCCCGTCATGGTGAAGGCCTCGGGAGGAGGGGGCGGCAAAGGCATCCGGAAAGTCAATTGCGCTGACGATTTCCCCAACCTGTTCAGACAAGTGAATTGAAATGAAGAGCGGTGGTAAAGTTGACATGGAAATAAATGAGCGTTTTCCAATTTGCACTCCAGGTGCAGGCCGAAGTTCCCGGTTCTCCCGTGTTTGTGATGCAGCTGGCCAAGCACGCCCGTCACTTGGAGGTCCAGATCTTGGCAGATCAGTACGGCAATGCCATTTCCTTGTTCGGCAGAGACTGCTCGGTGCAGCGCCGTCATCAGAAAATCATAGAGGAGGCCCCCGCTACCATTGCCACATCGGATGTCTTTGAGGATATGGAAAAGGTGTGAAACGCCATAATTAAGCACGTGACTTCAAACAAAAACAAAAAAAGCTAGATTGCTAATGGCTAGCACAATGGGGAAAATGTATTCTGCTGCTCAAATATTTGATTTTTTTTTTTTTTTTTAGAAACATTCACCACCAAGTTAAAGCAGATTTTTAAATTATTATTATTTTTACCCCCTATCCAGTGCGCTGTGAAGCTGGCCAAAATGGTGGGCTACGTCAGTGCGGGAACAGTGGAATACCTCTATAGTCAAGACGGCAGCTTCTACTTTCTGGAGCTCAACCCTCGACTGCAGGTGGAACATCCCTGCACTGAAATGGTGGCCGACGTCAATTTGCCGGCTGCCCAACTGCAAGTGAGTAACGCCTCGAAAATCAGACGCATGGTACGACAGCCCAAATTTTTGGGCCGTCTCTGATCAAATTCACGCTCGAGCGCCTCCAATGCCCGGCGCTAGTCGAGGCCCCCGTCTCCATGGCAACCAACGGCCGGAGAGCGACGTCGTTGTTGCCGATGCGGTAGTTGGAGCGGCAATTGGTCACGTGATGCGTGGATTGTGCGTGTATTTAGGTCAGCGCCACTCAAGCTGAAGGGCAGTCTTGCATTTTTTCAGATGATTGCACATCACTGTTGGAGCCACCTTCATTTTGGGAGAAAAAAAACAGCAAGTAGCTTAGACTGATTAAATGAGATTTGCCAATAAACCAAAATTGGTTAAGCGTGCGTCGTCGGTAGTCTATGCCGGTTGTGTACGGAGGCCAATAATGTTATAAAAGTAGAATACGTCGTTACTTTGCACCAGCCGAAATATAGACAATGAACAGGACGAAAAAACACAAGTCACAATTTTGGGGTGACATTTAGTTGATCAGCCATAACGATAAAATGGAGACTAACAGGCTAATTAGGTGTCTGTTAGCGTAACACATTGACAGTTATATCGATTACTCCAGTATACCTTAAACAACGTGACATAATTACTGGGGAAAATAGGATAATGAAATAAATACCCTTTCTCCTCTGGACACATTGCACTTATTTTTTTTTTCAGATCGCAATGGGCATCCCCCTTTACCGAATCAAAGACATCCGAATGCTTTACGGCACGCAGCCCTGGGGAGACTCTCGCATCGATTTCGAGGGTCTGTCGACAGTCGCCTCCCCACGTGGACACGTCATTGCGGCTCGCATCACCAGTGAAAATCCAGACGAGGTATGCTTCTTCCACACCTGGATGCCGATTTGACCACGTTTCTCTCCACATTCCTTGGCCGATTGTTTTTAAAGGCAATTTTGTTCGATCGTAGGGGTTCAAGCCGAGCTCGGGTACAGTTCAGGAGCTGAACTTTCGCAGCAATAAGAACGTGTGGGGCTACTTCAGTGTCGCGGCTGCTGGTGGACTTCACGAGTTTGCTGACTCCCAATTTGGACACTGTTTTTCTTGGGGAGAGAATCGCGAAGAAGCCATCTCGTAAGTGGATTGGATATTACCAACTGTATTTCCAAATGGCTTTTGCAAACAATACTTATGCTGTCCACATTTTGGGATCTTTTTTTCTTCTTCCTAGTAACATGGTTGTAGCTTTGAAGGAGTTGTCCATCAGGGGAGACTTCAGAACCACGGTGGAATACCTCATCAAGCTACTGGAAACGGAGAGCTTTCAACACAATAGCATTGACACGGGCTGGCTTGATAGGCTCATCTCGGAGAAGATGCAGGTGTGTAGAGATGCTCCTGCGTCACACAGACGCTTTGCAGTCGCTAGCCGCAACAATTCAATGATGTTAAGTTTTGGAGAGGGCAAGGATTGTGTCTCATTAACCCCGCGATCCACGTGATCATTTTGCCGCCCTGCCTCTCTTCAAGTATTTGTCGCTTTTAGGCTGAGCGCCCCGACACAATGCTCGGACTGGTGAGTGGAGCGCTTCATGTGGCCGATGTTAATCTAAGGAACAGTGTGTCCATTTTCCTGCATTCTCTGGAAAGGTCATTTTGCATTTGTCTCTTTTACTTTGAAAATTGTTCCAAATTTCAGTCATTCCGATAGGGACTAGAGCAGGGGTCGGGAACCTTTTTGACGAAGAGAGCCATAAACAATTCATATTTTCTAATGTTATTCCTTGAGAGCCATACTCCCAATTTAAAAGTCAAAATACATGTAAATGGGTGTCTTTTATTTGAGTAATTTCACCACTTTTAAAGTGGAAAAAAAAGAATACTTTTGACAACATTCTTATGCAGTTGCTAATCAATGAGTATGCATTCTAGCAGAGTCTAATGCAAAAAAAAGAAGACTAAAGCAGCACTGGACGTAGTATCTCAGTTCTTTCACCAGCGGGTTCCATATTTTAGCTCACAGGTTAGCCAAGATGCACCCATCGAAAGAGCCACATGTGGCTCCCGAGCCATAGGTTCCCTACCCCTGGACTAGAGAATTTCCCCAATTGAAATGTGTCCATTTGAACAGCTACATGCATCATAAGGTCAACTAATATTTTGCTATAAAATGCTGCACATAGGTAGATGCTCTTTTTGTGGCGCTGATTGGGTCTCATTTGTAATATTATTGGCAATATTTACATTATTCACATAGTATGTAGTAGTAAAAGAAGAACCCGCATAGAACGGCGATGGACTTTCAATCCAATTCGCCAGTGGAGGTGGATTGGATGTCCTTTGCCGTCAATGGCAGTTCATTTTCTCTTAGATTTGGGTGCAAATTTAGAGTGCTAGTAAACACTTAGATTTTTGTTGACATGTTGACACAGGGGCCAGGTGCTGCCAGCACACACACTTCTCAACACGGTGGACGTCGAACTTATCTACGAAGGAATTAAGTACGTCCTAACCGTGACTCGCCAGTCTCCCAACTCTTACGTGCTCATCATGAACAACTCCACCGTGGAAGTGGACGTCCACCGGCTCAGTGATGGAGGCTTGCTACTGTCCTATGACGGTAGCAGCTACACTACCTACATGAAAGAGGAGGTAGACAGGTGAGGTCCATATTGGATTGAATTGAACGCCTTTTATTGTCTTTGTACAAGTACAATGAGATTTAAAGTGGGCACACAAATGACAATTCATGGCTCACCTTTGTGATGGTAACCGAGGATATTTTCAGGTATCGCATCACGATTGGGAACAGGACTTGCGTTTTCGAAAAGGAAAACGACCCGTCGCTCCTGCGATCGCCCTCGGCGGGAAAAATCATGCAATACACGGTGGAAGATGGCGGTCACGTGTTTTCTGGACAGTGTTATGCCGAAATAGAGGTAGCTCCTTGTTGCGTACGGAGTGTGGAATATGCATTTCTTGAGGGGATGGCTGTCCATTTACAGGTGATGAAGATGGTCATGACGCTCACAGCTACGGAGTCCGGTTGTATTCATTATGTCAAGAGAGCTGGAGCCTCGCTGGAGCCTGGTTGTGTCATCGCCAAACTTCAACTGGACGACCCCTCCCGAGTGCAACAGGTACACCAGTTTTTTTTTCTTTTCCCCGCAATGTCAGCACCGTGGTGATTGACCATCACGTCCTGAAATGAATTTGAACGTGCTTTCCAGGCAGAGCTGCATACGGGAATCTTGCCGTCTACCCAGGCTGTTGCCCTGCGCGGCGAGAAACTACACCGAGTTTTCCACAACACGTTGGACCACTTGGTTCACGTCATGAGCGGCTACTGTCTCCCCGAGCCTTTCTTCGGCACCAAGGTGAGATGGTGGCCGGGCGACGTTCTCGCGGAGCTCCTTCTCCAACGCCTGGCTTTTTATAGTTGAAAGAGTGGGTGGAAAGGCTGATGAAGACCATGCGCGACCCCTCGCTGCCACTGCTGGAGCTTCAGGACATCATGACCAGCGTCTCAGGTCGCATCCCGCCAGCTGTGGAGAAAGCCATCAAGAAGGAGATGGCCCAGTATGCAAGCAACATCACCTCGGTGCTCTGCCAGTTCCCCAGTCAGCAGGTGATCCATCCATATTGCATTTTACGCTCGACCAAAGCTTTGAATTCCTTCAAAGGTTAACTCATGGGCCCTGATCCAGAATTTTTTTTAGCAACGAGTCCTTTCATCTGTGAGGCATGAAGCATTTTATTAGGAAAGAAAATCAGCAAAGGGAACACTACAATCACTGAGGGCATAAATAGTTTGTAGTTATGCCACAAGATGGCAGTAAGGTTCCTTGACAGCAAACTGGTACAAGAGAGGGCCATGATAACATGACCATGTGTATATATACGATTTTATTGGATTATATATGGATGTGATAGTACACAGCAAACGTAGCAAATGGGTGAAATTTTTTTTTCCAGTGATTAAAAATAGTGGGATTTTGTTTTCATTTCAACATAATTGTTCTATGTATCCAAAGTGCACCTGCAATGAAATGATAAAAAGGTGATCTAGTAATTGCTTTTTCTAGTCAATTATAGAAGAAATATGTTGTTTTTCCAAATGAACATTCTTACTATTATTTGACTTTTTTATGTGATGTTTTTCCAAATGAACATTCTTACTACTATTATTTCACTTTTTTATGTAATGTTTTTCCAAATGAATATTCTGAATATTATTTGACTTTTTTTTATGTGAGACTTTTGGCTGTAGATGAGATTGACTTAAATTCTCCCATTTCTCATTTGCAGATTGCAAATATTCTGGATAGTCATGCCGCGACTCTTAACAAGAAGTCTGAGAGAGAAGTCTTCTTCATGAACACTCAAAGCATTGTTCAGCTAGTGCAAAAGTGAGTCCCCCCCCCCCGCCTTCCTTTTCCCCTCACATTCGTCTACATTGGCCAGCGTGGAAGAAAAAGTTGGACTCCAACAGTTTTTTTTGCCATCCACTTCATGTTTGCCATGCAAAACAAAAAGGTTGATAGCAAGTCTTCTGGATTTTCTCACAGGTATCGCAGTGGGATTCGTGGTTACATGAAAGCAGTGGTGATTGACTTGCTCAGACAATACCTGAAAGTAGAGATCCAGTTTCAGAATGGTGAGAAATTGCAGTCCCGTTTAGCCATCTCATTCCTTAATGTCCCGTTAGGTGGAGCTCTTTCACAAAAAAAAGAAAAATCGCAACGGCGACAGGTTTTCTGTATTGTTTGATACAATACAAACATTTTTGCTCATTTGCTAGGTCACTACGACAAGTGTGTTTTTGCCCTGCGTGAAGAAAACAAAGGTGACATGGCAAATGTGCTCAACTATATCTTCTCCCATGCCCAAGTCACCAAGAAGAACCTGCTGGTAACGATGCTGATTGTAAGTGTCCTTTTGTACGGTGACTTTTGGGAATATATGTTTGCCTATATAATCATATTTTATCCATTTGATATGTTAATATAGAACGTCACTTGACTGGGTATGTCCGCTCGTGCACGTGTATCTAAGCATAATGATGTTCTTCTCTTGTCTTGAGGACCAATTGTGTGGCCGAGACCCCACGCTGACGGAAGAACTTATGGCTATGTTGACTGAATTCACCCAACTTAGCAAGACAACTAATGCCAAAGTGGCGCTCCGTGCACGGCAGGTTGGTCTTTTCACACGGAAACAACGCCAATGAAAACATTCGGTGGTGTTACCGTAAAAATCATTTTCATTCAGCGACTGATTGCACAAAAGAGCACATTTTATCAAAAGCCTCATTTGCGAGAACGTTGTTTTTGATTCGCCTGACTAGTCGCCCAGTTCTATTGAATTGATAATAAATAATAAAATGCAAAAGCTTTTGAAGTTCTGAGAAGACAGCAAAGGTTTTCGAGCAAATGAGTTGAAATATACCCATTTATATGAAGCGCGGTGTGAACATAGAAGAGCCAATGTACCAAGATCATAAAATTCAATGAGCTATGAAATCATGGATGGACAAATTCCTTCCCCGCAGGTGTTGATTGCATCTCACCTCCCCTCTTATGAGCTCCGCCACAACCAGGTGGAGTCCATCTTCCTCTCTGCCATTGATATGTACGGCCACCAATTCTGCATTGAGAACTTACAGGTGAGCCACCTACACATTGCCTTGCGATTTTTTTTGCTATCTATTGACCACGGAGCGTTTGCCTTCCAGAAACTGATCCTTTCCGAAACTTCCATCTTTGACGTTTTGCCCAACTTCTTCTACCACAGTAATCAGGTTGTCCGAATGGCCGCCCTGGAGGTGAGATGATTTTACCTTAGCAGTCAGTCCAATTTCAATGTTCTTTAAATGTACTGTAGCCACTAGAGATGACTTGATAATCTATACATGCGCAACCTCCAGGTTTACGTGCGGCGAGCGTACATCGCGTACGAGCTGAACAGCGTGCAGCATCGGCAGTTGAAGGACAACACGTGCATAGTGGAGTTCCAGTTCATGCTTCCCACCTCGCATCCGAACAGGTATCACACAAGAGCAAAAACAAACGTCTACATTTCGTGGTTAGGGTCCAAACGTTGTCATTTTTACGCATTCACTGTGTTGTGGTGCGGAGTCAAATGTACTGTATAGAAGAGTTAAGTGCATACAATGTTAAAACAAATTTGCCTGCTTCTTTTGAATATTTGGTGCTCCATTTTATACGAAGTGAAATGTTTTGTCACATGGAGGCGGAATGGATTTCGTCGTTATTAACCGATCGGGGTTGAAATAGTTTTGTAGGAAAAGGACGTGGTTGCAATGTAAACATTGTTCATGTTTATCTATCATGCTTGGATTGTGTATTCCATCACTCTCATGGCTTATTTGACTGACATGAACGTCAAAGCTGTACTGGTTGCAGTACCTTGTGTCAGCTCGTCTTCCTAGAGGGCACCGTTGCCATAGATACACTTTTCATTTGCATCTTCAGCATTTCAACAAGCTTTTCGCTCAGAATCAGTGTGTGATTGTCTTATATTTGCTTAAATTGTTTTTAATTTGCACAGCAAGGTTGCAGGATTTACTTTGGTTTGGTCAAATATGATGTTTTTTTGACCTTTTATAGTTTGGATCCGTTTTAGCTTTGCTTTGGGTAGATATTTTGTGAGATGTGTAGATTTGCACGGTATTCTAACATTTAATAGACATGACATAGCATGCAAAATCTTTGCATGATGGTTGATGCCAAAACGACATCTTGAAGTCTTCTATGTTTTTTGAGATTTTCCATCAAAAGTGAGGATGGAAAGTCTCATTTGTAATTCAACTGGCGTTGAATCTCGTTCGATTGAAATTGATTGGGCGGACTCGCCGTTGTCGCTCTGGATTGCGTGAATACCACATGTTTGTGTGTACTGCATGCTTACGTGTCATGGTTACGAAATCATCATCGTCATCGTGGCATGCGTGTTTCTAAGAGTAAAAACCAAGTGAAAGCAGAGGCTTTTGTTGAGAGAAAAGCTCAGCAAAAGTCACTGGAAAGATCTCGTCATGCATGTCCAACAGGGAGCAGTCAAGAAGTCACTTGTGTGCTCAACCTTTTGACATTTATTTGGATATTGAGCAGTCGGTAGTAAAGTATTGGTGAGATGAACAAACACAGCGCTACTCCTTGACTGTCTCTCTTCCCTGATGCCTGCCTGCCACTAACCCCGTAGTAATCAATGTTGTTTGATTGCAGAGGGAACATCCCCACTCTAAACAGGTATTGTAAACATTCTTTTTATTGCCTAGAGTAGACTCGTAGCCACGTTAACATTACAATTTATATGTGTGTTAATGAAGCAGTCTGCGGCCCTCTTTTGCCCAAAATATGAAGCCTTTTAAACTCATGGGCTGCCATAAATATGCCTTCAGTGGCAGCCGATGAGTCCGCGTGAATCTTTGTGTGATAGCGTGTATGTGTTTTGTCCTTTTTTTCGTATGGATTTGGATTCAAATGGACAAATTTGAAATTAATAATGTAACTATGTGGTAGGAGAATGTCTCATCCCTCATTCCTGGATATTCTGAATGCCCAAAATGCCTCAAATTTGGAATCCCCGGACAGGTTCGACACCAAATGCTTTAATAAGTACTACCAGTATGTGTAAGATTTGGTGTTGCATATTTGAAATGACTTACTTACTCGCTCTTATTGGTGTTTTTCCGTGGACTTTTTGAGAAGAGTGACATGGAAAAAATGAAATTTTGCCTCCATTTCAATTTTAGATATGTTACAGCCATACTCCAACTACAAAGTTAGCTTTCGGGATCTTTACAAGACTTTTTTGGGGTCAAAATTCCATCTCTCAAAGCGAAATGACATTACTCTGAATTGAAAATAGCTGGGGCCAATTTTCATATTTTTGTCATCTCTCCGTGGGCTTTAACGAGCCGTGTGATTTTTCCCACTAATTGTCAGTCATTACTTTTTGGGGACTACGCATATTCATTTTTTCTAATTTGTCTAACAAGCCGTGGGTCCAGTCTCATTGACACACTGTACACCTGCTGCATTTTGCTGAAATGTAATGACAAATGTTCTTTTGTATCTGCTTTTGTTGATTGAGAATGATCCAATTTTCCACCTTAAAAAAGGGGGGTTGTAAACTCGAGACCTCAATTCACTTGCAATATAGCGGATTGTCATTTTGCTGGTTTTCACCTCAGGATGTCGTTTTCCTCCAACCTGAACCACTACGGGATGGTCCACAGCGTGAATGACGTTTTGCTGGACACGGCTTTTACGCCGCCCTGCCAACGAATGGGCGCCATGGTCTCCTTTCCCACTTTCCAGGAGTTTAGCAAGTCAGTGTATACTATTTTTTAAGTTATTTTTAATTTTTGAATTTAGGACCAATGACGAGACCCTATTTTTCCCCCCACAGGAACATAACAGACGTATTGAGTTGTTTTACCGACTCTCCTCCCCCAAGCCCGACCTTCCCCGAGGGAGGTAGCCCCGTCCTGTATGGTGAAGAAGACAACAAGGTGGCAAAACATACTTCAGTATTGTACAGAAACGGTCATCAATATATATTTTTTTGCTTCTCCAGAGCGCCCAAGAGGAACCCATCCATATACTTAATGTAGCTATAAAGACCGACAGCGACATGGACGACGAAAGCCTGGCGGCCATGTTTCGGGAGTTTAACCAGTCAAAGGTTGGATCCTTCCACAATAAGACTCTTTTCCAGTTTTCACAATGAGTGGACTAACTGACATTTTTTTGTTTAATCCCAGAAATCTCTACTCTTTGAACACGGGATCCGTCGCTTGACCTTCCTCGTGGCTCAGGAGGTGAATCCCACGTTTTGTACTTTTTTTTTTCTTTATTTCTAAACCTGTTTCCCTCACTTACCATCTTGCACGTCATCCTCTTGATTATTTAATTTGCCTGCTAATATAAAAAAAAAAGAATGAATATTTGACCTATTACAGATATTGCCTGAGGGCGTTTAGTGCATTCTGAATGGTGTTTTTGTAATAATTGAATGTGATCTGCATTTTAAATTCAGATTTGTCTCCCCTCTATCTCCTTTTGCATGCTTTGCTTTCGCTCCATTTATGATGACAGGATTTCAGGAAGCAAATCAACTATGAGGTGGACCAAAGGTTTCACGTAAGTAGCAGCAAAAGGGAAAGAATGGCAGAAGTCTTTATACCACAAAACAAACGCAATACATTGGCACACTCGAGCTTTACGATCGACGACAAAAGATGTCCAATCCATTTTAATTTTCAAAATGGATTTGTTGTCTATTGGCGTCAATGGGGAGTTCTCGTTAGTCCGGATAAATTGAATTGAATTGAATGCTTTTATTGTCATTACACACGTATAATGAGATTTACAGCTTTCACCACAAAGTGCACACAAAACAACAACAAATAAATAATCAATAAATAAGTAGTCACAACATAAGTAGGGAAGAGAACAAATACCAACAACAAATAAATCAATAAATAAGTAGACACAACATAAATAAGTAAGGAAGTGCAAAAATACCAAAAACAAATACACAAACGGATAATTATTAATAAATAAATAAGCAATAAATAAGTAGTCTCAACATAAGTAGGAAAGAGAACAAATACCAACAACAAATAAATCAATAAATAAGTAGACGCAACATAAATAAGTAGGGAAGTGCACAAATACCAAAAACAAATAAACAAACGGATAATTATTAATAAATCAATCAATAAATAAGTAGTCACAACATAAGTAGGGAAGAGAACAAATACCAACAACAAACAAAGACAAATAAATAATCAATAAATAAGTAGTCACAACATAAATAAGTAGAGAAGTGCAAAAATACCAAAAACAAATACACAAACATAATTATTAATAAATAAATAATCAATAAATAAGTAGTCAGCATAATAAATAAGTAGTCAACATAATAAATAAATAGCAGTCAACACTGAATAAGTGGTCACCTAAATAAGTAGGTACAACATGACTAAAACTAATGATGCACATTGGTGAGGTATTGTGAGGCCATCGTTAAATGGATGGAATTTATTTTGGTAGTCTACCTTAACATTTTTTTTACTCCATTACTATATTTTTGGTAGTGCGCGTAATCAGTGTCAAATTGCACGCCTGGAGCTTGGAGTTTGTTTCCAATTGCGAGCTCTCTGTTATCATCGTAGTCCGCGAGGGGAGAAGAGCATCTCCAATCGGCCTTGCATTGTTGTAGGACACTTCAAGCCATATCATTCAACTGACCAAGCAGGCATTTAGTGCGTCAAGAGTGACATGTTTTATTCATTCTCATAGCCAGGGTATACTTTTCTGCACGCTGTATTCTTCCATTCATTTAGCGACAGAATACGTTGAGTAAATGTAGCTTTGTGTGCTTCAAGTTGTTGTGTTCTTGTCTTTATTCCACGCAGAGAGAATTCCCCAAGTTTTTCACATTCCGCGCCAGAGATAAGGTAGGTGTGTCTTTATTTGAAATAAATACAAACTTTCCGCCAATGTTAACGATGCAGTTGCGACAAAAGGGCACGAGTAAACCGAAATTGGGGATCAGACCACCATTTTAGCAGCCGCTCTTTACGGTGACTATATTTTAGAACGAATCCTCCTTTTTTTTCTTTTTTAAATCCCGAGGCTGCCGTACATTTCTTCCACTGCAGACATTTAACGGCTCCTTTTCTCTCTTCCCCCTGATAGTTTGACTACAATGACACCAGAAAAACTCATTAAAGTAATGAACTCTTTAATTATGCTCTCCATTTAAGAGAAATGACACCCATTAGCCACTCTCTGAGAATGAGATTGCCCACGATTTCATTTACTTAAAAGTGTACGTAGCTCTTGGGCATCTTTCTACTTTTATTGGGATTGGCCATTCTCGAAACTGCTATTGATATCGTCTTGTTTAATAGCGGTACTGGCTTCGGAAAGTGCATCGCATTGTTGTTTACGACGCCGTCCGTTTTTTTTTCGCCGACAGTTTGTGGAAGATAGGATCTACCGCCACTTGGAGCCGGCTTTAGCCTTCCAGCTGGAGCTCAACCGCATGCGCAATTTCGCCCTGACGGCCATTCCTTGTGCCAATCACAAAATGCATCTGTATCTGGGCGCGGCACGTGTGGAAGTGGGCGCAGAAGTTACCGATTACCGCTTCTTTGTGCGGGCCATTATCCGACATTCTGATCTGGTGACAAAGGTGAGACCGGCGCAATTGATCTTAATATCCGTGTTAAAGAACCACGGCTGCCCGTGACCATCAAATGGCAGCCATCACTGACATTTCTTTCCCCCCCACCTTTCTTCTCCAGGAGGCCTCTTTCGAGTACCTCCACAACGAGGCCGAGCGTTTGCTCCTGGAGGCCATGGACGAGCTGGAGGTCGCATTCAACAACACAACAGTGCGCACGGACTGTAACCACATATTTCTCAATTTTGTGCCTACGGTCATCATGGACCCTTCCAAGGTACGGAAAGTGAAAGCTTTTTCAAATGGAGCACAGCTTCAGCGTAAGCAACGCGTGGCTTTGCCAACAGATCGAGGAGTCCGTCCGTTCCATGGTGATGCGTTACGGCAGCCGGCTGTGGAAACTGCGCGTCCTGCAAGCCGAACTGAAAATCAACATCCGCCTGACTCCCACTGGGGAGCAAATCCCCATCCGCTTGTTCCTTACAAATGAATCCGGCTACTACTTGGACATCAGTCTCTACAAGGAGGTCACCGACTCACAAACGGGACAGGTGGGGCCCAAAAATCGCCAGGTGGGGCATTCATACTTTTTCCATATCACACATTTTGAATAGTCACAGGAAAAGTGCTTCTCCTTCCTTCCCTCGTGGATTTCTAATCTTCGACGCAACAGTTGATTTGTCGCAATATTCATTAAAAGTCTTAGAAATGGCCAAGTCAAATTAAAACAGTGTCCTTTCCACCTTTTACAAAGTTAAAGTTCAATCTCCAGCACCCTGCCTGGTATAGTAACAACCTTGGAAAAATAGCCTTTTGGAAAAATAGTGGGACAGTCTCTGCCTTTTTTCAAATAAAATTAATGTGATTTAAACGTAATGTATTTTAGAATTATAGAAAATGTCCTATTTAAATATAGAATTAAGAAAAAGGCAGCGTTGTAAGATGACTAAAGGATATTGAGGGCACGTAGAAATATAGGGACTCTATGAGGGTGGAACTGACAGGGAATCGGGCTAGAAGTTGATTTAGGAGAAGATATATGGATGGACAAGAAAGTGGCTGGTGTAGGGGAGAATGATGGAAAGGACTGGGTGAAGTGGGGAAAAAAATTGGGTCCTCATGGGTCAAGCTGAAAGTACAGTAGTAGTTTCAAAGCAAAAAGAAGGGGGAAGTTCCATTTCATACATCCCAGCATCATCAAGGCTTTTCACCCTCCCATCAATTAACTAACCTAATTTATGTTATTGGTTTGTCTTGTGTTTTTTGTTTTCCCCCCATCGGTTGCTGAGCTATGCCCAATTAAGTTGACATTTCAAAAAAAAAAATCTAAATAAGTCATGCTTTTCATGGGTCATTAACATCAACTTAATCACCAAAATGAAAGAAAATTCACCTGGTGCATGGAATTAGAGTCCCTCTCTTTTTGTGCAGATCATGTTCCAGGACTACGGAGAGAAGCAGGGTCCTTTAAACGGGATGCTTATCAACACGCCTTACGTCACCAAGGACCTGCTGCAGTCAAAACGTTTTCAGGCGCAGTCGCTGGGCACCACCTACGTCTATGATTTCCCAGAGATGTTTCGACAGGTACGGTCCAAACCAATTCAAATCCCTGCTCGCTACCGTCATTAGCGCGAGCCTACCAGGTGACATTTACTATACATCTTCTTGCAGGCTCTGAAAAAGTTGTGGCACTCCACCCAAGCGCACGCTTTTCTCCCCAACTGTCCTCTTCCCTCGGAGTTGCTGACCTTCACCGAGCTGGTGTTGGATGCCCAAGGTCAACTAGTACAGATGAACCGGCTGCCAGGTGGCAACGAGGTGCGTGGATAACGAAACGGAACCGGCGAAACGCCGCCGGGGGGCCAGCCCACGAGTTGCAATTGTCGTCTAGATCGGTATGGTGGCGTGGCGAATGACCCTCCGCACGCCGGAATATCCGGCGGCACGCGACGTCGTCGTCATCAGTAATGACATCACGCACAAGATCGGCTCGTTCGGACCCCAGGAGGACATTCTCTTTCTGCGGGCCTCCGAGATGGCGCGGGAATGCGGCATCCCGCGTATCTACATCGCCGCCAACAGCGGCGCCCGCATCGGCCTGGCCGAGGAAATCCGACACATGTTCCACGTGGCCTGGCAAGATCCGGCCGACCCGTACAAGGTCGGTGGTCACTTTGGTGGCTTTTCATCGCGGTCCCCGTCACGCCATAACTGTTTTCTCCGTAATGTCCTTGCAGGGTTTCAAATATCTGTACCTCACGCCCCAGGATTACAAGAAGGTGTCGGCTCTGAATTCCGTACATTGCGAACACGTGGAGGACGAGGGCGAATCCAGGTAGGTCGAGATATTTTCGCAAGACGTCGCCCATATTTAACTAGAATAGAATCCAGAAGACCGTATGTTTTTAAGACCGGCTCGCTCGTAATGGACGTGACCATCTCCATTTGGTGTCGTGTAGATACAAGATCACGGACATCATTGGCAAGGATGAAGGGCTGGGGGTGGAGAATCTGAAAGGGTCCGGCATGATTGCTGGCGAATCCTCCGCGGCTTATGAGGAGATCATCACCATGAACCTGGTAAGATCACGCGTGTAGAAAATACAAATAGCTTCGGCCTCCACACGGATTGCCTGGCTCCAAAGGTGACGTGCCGAGCCATCGGAATTGGAGCCTATCTGGTGAGGCTGGGGCAGAGGACCATTCAGGTGGACAACTCGCACATCATCCTGACCGGGGCCGGAGCTCTCAACAAGGTACAACGACAGTGTTGGGGGCGGAAAAAAATGGGCTCCTTTTAACGTCAACGTATATTTAGTCTTAATCTACCGTATTTTCACGACTATAAGGCGCACCGCATTATAAGGCGCACCCTCAATGAATGACACATTTTAGAGAAAATTTAAGACTTGAGTGTGCCTTATAGTCGTGAAAATACGGTACTTTTTTGGCAGAAATAGATATCGGATGCCAGTGGCTGGAGAGGAATTGAAGTTTTATCCAATTTTTCTGAAATACTGTATTAGCTTTAGTTTAGAAAAAGACAAAGAACGATAGCACAGAAGATTTTTGCTGGCTTTCCTATATAAATGCCAGCTTTTACCAGGCTCTGTTTGACTATAGAAGATGCCGGCAATCCCAGAGCCTTCATCGTTAAATAATTGAAGGGGAACCATGGGGTTCTATTTGCTGGAGGCTGCAAAGCAGGACAGCCATATTATTTGTTTTCCATTAAAATGAATGTTTTGCTGAGGCAGGCTTTTCTGCTCGTTGTCGATTGCTGGAAGTGCTGGCGTGTGAGCTTGTACGCTTTGCTACTTCTCTCTCCCGTTCGCTCCCCTTGTCATTGTAATGAGATGTCTCCATTTCACATTAATTGACAGGCGGCAACATGAGAAATCATGCAAATGGCAGGTTGATGGCGCTGTTGTTTTTAGACCACTCCGCTGTGAAGCTGCTTACTGGTCGATGAAATTGAAATATCCAGATGTAGCTAATAGCTAAACACTTGAAAGTTCAGATCAGAGATGTCCAAACTACGGCCAGCGGGGACCAACTCTGGCCCTCTGCCCACTTTTTATTGGCCCTCAGGACATGCTGAAACTATCATTTCAAAATGGCCGCACAAGAACCTTAAATTTAGCCTACTTGTCATCTTTAACATCAGAGGGAGATGAACCATTACAGGCTGAAACAAATACAGAAAACTAGATTTTTCTGTAGTGTAAACATAAGAACACATTTTTTAGAATATATTTCGACCTCTGGGTTAGATTGGATTTTGTCGTTTGTATCCCTTAAATTCGTGTCTACCTGCCGTTGACGGAGATTGTCATTGACTGTCAAAATGGTTTCATTAATACATTATAAAACCCCGATCTTTGTTTCCATCTTCATAGTGGAATAATTTCAAGTTGGTCCTTGCAATTTTGTATTTAAAAAGATTTTGGACGCCCATGGTCTATAGATAGATGTGATTGTATTTTTTGAAGACTTTCAGCAACCCGCTAGGCCCCCATTTTTCACGTGACCTACTGTCTATTAACTGAAACTTAATTGAGAGCAGGAGGCCAGCACCGCAAGATCATCCTTTAATTAGCCTCTAGAAGCCTTCCATATTTTCACGGGCTCTGGATAGTTAACTAGTAGAGCAAATACTCCAATGAGTTGTTGCACGGACTTGGCCTCTCTTTTTCCTCTCCTTCCTTTTCCTCCCTCCCCCAGCATCCCTCTCTCTCTCTCCCCCCCTCGCCTAACCTCCCCTCCCTCGCCTTCCCATCTCCGCGCAGCGGAATCTTAATGAAGCCGCGATGGCCGGAGGCTCAGAGGCTTTGTGTGTGTCAAGGTGACTGCAATGTTTCTAGGTGCTGCAGGCTTTCCTGACAGCTTTAGGAGAGCGCCCTAGATTTGTAGCCAGATACATAACCATTAATGGTAATAAAGAAAGTAAATGATGGCTGAAAAGGTGAACGGCGAGGCTAGGGAGGGAGCGCCTCGGTTTTTTACCGTGCCGTGTCGGGGACCTGCCACCTGTTCCTGCCCGCTTATGAAAATAGGGTGTGCAGAGGCTAAGATTCAATGGCTTTAGCTCGCTTCAAAAGTCCCCCAGATCAATTTTTAGAAGATTGGCCACCTTCCTCTATGAACATGCTCGGCCCTTCGTAGTTTTTAAAGGGCAAATCCAAATGATGATGATGAAAATTGGCTGTTTGTGTCTCTTGACAGGTGCTTGGAAGAGAGGTTTACACGTCAAATAACCAGCTGGGAGGAATCCAAATTATGCACAACAACGGCGTGACCCACAGCACTGTTTGTGATGACTTTGAAGGGGTCTTTACGCTGCTGGAGTGGCTCTCTTATATGCCCAAGGTAACATCCCAATAAGCTTGACGTGAGTTGATGTCTAGAAAAAGTCATCAATGATTGTGTATTTTTTTTTCTCCCAGTGCAAATTTAGTCCGGTGCCCATTTTGAGCGCCAAGGACCCCATACACAGGCTTGTCGAATTTGTGCCAACAAAGGCACCCTATGATCCTCGTTGGATGCTAGCTGGTCGTCCTAACCAGAGTGAGTGCCAGCTTCTGTTAAAAGATGTCGTATTTTACGTACTATAGGAAGTACCAGCCACAGAATACACATTGAAGAAGAACAAAAAAAATAATGTCACACTGGAGTATAAGATGCATTTTTTTGGAAAGGCGTTTTTTTAAACATACAAAAAACTAAGAACAATAGTAATAATAGTAAAATGGATAACAACATCCTAAATAGACTTCTGTTAAAATAACCATTTTTTGGATAAGTATAACCTAAAAAAAGAATTTAAAAAAACAGATGGGAGGTTAACACGTGACCCAGCCAAACTATATAAAGAAAAGTGCAACTTGTAGTCTGGAAAATACAGTACATCAAAGTCTTTCTGATGGTTAATTTGATGTTTTGTCAAGTGAGTTTTTTTTAAACTGATTTTTGGGGGGGGGGGTGTTCATTATTAATTTAATTGGATGGAAGATTTGAAATATTATTCACATGCTCTAATCTAAGTACATCCCCGTGCCAAGTCCAAGTATGCATTTCAGTGCAGGAAGTCTAACTATATGGGACACAAGCCATGACAATGATTTCTTCTTTTTCTTAGCTAAAGTAAATATAAAGATTTATCACATTGAGCAAATGTGCCCTAGGCTGGAAGTCGCAATTCTTCATTTTCAGAAGGCTCTAGGCAGCCGCTAAGAGAGAAACACCGGAGTCGGCCGCTATCACGCTCGACGAGACAAGATGGAGATAGCGCCCAAATGGATGTGGATGCGTTTGCACACTGCGAGCTAGCACTCTGCCTCTCCCGCAACGGTGTAATTATAGCTGGAGACCACAGAGATATTGGAGGCTTGCGCGAAAAGAGGCACACGCGCGTCGAGCGGCAAGGCTTAATTGAACAGTAACCTCCTCGTCTACGGCCTGTTGTTAGCCGGCAGAAAAACAGCTTCGCCAGCCTTTTGTGTCCAATCATCCATCACGTTTCATGCCAAGATTACTGATACAGAGCAAAGCCACACGCAGCCTCCAAAACCTCCATCCCTGATTCCCTCCCTCCCTCCATCCGTTCGTATTAAGGAGAATCTGGTGAAATGTAACAAAGAAAATGAGGGATTGGAGTTGAAATGCGCTACAAATGACTGTGTGTTCCCTCCCATCTCCATTGAAGGCCCCAAAGGCTCCTGGCAGAGTGGCTTCTTTGACCACGGTTCCTTCATTGAGATGATGCAGCCGTGGGCTCAGAGCGTGGTGGTGGGCAGAGCTCGGTAAGTTGGCATAATCACAACAATATAACGGGGATTTCTTGTACTCTAGTTAAACGAGCGCAAAGTCCACCAGTTAATTTATGAAATGAGCTCAAAGCTTGTTTGAAGTTGGAATGATGTATTTGGTAGTATGCCAAAGTTATTAGTGTGTGGTCTGTATAAAAACGGGTTCTTTTTTTTTTAATGCAACTCAGGGTGAGCTATTGCTGTCAAGGTGTTAATATACTGTATTTTCTTAGATTGGGTGGGATACCCACTGGAGTGGTTGCTGTGGAAACGAGGTCAGTGGAGCTGTCGATCCCGGCTGATCCAGCTAATTTGGACTCCGAGGCCAAGGTGAGGCGGGTCGCACGCCGCGTACTGCGTAAAGTACCTGGTGGAGTGTTTCATCTGTAGCTTGAATGATTGCCATGTTCTGATGCGTGCGTCCAGATCATCCAGCAGGCGGGCCAGGTGTGGTTCCCCGACTCGGCTTTCAAAACAGCCCAAGCTATCAAGGACCTGAACCGAGAGGGTCTGCCTCTCTTTGTCTTTGCCAACTGGAGGGGCTTCTCCGGAGGAATGAAAGGTGTTTGGCGCATTTGTAACATTCATAACGTCTCAAAGACGTGGCCTTAATGTTATTGGTCCATAATTGGTTATGTATTTATTTCTTGTTCCTCCCACTTTTGCTTTGAAAATAATTCTTTTTCAGTTACACTGATTTATGTGTGTATGTATGTATGTATACGTGATGGCACCTAACATGAATCTTTTTTCATTTTTATTTTTAGACATGTATGACCAAGTGTTAAAGTTCGGAGCCTATATTGTAGACGGGCTGCGGGAGTATAAGCAGCCTGTACTGGTCTACATCCCCCCGCAGGCCGAGCTGCGGGGAGGCTCCTGGGTGGTCATCGATCCCACCATCAACCCCCGCCACATGGAGATGTACGCCGATAAGGACAGCCGGTGAGTGGCCCTCTTTCCCGAACGGCGTCGGGCGAATGGCCGCCTCGTCCGCCCAAACCGTTCGTGTGCTCAGGGGTGGAGTCCTGGAACCCGAGGGAACGGTGGAGATCAAGTTCAGGAGGAAAGACCTGGTGAAGACCATGAGACGAGTGGATCCCATCTACATGAGCCTGGCTGAAAGATTGGGTGGGTGGTGGTTTTCACTTTTCACTTGGTGTTCTTTTCTGGCAGTGGCCCGCTTCATTTGTAGTCTTTCTCCGTCCGCCGCCCATCCGTAAAGTGCAGGGGATGATGGTAGATGGAGGTTTTGCGGGGGGTGGGGGGCTCCTCTATCTCTTGAACGCATCATCTTTGGCGCAGTCTCTTGAGAGAGACATGTCAATCACAGCTGGCGAGGATCAATTGTCAGCTTTACTGTTTCCCCGGCGCAGCACATCGATTTAACTGGCAGAAAGCGTGATCCGATGCCGCTCTGGCCGGACCGCCGCAGTCTTATTGAGGAGCAGATTGGAATTGACAGCTCTGGGAGGAAAGCTAAATACAACTCTGTTAGTCAGGCTTAAGTCACTGCTGCACTTTGCATTTAGATTTGACCATTTTTTTTTGGCCCATCCGCTCACTTTTAACTCTTTGGCTACCGTCGACAGCAAAAGAACCGATGACTTTTGTTCCTTCGGCGACGGACATTGTAGTTCAAATAATTGGACGTCGTCTACAAGCAATAAATAAAAAAAAGAGACTAATGATGGGTAGTTGCTGGCACACAGTGTTCATTGTAACCCATATTAATCATTTGTATATTTGGTTTCTTTTTCTGTGTGTGATGGTAGACGATATGTGGGCATAAATTTTGATGGCGTACCCAAATTCGCACAGGAAATGGTCGATACCAATCATTAGAATGAAGTGACTACTCTGATTCTTTTAAGTATTTGCTTATAGTTGCTCGCAAATTCATTCTCCCCATTAGCATATCCAAATACGCAATCAATTTGAACTAGCAGGATTGATTTCCTGGCATTCCAAATGTTAATATAGGTGTTAATTGCTGTTAAAAGTCTTTGTTCTCCCCGAAAGGAACGCCAGAGTTGAGTGCTCCTGACCGTAAAGAGCTGGAGACCAAGCTAAAAGAGCGAGAAGAGTTTCTGTCGCCCATCTACCACCAAGTGGCAGTTCAGTTTGCGGACCTCCACGACACCCCCGGACGCATGCAGGAGAAGGGCGTCATCACGGTGGGTGCTTTGCCTATTCTCGTAATGCTAGCGAATCGAACGGACAGAAAACACGTTACAATTTTGGGAGGACCGGACTTGTCTCGATGTGGAATCAGATCCTTTTGATTTTATGAAGATGTTTGTCCTTTTCCGCTCTCAGGATATCCTAGAGTGGCAAACATCCCGCCAGTTCTTTTATTGGCGCCTGCGGCGTCTCCTCTTGGAAGACACGGCGAAAAGAAAGATCCACGAAGCCAACGGCGACCTGACGGACGGACAAATCCAGGCCATGCTGCGCCGCTGGTTCGTCGAGGCCGAAGGAACCGTCAAGGTTAGACGTTAAAAGATTTGGGTTTTCTAGCATGAACGCAATTTGCAGGTATGAATTCATTTTCTTCTTTTTTTTATTTGGTCTAATTATACGTACATCCATATGCTTCATTCAAGTATATACTATATTAGTATAGTATATTTTATATACCTTGACTCTATAACTAGGTCCTATATAGTCTAGTCTTTGTTCTAGTTGCTTTCTGAATCAGGAATTTGGAAGACGTATGAGTCTTCCAAACAATTTAATTTCACTTGACTGTTTTCACAGTAAAATCAAGCAACAATTAATTTCAATTCAAGTAATAGACGCTCAATGTTTATTGTCACCCGGATTGTAAATGCTCCGCTCAGAGAGTGTTTAAGCCTGACATGAACTAAAGATCCACCAAGCACGGTTCCTGGAGGCCCAATTGAGCTCCGCCTCAGAGGAGCGGCAATGGAAAGTGGCCATCTTGGTGTGCGAGAAAACCCTAACCGCATCAGAAATGACTGTTTTAAGCCACAATTAATCACAGCCCTGGCACGTGCTGATAGGAGAGCAACACGCTGTCTCTTAATTAAAAGCAAACAGATTAAAAATGATTAATAAGGGCATTAAATGTTCTCGCGGACCTCAAGCGGGGCTATTCATATAAAGGCAAGGGCCTATTAAAGCCCTCCAGCCGCAAATCTCTAAGCCCCTCCAGCCTGGCTTTGTTTGGGATCAGAGATGCCGGGACTCATGAATACTATTATTCCTATCGGGCCCGAATCAACAGCAGACGCCACCCCGCGTCCGCCCTCGCGCCCGGTCCACTTCCTTTGTCTGCCTCCGTATTGATTCGCGTCCAATTTTGCCGGAAGACGTGACAATGGCATCCCGCAGGCCTATCTGTGGGACAACAACGAAGAGGTGGTGGGATGGCTGGAGAGGCAACTGGCCGAAGACGAGGGAGCCCGCTCGGTGGTCGACGAGAACATCAAGTACATCCGCCGCGATCACATCCTCAAGCAGATTCGCAGGTGGGTAGCGGGAGGGCCGCCGCCGCCGCCGTCCGTGGCCACGTGCGCCGGCCCTCCTCACTTCTCCTTTTTACGGTGCTCTTCTTCACAGCTTCGTTCAAGCTAATCCGGAGGTGGCCATGGATTCCATCGTGCACATGACCCAGCACATCTCGCCCACTCAGAGAGCCGAGGTGGTGCGTATATTGTCCACTATGGAGACCTCGGCCTCCTCCTAGTTCGGAGGGCGTGGCTTTGCCGGAGAGGACGTGACGTCCCCCGTATTCACGCTGGGAAAAACATATTTTTGACGTTGGCTTTGGTCGGACAGCAGTTTTTGACTCCTTTCATAAACGGTGACACTTTTTCTATAAAAAAGATGCTTATTTTGCAACAAAAAAATCAATATAGTAGATTTTTAACAAAAGATATGGCGAGTCGCGTGTTTGTAGTAACATACCAAGTGAAAGGGAATTAGGAACTGCTGCCCGACCTAAACCAACAGTATTTCTTTACTTTTTTTTTCTCCCATATTGTTGCCCAGCGTCATTAGCCATTTTGCAAATTCTCTCAATTCGGCTGCTATTGACGGCGATATTCCAAACGGCGACGTCGTCCGATTCCGACCCCGCGGTCCTGGTTATATATTGGGAGGACATTGCCAAAGGCCTCGGCGAGAGAGGCTCTTTTAAACGACCAACGAGGGTGCACTTAGTTACTGAGCAGAAAAATAGCAGGAACGATGGAAGCCATTTGGACAGAAGAGCACAGCGGGGAGCAAAAGGGCCCCTTTTTTCCACCCCGGCTGCCTCCCCATTCTCCTGCAGCGAACACAAAACTACAGCTGTCCCTTCTGTTCAGATGACATGCTTCTCCACATGCACTTTATACCGCCTGGCGGTTCGCGTCGCACACGGAACCAAAGCCGCTCTCGACGGAAATGCGCCACATCCGCGTCAGAGGCGGCCGTACTCAAATCGAATGTGAAACACTGAGTCGACGTTGGCGCGTTACTTTCCCCCCCCGACATGAAACCGATCGAGGAAAATAGTTTTTTAAGAAATGCTGGTTTTTTTCTAATAGAAAGTGTTTTTGGGATACATGATGAGATCACAACTGTGTCAATGAATCGTGTAACCTGTCAGCAAAAGTTGATCTGTAGGACGTGTAACTATTTTTTATTTATACTTTTTGGTAGGAAATGTTGCTTACTGGTAATAGCGTTATTTGTTTGCAATTTGCTTATTGCGACTGGGTTTTTGTTCATAGGCAAAGAAACAAAAACAAAAAAAACTGGGTACTTTGTGACAACTGAATGACAGTATTGCTGAGCTAATTGTATTATAAGTCATTGGCTGCCATTGACGGCGATTGACGTTCAATCACCCGCAAGTTGATGGAAAAAAATCACTGAAATCAGTCCTTGACATCACTGCCTCATTACAATCATGTAACAATGTGAAAACAGTTTTGTCCTCAATGCCGTGCCTTTTTTTTCTTTGACGTTTACTGACTTGTCGGCCATTTGCTTTTCAACAAACCGACGTTAAACGGAACGCGTTTGTGACATAATGACGTTAACAATCTCAATAAAGCTTTACCCTATTTCATTATACTTTACGTTTTCAATACCTCGCCACCTCTAAAGCTCTTAATACAAACACTGTACATGCTGATAATTAATCTCCAACTGATACTTGCGTCACGGAAAGTTCAATTGGTGGCGTCCGAAGCGGAACATTACACTAGGGAGGCATTTTCTGATTATTTGAAAACGATACTCTTTGCATTCTGTAACCCAAAGACGATTAAAGTGTCTTTTTTTCTTTTTTTTTTCTTTATCCCACTCCCTTGCCTTTTAAACTTCAACAGTCTTAAGAAGGATGAAACGGATCAAACAAATACTGGGGGAGTTATCTCCTCCTTTTATTTATTTAATTTGGTCTTATTTCGTTGCTATCATCCCCTCGGCTCTGTCAACTTTGTTATCGTCCCACCAACAAATATGTAAGACAAATTGAGTCGCATGTGCCCAATACCCACAACAATTACGAGCGGACCGAAAAGAAGAAAGTCATTTGGTGCTATAATTGGAAATGTGTGTTGCGTGGTCCCCCCTTTGTCTCCCATAGGCTTTTGCTCATTTGTGGTGCCGTGCGCCACCGGATAATTCTTTTGAACAGTCACAAAATGCAGATTCCTTTGCCTCCGCAGTCACTGGAATCGAGGAAATACCGTTTTTGGGGGGGGAACTTTAATGCTAAGTATTTTCTTTCCTTGTAAAAATGCATGAAGTGAAACGCAGATTCACCTGGACAATATATTTAGCCAGGAATGTACTTTTTTTAATATATATATATATGATGGAAAAAAGGGCTCTTGTCAAAATGTGGATTATTGGTTGTGTTTTTGTGGCTTGCGTTTGCCCGGTCTTGCTTGGCCGTTGGGACAACTGGCTTGTTTCCCTCTGGGTTGACATGTTTTAGCTCCATGTGATTTCGCTTGGTGGCCACATCGGAGTTGTCCAATGTTTTTTCTTTCTTTTCTTAGCCGCTCTTGGGTATCGGCAACCGTGACCCGAGTTTTCTGAGTCTGCGGCAAATTTTCCTCCATCGTAAGATGCACGTTTGTGATGTCAGCAATGTTGTATTACCTCGGTCACCTCCCATAAAGTCCAATTTGGCTGCAGAAACGTGGCAATCTGACGCTGATTTACCTTGGCTACCCCCTGTCCATCATTTCCATTTCTCCAGACAACTCTCTCTACTTCACTTTCTTTTGCAAGTGTGGACTGCAGGACCAATCCAGTCAACAAACATGAGTTACCTTTCACCTTTGACAGCCATGTTTGGCTAATTAGTCCAATGATGTTCTCTGTTCTTGGTTATTTTCCTATCTTTTGCAGTCTGGTTATATTTTTCTTGGGGAGAAAAAAAACCTTGCAATAGGAAGTATTGCCACAGCAAATCACCACACTTGTTACAATTTGTTTAGTACAGTATACAAAGTGTACTGTACTTATTTCATTGTCGCGACTTGCTGTTTTTCCCAGAGGAAGCGTTGGTAGGAAAGTGAAGGGGGAAAAAAAATAAGAATGCGTGCAATGAGATTGAAATGGAGGAATTAAGATAGCTCAGAAGGGAGACTCAATCATGCATCTTGGGGGAGAAGCATAATTCCACATTGATGTGTCTCAATGGCTTGACAGCACTTGAGAGACAATGCGCCTGACCCAGATGCAGGATTCCAATTAGCCTACTATATGCAACAGTTGAGATGAAATGCGAACGGGGTCTTTATGGAGCCCCTGGCCTGCCTGATTGCTGCCTGAAAACAAAAAAAGTCAACTGACACAGGGAGTGAGAAGCCCCAGCCGTTCTCGGCTCAGAGTTTCCAAAGAAAAGCTTCTGCCGACCTGCCTGCCTGCCTCTCTTTTACCCTGTCCGAACCTAGTTACTTGGTGTACGGTGTCTCGCTTACAATTGGAATAACTGGTGATATACACACTCTTGGGTATTTGAAAATAATTTTAGGGGACCTGATCCATTAGTTGTTGTAAGACTAATCGCCAATCAACATGTTTCTGCTTAGTGGCATCACTCTAACCCTAACCTAATCCATTTGAACCGGGCAGCGACACAATGGCCCCGTTGGAAATTCACCTGAAATGGTGTACATTTCTCTCTTTAAAAAATGGAAGCAAGCTACAGGCAGGCCCGCCGATGGCCGTATTGGTAAAAACAGTCACGTATGATTGGGATTATTGCGCCCTCCTTCATTTGGAGCAAGACGCGTACACATCAGCGATGTCCGAGCACATTTCCAAAGCAGCTTACTTTACACTGGAGACTAAAAAGGGTATTAGCGCCTCTTGGTTTTTTCGCAGAGAGGGAGCGAGGACGTGAATCTCTTTGGGGGCGGCCTGTCAGCCAGCTGCACCGCGGGCTTAATCCCCAATCCATGTTTAAAATGTGTCACCGGGGTCAAAGATTTCAACACCCGGTGATCATCGCCCTCATAATGCACACATTGTCATTCTGCCAGGGCTCGGTAAACATTGGCTGAGAGCTCGAGACTTGGGATAGACAGACAGACAGACAGACAGACCGGACGCACCTGCTTAAGACGCCAGGACGGCGACCACGATGCATTTTTCATTTCATCTGAAGACGCTTGACTTTTTTTTTTTATTTATACTAGAAGAGCAATCCACATTATTTGCACGACAACAGCGAGAAACACATTGTGGAAAATGTGGCGGTGTTTCCGATGGACCGCCGAGCCTCCTCTCCTCTCCTCTCCCCCTGCCTCTTCTCACGTCTGACATTAACATTCATAGAGCCAGTGAAGTGTGGCGAGCCACGCGTACGCAGCCGTCGACTAGATGTGTGGAGGAGGAGAGAAAAGGTGCCGGTAATGGTGGGAGGGATGGCGGTTCGGGGAAGGGGATGTGGGGGGTCGGCTGGGTACCAAGAGGGATGAAGCGTATAGAGGCCCTGACTTAGGTTAGGGAGAGAAAAAAAGAAAAAACACAGGCACGCCACAGAAGAATTGTAGGAAAGGTCAGCAAGCAAGGTGATGCATCCTGGGCCATAGATCACTATTATTACTGCGGGTCATTGTCTGCTCCGGAAATTAGAAGGGCAGGCGGACCGTCTGCGTGGCGGTTGGAAAAGTGGCCAAGGCCGCCACGAAAGTCTCTCAGCAAAAAATAAATAAATAAATCAAGGTCCAAGAGGAGAGGTGATTTGTTTTTGTGTTTGCTTGGATTGTAGCTGATTCTAAAACTTTATGGTGGATTTTGGCTATGGTCCACTGTGGTTATACTGTATAATACACAAAACTTTAAGTCAAAATTTTAGGGAAAATACTAAATCAGTCAAGCAGTTGTGGATTTTTTTCTAATATGGAAACAGCTGGACTTGACACTTTTTATGATAACAATACAATAGCCTTTGTCTTGTCATTATTTAAAATATATAGTATTATTTTTGTCATTGTTGACAGTATAAATTTTGTGTATGAAAGTGTTTGAACGTATCCTATTTGTTACAGGAATTTTGAACAATGTGATATTTTTCCCTGATAAAAACCTCATGCATCATATAGATATGATACAAATCATATTTGATATGTTGGTGTACCAAGAGCCTATAAAAAGTCCATTATTTAGCTAGAGATGTCCCCAGATCCGATCATTGGAAATTGGGCCCAATCACATCAAGGTATCATAATCGGGTAAAAAAAAAAAAAGATTGTGTTTTTAAAATGTATGTATTTATTTTTAAGTATTAACTTGCTGACAGGGCCTAAAAGGTCAAGCAGACAAACTGGATTGGACGTTCATCCCCGTCAATGGCCATGAAACGGGGAAAAACCCCATTTTGAAATACTATAGTAAGCATAGAGCGACTGCAGAGTTGCTGACAAGGACTTCTCCATTTTAGCTGGATGCAAAGAGTCCAGACCCCGTTTGAAAGGTCGCATCTATTAAAATGCATACATTACGGCGTATCAGCGGAGCGTGTAAAGCCATCCCCCTATGGAAATGTTGGTTTACTCTTCCTCGCGGTCTCTGTACGATGCGCGCATGTGTGACCAATGTCCTCTGGGCCTGAAGGACAAAGACACCCCGCCGGGGGGAAATGTTGCAGCAGACGCTCGTGTTCAACTTTTCAAACAGGCGCGTCACGTTTGAATTTTGGGTCGAAAAAAAAAGAGATGGAGAGAGACAGAGAGAGAGAGAGAGGGAAAAGTCACTGCTGTTTTTTTATTTTCAATTGGAAATTAATGTTATGGCTGGGAGGGTTGGCATCCATTGATCATGTTTTGGTGCAAATGATCGCTTATATGACATGTTTCAGGAGAATACTTTTTTTTTAAATTCCCTTTCGTTGTTTTAGGTGAAATGTTCTTGTGTTGAACTTGTATTTTAGACTGCGTTAAGACTATGAATGGAATTTGAAATAGTAGTATATAGGAAAATGTGGTTTTTAGGTCAGGCATTTGACCTGATTTCAATCATGGATTGATTTCAACCCCAAACCCCCAACCCCGCAAACTTTTGTGTTGTTTTTACGCACTTCTGCTGACTGTTGAACAATTTCACGGCAGTGCTTTAGAAAGGTCATTATAGCTCCAGATCAAGTGAGTTTTGCACAAGTGCGTGTCATGTATTATTATGTCATCTTTAGCCCAAAGCAACATCCAATTTCACAGGTTTCCACCGATCTCGTCGCGCCGTCGTCACCAAACTGCAAACATTGTCGTGCGTTGTCATTTCCCATTAAAGGCCCGGCGCGTCAAAGTCAATAATACGTGGATCTGTCCGTGCTGTAAATTTCAATCCATTGTCTTTATAATCTCCCCAAAATATAGCGCCAGTGTTACAGCGATTAAAGTGGTAACAAGCGTATCTGCCTCGACTTTTGTGAGCAAATGACTTGTCAATAGCTATAACACGCTCTTACATCTAGGCAGCCCTTGCCAAGAGAGAAAGTAGGTGGGGAACCCTTAAGATTCTGTCTTCTTCAACTTTAATCAAAAGTACACCGACGTGTCGCCAGCCCCAACCGCCCCCCCAGCCCACCCTCCTTCCCCCCTCTCTGTCATAATAATGGGCCGCTAAAAATTCAGGAGGCAGGCTCCACATCAATCACTCGCCAGATTTGAGTCCAATGCAATAAATATGTAAATGAGGGGAAGCCAATGTCTCGTAGCTTTGAGATCAGCGCGAGAAGGGGGGGTGCTGTGCTTGTGTGTATGTGTGTGTATGTGTGTGTGTGTGTGGTGGTGGTGGGGTACTGTATTAATTGCCCGTGGCCAGAGGAATCCTATTACTGTGGGCATTGATTATAAAATTGTATGTGTGAGTGATTTTCATGCAGAAAGTGGACTAGCCAGCCTGAAGCTAAAAGTAAAGAAAGGGTCAAATTAGCAAATTGAACCAGATTGTTCAAGTGACTAAAAGGAAGCAGCAATGACAGAAAGGCCACATTTAAATTCACACAAGATGGAGATTAGAGGAGTTTAAAAAGAGCGCCTGACAAACTCGGAAAGCAATTGTGAAATGCTGTCGTTCTGTGTCGTCAATTGGAATTTTGACCTGCCGTTTCCAACGTTCGTCTTCCAGCTGAAGTAAGCAAAAGCCATATTTATTGCCATATTTATTCATATAATAGTCTGGCTTTAATTGAGGAATTTACAGTATTTCTGCTCGCCCAATCAACAGGGAGAGTAATACAACTATTAAGAAAGGAAGCTGCAGGTGACTCAAAATCAGCAGTTTGCGATGTACAAAAAAGAGTTAATGCCCTTAAAAATGTTCCCACTTGCATGTTACCCTTAGATACGCAAATGTCCGGAAGCCACGCCCTTCTAAACCTCACCCATGTGCGTGGAATCCAATGGGAAAACTTTGATTTTTATCATCTGTGACTGTCGGGGATGAATTGCCCGGGGACATATCAGCAAGATCTTTTGTTTTTTCTAGGTCTTGATCCTTTGTATTTCGAGCTAAATAAACAGAGTGATTCCTCTTTATCTCCAAGGTGTCATTGCTGCTCCATACGTACATCGTCGAAATGGTTCAACAAGTGATGGAGGAGGACGAGCCAGTGAGGAGCTCGGATTGGCTGCAGTTTTTGTTCCAAACTCTAAAGAGGAAACTTTTCCACAACTCTGGTATGTTAGAAGTGCAATCCGTGGATTGTAGTCTGCTGCAGCCACAATTGATAAAAATTAAAGTTTCCCTTTAGATTTTATGCACCAAATTTGGATCAATTTTGACCCACTTATAGAGAAGTCAAGCCAAAACTGCATGTTCTTTAAATGTAAAAAAAACAAGTTAGAAATTAAATAGAATTACGTATTCCACCATTTCTTTTTATAATCCAAGAAAAAAGACGAGGGGGCGTTTAGCTGCAGCCAATCACGTTCAAAGTGGTGTTCAACAGCTGATAACTCTCAGAGTCCAATTAGCCAAAGACATGTTGAAATGACCTTGTCTTATTTTCCAGAAATATTGCTGCAGAAAAGCATCGGAATCGAAGAACGTGCACGCGGCTTCATCAAAGCGCCGTTAGAAACCTTCCAAACGGGTTCCAAAGTTACAAAGCGGGCTAAGCGAGCGCCATTGTGCAAATATAAAGCTCAAGGTTTTATCCCACTGTTACTATAAGCACAGCCAGCTTGGTGTAAATTGATTTGCTGGTCTGCTGTTTGACTTGCAAATCTCTCTCTTAATCAAGGCATTTTGCTCAGATAAACAGGGATTAGTTTGATTAACAACGTGGCGTAATCTTCTACCGGGGAATACAGCAATAGAAGATGGCGTTCCCTTGTGCTTCATTGACAGAAAAGTCCAAATTATTTGACTAATATCTGCATGTTGGATATCTTTTTATTTTTGTCTGCAGCACTTTTACATCCAAATTTATTAACCTAATACACTTTGTTTTTCTCCCGCGCAAAAGCCACATTCTCTCTTTTGAAAATGAATCGGATTCACTGGACGAGTAAAACGCAGGGAATTTGCATGCAGATAAATTCATACACATATTGCATACATTGAAATGGAAGTGGAGATTGCTTAGCAATACAATACAGCCACGCGTACCATAATCATTTACAAATAGCAATAGCACGACACTCGCTTTCCTCGATAAATATTTATATAACGAATCATTTCTGATTGTTTGTTCCAAATTTGCATTTGGAGAAATGCGGGTGTATGCACTGTCTGTCAGAGGCAATTTTTATACTCGCCAAGCTTGAGAAAATAGAAGCAGCGGATTTTTACAAATAAACAAAAAGTCTATGACTCCCTACCAAATTTTCTTCACAACACCAGATTTAATCACGCTGTTTTTGAAACAAGAAAAAAAATATTTACATTGTAGTCTCTATTTCGGTGGAACAAAATACGGTGACATGACAAACCCTTTGGCTGATGTTTATTTACAATGTTAGGATTTTCTAATATTGATGAAAAATGTCAAAGGGCAGGATTTTGGACCCTTTTTTTTAGAACTCCAGATGACAGCAGAGAATTAATCTCATCTGGATTCTTCATGCTCATCCCACTCCAAGCCTTCTTTTATTTGATAGAAGATAATTTGTGCATTTTCATATCCAAACAAAGCATGGACGGACTCAAAGCGGGCTTTGAGATAATATAAATGCACGTGTTTCTCGCCTTTTGGCGATGCGTTGTTTGTCCGACGGGTTTGGCGCGCGAAGCGATAATCTGTCCCAGCTTGCTTTTTGCAGCCGTACGACGCTGCCCTTTTGACCTCATCGGGATTGCACCAGCAACACATGGGAGGAGAAAATGAATCTTCAAAATGTCCCCTCGGCGCATGCCTCCCTGCAGTTTATGGTTTCCAACCCCCTGGGCGTTCCGTTCCGGACCCTCGCCGGCTACAGTCATTTGTGTGCGCTTTATGTTTTAAGATATTGACTTTTGCCGTGAGACAATCAGGGATGCGTTAATGTGGCTGTCGGATCATATTTGCAAACGTGAATGTGGAAATCGTAAACTATACGTCCACGTCGTTGGAGACATTTATTTACCGTTGCATTTTAAACTATAATATAAGCAGCAGTTTCCATTGATTATGGAGATTGAAAATTTTATCAGGAATTGAATGATATCGTGTCATATCATTCCTATTTGCAGGATTTTGGGGGGGGGGGATTTAAAGTCATATCAATATAAAACTGTTGTCACTGAGCTGCAAATTGCCTGTTAGTTAATATGGAAGGATGGAAGTAAACATTAATGCGTGAATGTTGAGATAAAACTTTGATTTCTATTCTGATTTTTCTGATTGAGAATATTTAATAGGTCAATCTGAAACTGAAATTTTGATTGACTGCTTTGATGCAGCAGCTGTTTTGTACTATATTTCAATAACATCAAATTGGCTGTGATATGAATGAAAACTATGAGAAATGTCACTCAAGTAGACATTAACAGTGCAATGTTTTGTGGACATATTTGCCGGCCAAAATCAATGAAAAATGTCAAATTTTGGTTTTGCTAAAGTTGTAGGTTCTACTCAAGTAGTTGGATCTCATGTCCTAGTTGGGCTAATGGAAAGCTACCCTGAAAACACCTGAAGTTAAGAAGAATTGGGCTTGGTTAGTGCTTGGATGGGAAACTGCCTGGGAATACCAGGTCCTGTGAACTCTTATGTTTGCTCACTTCGCCTGTGAGAAGCAGTGGCATCTCACTAGTATACACTTATTCTTAAAGGGGCTCATGTCCTATGTCAGGGGTCTGGAACCTTTTTGACAGAGAGAGCCATAAACAATTAATATTTTCTAATGTTATTCCTTGAGAGCCATTCTCGGAATTGAAAAGTAAAAATATATGAAAGTGTAATTTTTTTTTGTCATTTCATCACTTTTAATGTACAAAAAGTCTGATTTCTTTTGACAACATTGTTATGTGGTGGCTTACAAAATCAGTATCAATGATATCATGCATGCAGAAGAGTAATAAAAAACAAAATTATGATTAAAATAGGGGTACAGGTAGTGTCGACGCCGCAGTGACGCTCTTGTTAGTGCGTTCGGGACTCAGCTCTCTCACCAATGATTTCCATATTTTACCTCACAGGTTAGTGGAAAGCCATATGTACCCATGGAAAGAGCCACATATGGCTCCCAAGCCATAGGTTTCCTACCCCTGTCCTAGGTGATTAGTGCTTCACCCTTGGATCTATAGACCTGTGGGTGCGTGGGTTCACATCCAGGTTGGTGCAGTATGGACTTTACCATGCAATTGGATGGCCAATGTCACTGCTAATACCAGGTGCTGTCAACTCTTATGTTTGCTCACTAAGGCTGTGAGAAGCAGTGCCTGCTGACACTCAACCCTTTTGAGGATGGTTGGTATGGAAGATGATTGACTGAACAATATGGGCGTGGTTACGCCTATTGTCGACACAGCAGAGTTAATTAAGCGCATGCGCAGTAAATCTTCCTTTTGGAAGGGCTCCCACGCTGACGGTCTACGAGCACGCTAACGAGGTAAGGACTATAGCAATGCGTTTTTATCACGCTATCGGGAGATTTTTCAGCAATCAATTGAGCCCAAAACGCCAACAAATCTCTTAGTTTAATGCCAGGTTTAACACACCGTCGACAATTTAAGTTTGGGCTTCCCGACCGGCTGTGTGCCGTATGTTACTAGTTAGCATTAGCGTTAGCGTCACGATTTGACTTTAAAAGTATGTTGTCCGTTTTCTCCATTATTGAGTCGTGTAGCAAGACTTTAAATTTAATCAAACAACGCCGAGACATCAACCGACAGTTTGCTGGGTAAATGCTCACTCTAGACTGACATCAGAGACACAATTTAGTTCCTGTTGTGTCATATGTAATGATAGTTTTCATTGCGAGTGCTAAACACCCATTTCCGAGTTGTAATTGTTCAGTTTTTACAAAAAAAAAATCACTTGTACAAAACGGTTAAGCCAACTTTCTCCTAGCTGTTAGCGTCAGTCTGTATATTTAATCGCCGTATATAAAACTGTTAAGCCAACTTTCTCATAGCTCACTGGTGTCAAAGTAGCGGCCCGGGGGCCAAATCTGGCCCGCCGCGTCATTTTGTGCGGCCCGAGAAAGTAAATCATGAGTGCCAACTTTATGTGTTAGGATCAAATTCAAATTAAGATTATACATGTATATTATATTTCCTCATTTCCCCCCTTTTAAATATATAATTGCAATTTTTAATCCATTTTTTTCCTTTTTGTGTTTTTAGTTCAAAAAGCATTTAGTAAAATCTAAAAATAAATATATTTAAAAAATTCAGTTTTCCACTCTAATATTGAACATATTCCCAAAAATATTTTGTTTCCTTTTGAAATGAAAAACAAATTATTATAAGATATTTTCCTTCATGAAGAAAAAAAAAAAGCTCAAACAAAAATTTTTTTTTAGATCTCTAAACTGAATATTTAGGGCTTTTGATGCAGTTTTTTTAATCCAATTTAAATAGAAAAAATATAAAAATATTATTTCAAAAATGGTCCGGCCCACGTGAAATCGAGGTGACGTTATTGCAGCCCGCAAACCAACCCGAGTTTGACACCCTTGTCCTAGCTGTTAACGTCAGTCTGTATATTTAATCGCCTTGTCTGGAAAAGGGAAAATAGCACTTAGCACTCGCTAACTTCTTTTCATTCTTTATCTTGATCATTTATTACATTTCTGGTAAGACTTCTCTATCCTGTAATTGTTTGGCAACCCCCAAATACCTTGCTTAAATCAAGTTTTCCCTGTTTAGCATCAAGATGAAACTACTCCCAGAAAAAAAAAACTAAGCCTATCTGTTGAATCTCCAGGTTCTATGTATCCTAACTTTGCTTTTTGTATGCAAATTTTCCCTGTTTAGCACCAAGATGCAGCTCTTCCTGTGTGCCTAGAGCACTCTTGAGGTTACAGAAGAGGAGACTGGTCCAGATCAAGGTAAAACTACACCCCTCAAAAAAAAGTTTTATCTCCAGTCTCCATATATTCTAACTTGCTATTTTTTTTGCAACCAACAGGCCTGAGAGATCTTCCTCGCAGGTTTCCCACTTGAAGATGTCTCTCTTGCATCATATGGTGTCTCTGTACTTCTGAAAATCCAAATTAAATAAAAGCCTAAATCATAATAGTGACGTTTCACTGGCCATTCATTTCCACAGCTCTTTGACTAGATCTTTAAGGTAAGGATCTCATTTAATTTTGGAGCAGGAATTCTAAGTGTTTATTCCCCCATTTGTAATTTCTTTTAAGTGTTTATTCCCCCTGTTTGTATTTTCTAATACTTTCTTCTAAGTGTTTATTCTCTAATTTTTTCTTCCAAGTGTTTATTCCCCCCATTTGTTTTTTCTTCTAAGTGTTTATTCCCCCCATTTGTTTTTTCTTCTAAGTGTTTATTCCCCCTTTTTATTTTCTAAGTGTTTATTCCCCCATTTGTGTTTTTCTATTTTTCTTCCAAGTGTTTATTCCCCCCTTTTTATTTTCTATTTTTTTCTTCTAAGTGTTTATTCCCCCCTTTTTATTTTCTATTTTTTTCTTCCAAGTGTTTATTCCCCCCTTTTTATTTTCTATTTTTTTCTTCTAAGTGTTTATTCCCCCCTTTTTATTTTCTATTTTTTTCTTCTAAGTGTTTATTCCCCCCTTTTTATTTTCTATTTTTTTCTTCTAAGTGTTTATTCCCCCCTTTTTATTTTCTATTTTTTTCTTCTAAGTGTTTATTCCCCCCTTTTATTTTCTAATTGTTCTTCTAAGTGTTTAGTCCCCCCTTTTTATTTTCTAATTTATTCTTCCATTTGTTTTTTCTTCAGTTTATTCCCAGTTTTTATTTTCATTTTTTTTTCTTCTAAGTGTTTATTCCCCCCTTTTTATTTTCTATTTTTTTCTTCCAAGTGTTTATTCCCCCCTTTTTATTTTCTATTTTTTTCTTCCAAGTGTTTATTCCCCCCTTTTTATTTTCTATTTTTTTCTTCTAAGTGTTTATTCCCCCCTTTTTATTTTCTATTTTTTTCTTCTAAGTGTTTATTCCCCCATTTTTGTTTTTCTATTTTTCTTCTAATTTGTTCTTCCCCCCTTTTATTTTCTAATTGTTCTTCTAAGTGTTTAGTCCCCCCTTTTTATTTTCTAATTTATTCTTCCATTTGTTTTTTCTTCAGTTTATTCCCAGTTTTTATTTTCATTTTTTTTTCTTCTAAGTGTTATTTTTATTTAGGTGTTTTTTTAATTTTATTTTCCAAGTGTTTTTTGTTAATCTATAACCATGTTGTCTTCATCTGCAGGTGGAGAAAAGACTGGCCAAACCAATCAACACTTCAATATGATGGCAACTCTTAAGAGCAAGAGTCAAAATGTTTTCCTGTTAATAAAAAGACATGTATATACTTTGCAAGATCTTTTATTTTGAAAAATGTTGGAGATAGGTTCTGGCGTAACACCCAGCACCTAGAAATGAGGGGGTGCATCAGCCTATCTGTACATAGGCAGGAAACCTGGTCCCCCATGGGTGGAATTCTGGAAAACAAAAAAAAAGGGGTCAATACACAAAGTTAAGTAAAAAACCATTCGCAAGGTTTTACCTTTTATTTTGAAAAATCTTGGAGATAGGTTCTGGCGTAACACCCAGCACCCAGAAATGAGGGGGTGCGTCAGCCTATCTGTACATAGGCAGGAAACCTGGTCCCCCATGGGTGGAATTCTGGAAAACAAAAAAAAGGGGTCAATACACAAAGTTAAGTAAAAAACCATTCGCAAGGTTTTACCTTTTATTTTGAAAAATGTTGGAGATAGGTTCTGGCGTAACACCCAGCACCCAGAAATGAGGGGGTGCGTCAGCCTATCTGTACATAGGCAGGAAACCTGGTCCCCCATGGGTGGAATTCTGGAAAACAAAAAAAAGGGGTCAATACACAAAGTTAAGTAAAAAACCATTCGCAAGGTTTTACCTTTTATTTTGAAAAATGTTGGAGATAGGTTCTGGCGTAACACCCAGCACCTAGAAATGAGGGGGTGCGTCAGCCTATCTCTACATAGGCAGGAAACCTGGTCCCCCATGGGTGGAATTCTGGAAAACAAAAAAAAGGGAGTCAATACACAAAGTTAAGTAAAAAACCATTCACAAGTAGGGTCTTACCTGAATTGGGGAGATCTTTTATTTTGAAAAAATAAAACACTTGGGGCCTACTTCTACCTTGAGTTTTTCAGTCGATCATTTCAAATCTATTCATTCTTGAAAAATAATGTTATTTTACCATACAATTAAATGAGTCAACTGACCCCTGCACTACGGTTGAATAAATGCCTCACTTATATTTTGTCAAAACCACATTTAAAACTAAAAATTAAAAGGTCCAAGCCCTGAGGTCTTTAAGAAAGTTAAGGGGTTAGGGTCTTTTATTTTGAAAAAATAAAACACTTGGGGCCTACTTCTGCCTTGAGTTTTTCAGTCAATCATTTCAAATGTATTTGTTCTTAATAAATATCCCAAAAAGCTGTTTTTCTCTTCTTATGCCAAGAAAAAAAGTTATTTTACCATGTTTAAATGAGTCAAAAATGACCCCTGCACTATGGTTGAATAAATGCCTCACTTATATTTTGTCAAAACCACATTTAAAACTAAAAGGTCCAAGCCCTGAGGTCTTTAAGAAAGTTAAGGGGGTAAAAGTATAGAATTAATTTAAGTGCACAGTAATCACCACTACATGGCAGATTTTTTTTAATTTCAGAAAAATGTGAGAAGCAACTCCTTCACTTGCCACTATAGTATTTTTTAAAATTAAATTCAATAGGGATGACCCTACTTTTTGGTTTTTGATTTATCGCAGCCATGTCTGGTCTACATTAACCGCGATAATCGAGGGATTACTGTTTATTCCTTACGCATCCACTAATGGCATTTGTGTGGGTGACTTATCCACAGGTTTTTGCTATTAAATAAACACCAAGCTAGTTAGTCTTTTCATTCAAAATTTTAACGTATCATGATGAAAAAACGAGTCAATTGCGCAAAGCCTTGAATACTGAACGCTGACGTTGAACTATTACACGGATAGAGAAAATCGGAACTATTTAAAAATAACTCACTTTGTTATGGCGTCGACAAGCTGCTCCTGTCTGGTCGTTTTAGCCACATTCTTGATGTTTCCCAGCAGTCTGTACACGTTGAGGGACTGAAACACACAATGGAATGATTTCTTTTAAAACAAAGAGCGATCGGTAACGCAATGTAGCCAATTTGTTTGCAAACATTATGCTGTCTGCACACACGTCGGGCTACATCACGCAAACGAATCATGCTCTTATCACTCTCAAGACGAGAACTGGGGCTTCGAAATCCCCAAATGACAACGTACCGAATGTGCTGCATCGTCCTGTGAGAAGTTTGTCAGGCTTTCTTCGGCAAATCGTCACTTTTGAGCCGCTCTGCAGTGCACGCCCGTGCTGCCTCCTGGCTCATCAGCCATTTTGGGGTTTGACGTCGGCTATTTGAACTCTAACCTCGGCCACGCCTATTAAAAATGGACACACACAAAATATAAATTGTTTTCATAATAACGTGCTAAATTAGTCAGTGTGTGTGTGTGTGGTGGGGGGGGGGGGGGTCTGTAAATGCTTTTTGGTTGGACTTGAATACTTAAAAAAAAGATACATTGTTTTCATAATAACATGAATTAGTTAGTGGGTGGGGCGGGGGCGGGGCTGTAAATAGGTTGTTTGGGCTTTCATGCTTGGTGGGGGGGACCAAAATTTAACAGTGACAGTGGCCAGCCAATCACATGGTAAAGTCCATACTGCAGAGACCAGGATGCGAACCCACGCACAAACAGCTCTACAGATCCAAGGGGAAAGCACTAACCACCTAGGCCATGAGCCCATTTAAGAAGTCTATACTATTGAGATACCTCTGCTTCCCACAGGCTAAGTGAGCAAACATAAGAGTTTACAGCACCTGGTATTCCCAGGCAGTCTCCCATCCAAGCACTAACCAAGCACAATTCTGCTTAACTTCAGGTGTTTTCAGGGTAGCTTGCCATGAGGCCAAGTAGGACATGAGTTTTGATATTTTGAGTAGCACCTATAATTTTATCAAATCCAAACTTTGACATTTTTCATTGAGTTTGGCTGCAAAGGCATATAAGCAAGTCTAAGTAAGGGTGAGTGAGGGATTTTTGCATACTATTGGAGATCCGACTGCTTCTCACAGGCTAATGTGAGCAAACATAAGAGGTTAGATGACCTGGTTTTGCCAGGCAGTCAGTCTCACATCCAAGTACTAACCAGGGACAACCCTGCTTAACTTCAAGCATTTTCAGGGTAGTATGCCATAAGCCCAACTAGGAAATGAGATCCATCCTTTTGAATAGCACCTATAATTTCAGAAAAAAAGCAAACTTTTACCTGTTAAGTGCACATTTTTCATTGAGTTTGTAGTCTTCGGAAGAGTGTTAGAAGAGCAAGTGTGGAAAAACACTCTCCAGCCCTTTTCTTGCAATGTTCTGTGCCAAGTGTACCTTTTAGTTTAGTTTTCCGGTGTCTTTGATAAGTCTTTTGATCAGGTTTTGGTTCCCACCGGTTCTCGTCAGCACCTTCTTTCGGATTAACCAATCAGCTTCTTCTTCTTGTTGTCCTCTGTCAGCGCTGATTGAGGGAGGCATATATTTCAAGTGTTTTGTGTGCTTGGTCTCTTTCTGCATCCTTTTTGATCATCATTTTTTTAAATGAATGAGGACAGGAATATACATTTTTGCAGATCTTATGTGTCCCCCTTCCTTTTTTCTTCTGCTTCTCAACGACGGCCTTACCTTCACACTCCACCAACTCATCCCCTGAGAAGAAGAAATTCATGCAAACCATAACTTCATATTTGGAAGCACTTTTTTCATCACACTGGAGAACCACTTTATTTGTTTAAATCCCAGCTGTTGTTTATGTGTTTGAATTATTAGTCCCTTGATTTAACACTGTGTGTCCATATGTGTATGTCATATATGATGCATGCATTTTAAATGTGATATTTTCCCCTGGTGAAAATGTCTGCTAATAACAATATACAGATTTACGACAAATTACATTTGATAGGTTTGTAGTCTTTTTGTGCCGAAGAACCTTTCAAGTTTACATTTTATTAGTTTTCCATTATTTAGTGGTTTGTGCTTGAATGGGTATCACATCAAATTATTAATAACAAGCTCCCAAATTATTTTTTCTTTGAGCCAGGAAGCATTTTCCCAAATCATATTTGCACACACCCCAAAAAATCAGCCCAAATATTTGCCCATGTGCTCCCACGAATCAATTTCTGTTCAATCCCCGTTGTTTGCTATCATTTTAAAATTCATGCGAGCTGCTCTGTGAAGAAAATTGGCTAGCTGGCAAATATAAATTGTTTACGAAAGCTTGGGTGTCCGAGTTTTATTCAAGGCAAACAAAGGTTTGTTTTTCATAGGACGGAATAAGAAAACATTGGCACTCGGCGGCTGATTCTACCGTGGCTTTCCAGATGGTTGTTTGCCTTTTATTAGGCTCCTATGTAGCACCCAAACACACGTTGGGAAGGAAAACTCAAACTCCATCGTCCTGTTCTGGTAACCGCCTTTAAACGTGGCATGCGTGCTTTGCAAAACATCCTCTGACAATCAAAATATGAACCAACCTCGGTCCCAGGATGTAGTTTCCTTTGTCACACCATTTTATTTGACCTAATATTTGAAATAACACAATTTTACATACAAAACTATTTCCAAAACACGTTGACACGTGGACCGCCAAGACGAGCGGTTTCGAAAAGGATTCCGGTCGTTTTTCCTCGGACGGACGACGCTAACATTCTGCGCCGAAAGTCAATTTCTACAAATCACAATCAGAATTTATTTCATCACACACCGAAAGGTCAGAAACACAAATCTCAAGTCTTATTTCAACAATCATCTCATGACGAACATTGACTACCTTTGTTGTGTGTTTGTGTGTGTGTGTGTTTGTGTGAGTCTGTTTGTTTTACAGTGGATATTATCCTCAAAAATGAGCCAGTACAATTGGGTTGGTGTTCTTGCATCATGTCACAATCAGTTTTGTGCATGTGTGTGTGTTCCCAATTACAAACTAGCACAGTGAGAAAACACGGCTAAAAGGGTTTGTCCGTTTGCTTTGGAATCCGGTTCCGCAATCCATCGGCCTTGACGCGATCATTTTCAAATACTCGGCGCTCCAAGTAAACAAGCGACTGCCCTCGGCTAATGAATATTCTCCCTTTATGAGCCCGTGCCGCTCGTCTTCATAAAGCGCCATGAGTATTTTGTACAAATGCGTTTTTTCAGACGTCTCCTTTCCTTTTGAAGGCCAACCTGTTTCGACACAGCTGATCCATGAAATTTCAAAAGCAAAGCTTACGCAGTCCTGAGAGAGCTTTTTGGTCAAAATGCAATGAATTTGACAATTACAATGGAAAACCTTGTATTCACCATTAGCTGTCGAGACCCCCTCAAATCCCCCAATTTTTTTTGTATCGTTAATATTTCAACAAATACTGAAAAGGTGATTCGAAGTAGAAAAGGCCATGGATGGACAAATGTGCGGGAAAGCTAAGCACGCCTCAAATATTAACAGAGTGTGAATGTGTTTTATTGCTCTACAAAAGAGATTCAGCACGAAGCAGTACTTTGGAGTCTCATTTGAATTACAATCAGTTTTAGACAAACAAGCAGAATCACATGAAAGAATAGAGATTTGGATGCCTTCATGAAAGTCAAATAAATAGAGGAATTAATCCATCCGTCCATCCATAAAGTGATGATCAGCCTTGAAAACGTTACCACACAGTTCCTTCGCTCACCTCGGACGAGGGCTGCGACAGCTGATTGGTGTATCCGTTGTCGCCCAGCGCGATGGCGGCGAAAGGGGTGCCGGGGCCGCACATTTCGCTGGAGATGCTGTGCATGGAGCCCGGTCCGTTGGGCTCGGGGCTGGGCGAGTTCACCGGGTGGTGGGGCACGCCGTCCGGGTAGCACTGCACCTCTCCGGGGCAGTGGTGACCTGGGTGGCGGTGTTCCATGGCCCCCAGCGGGGTGCCGGAGGGGATGGCCGAGGGCACGAAGCCCAAGTCCGCCGGGGTCTGCGCCTGGGACGACGGGGGTCCCTGGTAGTACTCGTAATTCCCGCCCGGGCCGTAGAACTCGCCGGGGTAATCTGGAAGGCGGCACGCGTAAGGGAGAGAGAGAGATATTTCTTGTCTGCCGTTGACAACGACGGACCGGACGTCTATCGCCGTCTAAGGCAGTTTGTCTGCAAATGCTCGGTGTGACGAGAACCGCAACGATTATCAGGATGGATTAAACGTTCAACTAAGAGCCGGCCACTAGATTCCCTTCAATAATTCCAATACGAGACATAAAAAAATAATGGCTGTCTTAATATACTAACAGAGAAATAAAACAATGCAATTATGTTTATACCTGCATCGAATTGGAATATTTTGTCACTTTCTAAATGAGGTGACGACCATATTACCGCTTTAGTGAAAATGAAAACCATTAAGTCAGATGAGCCTAATTGGGAATTAGTTTTTGACTCCATAATGGGAATTTTAAAGTCTTCTTGTTGGCACAAGAGTTGCCAGAATGTGAAAAGAGAAGAAAGGCCAGGAAGTATTAAAACCAATCTTGAAAATGGCTATTTTGGAAATAACAAAGACTCAAATAACAACATTAAACCTGACGTGGGAAACACGGAGAAGCGAGAAACTTGGAACGTTGAACGTAGAAAGAAGGCAGACAATCCGACAATGATAAAACAATCATGTGAGGTTCAAATAGATCGACATGGGTTTACGAGACAATTAGGAACACCTGAGAACCAAGGGCAGAGACACCACAATGACCAATCACTCGGACAGAACACACGGAAAATAAAAGCAAAAGAAAACCAAGCAACCCTAACATATACGCTCAAATCTGGGCCAAACACGATAAGAATGATCTTGTATTGGATGATGCAATCCAAATAAAGTGTCCTTAAGACTAGTACGGTGGCTCACCTCCATAGTAGGAGAAATGTCCAAGCTCTGCGGTGTCCAAGCGCTCCCCCATTGCGCGCATCCTTCTGGGGCTGCGGAAGAACATGTGTCTCCGGGCACTGAGAGCACTCAGTTGCTTCATGCGCCTTTCTTTGGATCTCCGGTTTTGGAACCACACCTGTTTACAAATAAAAACAAAACAAACGGGAAGATGCATCCCAACAATCTTTAATGCACAATGTTTCATTCAAAATAAAACATACACCCCTGCATGCAGACACATTATATGTATATATATATATATATATATATATATATATATATATATATATATATATATATATATATATATATATATATATATATATATATATATATATATATATATATATATATATATATATATATATATATATATATATATATATATATATATATATATATATATATATATATATATATATATATATATATATATATATATATATATATATATATATATATATATATATATATATATATATATATATATATATATATATATACACACACACACACACATACATATACATATATAGAGAGATAGAGAGAGATACTTTAAGGCATTATGTGATGACATTATTAAAAACAATAATAAACAATATGTAGACAAAAAATGCATTGAAGGATTGTGGGATGAAATTATTTTAAAAACAAAACATATACACAGAGAGAGACAAATGCATTGTTGGATTATGGGATGCAATTCTTACAAAATAAATAATAATAAAAAATAAAACACACAGAGACAAAATATGCATTTCAGGAGTATGGGATGAAATTATTTTTTAAATCATAAACATCAAAATAAAACACAGAGACAAAAAAATGCATTGCGGGATTATGGGATGAAAGGATTTTAAAAAAGCATATATAGAGAGAGACAAAAAAGCATTGCATGATTATGTGCTGATTTTTTTTTAAACAAGACTTATTCCACTTCATGCGTGCGTTTAAACGCAATTGCGTGCGTAAAAGCGACGGTTTGGCGCACAAGAATAAGGCTGAAATGTGGAAAAAAATATTCCGCGTTGACCTGAATGACTCTCATGTTGAGCCCCGTCTCCCGTGATAGTTGCTCTCGGATGTGTCTGGTGGGCTTCGGGGTGGCCGCAAAAGCCGCTTTCAGGGTTTCCAGCTGCTTGGCCTTGATGGTGGTCCGAGGCCCGCGTCTCTTGCCCACGGCGCCCTGCTCGTCGTTCTCGTTGGGGCACACGTCTTTGTCCGATAAGTGACCCGCTTCCGAGTCCTTGGAGTCGTCCTGCTGCAGGTCTTGAGAGTCCGGGGATAAACTGGGCTCACTACACGTCGTCACTGCCCACAGACGCCCACCCAAAAATACAAAATCAAATCAAATGCAATGGAGCAACTTTGAATAAAACATTTGAATATGATGCTCATTTTCTTCTATTATTACCAACGAGTGGAATTTCTTCAATTTGCTTCAAATCCAACAATATTTTGCACACTTTTCTTGCCATCAAAAATAAATATCAATTTGAATGAGATTTAATTTGGTGCAGATTTAACCTAATCTGCGTCAAAACAATACCAATAACAATTTGCATTCTTTTCTCATGCAAAATATCACATCAATTTAATGCAGATTGAGCCAAATTCACGTCCAAATAAACAACCCACCTTAAAATATGTACACAAAAATGCATACAAATATTTAAAATGTCCCCTTTTGTGCATAGAAATTCCATCAAGCACGAGGTTGATGATTATGAGCAGATTTTTTTCTCCATCACAAAGATATGAATCGTTTTATGAACCTGCGAGGTGAATGGCGTCCTTTCCGCCGTTATTGTTGTAGTCCTCCTTGCAAAGGAACTTGAATTCGTCCAGGATGTAGAGCTCCTCGCCGGTGGACAACTGCTTGTTGCACATGACGCAAGTGAAGCAGTTGAGGTGGAACACTTTGCTCTTGGCCTTACGGACAAGATCACTGGGCAGAATCCCCTGGGAGCAACCGCCACACTTGGTCCCAAATCTCCTGTGTCGACCCAAAAAATACAACAACAAAAATAGGGCACACATTCAAAGCTATTTCACCTGCAGTATAAAATTACTATTTAAACATTATCCTGGTCACTATTCACTGAGCAATGCACCAAAAAACGAAATGAAGCAGAAATGGATTTAAATGTAAGACCCAGATTTTTTTTTAATAACTATCCTGCAAAAATAATGCAAAAATGGCATGCACAATCCTTAAAATTGTTCTTTCCATGATCTCCCACATCGAATCTTCCGTTTCTGACTCCTCTGTTCTTTTAAGGAAGAAAAAAAACAACAAGATTGGAATCATCTGATTTTTTTTGTCCTTCTCCCACTTACCTAAAGAAGTCATTCTTGCAGTAGAGTCTGCCTTCTCGTGAAAAACACTTTTCGGTCAACGTGCACTTGCATTCGCAACATTGGACGCACTGGACGTGCCACGGTCGGTCCAAAACTTTCAGCAAGAACCGATCTACAATTGGTTTTTCGCAGTTGGCGCACTGAATCATCGTGCACAGACAATTCCAATAAATAAATAAATACAAATAAATAACTACAAATAAATAAATACAAATAAATCAATAAATAATACAAATAAATATATCCACACCCACACCCACACACACACAGAGGCGCCTTGGGTTTATTCCAGTCGGTCCTTTTCCCCCAAAAATCCCTGCGCATCCAAGTCAATGTGAAGATTGACAAGGATTATCCAAACGATATAAAGGTGCAAATAATCCACACGAATCGGCGAGCTCCAAACTGAAGGCCATCTGCTGAAAAAAGATGGGGACACAACATGGTCTCTGATGGTGAGTGTAAAAGAGTCAACATCAACGTGTCATTCCATCCCGGAGAAGAGCGGAAAATAACGGCAGATTCTTGTCAGTGTGTCCAACCTTGCCATTTGTGTCCCATTTTCCTCGTGTTGTGCTGTCATCAGTATAGAGAGGCGCACTAATGAGCTCCCTATTTAGTCAGCAGCCAATCAAAGAGAAACGGGTGTGTGACATCACCAAGATGTCAACCAATAAGGTCTTTTCATTTTTCTTTTGACCGCTCAGGGGATGCTATAACTATATTAAACGACAATAACCTTAATACATATATATTTTTTGGTAGAAAGTATGATATTTTTAGACATTTTTTTTGGGTGGTGATAATAAATGTACTTGCAGGCTGTTATTTAACCCCTCAAAGTTCAAACTAGTAAATAATTGATAGCAAATAGGAATTCTTTATTGATAGGAAAGATTGCAAAATATCCAATGTAATTTGTCATAGGTTTGCATCATATTTATGTGATGAATCCATTTTTTTTAGAAGGGGGATTATATCATATTGCTCGAAATTCACATATCAAATGCGATAGGTTCGTCCATATAGGGTTAATATAAATAGAAATTTTGCACCAAATAAAATGTTAGTTCACCCCTATTTGACAGGAGAACCTGATTGTTGAATGACATCCTGCACAAAAGTTCTGTATGGTCCAGACATTCTGTTTTCAAAGGGCAATTTTCATCATTCATAATCATCTCTGACCACGCATAGACTAAAGTTGGGACCTTATCATATATAAGGAAGGAAGATTGTGCATTTTGAACACCAGGCTCTGCTCATCCCTTCATGTGAAAACTTTTGAAGACGCACCACATTGCAAATGAAAGTCAGCTTTGTAGTTGCCTATTCAAAAATGTAGTTTCCGCACTATGATATTACAGATTTTTAAATGAGCACATTTGTTCCAGAGAGTTTCACTCCATATGCCTCTAAAGACTTTAGTTAAAAGCCTTTATTTGACCTTTTTCAAAAATTCAATGTTAGACATTGCCGCAGAAGTTCTATATTGGATCATATTTTCAAACATTTCCAAAATCAGTTTGTATTTATACTAACAAATGAATTCCACATGCATGTGATTTTTTCCCCCCAACATCCCTAAACCCAAATCATCAAGTTCCTTTTTACCTCAATAGTTTTTGAATTGTTGTCATTGTGTAACATTTCTTACTGTTATTGTTACACAATAACTTCTGGTAAATGACTGCCAATTTCCAACAGAATGATGGCTTTTATAATCTGTTGTTTTAGGGGTTAAAAGAGCAACCCTCTTTGCGATGGCGACCACAAACAATGCAGTGGTTCGCACGGCACTCTTGCGACAAGAGGTCCAAAGCAATCGTCACGGTGGTATTCAAAGCGCGAGTCTAAATGAGGGTCTCCCTGTGGGTTAGGCTTTCTCCAAGCAAGGTGTTGATGAGGCGCGCTGCCCGTGCAAGTGTGCTGCTCCGACCCCCCCACGCCAACCCAGCGGAACACAAAAGCGCTCTTTCAAGCACTGGAATCTGGCATGCGGCACACTTTTTGTTTTGACAGGGGATGGGAGGGCATAGCATTAGTGTTTGTTAATTGCTGCTAATTGGCCTTAACAATAAGATGAGCCCACCCAAAGGGCCTTTGGATGAAGAAATCCAAAAGAACATTGTGTGGAAATGTTTGCATGCTGGTTGGGATATTGCAAGTACCTTGAATGATGTTAAAAGAAATTATTTAGGGGCATGGATAGGTCACTTTCTGGTCATTTCCGTGTCACTTAATGTTGATTTTTTAGGGGGTCTGTGTGGAGGGTAGTGATCATCATTAGAGATATTTTTGTGAGCTGCTAATGTTGTTATTTTGTGGGCCCCGAGTTGAAAATCAATAGAGGTGGATGGAAAAGTTTTTGTGGCAATGGGAATCAAATAAGAAATGCCAATCTGTTTTTGGGAAATTAAGGTGTCTTTTTTTGTTGGTGAAATACATGGATTTTGAAATTTTGGGCTATAAAAAACAAACAAATCCTGTTTAATAATGGGGGGAGTATTAAGAGGAGGAATAACATACCATACACTGCAGTGTCTGAGATTGTTGCCGAGCAGCTCTCGTTACGAGTGAATTTGACGTCCGCCGCCGTCGATGGCGTGGTCGCTGACAAATGAGACGTTCTCCTTTCAGGATGCACACCAACTCCCATCTGTGCACAAGCGACGGGAGTGTGAAAGGCATTCCTGAGGGACTCGTGACGCCGAGGAAGCTAAACAGAAGCTGACGGTCTGACAGCGCCGGAGCCCCCCCCTCTTCGGGGCCCCGCCCCGCCCCGCCATTCTGTTCCTTTAGAAGTTTACAAAATGGCCTTTTAATTTGCTGTAACGTCTGCAGTGTCTGAATTGTGCCTGCATCAATCACCATCATCAGCAGGAGGCTGAGGGCGCCCGGTCCCTCGGGCCCTCTCAACGAACGGCCCCTCGGGCTCGCGTGGCCCTCGCGTGGCTGAGGGGTCCCCGAACGCCATCCGCCTCCGAGCTTCGCCCAGGTTGCGATAATAGAGCGTAGCTTTTGTTTGGGGCAGTTGGCATGTGTGCAAAGAGCCGAAAAGTGCATGGAATCAGTGTTTTTGAGTCTCCAGACCACATTTGGAGGGTCTTGAGTCTCAAAAGTTTTGTCTCTTGTCCTGTAGATTTTCCGTCTCAAGCCATACGTCAACAATGAAAAGAATTCAGCATTGAAATTGTTCCAAAAGTTAAAATTGCTTTGTATTTCGTAGTGCTTTTGATAAAATGTCATTTAACGTGTTAAATGTGGAACATAAGCTCTAAAGGAGAATCCCAGTAAATAGTGGCAGATTTTGTATTATTGGCAAGTATCATATCCTGATCCAAAGTATTGATATTGTATTGTTATGACATGGATAATTCACACCCCCAAGTGGAAGCTTGGAAATTAAATTTCTTTATCCATCTTATCAAATGTATCTTTTTGTAATGGGGCTCAAATTCAGTGAGTTTTCCAACACTTTAGCATTTTTTTCCTTCCATTTCTATGTTTGATTTTTTTGGTCCTGCAATCTTGTGATAGATGGGGATGGGGTGCTTAAAAAAAATTGGCAAAGTGAGTATTTTGCTTGAAGGCAAAGCGGTGGCATGGGCTCCCCCTATGATGTATTTGGTCTTTATCTACATGATTTACAAATCATTTATCTTCTATTTGAATTGAATTGACCCGGCTGACCTGAGGATGCGCACATCGTTAAAGGTGCGCTCTGCCTGCGAGCGGCGTGTGTGGCTAGAGCAGATAGGGGAGCAGACCGCGTGGGGCGCGGGGCGCCAGCCTGCGGGGTGGAAAAGTCACACAGCTCGGGTCAAAGACGATGTCAAGTGGGGAGAGAGGCCAGCTGAGCTGCCTCGGCGTGAGCATTGTGCTCCTCAATGCAGCTGCCGTCACTTATCGGCAGCGCCGGCAAAAAAAAAGGGCTGGCCCGCTTGGCCTGGGGGGACGGGGGGACGGGGGGACGGACGGACGGGCGGGGGGCTGGGCTGGGCTGGGCTTCGGACCGGCTGCCTGCCTGGCTGAAGCTCGGGAGCGTGTCCGTGTTGAGGGGAAGCAGAGAGGTGGGGGATTCTCGCACCCTGGAGATGTATGTTTCTGCCATTAGGGAAGGACAGGCTATTCGAAAAGCATACGATCGCACGTCACCATCTTGTAGGAGAGGAGCAAACAACCACAATGGCTGATTTGGATTGGAAATTCCAAGTGAAATTGATTTTTACAAGAGTTTGGGAACGTTTCAGGCCTTACTAACACACTTACAGAACCCATTCATCTGATCTAGAGCCACCGTCCCAGTCCCGAACACACCCAAAATCAACAATTTAAGAAAGCAAATATACAAGAAAGTTGAAAAAAAATTGATTTATATACCTCACCAATCACATTTGACATTTTTAAGTATTCCTTACTAGTTGATCTCATTCTTTCATTTGCTCAGTTTTTCACACAGTCAACAGAGTCTAGCTGTTATTTTATCACTCAGAGACTTACACATAATACGAGTTTACGGATTAATTTAAAATCAATGGGAACGTCCAGCCACTACCCATGTTTAATTGTGAAAATCTCATTGAACCTGGCCTGCACAAGAAGCTTGAAGTCAGCCTACATGGCAATTCTCAGCTTTAACACTAAAGAGCACCTCTCCATTAGCTGAGAGGTCAAAACCTGATATCATGATCATACTAATATAGAAAGTGTTGTAAAATCTCCACATTTTGGATACTTCTTTTGCAATACCCATATACATTTGGATTATTTTGTGTTATTTCGTAGCCTTTAACTCAGTCACCTATATTAACAGTTATAGACATGAAGCCCATTTCAAGAGCGCCTATCGAGTCGTCACCTGTCACCACCTTTGACAACGATGGACGTCCAATCCATTTCCATCTGTTTTGCTACCGCTGTAGTACACCCGTAAAATATTAGCCAGACAGATTGAGAGGTCGACGGCGTTTGCGCATCTGTCATTGGCACGTCTGGGTTGGCTTTTTTTCCTTTATTTTTGGTCCTGTGAGTCAGCAGCTGTCAGTCTCTGATCTCCGAGTCGTATGCAAGCAGGGGCGTCGTGGATTGAACAGAAGAATACAAGTGGAGCGCACAAGTGTCGCGGCCAGACTGCGTCCCGATGCCGCCGCCCACCCTTGTCCTTTCAGCTGGGCCTTCTCATGCTCACCCTTTTATCAGCAGCGGCTCTCTGGGACCGCCGCACAAAACAGATGGATGCTTTACAAAAGGCCCGGCTTCTTTGCAAGCTGGTGTTCTACATGGCTGATTACACCCAAATCACAGCAAAGGCCGAATTGATACAGTGGCTCGCTGGCAGGCTCGCTGGCAGGCTCGCTGGCTCGCGGTCATTCCGTGCCGGGAGCTTTTCGGGGCTGACGGAGGGGAAACTCAAACTGCTTTCTATTGTGGGCAAATGTCAATACATTTCCTCAATCAAAGCACATGAACAAACATCCACGATAGAGTATGAGAGATATACTATGAATTTGATAAGAAAAACTTCCAGCGGCAATACTAGACGCCGGCTGACTACAAATCATAAGCGCAAAGTGCTCCGGTTTTGCTTTTCGAGAAAGTTAAAAAAACGACAACAATATCCAAAACATAAAGTGCGGTATGATAAGTTCAATATTTCCATTCAAATCAAAGCCAAAAGAAGTAAAAGGGAAGCTGTACTTGTTATCAGCATCTGTGTCCTTCCCGTCTCTCCTTCCGGCTGCTCTCCCATCCCTGTCTGGCCTCCCAGATATGCTAATTGCTGTGTAAGAATATCCCGTTAGATAATTAGCATACATTACCCTGCGCTCATCTCCGGATTAATTCTCCGTGTGCGTAATCGCATTTGCGCTTCTTTCCAGTCCTGTGTTATAGGTGAGACGCGGGTAAATACAATATATGATAATACCGCCATGTAGCGTGGTGGGCATTAGGAGCTCTCAGAACTCCTCCAGGACGTTATCTGTGGACCGAGAGGACTGAATAAAGACAATTATCTCAGCGATAATAAACTGTGCTGGTCAATTTATTATTGGTGTATTCTCAATTCAACCGAGGAATTGCGAGTATTCAGGTATCACTCTGTTTACTGGTTGCGTCTTGATTTACAGTCTATAAGGCTTTTTATTCTTATATTGTATATATATAGTATATATATTGTAAATTGCCATCCCATTGTCGTTCCAAAAACATTGTTGACATTTAACATAATAAAGGTTTTTGGATGCTTTCCTCTGGCCACTGAACTCTTAAAACATGTTTAAACGATTAATCGAAAGCAATACTAACTACTACTACTTCTACTACTACTGGTACTACTACTACTGCTACTACTACTACTACTACTACTACCACTGCTACTACTACTACTACCACCACTACTGCTACTACTACTACTACTACTACCGCTACTACTACTAATACAACCACTACTGCTACTACTACAACCACTACTGCTACTACTACAACCACTACTACTACAACCACTACAACCACTACTACTACAACCACTACAACCACTACTACTACAACCACTACAACCACTACAACCACTACTACTACAACCACTACAACCACTACTACTACAACCACTACAACCACTACTACTACGACTAAGACCTTTCAGCCATTTAACCATTTAAAATAAAACCAACAATGTCTCATGTAATGTTGAATGGGTTTGAATTGCTGGGAATATTTGGGCAATTGGAATTTGAATCATATCACGCAAGAACCACACTTATATTGATAGCCACCCCTACTTTTATATCTCATTTGAATATATTGAACGAGGCCATCTGTAAGCCATTTATCTACATCCAAAAGCCGTTAGAATTGCTACGTCCTCCCCCGGGCCCGGCCCCCAGTCTCACATACAAAAAAGAAGAAAAAAAGAAAAAAAACCATTGAAAAAAAATCAAAAATTTCAAATAGAATAATGAAATAATTTTCTGACCAAGGGAGCCATTCAAGCCTTCCACGTTGAGATGCATTGTTTTCAGCTGTAACTGACACTCACCATGGGGTTTATTTATAGGTTTCAGAGGTTTTTCCTGACTCACCTTCAACAAAGCACACGGGTCCTGCACCCAGGTCGTATATTTTCACAGATAGTTCAAGGTTTCTGCCATGTAGTGCAACTTTACAGGCAAAGTCAATAAAGCCGTGGTGAGAAAGGGCCACTTTTAAAGCCGTCACGCGCTCCAGGCCCAAAGGGGAGAGAAGGCGAGAGCAGACATTTACGTATGTTAATTTCTGCAACCTTTATGCTTCGGAGATTGCGTACACTTAATGCACACTTGTGTTTTGGGAGAGATATTAAAATGTCTCCCAACAGTGCCTGGGGTCGACTAGCGTGGCTTTATAGAGTCTTTTCAATGCTTAGTCGGACCAGATTTCGGACTGAATTGAATTTTCGTTGTCCGTTTCTATTGACGTCATGTTTTGCGAGGCGGCCTGACAAAAAATGCCATCGTTTGTGAAAATACACGGCCCGCCATTCTTCATTCAAGCCCCCTCAAAGTTCTGTCGTCTCTGCATTTTTGCTTCGTTTCTTTCCTTCACAGCCTAAAGTTGACAATATTGATTGCGTTCCAATTGATTTGATCGCCTCTTTGCGCAAGCCATCAAGGTATTGCTACACAATATTGGTTCAGAGGGCAACGATAAAATATTTCCAAATATTACAAATTCAGCCACGGTTTAATCCCACACAAGGGTCTTTGTATGGTTACGCAGTTTCTCAAGAAATGCAAGGAAATGTCTTCAACGCATGTCACGCCAAGCATTACCATGCAAACTGTTTGTTGAAGGCGTTTGATCGACACAGATGTTCCCAACGCCGTGTCAATAAAGCCATTTGCAGACTGTCACATCTGACTCGCCGCCTCCCGCTGGGTGTGAGCACGAATCACAGAAGCAGCGAGAATCATTGATCCTTGGCGTGTGACCTCAGATAATATCACCGGACTGGTGATTAGCTCCCCACAGCGCCCGGCTGCTCTGCACGCTTTGGCTCATCTCTCCAGAGATGCGGCGAGATGGGAAAGTGAAAGTGCACCGAGCCGCTCCATCACAAGCGGTCAGAGATCAGCGTCCTCCCCTCGGAGGGGGAGGGACTTTCTACAATTGCCGTGTCAGCTTTGATTCGCTCGCTCCTCGACATTCACCCTGACCATTATTCGCCGCCTCGTCCGTTGAGAGACGAGCGGGATGATCGTGCAAAAGCCCGGATTCCGCCGCTCTCTGACCCCAGGTGCGAGAGGAAAGATATATCTCGGGCGGGCCGGTCAATTTCTGTCTCGACTCCAAGTCGCTGAGAATCGGCGAGACCGCCGATCGTTGAATATTGTCATTTCGGCCTCAGACTTGCGGCCTGTGCTTGAAAGGTTTTTCTTGGGTATCGATCGCCTTCATCCACTTCGAAGGCGGAGTGTGGACATCGGATGTAGGCAAATATGCGGGTGTTCAACGTTGGCCGATTTTGCGTTTCCATGAAGAAAAAAAAGCTAAAACCAAAGATTCAGATTTCAACTTATTTGCGGCCATTGGCAGGAACAGACCTCAAATCCATTTGAACTGGGATGGTCGGCACTGCTTGACCACGACACGTCAACGCTATCGACCATTGCTGTCGATGAGTTAACTCGTCACATTCAGGCGGTTCCGATAACACGAGGTTATAGCTTTTGAGCTGCTATTTCTTTTTTGCTTCGCACCAAGATTAAATATAACACTATTCTTTAAAGGAAATTGAACTCTATGGGAGCGCTAGACATTCAATACATTTGAACTAGGTTGGCTAGGATTGAATGATCTTGTTTCAGTGCCATTGACGGCAACGGACGACCAATCCCAATCAAACGATTCGGAAATCTATCGTTGTCGCCGTAAAACAAACATATTGAACGACATGTGACTCATTTTGAGCAAAAGTAAAGCATTGTGAGGGTGAAACATCTTTTAAAGTAGAGCTCTTTCCGCTTTTAAGATGCACCTTTTCTCAATGTGTGAGCAAAGGCTTTAAGTAGTGAATATAAAGTAGTACTGACAACAAAATGGCTCGAGTGGGACAACCTGTCAGCACGTGTGATGAATGGAAGCGGACCTCAGCCTCTATTTTGCAGCCGAGAAGTACTCTTCTCCAGCACGGATGACATTTCTCTCATCACTCATGTTCTATACTTCCATGGCAAATGACTCCATCAGACTTTGCTTGCACCTGTCCGTCAAACAAATGGAACAGCTGATGTCCTTTGGACAGGTGAGTGACGAGGACGATTGTTGGGAGGGGATACCAAAATAAATAAATAAACATCCTGAGGAAATAGTTTGAAAGGAAAGAGGCTTTCTATAGACCATTTACACGTGTACATACAGTATATATTTGGGCTTGTAGACCAATATCAGTCAATCTTAAATGAATTGTGTCATACTTGAGAATGATGAAAATAATGATACTTACTGACATGGGCAATCATGTACATATAGTACAATATGAAAGTCAAATTGTAGCACTCTTCAGCTTTTCTTTCAGTAGACCTCGTGGAAAATGAGTGCTCTTTCCTGATTATTACCTAAAAATATACAGATTATTCAGATGAATGGTGGATGTGAAGGATGGAAAAGAAATATTTATTAAAGGTTATTTTTGCAACTTGGTGCCTAGAAAAAGTATGCCCTTAGTTCAAGTACTTATTTTTTAGGCAGTGAAGGCAACTAAAGAATTCACTAACAGAAATGATGAATATAATACTTAGCTTAGTTCTGTTATTGCATCTGCTAATAGTTAAAGGTATTCGTAATTATTTAGATTCGCTCAAGTACAAAGTGTACTTTGTACACAACCCAAAATACGTCAGTCTTTTCTTTTTTTTCCTTGTCTCTGCTAATCAGTGACGAGGAATACTGATGGTCTGGAGCTTTTAGGAGCTGCTCGCCAAGTGGAGCGAGCTCTGTTTGTGTTGACAATTGCCGTCTCCCGGCCTCTAATGATGGCAAAACAAACAAGCGTGAGTTGCACGACAAGCTCAGTGTGTGTCACTTCATAATTTAATAGCATTTTGATTGCTCTGCAGGCGGTGGAATTATCAATTGGATGGCACCGCCGCTGTTTGTGCTGTCTCTTATTGCTGGAGCATAGATAACGCATTATAGAGACCATTTGCCCTGCAATCAAGTCTTTTGTTTTTCCACATATTTCTGTTTTTTTCTCAACTGCCGAGTCCTATATAAACACGACCCTATGGTTTTCTGTCTGAGAAAGAGAGGTTGTCAGGGGGGCCTACGCATTTCTGTGATTTTAGCCGAGAACATTTGCTTTTGAATGCATGCCGCCTTCTTTGTATCGGTGTTCACCTTTGCCGCCTCACCAGAAATGCCAGCGCTGCCCTTTGTGGTGGCAGAATGGAGGTGAACTCTGTGGTTTTGTCTCGCAAAGGTATTTCAAATGGCTTCATTTACATGAGAGCGTCGTGTCACGCGATTGTCCCGATCAACGGACCGGTGAACTACGGCTTGACATGTGTATGACAAGTGTACGAGAAGGGAGATGTTAGGAGATAGAGGCCACCCAAAGGATGATAAGATGGCTATATTCCACGGAATAGGCGACAATGACAGCGATAGACGGAGAATCCATTTGAACTGGCAGTGGAAGATGCCGTTTCGGAGAGATTGATGGCCAAAGAAGCCCATTTGGAACGTGAGAGGCTGGCAGGGAATGGTCGCACCAATGACGGCCAATTGCCTAATGAGGTCTGCTTAATAAGCAGGATAAAGTCAGATTTTTGTAGCCATTCTATTATAAAAAAATCAACAGCAACAGAGTACAACACTTCAGATAGTGGATGAAATAAAGTTCCAATCCAATCCAATACAAAAGTCTATAAAACTGGGTACTCAGACATTTCGTCGAAAGAGGTTTGGTCCCCGGACGTTTGGTCCCCGGACGTTTGGTCGACCGGACGTTTGGTCGAACGGACATTTGGTAGAACGGACGTTTGGTAGAACGGGTTCGCGAGTCCCGAGGTTTGAGTCAAGAGACTTTCATTTGTTTAACCCTTACCCTATTCACTCAATGTTAAATAATAGTCATTAAATGCCTATTCACCCAATGTTAAAATCTATCAATTGCATGCGAACCCGTTCTACCAAACGTCCGTTCTACCAAACGTCCGGTCGACCAAACGTCCGGTCGACCAAACGTCCGGTCGACCAAACGTCCGGTCGACCAAACGTCTTTCGCCGAAACATCCGGTCACGCTATTATTTCAAAACAAGTTTGGATTACTCCACATTTTTCATATCTGGTCGTCATTTTTGCCTCCCCTTTGAATTCAAAAACATGGCATTAAATCAATCGATACAAGACAGAGTTTCTTGATGATTTTGTCAACATTCATTGGGAAAGAAATGGACAGATTGCGATATTGATTGAAGCCATGGTGGCCACTGTCTCATTTGCGCGTGCTGAGGCTAAGTCACCCGCGTCATGCACTCCATCTTGAAAGAAAGCAAGGCGGATCAGCACCGGGCGAGACTCCGTAACAGCCATTAAAGGCAGGGGGGCCTTTCTCTACTTTCTTGATCCTTGGTTTTCTTTCATTGGCCTTCCCCTCCTCCTGCCATGACGGCGTGATTAAGCATCAGCGGCACAATGGGGGCGGGCCCACATCCCCAGGTCCCCGCGTCCCCACGGCCGCGGACAGTTCCTGCAGACCTGCGAGTCCTAATAAGGATTAGGCGAGAAGTTAACAATGAGTCCTTGAGGGGCCGCTAATACTATTCCACTCAGTGTCACTTCTCATCCAGGGCTATTCACCATTCCGTGTTTGAACATTAGCCGTAATCCTCTTATATATCAAAGGTGAACAAATCATATTAATTTAGACATTGCCACCTCACGGCACATTATGCACTCCCCGCAGAAAGCCAAATGTGGCCATCTGCTCAACCTTCTCCACTTCCTTGGAAGCAACGCGAAGGAAGTCGCCTTTAATGTTTGTCAGTGTTTTAGTATTTAGTTGCCAGTTTTGGAAGGAAAGCTAATGGCTCAGATGAGCTTCGGATTTAGAAGATTTTGGTTCTTCCGTATCTCTTGCGCCGTGACCGGACGTTTGGTCGCCCGGACGTTTGGTCGCCCGGACGTTTGGTCGCCCGGACGTTTGGTCGCCCGGACGTTTGGTCGCCCGGGTGAATATAATTTTGAGAGCTGGTTTCAACAGTAGATATTTAGATATTAAACTCTCATGAATATAATTTTGAGAGCTGGTTTCAACAGTAAACTCTCTGTCATGTTGTCAAACGTCCGGCGACCAAACGTCCGGCGACCGAACGTCCGGGCGACCAAACGTCCGGCGACCAAATGTCCGAGTACCCTCGTGCGTTCCTCTAATGTCGTTCAATCTTGGCCGATGAACGTGTCTATTATCCATAGATGCTAATATCGTGCCTGCATGAAATGCTTGAATTAAGGGCGCGAGGTAAGCAGACCGTTTGAAGCAGCGCGTGTGAAAATGTGCACCTCTGGCCACCTGAGAAATGACCTTTTCCAAAGCAATCTATTTCCTGTTGTTGCTTTTGTCCAGCCGTTTTTGTTTGGAGTGACGCAACGCCGTGCCCCCGGCTTTTGTTTATACTCCCAAAATTGGACCTGTTAAGGAAGAGAATCTAGGGCCAATCTAAGCGACAATTCGACGCTCTGCACCCTTTCATTTACTGAGGGGAGGAAAAAAAAAGTCTATATTGTTCCCATTAAATGTGTTGTACTGTACCTGAAAATAAATAGCATGATTGCAGTCGTTAGATGGGTAAACGCTCTCTAAGCTGCTATTAGAGGCCAGGAGAAGGAGCACAGAAAGCAGACGGCGAGGCGAGGCGAGGCGACGCGTAGTCGTCCCCGCCAATTATCCGTAATGGTGGCACCATTTGCTAACGGCGCCTTTCTTCCACCGAGGATCGTTTAAACAGTTTTGGGAGTTTGATGCTTGGAAGTTGTTTTGGCTGCACGCTGCGCCTGGGCATTTTAGTCTGCACTTTACGAAGTGAGCTTTTTGACAAACAAATTTTTCCTCGGGTCTCGCTTTAGTGCGCCTTTTGCCAGGAAAGACGGTCTGAGAAGGCATATCTCGATGATTGTCCCCTTAAGTGCTAGCTAGTAAGATCTTTTAATTTGCGATACGTTACGAGTGTTCAAATGAAGTTTTTAGGACCATCGTGACCAAGCCAAGGCAGTTTGGTCCGAAATATACCTTTAGTTTTTGGGGGGATTGTGTCACCACGCTTCCAAATTCAAATGGACACGACGAATGCAACGTAAAATCAACACAATAACGTGTGCACCTAACTGCAGACACACGTTTATTAAGGTCAGAATGCGTGTATCGGGAGATGTAATTGTAATATAAAATAGGTCTGTCGATGAGAAGCTAAGGAGAATGTAAACAAGCTCCAAAGTGGTGCAGAAGAGCCACTCGTAGGCTATTTAATACGACAGCCCTTCACACTGATTTTCTTTGCGTTAGATTAGCCGCCCGTCTTATTGGCTGGCCATTTTTATTTATTGCTTCAAACTCCAAATATTAAACGTCCAATTTGTAAGAGCCGAGGTATCATCATGCTACAATTACGTATTGATTATTTGGGCAAAGTGCCATTTGCACTGTTGGACTGTTAGCAGTCATTTATTCATGCCGTATTAAAAATCCGTCTCGATCACAAAACAATTATTAGCTGGCATAAAGCATGAAAATCAAGAATTTGGAGAAGACACAATAGAAAATACAATCATGTCATTGGAAAGGAGAGCTTATCGAAAAACATTTTCTGCTGTTATCCGTCAGGGAAACGGCGTGAGGGATGCATATTATATTCCTTTCAGATCGTTCCACTAATTGCATGTACATATTTATATGCGTTATTTGATGAACAGAAATATTTTAACACCGGGAAAAATCATTTGTACTTTTAATGAATCGGGGCAAAATGCATGAGGGCCTCCAAACCCGAACCTCATTAACCCGGTAGATATTTTTCATCCAATGATTGTATATTTCTATGCGAACACTTTGTTATATTTGACTTGAATACGCGCCCGTGGTGATTATTAAATTATAAACTACAGATCTATTCATCTATTGTGCACTTCACGCGCCTGTGAAATTAAACCCTGACAAAAAATGAACTCATCGAACAGTAGCCGCGACCGCCAGAAAGTATAAATGTTCTGTTTGCAGCCGTAATTACCAAGCAATTATTATGCTGATTAATGCTTACATATAGGTGGGAAAGTATATTCTAATAGTCCAGTTGATTGAAGCAGCACGATATGAAATACAAACGTATCCAATAATCCATGAGCCCATTGATGGAATAAAATGCACGTGACATTAAAATCAATGGACGAGGTTGGTTAATGGATGATAACTTTCCTCGCTTTATAATATCAAATGATGTGTATATCATAGCTTTGCTATTAAAAGTGCCTAATTTTTGCTTGGCTTGAAACGGAAAAGGACAAATGAGCGTCATTTGGAAAAAGCATGTGCTGAAAAGTCATCCATCACGTCACATGACTAAGGAAGGAGTTAATATTTCATGTTTAATTAAAATGAAATATTTAGCAGCTTTTAGCTTCCAGGTGCTGATGATCATTTCGAAAGGACTATAGTTATGCTACACGATATTTCTGGCACCATTAGATCAAATTTGGGTTACCTAAATGTTCCAAATGTGCGTATTTATGAAATAATGTCACTTGATTAAATCCATATGGCTTATTCTATGGTAAATTTGTACAATTATTTTAACAAGCTGTCAAATTTCATGTTAATAAGATAAGGTAAAATAAACTTTTCCTCTGTTTTTCCTCAATGCCACATCAGGATTTTGCGTTCTTTGGCTTTGGACGCAATATTCCATATAAACATATGTAAGCGCTTGTTCATGATAATCATTGTTTTCTTTCAATTTCCTGCCGCTTATGATTTTCTCCGGTGATGACAAACAAGAAGAAAAAAAAGGTGCAAATGCACATGCTCTGCAAACGATGCACTGTTTACTCCTCTTTGCATCTCATGCATCCAAATGAAGCGCCAACAAACTTTTGCCCCCCCGCCACAGAAGCCCCCAAATGAGAGATGTTTGATGATAACGGCTGTGAAATTTCATACATTTTAAGAGCATGAAAACTGAAAGGAGCCGGCTGGCTATTTTACGTTGTTCATGGGTAATGTTAGAAGGAGAAATGATGATTTATGTCAGTGGTCGGAGGGGATGCCGGCTTGAAACGGGAATGGAGGGACAAGTCAATAATGATAAATACCCCCTTTCACATAACCGGCCCACCCCCAGTATTCACACCATGATTAGGTGGAAAAAGAAAAGAAAAAATCAGCGGCCCCGTGTGCTATTTTCACACTTTGATCATCATGTTTTCCATGATTTTCCCTCTGATGGCAAATGCGTCTTTTTCTTCCCAAACAAGCTCGTCTCGGCGTTATCGTGCGTTGTCTGATATGCCAATGTAAATGCTGTTCCTGATGGATTTTGACAATCTGGCGTTCTGAGAAACCAAAGCGGCTACATTCAACAGAGTAATCTGTCCATGTCAGACATCTTCCATCAACAATATGCAACAGAGAGGACATATTGGCAAAATATGGGGGCATGATATTCAGATTTAGTAAAAACAACAACAAAAACAAAAAGTAGCATTTGGAAAAGAACTAAAATAGCTTTAGAACTTGGAGCCTCATAGCCATTTTAATACTTTTAGCTAGAATCACCTTTATTTTTCTTATTCGGGGGAAATTTAGACTCATGTTGGAAGCTGTTCTTAATAAAAAAAATACTAAATATTTAATGTTAATCTCTTATAGTTGAGTTGAATATTACTGCATCGCACTTAGAAAGTCAGTCAATTTTTTTTTGTATCCTACAAGATTCAATGCACCACTGGAAAGGATTTTCAAACTATTGAATGTCACAGTAAACATTAAATTATTATTATTTAATATTTGGGGGGGGGGGGGGGCATTCTGACAGTGTTTTGCTCTTTAATTCATTACTGACAATAAGTGGATGCAATTTTGTTTGCTTGACATTTGCAGTCTAAGTAATGATCTTAGCCTAATTACTATTGAATTTAGCGTCAATGGCAGCTTGATTTGTTATAGAGTTATTGAACTGCTCATAAGTGAAATATCGGAGGAAAGTGAGCGTGCCGTTATCAACATTCATCCATCAGCCGTCATCGGTGGGGATGATCCACTCCCATGATTTTCTACCAATGGGACTTGAGAAATGATGCTGACTGATTGTAATGGCGAGCCCGACTCGTGCTTGGAATTTGGTTGCAAAATTCAAAAAACTTCTACTGCAGTGCCGTAAATGAACTCAAATGCATTACAGACACTTGATAGCCATTTCTGTCAAATGATTTGCAGTTAAACAAAATTCTCTGCTTTTAATCCACCATGATAATGAAACTCTAATATCATTACGGAATGCTATACTAACCGCAAATAGCATTTTACAGTCCACATTATTTTACTTGTCATGCATTCACGAATGAAAAAAAAATTGGCAAATAAAATAGAAGCTGGTTCATATGCTGGGGTGCTTAAGTACATCATTTTCTCATGACCAAGTCCCACCGCACATTTTATATTTGTCACGCAAACAGAATTGGCGGAATAAATTATGACTCCATTTAAATGGAGTTCTTGCTATTCAGATTGCCTCATTTTGTAATGATTTTAAAATGCATTCATACAATATTCCCTGTGTTGTTAAAATATTAGCAATGTGAAAAGAAAGAATCCACTATTCCTATTTATGGGGACCTTTCTCGGTATAGTTATAAAATTGCCAGGACGCCGCACTATTTACGCTCAATATATTAGTCTTCAATGAGCTGAAGAAGAACAATGGCTGACAAAAAAATAAAGCATCTGTCCCGAGCAGGAACATGTTGAAAATACTAATCAAATATCATTTACAAGATGCTTTTATTGAGGCTCCTGAGAGAGCGGCTCATCCGGCTCCTTCGCCATGGTAACCAGGGATTCATTTCAGAGGTGTCATGCTGCATTATCATCTGGCCGGTTCATCCGCTCCCCTCCGCCCTCTGCCTTGCTTTGCCTTTGTCCCCCCCCTCGCACCCCCCTGTTCAGAGCCCTCAATCTCAAACCTGCTCAGCGTCCTGGAAGGAAAACATCTCGTCTAAAGCTTCATCATGTGCGGACGCCTCACGCAGACGGGCAATCGCCCGCTTGCATACAGATCTGGTCCTCCTCCACACGATTGTGCACAAATCAAACAATGCTCAGCATCGGCCTAGCCGCTCTAAAAGAGAATTTGCCATCCTTCTCCATCTTTTGAAGTTGGACTTTGTGCTTTCTCTAAAGAAAATTGGCATCTTGTCTCCAAAATTCCACGTCATTTTCCTCCCTTGTCATAGCTTAATGAGTTACTATTTTTTCAGGAGATGAACACAACTAGATTTGTCCTTTTGTGAGAACATAATAGGAAGTCAAGGATATCTTGTTTTGCATTTCATTATTGCGTCCATATCTAAAAATAAAGTACAGTATTTTCAGACTTTGCTTTCTTTGTTTTTTCTTTTTAAGCAGAAAAGAGGGATCCTATATTTAGAAAATATAGTAAAACTGGTCTGTTTTGGATTCAAAACTTGTTGCAAAAAGCTGACCTAACTCGTCAAAAGTTAAAACAATAGAGTAGAATATGAAAATAAGCACTGCATTCAGTGGGGAAGAACTATTTTGCAAACAAAACCTCTTTCTTTCAAAACAAATGTATATTTACATATTCACATTTTTGGGACAGAATAATGCTGATCTATACTTTTATCCTAGAACTCATTCTAATATCCCCCCAAAAAGAAACAATGCAATCTGCACTTGCTCTAAAACAAAGACATAAATACCCCCAAAATGTTTTGTTCACTAAACACAAGTGCCATTATTTTCAGTGTTTCTAATGAATTTACACCCACACCCACACACACACTTAGGCACTATTGCTAAATACTACTATTGAACGCGTCATTAGCCCCAATTAAACGATGTCTCATAAAATATATCCCACAGTGCATGGAAAAAAATAAAAAAAGTGCTGCCTAGCATACCCCCCCAGACCCTCCAACCCCCCAGGCTGCACACACTTAGCGGGAGGTCTAATGGGCCTGGCCCGCACTCCATTGGATGTGGAAACTGGGCTCATTTTCATTTTCATCCCTTGCACGCACATTAGATTCTTACCTCGGTATTTGGACGTCACCTGCTGGTAAGAAATAGTTCTACTCTTGCTCAGATCCAGGAAAAAAATGTACATCTCATTCATGGGGGGCCTCTTGAATTGGACCTCTATCACTGTCAATGAAAGCGAATGACTCAAGTTAGATTTAATCCATCTTGACTGACATGATCACACAAATTATTTTTCAATTCAGGTCAAATGACCGTAAAATTTGTGACGAGCACGTGTCATTTTTCATGTGATAACCAGGCGGGACACGTGTATTGAACAGGCAGTTTATTTACAAAGAGCAGATCGAGACAGGCAAACAAAATACAGTAATATCGGCTTTTTGACCAACAATTCCAGGTGGAAGGAATTTTTTGCGTGAAACAGACTTCAACAGAAAAGTCCAGGTCTGCTACTTGAATGAGCGGCGGGGAAAAATGCAGAGAAATCAAGTGATCACCTTCCGTCATCAATCGAGGGAGTTTATAAAAATATCACCACGGTGATCCATAAACTGTCAACGTTGGAAACACATATTTACAATCTCCTCAAAAGGAAAAGGTCAACAGTGCAGAGGGAGGTTCCAAAAGGCAAAGCTTGAGAAATGCAAGGTCCCTAAAATTGACACCTCCTAATCTGTTTTTTTCCCTCTCATTAGTCCTGTAAAGACCAGACAAACAAATCAGATGTCGAACATTGTTATATACATATTTGCACAGAATAGAATGAATATCTTTATCGGTATCAGAGAGGCCAAATAATCCGGATATATTCGATACGGTATGGTAATCACAATTACCGTAATAACAATAAAAGCAACTAGCTCGAAAAGAATAATGTAGGTATGCCATTAACAGGTGGATTAAATGTCCCGTGGTTATTTACGAAGCAGAAATGTGTCAATTATTGCATTTATTAGTGTTTTTTGCGCCGATTGTGGTATAGGTTGACTTATTTATGGCCTTTGAGGGCAAAAATGGATGGGCCTTCAGCCATTGTGGACACGGTCAATGTGGAATAGAAAGTCTTCTTCTGACGTTAGCGTTGGCGGATCTGTGCAGATTATACGTGCCGTGGCTGTTTTAGCATTCTGAAGCCGGTCGGTATACGTTTTTCCATCAAGGTAATGAAACGGCGTGACGGGTTGAAGAGGTAGTCAACGGAACGATCTGGCGGCGAGGGAAAGTTGCAGCAACGGCCGAAGATGATCTCACCTCGTCGTGGTGGTGGTGGTGAAGTAGAGCCAATGTGAACAGAGTGATGGCTTTAGTATCTAGAATTAGCTTGCCAGAGCTGAGGGAGAAGAGGAGAGGAGGCCTTGAAAAGTGGCCATGATTCCTACAACATCATCAGGCGATGTGATGGGATGGTGAGATGATGGAGACAAATGGAAGGATGAGATTGAAAAAAGGATCACGGTAGTTGTGAGACAGAGCTTTCACAGATGCAGGTGGGAAATTCCTAATCAGGTTCATAAAAATAGGAATGAGAAGAGTGTCAAAATGCAAGATTTGGTGCATGGAATCATTTTGCAGCAGTGTCCAACGTAGTAGGATGTACGATGGGCTTGAACGGAAGAGGGACAGACAGCAATTCTGTGAAACGTGGGCTTCCTCTAGCGGTAAGTGAAAGAATCGCGTCCTTAGTGATGGATATTTCAAATATATACTCTGGTCTCTGTGTATTTTGTGCTTGCTTCTGATCGGAGAGGGAAATGAGAGGATGAATTGTGGTGGTCCTCTTGTGGTGCGACATGAGATGAGCAGCCGTGCACACAAGACAGCGTTCAAGAAAGCACACTGGTGTTTTGGGAGTCCACATCTTGCAGGCTCACCACATTTGTACTTACTCCTCTGTCATAAACTGGGTTGTCGAAGGCGGACTCCTCCGCCATGTTGTCGTACGGTGGGGACGCTGTCGCCATGCCCAGAGCCTTCCCTCGGAATCTGAAAAGCCATTGGGCAAGGGGGACATCGTGTAAACGGGTGTGTTTTGGCCAATGTAAAACGTCGAGCGCTTACTTTGTAGCGCAAAGATAAATCCCGAGAACAATCGCCGAGATGATGGCGGAGGGGACAAAGACAGCCAGCGTGATGTTGGTTCCTTCAACGCCATACTTGTTATTGACAACTGTGGGGTCAGAACACACACCAATGATATGACAATTCCACAAAACTAATAGTTGCTGGCATTTTTCAAAGCGTGACTCACCGTCCAGCCTATGTTCGCTCGTGTATTGACGCGATGACGCTGCAAAGAGACAATTAGTCAACGTTGGCTGCTAACAAAGCAGTCCAAACACAATGCAAAATGGTATTTTCCAGAAGTATTTCACAAGCTATTGCTTCGAAGCAGTTGAGTTTTTCACCTCGACACGCAGGTGGCGTGCTGTTCCACTGCGAGGGATGTCCAGGAATGCAGTAGATGGCGGCCTGGCCCTGCAACTCGTAGCCCGATTGGCAGGAGAAGCTCAGCGTCTCACCCGCTTGATAAAAGGCCTTTTCGGAACTTTGCGCGCTGGTGGTGGCCACGCCGGGGTTCCTGCACGGCTCGTACTTTTCGGCTGGAAACGGAACACGGGAAAACGTGGCTGCGGTCCTTCGCGGGCGACGACGAAAGCAGGCCCGTATGTCCTCGTTTGACTTACGAACACACTTTGGCGGGCGGTCGCTCCACTTGGGCTTGGCCGAGTCTCGGTTGTAGCAGGTCAACGAGTTGCTCCCCGACAGAATGTAACCTTTGTGGCAGTAATACTGCACCGAAGATCCCACGGCGAAGCGAGTGCCCGCGTTCACCCGACGACTGTGTTCCACGTTTCCCGGGTCCTGACAAGTCACCACTGGAGGATGAAAAAAAGGGGAAAATATCAGGAGCACATCTCTATTTTTTGATTTTTGACGCGACAGGGTCAGGGCGGCGCTCACCTTCCTGACATCTGGGTACGTCCGCGCTCCAACTGAGATCCCACTGGCACATGAGGATCTCGGAGCCCGCCATCTCAAATCCGGGGTAGCACTGGTACGTGACCACGGTGCCGTGGATGAGGTCCGGGTGGGACGTGCTTTTCCAGCCGTTGGCGATCTCCGGCAACTCGGAGCAGGTGTCGTTCCTCGCCACCTCTGTTCATGTTGGTCAGGAAAAAAATTAAATGGCGTGAGCTGAGCCAAAAATGCTGCCAATCCTCGTTTCCGACGTACAAAAACTAGCATCCTTTTATATCGTTGTAATGCGGCTCACAAGATTAATCACGTCGTCTCTTTCAATGAATGAATGGATGCAGTGTTTTTAACAATTTCTCTGTAATTTTTAGACTATAAGTTACAAATGAGTACAGGTCGCAGTGAAAGACGAATTTGTGTATAAGTCGCACTAACCAAAGAATGCAAAAAGAAAAAGGGAAAAAATAGAGTCTAAGTTGCTATTTTTGGGGGACAGGTTTAAACTTATATGAAACCAAGAAGAAACATTTTACGTTAAAGTAATAGCAAAATAGGCACCTGTTAATGTAACATATCAGTTTTTCAGAAAACTTTAGTCAACAACAACGAGCTGTAAATGGTCAGAGAGAAAAAAAAACCATAAGTCGCAGCCCCAACCAAACTACGAACAAAAAAGTGCGACTTATACTCTGGAAAAGACATTACGTTCATTGAAAGGTTCTGGAACAATTCGATGCTATTCCACGAGCATTGGACAGTCCAGAATCGATATGCATGGCAAAACAAACACATTCTCTTGTGCATCGTCTCCGTGCGAAAGGAAAGCATGTCGGGGCAGAGAAACAAACCCAATGTTTTCTATCTGTACAAAAACAAGAGTGTTTTGGGAGGCAAATGCAAACAAAGGCTGGAGATGTTTCCCGCCGGGGAACACAGCAGGCGGCTTGGCAGCGCTTGATGCAAACGGCAAATAACACCAGGCGTCAGGCAAAGCAGCCTACAATTAAGTGGACCCAATTACAGTGTTTGTCATTGTTATCGACCGCCACGCACCTGTGACGAAGCCACGGAGAAATCAATGCAAGCAGAAGAATATCTAGGCATTTTTACTCCCCCCATTTGTTGCACGCAAAGCAGCTGCAGAAGCTTTTGTCGGCTTGAATCTTACCAAAAAAGTGGACTACAAATCCATTGTTGTAGCCGTAGATGTTGGTGGCGGGATCGGACTGAAACTGAACGGTGACGTCTCCCATGGACGTGAAGAGCTTGAAGTGAGGACGTTTACCGCTGAATTGCCCGAGAATGTTGGCGGACAGGTCGTCGCCGTCGTAGAACGTCAGAAGGTCGTTTTTGCCCAAGTTGAGCCTAAAAAAAGCACACACCAATGGTGATTAGAAAAGTTTGGGCTTTGAATGAGAACATGTAGAATTTGAGTTTAGCTTTATTATTTACATTAGTTTGATGATCTAAAGCAGGGGTAGGGAACCTATGGTTCGGGAGCCACATATGGCTCTTTTGATGGGTGCATATGGCTCTCCGCTAACCTGTGAGGTCAACTATGGAAACTGCTGGTGAGAAAGCGTAGGAATAGGATCTTTACGTTGGTATTATGGCGTTGACACTACCTACAGCGCCTTATAATCATAATATTTTTTTCATTACACTCTTATGCATGGATATTCTCATTGATACTCATTGATTAGCAACAACGGAACAATGTTGTCAAAAGAATTCAGAGACTTTTTCTACTTTAAAAGTGGTGAAGTGACTAAAAAAGGCACACATTTTCATGTGTCGACTTTTAAATGTGGAGCATGGCTCTCAAAGATTAACATTTAAAAGGATATGAATTGTTTATGGCTCTCTCCATCAAAAAGGTTCCCGACCCATGATCTAAAGCGATAATGGAAGACATGGATTCATGTGGACACCAGGACCGCCACACTTTGGATACATTTCTCCGTTTGTGCACGGACGGGCCCTCAATTAGACAGTTCTCTCGGTTCCACAATTCCTAACTGCACAGATATAAGCCAGGGATGCAAAATGGTCTCCATCAAAGACACATTATTGAGTAGTAGTAAAAAAAAAATGCCACCCCCTAAACTGGCCTCTCTACTATGGTGGCCTTGCATTGACTTGACTGAGAGCCATTTCCACTCATTAAATGCTCTCCCTTCTAACGACAATTTAACGTCACGCGGCGCAAAGCGATTTTCTAGCAGGCTCGTCTTCGCCTTTCAGTGCTGCGTGGGATTTTGCATCTTTAGCTTGAGGGGTCTTTCTGAAAAATCGATTTTTGAATGACAATGACATCCGCCGAACAATGTACGCCAGCCTTTAGAATGTGACCTGCCCCGTCTAAAGAGGCCGTTATTATCTAAAAAGTCCAAATTGCTCTCAGTGTCATGCTTTGAAAAGACACTACTGCAATATTTCTTTCTTATTTGACTGCTAAATTGCTGGCTTCCACCACATTGGCTTCCACAAGAGGGCTCCCCAAAGCCATGATGTGCAAAGACAACCATTTTTTTTATACACAGTCCCTATTGTGTAAGACAGTATTGTAGTGTTTGACAATTTCATAAAGCGTGGTGCAGGTGCAGATCAGCCGCAACCTCTCGTCTGCCGCCATGCTAATTAGCGAGGAACCCAACCCTCCTGTTTGGCCCAAATTAATCAGTCCTCATTATGCACGGCGCTCCTCTGTCACTTTCTGCACAAGCACAGTGATGAATGATAATAGGAAAAATGTTCTCATTAATGTGGGGAGGTGTGGCCCACCTTACCCCCATCGCTCGCTTAATATAGAGATAGCACTCAGCCACAAGTCTTTTGTCTACTCAACACACTTGACAGGAGCAAAAGAAAATGACCAAAAAGTCATTTTTTTTTCTATTGCAATGATAAGCAAATGCAGGGCAAGGCATTATATATATTTTTTTCAAAATCATGGTGGGAGTCCATGACTTCAAGGCAAAACCTCATGCATAAGTCTAAGTATATTCAGTTCAGTTGTATTTAACTTTTGATTTTGATACTTTTGGTTTTAATATTCAAGAATGGCTTGTTTTGAAACTTTTGTGAGGCTATTTTTATTTAACCTATGCATGTGAACTTTACGACCAAGATTTTGCACCAAACTCTGATTTTTATTTCTGTATAATCATTGTTTCTTATATTTTGATCGTAGTAGTGCTGGATTTTATTGTCGCTCATGATGATGATAGTTGAGGAGCAAATTTTTGTGTTTGTTTTACATGACCCTTTATTGTTTTTGTGGGCAATATTCACAGTTATCTTTTATTTACCAAATGTGAACAAGGATATATAGCTGCATTGTGTATACTTTGCAGCATAAATGCTTACGTGAATAGCATGCCCAATAAGCAACAATAGTCTATGATAACGATTGTCTGCGAGTCAATTTTTCTATCGCCCGCGGCGGCATTCCAGCTGGTTTAAATTTAACCTCCCTGTGCCCTCCTGTGTGCGAGTGCTTCAGGCAATAACATCATCACTTATACAATTTTTTTTTGCCATGTACTGTGGCAGAAAAAGAGAATCATCCTGATGAAATATCACCCATTTTTTCCCGACTCTCGCAGTGCGGCAATATGAGCAACGTGCATTATAATGTGGTCTTTCTTCAACTCTGTTGGTAACTGTGTTTTCCAGGGGATGCTGGCTGAAGAGTAACAGTCGAAGGCAACAATGCGGGCCGTGCTTGTGTCTAATGTCAACATCTGTGTGCATGTGTGTTGAGTTTCCAGTTGGGAGGGCCGGATAAGTGGCTCACGGTAGTTCACTGCCAGAGCATATTCATTTCAAAGCCAACTCTGAGACACACCAGGGAAGTGAGAGTAGGAAGGCTTACTGGCTAATCTGGTCGGAGAATGAGCTTGGAAGCAAGGAAGAATGCTTAATGTAGGGGATGAAAAAAAAAATCTAATTAGCCGCTGCAACTATGGAAACACTTTGCCGTGTGCCTGTCCCAGAATAAGTGAAAGCGTGTGACGCTTTTCTGGCGACATTCGACGGAGCTCGATGCCTTACACTTGAATATCGAGCATGATCCTCTTGTCCTCTTCCACATGGATGCCCCAAATGCAGTCCTGGCCCTTATCGTAGGCTTCGGGCCAGTTGGGGGACAGGACCACGCCGGCGGAGTCCGTCATCTCCCCGCTGCACACGGCTACGACACAAAAACACGCCCGGTGTTGAACAAGAACCACCTTTCTGCAATTCTTTTTTTGGAACGAGACCGTTTATGGCTCTACAGCAAGGGTGTCAGACTCGGGTTGGTTCGCGGGCCGCTTTAACGTCAACTTGGGCCGGGCCATTTTAGATTTTTTTAAATAAATGGATTAAAAGAACTGGATTAAAATCCCTGAATATTCCGTTTTTTTATAGATCTAAAACAATGTTTATTTTAGCTTTTTTTATGTATATATTTCGATTTTGCAAAATGATTTTTGAACTAAAGACTGAAAAAATGGATTAAAATATTACAATTATTGATTTAAAAGGGGGAAAATCAGGAAATTTAATATACATCTATACTCTTCATTTTAATTTGATCCTAAAACAGAAAGTCGGCACTCATGATTTACTTTCCCGGGCCACACAAAATGATGCAAAGATGTTTAGGTGGTGATCTGCCTCCTACTAGCTGACTGAAGGTAAGTGAAAGACAGTGAGAGGTAAGCGACTGTATCCATAACAGCAGAATGCCAAATTACAAGATTCCGTAACTATCACTTATTTAGGTCTTTTGCCGAGTAAACGCAGCTTATGGAGAAGCACCACCAATTTCGTCACACGCAGTTTCTGGGTGTGATGACAAGTAGGCTTTTTTGTTGTTGATAATGACGACAGGGCCTATGTCCGATTATTATTATTATTATTATGCGGCGGGCCAGATTTGGCCCCCGGGCCGCCACTTTACACATCTGCTCTAGAGGGAGGCGAAACATGACATTCTTAACGTGTAGTCTTCATAAACAATATGCTTTCATAGCAGTACACACTTGTAGGCTTCCCTAAATGGATGGGGAAAACGCATTCTAGCAGTAAACCACGGGGTGATCGTGACCCGTGGGTGGTACAAATACTTTTTTTTTTTCTACCTCCTCCCATTTCCTCGGTCTGAGCTTTACAGGAAGGTTTTCCAATTTGCTGGGTTGCAAAAAGAACATGCTGCCTTGCAGTGAGGTCACCATGTGTGCGTCGATTGAGAATGAAAAGCTTATAGTGGCCTTAAACCTGTGGATTTTAATGGACATTGCTAATGTTTCTTCTCTGTCATTAAATTCCAGCAAAGTAAAAAAAAGAAAAAAATGCCTAATTCAGCGGGTGATATGAAGAACCCAAAAGAATACATGGAAAAAAACTGACCTCTGCACCCCGGCTCGGTTTCGTTCCACTGAGTGCTTTCGGCTTCCGTGCACTCGATGACCACGGAGCCTTGCTCCAACGTGTAACCGGGCTCGCACGAGAATTCCACCACGGCCCCCACGCCATAGGTGGGGTCACTGCTGCTGAAATTGCCGTACTTGACAAAGGGCTCGTAGCACTTGCCTTTTGCAAAAGCTGAGGGGGGAGAATCACGCGTTACGGCGAGCAGAAGCGGCAAACGCGCGTGCATCCGACTTGCCTTCGTATCTGACGGCGGCCCCCGTGGAGGTCAGCGTCCCGTCCGTGGTGAACTCTATGAACAGATAACGTCCTGTGCTCAGGATTCCCTCGATGGGCAAATACTCCACCTCGTACGAGTCATACACGGGAGGGGAGTCGATATTGTTGCCGTTCTTGATAAGCAGTCTAAAAAAAAAAGATGTGATGATAAAAATGGATGCAAGAGTTACCCATGAGTTTTTCAAATCCATAAAAGATGGCGTGGATGTGGAGCTGTGGTAACAATAATAACATTGTCTGCCACCTTGTTATGAGGTGAAAAGTCATGTGTGATGATTGGGATTATCTCTCAATTTCTCACTTTCTGCAGGAAAGATGACAAAGCTGACAGATAATATAAGTTTAATTTAGACGGTGTTATCAAAAGCCCTCACTGAACTTTTACCTTACTTGTATACTTCTATAACCACTGAAAACTAATGATGAGAACAATAACATCACATTTTGTGCAGCCTAAAAATAAACAGTAGTGCTTAGCCACTACAATCATCACTTCTATATTCAACTATTAAACCTAATGGGATGCATTAGGAACCGAAATATATTTCAGTATTCGAGTCTGACTGTTCACTGGAATGCTGCAAAAAGACTTCATACAAAGCAAACAGGCTTCAAAATCCCGCGGTGGAGATGGCTACGTTGGCCCCGGGGTGTTTGTCTGCGTAGCTTTGCCGTGTTTCTAAGTCAAATGTCTGCATTGCCGCTGCCTACGAGCTCTTTTTACTTGAGAGTTTGTGTGTGTGTGTGAGTGTGTGCGTTTTAGCCACCTGTCGTCATCCTCTGCCAGAGCCACCTTTTCGAAGTGAATATGTAGCCGCTGGTCTTCGGGGGCCTCCAGGACCCAGTGGCAGGTCAGGTTGTTGCTGTAGTTGCCAGGAAACCCAGGAGAAACTATGCGGCCATTGGTGGCGTTTTTGATCATCCCCCCGCAGGATGCTGCGTGGAGGGGCGGCGAGGAAAGTAACGAGTGAGCCAGAGGAATCACGTCAACTATAAAAGGACCTCCGGCGGACTTCAGTTGTGTGGGGGTTGTCAGTTCAGAGCAGATGTACGCGGTCAGGGGGCAAGTCTGGATTTGGTGGGTGAGCTTTTCACAAGCAGGACAAGGAAAGTCATGCAACCTGCGTCTAATTAAGGGAGCCAGGTGCTAAGAGCCTCCAGACAATAGCTGTCTGTGCTTCTAATTGCAAAAAAAACATTAATTTGACCCTGAATTGTTCAGGGGAAACAAACCCAAGACAGCACCACATTAGACGTCCAATCCATTTGAACCGAGAGGGATGGCAACCAATCATTAGACTTCAGTGAAAACCATTTCGAAGGGGTGAGGAAAGAATGGCAGCAATCCATTTATTTGCAGAGTGAGGAACGACCTGGGATCGAACCCTCAACCCCAGAACTTTGAGGCAGACATGCTAGCCACTCGTCCACTTGACTGGGCAGCGACCATGATTTATTTCATTTGAAATGCTGGCAAAGCGTCTTTTTCCCGGGTACTCCGGTTTCCTCCCACATCCCAAATACGCCCAGGGTAGTCTGGTTGAGCATTGTAAATCGTCCCTAGCTATGATTGGCTGTCCATCTGTCTCCCCGTGCCCTGCGATTGGCTGGCCACCGATTCAGGGTGGTCCCCATACTTGGCTGGGATTGGCTCCAGCACCACCTGCGACCCGACCCTTAGGAGGAGAAGAATGCCTTTCAGCCAGCGTGAGCTTCGTTCAACGTCACCCCGGAGGACATCGACTCGAAAATGGGTTTTATCTTCACTTTGCTTTTCGGCGACGGCGTGCTGCTGGCTTACCGACACACTGGGGCTCCTTCCCGCTCCAGTAAGGCGTGGTGGCGTTGCGGCAAGTGAGCATTTTCAGCCCTTTCAACCTGTAGCCGCTAAAGCAGTCGAAGTAAGCTTCTCCGCTGGCGTAGAGGTGCGTCACGGAAACTTCTCCCCCGGCGGGCTCCTTGGGAAATGGGCAGCTCAACACGAAAGCTAAAACGGGGAAACAAAAGGAAGGAGTTTTGGATCTTAGGATCTCTCATTTTCTTTACCACTTGCAGCTTGGTGTCAACGACCCGAGAGCAGATTTTCCCCGTTTTTCAAATAAACAGCACGCAATAGGAAGAAGCTCTCTGGTGGAAACCAAGTCTAATAGAAGCCATTAAACAAGCTCTCTTCTTGTCTAATAACCCCACGGTTCTACCTCATTAACAAAGGCCTTTTAATGACAGCAATACACAAAAAAACTCCAGAAGAAGTAAACATAATTAGACCTGCAGTGGCTTCCTACAATAAAAGCTATCGAGTAGCAAGCAAAATTACAGAAACGGTTTGAAGGTTGCAACTTTGCCGATACTTGGAGTGCAAGAACTTTCCGTTTAATGAGCTGACTCAAATCCTGGGGGCTCACCAATAAAATGTCGACAAATATTTAACGATAAGACCTGCATTACTAAAGTTGGAACGAGCCAAAATCCATTGCAAATAAAAAAAAGCATTTATGGACAAACATACATAGACATTTACAAACTGTAGAAGCAAAATCGAACTCCAGTATATTGACCTTTTCTCTCAATTTACATTATAAAGTGACATAGGACTTGCACAGGTCTAGCAAAACATATTTTGCTCAATATATTGTTCACTAATTACACATTTGGGAAAAAAAAGCGTAGATGCCGAATAACCTGCGTTTTGTTAACACGATTAAAATTGAACTTGAAACAGAGCCAGATTGGAACACTTTGTCATTTGCATTCCAATATTAAAAAGGCTGAAAAAAAGAACACAAAAGGCTGCTATCTCACCAGGTGCTTATTTAGGCGATGAAATTTGGACTTGATGGGACTTAATTTTCTCAATATTAGACCTAGTGGTGCCTGGAATGAATCTCTTGGGAAAATAGCCGCAAGTGCCTAATGGCCACAAACGCCTCACCAAAGTGCTCCTATCCCTTGTTTTTAATTGAACGAGGTGGGTTTTGTCTTCGACACAAGCCATTTGCTCTCCTCGCCACTAATGAAACGACAAGACCCAGCCGGGGGCGAGACGCGCTGGCCTGGGGTCAGCCATTCAATTGGCCCTTTATCACTAGCTCCAATTAAGCTAGTTATTGCTATTATCTTAGTTATTGCATTTACATCCCCGTCGAGCGTGCGGCGGAAAAGCCGCGGGCAAGCCGCTACAGCCAATTCCACAACTATTAAATTTGGTGCCACTTCTATTCCACTAGTTGCTGGGTCATAAAGTCTGATGATTTTGCTATTACAAATAATAGCCGGGGTGCTTGGGAGATTCGCCGGTGCAATCGTTACGCCACAGATGTACGACTACAATTTTTATCTTCTCAGATGTCACTATCATCGGCATTCTATTTCCAAGGAAAGCTTATTATCTTTTCTTTTCACGTTTGACTTTAGAAGCACGATGCGCATAGATTTCCAGATTGGATGGTGCATGATGAAAATGGCATATTGTGTCCATAAATCTTCCATAATTCATTCCCTTCTAAGACGTATCCAGATGGGTTTTTTTTAACACTGACCTTTGCCCTTAAAGACTAAAAATGATGCTCAACTGCTTATGACAAAAGAAGCAAAGAGAGTGAATGACACCCGCCATATTGTATCTATCCATCCAACCAACAGTAAATAAGTAATTTTAGCGTAAAACGTGGTTGCCATAAAACATTAACACTACTTCCCTCCTTTTGACAACTAGAATACTGCTAAAAAATCAAGTTAAAATGCTATGAAATATCCAACTTTAATCAAAGATAATAAAAACACATTAATGCATTTATTAATCACGCCTGCACTCACTTGCATGGAGGAAAATGACTTATTCAAAAGGAAATATGAGGATTTGCTTGATCAAAGATTCTCCCTGGAGTTTCCTCAAAGCACATCTATACAGTAAGATATGTAAAATTCTCCGTAGGAGAGCATTTCTAAACCGTTGTATGAGCGTAGTTGCAAAATTAAATGCGTAAGATGCACCCTGAAAAAGCAATATTATGGTTTGAAATGTAATGAGAGTGACAAATGGTTGAACTTGACATTTTGGTGGCTAAAATATGTGTCTTTGTGTGATGTATTGAGGTGAGGGCAAGGTGACCTGAAATGCAATCGCATTTAAATGAAAGCCGTTTGTTTTGTTCACACCTATTCACACATTCAGATGTTATTGAAGTGATTAAACAAATTGGCCAATTTACAGCTTCATGGTAGGCTTGTTGCTCATTTAGTCAAAAGAGAAATCACTTTATAAGTCCTCTGATCCCATCACTGCTAATAAAACTTCGGCTTCACTTTCAATGAGCAGTGAAGAAAAAACAATGTGTGCTGTTGTAATTGTATATGAATTTGAAACGACGCTTATCCTTGTCAAGGTAGTGGGCCAAACAAAAATGAATAAATGAAAAAAATAGAGCATTGAATTTCTCCCGGCAACTGAAAAAAATAAATTCATAAAGTGCTGCACAATGTGTCCACGAAATAATGAAATAAATAAATATCTAACACATATCTTTACATTAAATGAGTGGTGTTTTAATTGATTAACAGCACATTTAAGTATTTATTTTTTTATTTCATTCTGTCACATTCGGTCCTAATAATTGACAGCAAATTTGCATTCTTTCAAGTCTGAGCCTTTAATGGAACCACAGCCAATATATACATATACATATACATATACATATACATATACATATACATATACATATACATATACATATACATATACATATACATATACATATACATATACATATACATATACATATACATATACATATACATATACATATACATATACATATACATATACATATACATATACATATCACGCGCTCACACGCGCATGCGCGCACACATACATACACACATTTACATCTGGAAAAACAAATGTTGCTAAAAAAAATTCTCTATCCAATACAATACATTTGGCAACATAAGGTCAAGCACATTCGCTCTTACTCGTCCCAAACCTATAATTTACGAAAATACAACCCGCGCTGACTCCGAACTAAAATAGCTCTTTAACTAATCACACCATGCATTACCGTTCCCGGGTCTTATTAAGGTAACGATCTAATCGATTTGAGCACTCTAGAGCCGAAGCCTCAAATTCCCCAGCAAAAAGGGACAAAATGAGAAGCTCTTCCTCCGACGCCGGATGTCCCACAAGATTGATTTAAACGTTTTCCATCAGAGCGCCGACGCGCACAAACGCTGAGATTTTCACAGGAGCGCAACAATAATGTTATAGAGGCATCCATCAGTTGCAGGCGGTGCTGATACGGCAGCGGATATTAATTACTTCTAGCCGAGGCCGAGCCTACACAACTCCATCCACCCGCTTCTGCCATGCTTGTCCAATCACATTTCTCACAGCCCATTATAAAGGACAAGCTGGCGCCGAGGCTGGATGGGGAACGCAACACAAATTGAAATATCGGCAGCGACTCCAGTATGTGCACCCCCTCCCAGTTAGTTTCCCTTAAGGTGGATTGAATTAAGACGAACGTAGAATGACACTCGAGTGCGCTAACTTCTACCAAGGTCGAATAATCTGAATTTAGACAAGAATATAATGCAGGGGATGTCAAACTCAGTTGAGGTCACGGGCTACATTAAGTAACTCTCACGACCTGTTTATTTTTGGCCCAAAAAGTTAACTTACTTGCCGTCATTGACGGCGCTAGACGAACGTTTATTTGCCCCTCCCAGTCTAAATGGATTGGACGTCTAGCGCCGCCAATGGGACCAAAAGGAGAGAATCCAGAGCCAGTTGAAGTCAATCGATCATTGTCAATAGCAGGTAATGAGTTCATTTTTAATCACTTTTTTTCAACTTCCATTCTTGGGTACTTACAGGTCACTTTTGATTTTGAGGGGCTTTCCAGGATGTTTCTTGACCGTTTGTCGGTACGTGCTGATTTTGGAGCATTTTCAGCTGACACGCTGTTGGTTTTGGGGTATTTTGGATTGGATAACTTTACTATTGGATTGGATAACTTTATTCATCCCGTATTCGGGAAATTTCGTTGTCACAGTAGCAAGAGGGTGAGGATGCAGAAATAGGAAAGGCATTTTAGACATAAATAGATAGGTAATAAGTAAGTTAATAAATAAATACATGAATAAATATATAAATAAATAAGCGTGTTGCTGAAATACATACACACACATACGTGTACATACACATGTATATATACATACATATACATATATAAGCACATATATACAGACATACACAGATATACATGCATACGGTAGGTCTTAAAGGTTTCAATGAACTCAGTGGCTGCCATTGAAGGCCCTCTTTTGAACGAGCGTGATCGCGGATGGGAATTGGACCAAAGCGCAGAAATGCAGTCCTTACGTTTGACACGTAAAGCCCATTTCCCTTGGTTAAATAGAAAATGTCCCAGGCAACAATGTGACGTCGCATGTCGTATCGCAGGCCTTTAGAATCGCGCATCTGCACTGACCGCTCAATGTTATTGTTTGTAATATTTGTAATCAAGTTTGAGGGAACCCAGTAAGAGAATGAGAGCAGCTGAAATGGGCTGCTTTATTCCCCATCGGTGGCAATGTTTGCACCGGGCTTTTTATTTTAGAGCTGAGGAAAGTTGCCGTAATGCGCTGGAATGAATGTTTTGTTGACCAGCTCCACCATCAACTCAAATCGATGGGGCATGTAATTGGCGGCCACTTTGTGAGATTGCTACGATAAATAGACATTGTTGTTGACATGGACGATCAATGTCGCCTGAACTCGGGCGTACGTACGAACACACACACAGACGGTAAGTTAAAGAGAAATTTAGGAGGTATCATATATTAGAAATGTTCCCAGAACACGCCAACAAATGATGCTATTGTGTGGGTAAGTCCATTTTTTAACAGTAAATTTGGAATAGTGAGTACGTTAATAAAATAGTTTAAAATTGGATCTGTTAAAATGTAAGTATTCAGTCGTTAAGTGAGAAAAAAACCTTTAGCTGTGTGTCTGTCGTGAGAGATAGTTTTTTTCCTTTGTTGTTGTTGGCTCAAGTTGACAAAAAAAGATTATCATCTGGAAAAAAAGGCAGTGACTAAACCTACTAGCAGTATTTGGAAATGGATTAGACGTCCAGTTTTCAAGTATTCAAAACATGAGACATGCTCACAATGAGTGCGAAAACGATGATGAAAATAATCCAGTCCGGACCACGTGAGCATTTGGCCTATTAATCACGGACATTTTAAATCATGAATCACTGTCTCACCTTGGTAATGAAGTTGAACGACTCCCGAGTGGTGCCGTTGGTCGCTACGGAAACGGATGGAGACCTGATTGCTCCGACTGCGCAGCACCAGCCCTCGTATTAAAAGCGACTCATTGGCCAGGACGAAGGCTTCTCGGCCACCCGTGTCCTCCAACGTCACTTGCTGTCCCTCCGCCACGCTCGCGTTCACCACCTAAAATGAAACCACGCAACAATACGTTAGAATCGCTCTTGATGAATTGTCACATGATATTAATTGTCTGGAGCACGCCAAGTTTTCAATCCCATCAAACGTTGAAAGACAAGCGTGGCCGTCTCGCATAGATTTTCACTCTGTGCTCTGAAAGGAAAACAGTCATCGGGAGATGCGTCACGCCGCCCATGCGAAAATGCGTCGCCTGCCAAATCCTGTGCGAGCGAGAGCATCTGAAAGAGGCGAGACGGTCGGCTGGCAACGTGAGCACGCCGCAGCGGAGTAGCAACAAGAAAATGAAAGCGCCGGCCTTGACAAACTATCACTCTAGCCGCCAATAAGCGCAGGGAGGCTAATGGACTCTTGGAGACTGAGTTTGGAGGTGACCTCTTGTGGAATTATCCATGAGGTCAGACACTGATTGATTTGATTTTTATCGCATCTCACCATGACACGCTGCGCTCAGGTGCTCGTCTTCAAACAAGGACGACGGTCAATACGCTTTATTTTGCCTTCCTCACAAAAGCGCCTCAACGGTCTATAGCACGATTTTTTTCTTTTTTGTCTTGAATCATATTTTCCAATTGAATTGGATGGAAAAGCCATTCATCCCGATATATAGTATATAATAGTCCTCAGTTATAGTGAGGACCCAATCCGAGACGCGGTATTCCGTTATTGTCGAATTTTACTCATAAAATCGGATCCCATCCAGAAGTCGTGTGTGTTTTTGTATATTGTGCATTTTGGCTGTTGTAAATCAAACCAGAAGGCAAATATGTCTTCAAAAATGAAGGATTATATCTGTGCATTGTGTAATATTTGTAAACAGACTACAGACTCGACTATACTACAACAGATCATTTACGTCTTACATCACATGTGTCAAAGTGGCGGCCCGGGGGCCAAATCTGGCCTGCTGCATCATTTTGTGTGGCCCGGGAAAGTAAATCATGAGTGCCGACTTTCTGTTTTAGGATCAAATTAAAATGAAGAGTTTAGATGTATATTAACTTTCCTGATTTTCCCCTTTTAAATCAAGAATTGTCATTTTTTAATCCATTTTGTCTGTTTTTAGTTCAAAAATCATTTTGTAAAATCTAAAAATATATTAAAAAAGCTAAAATAAACATTGTTTTAGCTCTATAAAAAACGGAATATTCAGGGCTTTTAATCCAGTTCTTTTAATCCATTTATAAAAAATATATATAAATATTATATCTAAAATGGTCCGGCGCACGTGAAATCAAGTTGACGTTAAAGCAGCCCGCGAACCAACCCGAGTCTGACACCCTTGGCTTACATGGTATTTTGCATTACTTTTACTGGTCTAAGAATATGGGCATCAGCAAAACATCAAAATAGCAAGTCAAAATAATATTGTGCTGTATCAAAACATAGTGTAAAAACGTATACTTTGATTAACAGAAAAGCGTTCATTTCCATATTTCGGTACTTTTGTAAAAAAACAAAAAACTAAAAATAAATAAAAAGAAGTATAAAACATACATTTTGTGGGTGATACGTTTATCTGTTTTGGTGTTCTCCAATGATTTTTCAATGACTTGTATCCACGGTGGAAAATGAAAAGGAATGTTTGAGCGGTCAAGCCGGCTCATGAAGGACACAGTGGGATGCGGCCTGCATAGAACATTTGGATGGAGCCCCCCCGAGGGCTCCGTCATCCGTCACCTTTCCCCGAGACCTGTCAGCGCGGCTGGCAACAGCTGTCCTGCCTCAATTATGAATCATTGGCCATGTCGGGAGACGTGGCGCTGCCTTAAATTCAGCGCTACGCCAACCAAATGCCTTGAGGGACGACTCTCTGGCTCCCCTGTCCATTTTCTTACTGGCTTACTGGTACTGATGCCAGCCAGGCTTCCAATTAAAATTCAAATTTATTGCCATTGAGTCATTTATTATCATGTAAATAAGAGAATGGAAAAATAATAAATCCTTCCTCATCCATATTTACACGTTAAGGGACAGACAGAGCCCTTTTTTTTGTATACTAGTACACGTGTCAAAGTGGCGGCCCGGGGGCCAAATCTGGCCCGCCGCATCATTTTGTGTGGCCCGGGAAAGTAAATCATGAGTGCCGACTTTCTGTTTTAGGATCAAATTCAAATGAAGAGTATAGACGTATATTAAATTTACTGATTTTCCCCCTTTTAAATCAATAATTGTCATTTTTTAATCCATTTTTTCTGTGTTTTTAGTTCAAAAATCATTTGGTAAAATCTAAAAATATATTTAAAAAAAAAAGCTAAAATAAACATTGTTTTAGATCTATAAAAAACTGAATAATCAGGGCTTTTAATCTAGTTATTTTAATCAATTTATTTAAAAAAAATCTAAATATTATATCTAAAATGGTCCGGCCGAGGTGAAATCAAGTTGACGTTAAAGCGGCCCGCGAACCAACCAGAGTCTGACACCCTTGTTCTAGTACATGAGAACCGGTTGACAATATAGCCGAGACCGGATATACGGTAAAAAAAAGCGCTACTACATTTGTATGCAGGATGAAAATATAGGTCCCAATATACCAAAAACACAATACACATTAACATTTAATCCGTGAGTAAATGCTGAATGAATGAACTTTCCACGGGGGCTGCCTCAATTTATTGTGAAATCACCAAGCGGGGCTCCATAATGAACATTTACAGCGACTCTTAGGAGTCATCGCTGATGCCGAAATGAGCGGTATGTAATCAAACTCATCCCACTATACATGGAAATTAAATGACCCCGCAGCTGCGAAGCGGGGCGATAAATCAACAGCTTTTGGACTCGGCAGCTGCCGAGACCTCGTTACGATGATGAAACCTACTGACCGATACACCGAAGCATTCACCGAGGCTACCTGAATGGTCGACCTCCATTTTACATGCTCATTTCACCATGGTGGGGTGAATAATCCACCTCCAGGTGGTGTTTTGTGCCCGCCACGATAAATTCATTTGAAAACACTCTCATTCCCGCGCTCGCTATGCGAAGCGCATTATCTCAAGGCAACACTCGCCTCGGTACAAATGAACCCGGGCCAGTTCCTGTTTTACTGGCTGTCGAAAACAATAAGTCCTTACCGACCAGCCAAAAGCAGAGTGCTAATGAGAATATGCCAGCGGCTGTGGCTGAATTCAGCAATAAATGGTTTGTTTTGACTCATTGCACATTTTGGCTGGCAGACTTATTCACCTGTGAGAGAGTTCTTGAGTAAAAAGCGCTCTCCGACGAAGCTTGGTAGCGCCGATCTCTCTTTGGATCGTGACCTGATCTCTTCGCCTTTATAACATTTACGAGTGATGTCAATGCTTAACGTTCCGGGCGAGTTTTACCGAGCCAAAGGGGCCCGGGGAGTCGTACTAGGTCGAGCGAATCCGCCGCGCCTTCCGTTTGGCAGCGAGGCAAACCTTTCTTGGGAAAGCAGAGCCGAGTCTTCAATCTTATTCATGAGCCGATCTACCTACAATCCAATAAAGCCTTCCCGCTTTCTTCGATGCCTCTCAAGCCGTGACATTTGAGTTTATTTACAGCGGCGTGCACTTCCAGAGATTTCAATTTTTGCCTGGCGGATGACTTTTTGTGCTTTGGAGCGGGCATGATCATTTCTTTTGGCACGGTGACACGGAGTGAGTGCGTCAGTGAGAACGCGAGCCAAGCAAAGCAAAGCCTTCTCCTTTCATGACAGCTTGATGGGTGCGGCGGCAATTAGTGTCACCTGAAAAGCACTCCTCTCAAGATGGCTAGGCCTCATCTCCGCAAAGCCCCGACACCTTAGAAAGCTCATCAAGATCAAACCAGTCGATGTTCGTCTCCTTCCCAGAAAGCTCAGGACGAAGAAGGCTGATGTGCTTTTAAAACTCACATTTCAACAAGTCTACCGTCTGCAAGCTGCTTTTAAAACTCCCATTTCAATATCCCATGCCCACTACACGATGTCCTTTTTCACGTATTCAGCAAAAGGTCGAATTTCCATTTAGACGGCTGTAGATCCGTGCTATAAATATCCATTCAGAGTACTAGATGAAAGGGACCTTATATCGAGACGCAAATTCGAAAAGATGAAAAACAGGCCGGTGTTTGATGTCTATGTCAGCGTTGACAGCGTCGCGTCAGTCCGTCTAAGACATTTTTATTGTCCTGTTCATGCGACGAGAGCGGTCAATGAACACAAACAAAAGAAAAGTCATTTCCTGCCTCGTGAGTCACACTCAAACAGGGTCAACGTCATGGTCATTTTTTCTCAGGCAAGAAATACACTGAAATTAAAGTAAGACGACTCGGATCGATAAAGCAATTCACCCGGATCTGCGAGGAGGCTGTGTGTCAAGTGTTGGTGCTGCTTATTAAAATGACTATTGATTGGAGCCAGAGGGAAAAAAGCGGACGCGGAGGTAACGTGGAAAAACAATTGTTTAACCACAAAAGGCTTGGCTGTAAACATACGACGCGTCAAGTGTCCACTGTAATCATTGCTGATATTTTCTAAGAATTTTTTTTCCTATGTGGGTGTTAAATGATGTTTAAACTTGACTCCAAAGCGGTACTCGGACGTTTGGTCGCCCGGAAGTTTGGTCGCCGGACATTTGACAACATGAGAGAGTTTACTGTTGAAACCAGCTCTCAAAATTATATTCATGAGAGAGAGAGTTTAATATCTAAATATCTACTGTTGAAACCAGCTCTCAAAATTATATTCACCCGGGCGACCAAACGTTTGGGCGACCAAACGTCCGGGCGACCAAACGTCCGGGCGACCAAACGTCCGGGCGACCAAACGTCCAATCACGCTCCAAAGCAAGCTACAGTCATATCAATCAGTCTCATCCGATCAAAAATGCACAGTTTTATAGCGCCGAGTCAGAACAACACGCAATTTCGACGTCGATGGGCCGAGTAAAAGCGGTGATTACATATTTATTCCAAAGGCCAAAAGACCCGGAGCCTATTAAGAGTGGAAAGCTTTCCACTCCAACGCGTGCCTATTGCGGCCCCGAACTGGCCAAATAAATAGAGAAAGCGCGGCATTAGTATGGAAATGGGAAACAAGAAAAGAACTGAAGGAGAAATTGCGTTGACGGTATTGAAGACTAAATCTATCCCCAGCATCTTCTTGAATTCTGCTGCCTTAAGCCTGTCAGAAAATGGAAACACTCCTCCAATCATGCTTTGCGTCACAGGGAGAAATTGCCCCCGTCTGGACTCCTAAAGCCTTAAATTTATCAAACTCTCCACACAATACGTTTCTCTTTTGCCAAGAATGCAGAGTTTTTAAACTACTGGACAATACTAGAAAGTGGGGAACGCCGATTTGGAACAGGCAATTTTATGGCCACTTCATGGTCTTTTGAGACTATGTTTCCAAGTCATGGAAAATGAACAATACCGGGACAATTGTAAAATAATTACAGGTATCGTAATACAGTTTAAAGATGTATTATATCCAAAGTTATTGAGTGGGTCATCATGCAAAGTACCCAGAAACTATGTACAGTATTTTTACGAGTATAAGTCGCCCCAGGAAAAGACAATGAAGAGTATGTAGTAACTGGCAAAATAGTCATCTGTTAACATCACAGTTTTTTAGATAACTATAGCCTAATAAAAAACTGTTAGTGGTCAGAAGAAAAAAAACGTACTAAGTCCAACTCCAGTATTAGTATTAGCAAAACCAACTTGCAGTCTGCTAAATATGTGTTTGTTTAATTACAACCACCAAATATTTCAACAAAATTATATTTGGAATAGAAATGTTCATGATCCACCAGCTAGTTTAAGAAAATATATCATTCAACATATGACACAACTTCTTGTCTTTCCCACATTCTACACAAGCTCACACCAAATCGAATTTATGTTTCAGTGCCTTTCATATTTAATATCCCTGCCGTTCTTGTTGATGTGAGACCGTCCTTGAAATGTGGATGAAGTGAATTCATAAAGTGGTCATAAGAGCCAATGAGAAAAGTCCTTGAATGCCGTAAACACTGATTCAATCGCGACAAATCTTTGCCTTTGCACAAAGAAAAGACTTCACCGCGGTAAGTCTGATTGTGACAGTTATAGTCATAATTTAAGCAGAACTGTGAAGTCATTTGAAATGCTAGCAAAGTTGCTCGCTCTAAAAAAATCTCTATCGGCTATCGTGCGGATTTGCGAAAGACTGTCCTTCATAACGGTGGCCAATAGCCAAATAACTTTCTTGCAGAGACGCTTCCCTACTGAGAAACAATTCTATTTTTGCCACAGCCAAATGTTACACAGTCCGGCTCGCAAGGCTTATTGTCAGAATGATTTGGGGAGACATAACAACCCTTCATTGAATACTCATATTGCTGCCGAGTTGTGCAAAATCCTTCCGTAAAATAAAAAATAAATCTCCCCACAGATGGTTGAGAGAAAATGGCACGAACATGGAAGCAATCAATTTACTCGCTGGACTGACAGTTCATGACTTGGCTCTTTTCTTACTGGATACTATGATTAAAGATCTGTATCTCTAAGATGATTTTTTCACAACATGGTGAGAAGTGGAATTCTCCAGAGGAGGCAACGTTTAATATATCCATATATTTTCTTTGTTGCAATTGCACCAATATTTACGAAAAAGCGTTGAGTTTTGAAACTATGAAACATTTTTGTCTGAATCGGTGCTCAGCCAATCAGAAATGACCAATCACTCGTAGCTAGGGGCAATTTAGAGTGTTCAACACGCTGGCCTAGAATGCCCATTTCTGGGATGTGGGAGGAAAGTGAAGTACCCGGAGAAAACCCACGCAAGCATGCAAACAGTGAGGATCGAACAATGGACCTCAAAACTGTGAGGCCAACTATGAAACAATAAGATCAAAATTGCCAACTTGCCCTAAGGCAAGGGTGTCAAACTCGGGTTGGTTCGCAGGCCGCATTAACGTCAACTCGATTTCATGTGGGACGGACCATTTTAGATATAATATTTAGATTTTTTTTAAATAAATGGATTAAAAGAACTGGATTTAAAGCCCTGAATATTCAGTTTTTTTAAAGATCTAAAACAATGTTTATTTTAGCTTTTAAAAAAATATATTTTTAGATTTTACAAAATGATTTTTGAACTAAAAACACAGAAAAAATGCATTAAAAATGACAATTATAGATTTAAAAGGGGGAAAATCAGGAAATGTAATGTACATCTACACTCTTGATTTGAATTTGATCCTAAAACAGAAAGTCGGCACTCATCATTTACTTTCCCGGGCCACACAAAATGCTGCGGCGGGCCAGATTTGGCCCCCGGGACGCCACTTTGACACATGTGCCCTAAGGATAAGAGACATAAATTGCCGCAAAGATAAACGAGACGAACGTTAGCTGGCCTTCTTTTGAAAGGAAATGGAGTCGACGGCTTTGCTTTCATGGGTCTAGAAAGTTCAGCCTTCCCAATCAGCTCATCAAAATGGTCGACGGCAGCTCCCTTTTCTCTGCGACTTGAAAGAATTCAATGAATATTTTGTCCAACGCACTGCGAAAATAGATGATGCTTCACAGCTTTGACATGAAATGTCTCGGCTCGGGAACACCTGCGAGGATGCGCGCAGGTGAGAGCCGCGGCGGAACTCTCGGCGGAAAGAATATACACGCTGGAGACTTATCTTAGCTCTCCAGAGGCAAGCAGACAAAGCTGACGCGTGGTCTCGAGCCTGCTGCGCTAAATTAGCTGTTTGAGGAATGTCTAATGCCGGCAAACATGCATATTAACACTGGAAATTAATTCCAATAACCTTCATGAAATGAATTTCCATCCAAACTTAAGACCGTCCCTATCCGCCCACACGCCCAAGCAATTTACTGGAGTCTATCTCCGTCCACCCACGGCTGGCCGGCAAATATTCGAAAAGCGCCCACCAAATTTGTCATCGCTCTTTATTGGATTAACCCGTGCGCCCTTATTTCACTTGAGTGTTTTATATAACAAACAACAAAGGTTATTAAGCGCATGATGAGCAACTGCAGTCAGACAATTGAGCGAAAATGCAAGAATATAAAGCCAACTGTATATAAAAAGGGGTCACTTGTAGCTACAGAGATAATAATTAGATTGGATTTCCTCCCTGCTATTGAGATGCTAGCAGAAGGTCAGTTTTTTTTTTCTGGTCAACAAAATATTCTTATTTTCTGAACCACTTTATCCTCACAAGGGATCAGGGGGTGCTGGAGGTTATCCTCACTGAAAGCCAGAAAGGTCATTTATAAACTAAAATGAAAGCTGTCGCAGGAAGGTTTTGTTTTTGTTCTTATTTTCAGCGCAAACATAGTCCGTTCACTTTTAGAAGCGATGTCGCTCATTCGTATGTAAGCTTTGTTGGTTACCGTTAAAAAAACTGCGGTAGCTTTAATTTTCTGACTCTCTGGGCAAAGCATATTTTTACAACTTTCTTACTCCATCTAATGTTTGCAATGGTTCCACAAGAATAAAATGGGATTTGAAGCACCGACCTGGACCTCCACGCCGTAGCCCAAGTAGACGGTAATCAAGTAGTTGCACTCCATTGGCGTGTCGAGCTGCTGCAGGATTTCAATGTTGCCCTCGGGGTCAGTGAAATTTAGGCCGCACGGCTCTGTGGGAGACAGCCAAAAAGACACGTGATTCCCCTTTCCTTCAGTCCGCCGACTCTCGCTGACAGCCCACCTGTGTCTCCGACCATCTCCGCGGCTACAAAATGGCCAAGCGGGACAAATCAGATGGTCTTTGACACATGAGCGACTCTGATATGTCTAGCCATAGACCAAGATATGCGCCCGGCATTAAAACAAACAGACGGCATGCTGAAAACGGGACGCGAAATTTTCCTCCCTTATGAAAGGGGTACCCGGACATTTGGTTGACGGACACTTCGTCGATGGACACTTCGTCCCCGGACGACATAGCTCTTTATTGGATTAACCTGTGCGCCCTTATTTCACTTAAAAACGTTGGCGACTCCGGCGAACTGTCCGGCGACCGAACGTCCGTTCGACGAAACGTCCGGGGACAAAGTATCCGTCGACGAAGTGTCCAGTCACGATGAAAGGTGTCCAATCATAACAGGGAGACGCTCCAGACTTTGGAGTTCCTTTAGTGTCGAGCTTATTGTGACGTGGAGTAGACTTATTTCAATAAAATAATCACTGGGATGAGGCAGGGGAATCGGAAATGCACTCACCGGATGTTTGCACCGTGGTGATGGTCGTTGTCGTCGTCGTTATCGCCGAGGTCGACGCGGCTTCCGTTGGGGGCCGCGAGGTACGGTTTGGGAGAGCTTGATCGGGACCGCTTTTGTCTTTGGCCGCCGACTGTCCTGTGGACATTTTCGTGGTGGAGGGCCCGTTGTTGTCGTTGTTTGCCTTCTGCCGGTCGCCTTGTTTTTTTTCCTGGCGGGACTCGTGGAGGAGGGGCATCAGAGGTCTGGGCGTCGTCGGCCAAAACGTGGTCATGGACGAGGTGGCGGCGGAGGTGGCGGGGGTGGATGCCACGTCGGAAAAGGCGGGAGCTTCCTCGTGGGGAACTATTTGAGTCAGCGGGTGCGAGGGTCCCGCTCGGGTGGGGGCCCCACCGCTCAGGAAGAAGCCTTGGTCTCCTTCAAAGTCCCTCGAGAGAAGGTGCTTTTGAAGCCTCAGGCCTTTGAGGACGGGTCGGTGGTCCGGGCTGTTCACGGGCAGCGGGGTGGTCACCCACTGAACCTCACCTTCTCTGTCTTGTGTCGAGGGCTGTGTGATGTGATCGGCGGTCCGTCCTTTGGTGCCGTCGCGCTCGTTTGGATCTAAAAGTCAAGACAAGGCCGATGTTTCAAAAAAAAAAATCTCACAGTTTCTGTATTCATTTTCAGAGCATTATGACGTTATATCATAACTAAGAGTGTAATTAACATTGGCTGATAGTGGGAAAAAAAGACTGATCTTTAAGAATATTTGTTTTCTCACAGAAGTAACGCACACAAATGTGACACAAGCTGGGAACATGTGTTTTCTCTCCAGTAAAAAAAATACATGTGTCGACTAATGGAAAAGACATTTGAAAACATCAGTAAGAAAAAAAATCTTGTCATTTTCACCATTTTACAGTTTATCCTAGCTGAATTTTGTTCCAAAAGACTACTATTAGATTCATAAAAGAAATATGTTCAAGTATATAGTGTGTACCAGGCATTTTCTTCTAAGAATAGCAATGTTTTAATTGAAACATAGACTTAAGTCAGAAAATGATCAGCAAGCAGTTGTTGTTTAATCAAAATAAAAAGCTGATTTATAAATGGAGCCATCCCACAGGAGGAAAGTAAATGATAACACAACTCCAACAGGGTTATTGTTGTTCATTTTGACCTACATCTGTTTAGGTGACAGCTGAAAATATGCGTACGGTTCAATTACTAACAGTTAATTGGCGTCTCACGCTGCATAATTGAATTGTGCGTCCACAAGTGTCTTTTTGCCGCGCTGTTAATCTCGGAAGTTCAGAAAAATGGATTCTGAAACAGCCAAATCCCAGTAATATTCATATTCACAGACTCTTTGGCAGGAGGAAATGAATAATTGTCTCCATCTTAAAAGATTTGAAGTTTAACTGAGTCTAAAATGGCTTGAGATCCAACAATATATTATCGAACTCATTCCTCAGATGTTTTATGTGAAAATACAAACAATAGCACAAACAAGAAAATATTTGCGCTGAAAACAGGACTGCTACAACATTGATTTTCCAAAGGCGTCGCCTTCGAATGTCATCTGGGACGACATCCCTTAGCCAAAACAAAACAAACCCCAAGAAAAGCCCTGACCTCTTTTTTAATGGCAACCATGTCACAGTTATCCCAATTTGACTGTCATTTTGGATGTCGTTAACGTCCTATTTCCCGTCCTTTTCTCATCTTGCCGTCACAATCTGCGTTTCAAGCTTTTGACTATTGGATTGTCTCCCCATGGAGGAATATCGAGTGATGCGGAAAGCTGGAGTGGGAATCTGGCTTAAACCAGAGTATCTCATGCAAAAAGAAAAAAATCAATGCAAAATCAATGTATTCCATCAGGTTGGAAACCCATGCGTGGTAATTACTGCGCAACCACAATGTTCCCTGAACCCTAATTGGATGTTCGCACCAGTGTTCCTCACTCTTGTTCCAGCTTTTTTTCCTTTGTACATTTTGTACATTTCTTATTTAAATGTTTGGAATGGAAAAATCCAAATTCTAAAAAATGTTTCATTGTAATACAGCAAGTGTTTAAAACAACTACTACAAATGTATAGGAAAAAAAGTAACTCCCATTCAGTAAGTTGAGATGCTTTTAGAAAATCTTTAAAAATAAAAACACTACAGACACCTTCTTAGCGACCCAGGTGAGGATGAGCATCCACCAATGGGTGAAACACGACACCTTCAACTCCTATTTCCTCACCTTGTTAGATACAAAACATTTAAAACAGCTTTATATTGTCATCACGCTCTCGAGTTACAATCACTGGCGAACTCGTTTCATTTTTAGAAAAAAAACAACGTAGACTCCAAAGAATTTCAACCATGTTTGAAGCGCATTACAATTCCAATTGGCCGTGATTTTGGCCAAGATCACAGCGACCGACTGTGGCTCCAAAAGCACAAAAGGGCCCCTCTGTCACCCGCTTGAATCTTTAGATGGAACATCTCACTCTCCTGCCAGCCAATTTAAATTCATTGCGCTTGAAGGACTCCAATCAAGTGTAGATGTAGCGAAATATGGCGGTTTAAGCATCCGGGTGTCAGAAACAAGGTGATCTTCACGGGTTCGGTCAGCTTCACAAACATCATATTTAACGAACCACTGATCAAACCCCCAAAGAGATGACTGCAATTTATTTTTTATTTTTTTGGTCTTACATGAAAAATGCATGTTTTTTTTTTTTTTTTTTTTAATCGCTCACGGTCCCGAAAGCGAGGCCACCGAAGCTTGCAAACGAGGGCCGCCGATATTGAGGCTAATGTAAACTCACAGGCGTGTGCTCATTTACGGAATGCGGCTAAAAGCGGATCCCCGAGCTCAACCACTTAAGAGGTTGTGTGTGTTACCGCATGAAGTCACGTGACACGGAGGCTTGTTAATTAGAGCGTATTCATAAATTAAAGGTGGCGAATGCGGCGACAGAATGAGATTAGGCCGATCGTGGCGTTTAGTCTTTTTATTTAGAGTGCTGGCACAAATACAATAAGATGCAATTTATTGTCCAGAGGGAAATTTAGGTCATGAAAAGACGCTTGGTATACAGAATTCATTTTTACTTTTATTGGCTCTCATGGGGGTGGTTGACATCCAGCTCTATTTTTGTACACGCCGCCCACATGACGCAAGTATTCCGGGTTACGCGTTTGGCTAAGATCGGCGCCATTGGGCGGCGAGGTTGGAAATAAGTTTTAGTTGTTAAAAAATATCAATAAAATCCAAAAAAGCGGAGCAATATTTCATTTGTTTAAGCAGTCCCAGCTTCAGTAGACAAGAAAAGCAGCGAAAAAATATGTAATTACGTTCTTTTCCGCCAATCAAGGGAGCTCAATTTATCACATTGGATTTCTTTTATATAACTCCAGTGTGCTTTATATATGGAAAAAAATTAAAATGTGTCATTCATTGAGGGTGCGCCTTATAATGTGGTGCGCCTTATAGTCGTGAAAATACGGTATATATATAAATTTAATTATGAGAACCAAATATTATTATTATTTTGTTCGCAACATGTTTTGCAAAAGGTTTTGCAAAAGGTTTTCACTAATAATCCTTTTTAATACGTCTTGACTGCTGGCTATATTTGTTCAAATTGGGGAAAAAGCCATTTGGATGTACTATTTAATACATTTCAGGGGTATCGGCAAAATCAGACAATAGAATACGGTAAACACAATTGGTTAAAATTGCGTCCAGTGTGCCACGTTTAGATTATAAAAACATGCAAACTGTTTTTATTTCATTTTATCACCCGGTTGGCAGTTAGTTATGTGCACATTGTCATTCTCATACTAGTTCCTCATCCTAAAAACCAGTGATCTTAAGTGCCAACACGCTTCGACTTTGTTCCGACACATCTCCGTATCCATGACGATGGAGCCGGCGGTCGCCGTCGAGCGCGGCGATGGCGTGAGCCGTCGCGAGGGGCTCCTCCTTAAGATGGCAGGAGACAAGATCCTCTCTCCAGTTGCATATCAATGGAGTCATCAGAGAACACTCAGCGAGAGCGTGGAGAGCGCCTTAATAAGATGGGACAAGCCACACTCCAAGCGAGCCGCTGATTGACATCAATCTCCTCGATAGCCGCCAGCTTTACGTCCGTAATTTTACACCGGCGCCTCTCCACCAGCAAATCAATTGACGCCTTCCACGGGGCGTTTTCGGAACTCTTGGGGGGAAATTAAAAAAAATAAAATGAAATGTCCCGGCTCTGACACGAGCAGAGCTCCTCACCCAAAGCATTTGTTTGGACGACGGCGATAAAGAAAGACGACGGGACATAATGAGCTGAATCTGATAAACGATTTCATTAGGCCACTTAATGAATTGATAATTTAATTAGGCGGGTGGGTGTCACAGGTGCACGGAAGTGGAAAGAAATAAAGCGTTGGGAGGAAAACGGAGAAAATTCAATTAAGTGAGGGAACACACTCGCTATTGGGAGAACCTAAAAAACGGTTAAGTCTGGAAAAATAAGTCATGCATCGGCAAAAGTGACCTTGCAACATCGCATTTTTAAAAGCATTATATGGATTTATCTGCAAAAAAAAGGCTTTTCTTCTACTACCCTTTGGCTTCATTGAGCGGAACCCGAGTTTTTCCATGTGGTTTTGCTTCAACGAGCTCCGTCCTTCAGGCTCCCAACAAGCAAAATCTTAATAGAAGCTCACTCGGCCTGACCTTTAGCCGGAGAGGAACAAAAACAACAAAAACATTTGCATTAAGAACGCCGTTTATCCACAACATGTCCACAGAATGTGCTTGGAATCACGACAAATCGCCAGAATCGCCATCTTCGCCTTATCTTCATCCAGCACAAGCGAACCAATGAGAGAACATGGTGTTGCTTTGTGTTGTTGCAGAGAAGGATCTTTCTCCAAATTCAATTTAGCAATGCTGCGCATTGGAGAAAACACTGGGAGAAAATGTCTTTTTACACACTTCATTTCCTTCCATTACTGTCATTTATCTTTTCATTTTTTTTCCTCATTTACTCCATGCTGGAGTCAATTAAGAGGAGAGCTCGGGGTACAACAGGACACCCGGCTTTAAAATGGATGACTGTCATTTTCTAAAAATTTGCATATTCCCTCATATGGCTTCACTGTGGGGTATTTACAGATGTCGAATATGATGGGAGCGCCACACATCATCATCATCATCATCATTTCCCTGCGACCAATTAGACTCTCAGGGACGAACTCATCTCTAAATGCAACACACACAACTGAGTTATTCCAGAAAACAATCACTAAAACAAGACATTTAATAAGAAATTGACCAGTTATCTCACGGAAGACCAAGGTTAGCAAGAAACAGATTTAAAGGAAGTCGTGTTCTGGACCACAAAGCAAAGAACAGATCAGGATAACAGACTCAAATTGTCAGTTTCAAACTATATTCCATGACCAGTCCAGACAAAATACGTAGACTACGGGCGGACATTTCCGCGATATGTGCTGACAGAGTGATTTCAAAATGGCTTTTGTTTGTGTTGGTGTCAGAGAGCAAATCCAGGTGAATGCCTGTGTGCAAGAGTCTGAAAACATAAAGCCTGTAAACCAGAACACAAGCTGCCATCGGGGAGCCACGGCGATACAAATAATAACGCTGACAGTGATATATGACGCTGCTCCCTATGGCACTTTCAAGCATACCTGCCTTTTTTTTAGAGTGAAGAAGAGGAGCCACTATGCTCTTGATTAAAACATGTATTTTCCCCATGCCTAGTCAAGTCAAACAAGCCCTCCATTGTTTTTGGCAAGGCATGCAATGATCGATAAAACAGCCTTATTCCCTTGGTAACCGCACTAGAAATGATTGGCGATAGCTTATTTATTCTCAAGTCATAACAATAACACAACCGAGCTGGGTTCAACACTGGAGGTTTCAAACTGGCATCCATCCCAATCATCTGAATTGTGTAAGTAAGCTAAAGTCAAATATTTTTCAAGCAAAAAGCAGCTTTGTTTTGAGCTCTGTCCTTCAGCATAAACAAGTCTTTTGACATATTTGTCCCTCCGGATCTGCTGGTGTGCATCAAACTCGTGCCCAAAACTGCAGCTGCATCTCTTGAGGACAATAAAATGTGGGGCACTTAATTGTGTGATGCTGGCAAATGATTTGGTTTAAACATACAAAATAAAAAGGGATAAAAAATTCTGCAAATTCTGGCAACGGGGCAACAAAAAATAACTTGACGTCGCGGGCATGCAATTTATATAATGGAAATGTGATTTTCCTATGCTGACCATCTGGTATGAACTAAAGAATAAATAGATGGGAACATTTTAAATTATAATTAGGACATACACAAGAAGAGAGTGGGTAAAATATGATATTTTTTTTCCCCATATCCACATTTTCCCTTCAAACCTTTGTTAAACAGCAGGTGGTCCCAACACGCTCACGTTTGTAGTCACTGCTCAAGACTTATCAAAGCTAATATTCACATCTGCATCTGTTGTTCAAGGACACACAAGTATTTTATTTGTTCTCTCTAAACAATCCTGAAAATAGGTTGACGGTATTGTTCGGAATTGGTTCTAAAAATTCAACAATGCCAAAACAGAAGGGAAAAAAACTTGTTTTTGATTATATTATATTAGATTAGATTATTTTATCTATCCCGTATTTGGGCAATTCACTGTCTCAAGAGGGTGAGAATACAGACACAGAAAAAGACATTTTAGACGTGCCGAAAAGTGAAAATACAACTGCAATTGTTCGCCCCCTGCGGTTATCTGGCAACCGATTTAGAGTCTAGTTCACGTGTCAAAGTGGTGGCCTGGGGGCCAAATCTGGCCCGCCGCATCATTTTGTGTGGCCCGAGAAAGTAAATGATGAGTGCCAACTTTCAATAATTGCAAAAAAAATGTACTAATCTGAATGTCCAAAAATGATCTATCGATTAGCATGATCGAGAAATCTGTCAATTTATTAATCGATTAATTTTGGCAGCCTAGTTGGAAGACAACAGCCCTCCGGATGTAATCGAAACTACCATGTGACCCGCGACAAAAAATGAGTGTGACACCCCTGTTCTAGTTAGTTGATTAAGCCTCCAGCACCCTCTTCTGAGTAAAAGATGAGTGAATGAATGTATGACTACAAATGTTTGCATCTATCTTAGTGGCAGAAAGAGCGTGACAGAATTTTTTTAGCACTATCACAAATGGACTCATTAAAAAATTGAGCATAAATGGAAAAGTTGGCAGCTATACCATAATATTGTCAACGATAAGCCATCAAACAATTCAGGATGATATCCCTAAAGTTATCTTCCTTTGCGAACGTCCTCCCAAAGTTCCCATCGTGCAATGCCTCCATGACGATGTCAAGTTATGATAATTAAAACGCTTATCAGCATTTATCACATGGCTTCCGGCTGCTTCCACAAACATGACCCAAAAAAAGTGGCGTTTTCAAAGTAATGTGGCCTGACAGCGGCGGTGTCACGCATGAAGCCGGCCTGAATAATTCAATGCGTATTTAAAAAGGACACCAGATTACGGGAGAGCGACAACTTGTCATCGGTTGATTTAACTGGGCCAATAAATAAGAGATCAAACAACACTGCAAACAAAATGTTGCTAACCCTGAATCATTCACACCCTGTTTTGCTTTTGTAAAATAAATCAGAGGGGAAAATAAATAAGAAAACACACGCACAATTAGAGAAATCTGTTGCTGCCTGGGGATGAAGAGGAAAGACTAATTCGTGGATAAATAAATAGATAGATGAATAAATTTAAAAAAAGGCAATGTTGGCGAGCATTGGCTAACATTGCCTTTGGCAACTATGTGACTCATTCCGGCTCCTGTCAAGGCGAACTCTGCCCATGTGTCCAAAATGGCAGTCATGCTGAAGGGGAGTTACACGGACGAGCGAGAGGGTGCAAAGCGTAACCAGGAGCAACCAGCAGCCACACTCGGCTACCATTTGACAGTTTATGGTCAGTGCATTTATCACAAATGTCAGCCTTTATCACGACTCGCCTCTATCACAAATGGGGTGTGCATAGAGAATGCGGGTAACTGCGTGGCGCGCCGATGGATAAACTTGTCAGACCTTCTCACACGACATCTTGATACAGCCGGCACGGCGCGTTCAAGTCCAAAAGTAAAAGTATACGCATAAAAAACCTCGCCATTTGCACCTTTCCATTTGGAGCGCGTATAAAAGTGGCAATTTTTTTTCTTTATGTGAGAGGACGCTTTCATAAAAGGCATTCTGTTCAAGGATCATCCATCAATATAAAAGAGTTTTACCGTTACGCGGAGCAACAACGGCCTGTGGAAATGTCTTCAAAGTGCCAAGGACGCAAGGAATGAAAACAAATGAAATATCACTGCTTTTGCTTTTCTATTAACGGCTAGAAAGGAAAAGTTCACATGCTCGACAGACTCAATCCGTCAATGACGGATGCTATGCTCATTCGTTTTTTTTTTTTCGCTAACCATTTGAGGCTTTGTGAGAAATAAATGCATATTCGCCGATATGAAACGCGATTGTCCTCTGACCTCGGGATTGAAAGGATTTTCCGAATTGAGTTTAGCTGGGGGGCTGAGGGATGGGTTTCATAGCAAAAACAATAAGATTATGTTGAACACACATGTAATAGAATCTGCAATTCCATTTAAAATGAATTCCAAGCGAGTCCGAAGCACCGCTACTTTGTCTTCGGCGCTCGGCGTCGAACGGTCATGTTTCAATGCCACTGAATCGTAATAAATTAAGCAAATCCGTTCTGACAGAATTGCGCTACGATAACTCGGTGGAGAAAAAGATATAGTGAGTGGGAACCTACGTGAGGCCATCTTGAACACACCGTTACACAAAATTAAGTGTTGGGGTTATTCTGGGATATTATTATACATGTGCATATTGGGGCACATATGGAATATGTGCATATTATTAAATCATTTTTACGAAGCAGACGAAAGCTCGATATAACAGGTTCTCACTTGCAAGTTTCAACGCTGGAATATGTCAACGATGTCTCTCTGTTTTTATTAAAGTATATCTATTAAAAAACCCATCGTTAAGGTGTTTGACTTTTGATTTTATTTCAATCTGTAAAATAAAAGACCTTTGCCGGGTTTATTTTTGCCGTTTTTACTGTTTGAAGAAGCCAAGTGTGTGTATAAAATGTTTGTTTTTGTTGTATACTTGACTATGATTTGGATTTCCTCGAGTCAAAACAAAGTCATTTGCCATGTCAGTTAGCTTTTGCGTGTCCGCGTATTAAACAACTGCTTACGCAAGCAAAGCCAATCGTAAAAATGTGTACTTTTGGCGTTAATCTGATGTGGGGGAAGGAAATCCTCGTCATGGCGCTTCAGGGTTAAGCGGTCTGTAGCGCCCTGTAAAATACAACTCTGCTCTAATCTTTTAAATCTTGAAATATACCAGCTCAGGGGACAGGACAAGGGGGAAAAGATTGCAAGGGCAGCACAACGGGAAATGGCGTCACTACTCCAATCACGTTTCATTGTGGATTTTTGACTGGTTCGGTTTTCGTGCGTGAAAAGCCTCACTGGATATTTCCTTGGCAGTCAAACGTGAATTCATGCGATTACAATGACCGTTTAAATCCTCTCTTGGCTTTCGCTATTCCACGCGTTGGCAATGAGTCCTAAACATTTTGAATTACCCTCAATATTCCCGCGTACGACATAATTAGCCAGGGTTTATATTTCATCACAAATGATTTGGTAGTCAGGTGTGTAACCAAGCTTGAAGGGACTCACAATTTGTGCGTTAAATACTTCAAATGTCAACTGTCGTCGGGAGCATTCTCCCTCGACTGCGGCTACGTGTTGGCTTGTTTCTGTCGTGAGAGTGGGCGGCGGTGCTGGGGGGGGCCGAGGGGGGTCTTGAGTAAGCAAAGCAGAGAGTCGGAGCTGAGGGCCGTGCCAACAACAACTCTGAAAGGACAGTGACCTTTACAAGCAGATGTTCGCGGAGGTTATGTACAAAGTCATGTCTATTCAGCCTGAAAGCTACAGCCGAATAATGCCGGGTTTATCCTTTTCACTCTGGTATCTAAAGGGTGAACAAATAGTGGAGCTGGTTATTACACCATAGAAAAATTAGAGAGAAGATCAGATGAAAATTCCTCTCAAGGACCGCTCTTATCAATGCTGAACAAATGTTTCAAACAGACCACCATACTAACTGATTGCTTTTCAATGAACACAGTTATTATTATCAGTGATATTCCTTTTGAATTCCTGAACTACTTGAATCTTGTTTCCTCATGTCCAGCTCCACGTTACATTATTCCAGTTCAGACCTTGGTGCCGACACCTTTGCTCTTTTCCTTGAGCCTTAGGCTGTTTTGACACAAATATGTCTCCTTTAATAACAACATTGACAACCAATGATGTCACATGATAATGTTGAAGCTTTGAATGAGACCAGCATTCGATACACACACACACAAATTAAGCACCTTGCCACATGAGTCGAGATATAATTTCCCCATATTTTCTTTTGTGTAATACACGGATTTCATTTGGCATTTTCCTAAGCCAGGATCCAACTGTTCACTGAAGCCTAGTTAAAATCTCCACCGCGCTCATTAGGCAGAAACATCGGTAACGGCTAACTTTACGGGTCAAGAACTACACACAAGCGCGGAAGACACTTTTTGCTCTTTCCCAAATAATTCAAGTAATTGTTATCCGAAAGCGCTCGCCACGCAAGCGGCGTTCATTTTTGCCCTTTGTCACGCTGTACAAGAACATACTACCGCAGCGGCAGTGACCTGCTCTCTTATCAGACGCCATTTTGTCACCACGTGAAGTCCAATACCACCTTTCACCGATAAAACAATTTATCTCTCCGGTCACGGTGCCGTTACGGTAGGTAAATAACCGAGGAGATCATTTCCGTATAATGTTAGAAAGAGCGGCAAAGGCATTGTTTACGGCTCCCAAAAGGTCATCTGGGCATAAACTAAATGGAGTGCAGACTGAGCTCGGGCGTAATAAAACAACCAGAAGAGGTGATTTAGGAAAATCCTAAATAGAATGGAGTGATCTAGGGTCTCATATAATTTAGAAGACAATCATTTTGCAAAACATTCCTAAATGTTTATCATTTTGGGGAGATATTTTCCAGTTTGCTTATGGCTGGCTTGAAGGTTTTCATCTGAAACATAAAAGTATAACCATAATATTGGTGACTTCATGCCAGTATCTACTTATCTCTATTCATTTTTATCAATAATTATTTGAAAAGTTTTTCATTGCATAAACAAAACATGAAGAAACCCATTATCCTTGACTACTGCTTATTTATTATGTTGACTACTTATTAATTATGTATCTGTTTGTTTGTTGTTGTTATTTGTGCACTTCCTTACCTATTTATGTTGTTGACTACTTATTTTTTATTATTTATTTATGAGCAAGTCTTATTATTTAGTGATTATACATTCATTAGCAAGTCTTATTATTTAGTGATTTATTTATTAGCAAGCCTTATTATTTAGTGATTATTTATTGGTCTGTTTGTTTGTTGTTATTGTGCACTTTGTGGTGAGGCTTTAAATCTCCTTATAATATAATGACAATAAAAGCAAGCAATCAAAAAAAAACAATTCAATTCAGTTCAATATCAAAAAATATACAACTAAGATTTGCAAATCTTAAATATAAGATCTTTCCAGAATTAATAAATCCATCAAAAGGTGCTGTTTACAGACAAGAGAGACAAGGACAGATTGATGGAGGTCACCCATAGGTCGCTAGGGTATTACTTGGGAAAGAAATAAAAAGTGTGAATAAATAAACTAGAGTCGGTCGGGCACTACCTTTGCATACTGCTGATGCCGCAGCAAGATATGCCGTGGTTTTCCCTTCTGTCTGTGATTGAATGCAATTGTCAAGATATGAGCGGCAGAGTCATAAAATGCCAGCGTGCCGGCGAGGCAATCTCAGACAGGCATATTTGTCTTTGGAAAAAAAACAAAAAAAAAACTAAAAATGACTTCAGACCGTCGCCTTATGAATCACGGTATGACTTCGGGTTTGCACAGAACGAATCTCATATTCTGACCAACTTTTTCTACCTCGTGATATTGATAACTTGGTATTATTTTCAGTAAAAACAGAAAAACAGGCTAAACAGCGCATTCATTTTTGGGTCAGTCTTGTCCTGTGAGTTTATCAATTTGAGCTTCAAAGTTTCAATAGATCACATGTGTCAAAGTGGCGGCCCGGGGGCCAAATCTGGCCCGCCGCATCATTTTGTGTGGCCCGGGAAAGTAAATCATGAGTGCCAACTTTCTGTTTTAGGATCAAATTCAAATGAAGAGTATAGATGTAGATTACATTTCCTGATTTCCCCCTTTTAAATCAATAATTGTCATTTTTTAATCCAATTTTTCTGTGTTTTTAGTTCAAAAATCATTTTGTAAAATCTAAAAAAATATTAAAAAAAAAAAAGCTAAAATAAACATTGTTTTAGATATATAAAAAACGGAATATTCAGGTATTTTAATCCAGTTCTTTTAATCCATTTATATGAAAAAAAATCTAAATATTATATCTAAAATGGTCCGGCCCACGTGAAATCAAGTTGACATTAAAGCGGTCCGGGAACCAACCCGAGTTTGACACCCTTGCGATAGATGCTTTTTTTCACTCTTCAAAAGTGTCATTGATTAAAAACCTTTGAGAAGAACAAAAGGACAAAAGCAGTGAGTGACAGTCGGGCAGACAGCGTGTGATGTTTGGAGGAGACGCCAAGAGAAACTCCGGCCATCCGGCAGAATTTTAATTACTGCACGCGGCAGCACTTCTCGCAGACTAATCTCCTCCGCGGTAGGATTTATGGCCACTACTGATGCTGACAAAGTGATCGCTCGAGGACAGATAAAACATGACAAAATAAAGCATGTAACTGGATATGGTTAACATTCTTCCCGTTGCTAAGCTTCTTTTAATGCTTATTACTCTAAACTCAATTGCTTATCTGCATATTGTTTACCATATAAAATGACTGGGAGATGTTTTATCTTGGGTAGAAATACATTTTTTCCCTCCCTGGCAATTCTGTAAATGGATTCTGGGAGATAAATGCGTGTGTTTTTTATCTGGGAAGAAGTCCACGCCAGGTAGTTGCATGGCAAGCATTTGTAAAGGAGGAAAGGCTGCGGTTTAATCACGTATAAAGTGGTGACAAATTCCGCACGGCGTGCGGAAGACGGGGAACGACTTCACAGGGAAGGTGTTTTCGCGTAACTATCGAGACTGGCTGGCAATATAATGGAGCGTAATGTTCTTAGACGCAAAAAGGCTGTGACAATAATCGTGCGACTTGGCCACTGAAGCGGAGGGCACGGAGCTTCATATCCTGTCACAAGTGGTCAGATACCCGTTGAAAAGGATACGTCAACCTCCATTTTGTTGCTTTGTATTCGGTTTAGAAGCTTTGCTTTTTTTGCCAGGTGCTAAAAAAAGACCAAATAAAACCCCATGATATTACAGTCTGCACGCAATAATGGAAAACGTGACATTTTTAGGTGAAGACAGGCTTGCATTTTTTTTCATCTGAAAATACATAAATGACGGCTGAGTATTGATCTTATAGCTAAATATGATTCTTACAGTACGGCCTTGTGACCAAACAATTCGTGCTGATCTAGTATTATCATTCTAAATCCTGAAGGCAAACGACGTACTAGATACATCTTGTAAGCATCTTTTTGTTTTTTTTCCTGCTTCAGACAAAAACCTCTTCCCCCCAAAAAGTGACTTTGCTGCACAGTAAAAGGTCACGTCATTTGAACAACAAGATCCAAAAGCATACACGTGGGAAGCCGGACTGATGGATTCCCAACCGCTGCGTAATTTCCAAGAGCCGCAGGCAGGACATCCGCTTCAGCCCTGTTTTTACTTCTTGACATTTCTATTATTGAAAGGCAGCGACTATAGGGAAGGCCTGCCTCCGCAGCCGCACAATATCCGTTCACACTTAATCCTACCCACATTTCACCGGCCATCTTCTCTCTCTCTCTGTCTCCCGGACACACACACCAAACTACAGTATTTGATTTCTAATCCATTTTGGATTGGATTATCACACTGCGCCCGCTGGAAAATCTTGTTCTCGTCAGTAGTCATCATGCATGGCGTTTATTTATTTATTTTGCTGCTAAATGGATTAAAAAGGTCACTTCGCTTAAGGGCGCAAAGAGGCTATCGTGAGAAATCTACTCGGAAAACCACAAGTGTCAAAGTGGCGGCCCGGGGGCCAAATCTGGCCCGCCACATCATTTCGTGCGGCCCGAGAAAGTAAATTATGAGTGCCGACTTTCTGTTTTAGGATCAAATTCAAATGAAGATGAAAGATGTAACTTGTATTTCCTGATTTTCCCCTTTTTAAATCAATAATTGCAATTTTTTTCTTGTGTTTTTAGTTCAAAAAGCATTTTGTAAAATCGTTTCAAAATATTTTCTGTTTTCCACTTTAATATTGAACGTAAACAAATATTTTGTTTCCTTTTGAAATGAAAAACAAATGATTAAAAGACGTTCTTCCTTACGAAGAAAATAAGCTCAAAAAAACATTGTTTTGGATCTATAAAAAAACAGAATATTTCGGGCTTCTGATCCATTTCTTTTAATCCGATTAAAAAAAGTAAAATCTAAATATTATATCTAAAAAGGTCCAGCCCACGTGGAATGAAGTTGACGTTAATGCGGCCCGCGAACCAACCCGAGTTTGACACCCTTGATTTAAGCAAATCTTTCTTTTTAGATGATCAAGGGCATTAATTGAATTGCAGTACAGTTAGCCCCGCCTCTAAGCAAATCACAGCCAGAACCACTCAGCTTGGCTTTTTAATTTCACACTCCAAAGTCAATTTCACAGCTCCCAATTCTGATATGTTTACATGCAAAGTATATCGTCTCTGTTATTAGCCACACTCACAATAAGCAACTGTTAAGGGTGAGAGAAAACATTGTGTCGATACTCCATCTATTCTTTTGTCTCGTCTTTATGGTCTCCTTATTTTAGATAATACGATGATAGTCCAGATATTATTGGTTTTATACTAAACAATTAAAGGAGCTCCTATTGAATTTGATTACCTTTCGAGGAATTGTGGTTCCTTAGACGAAGCTTGATGGGCTCAAATTCCCAGCGAATGATTTTTGCTGAAAGATGCGTGCTATTTCTGGCTAGAGGAAGGCGAGCTGCCACTTTAACAAATGGGAAGGAGCGAGATCATTACTAGAAAAATGGGAGCGGAATGATGAAAATAAAAGAGCGGCGCCCGTCTGTTGGCAGGTTTGCCTAAAAATAGCAAGAACAACATCTGTTCACAAATCTTGGCAAATAAACAACTAGATTAATCCAATACAGCCTCACTATATGTGACAGTCATAAAATGTGGATGAATATATATTTTTTTTAGAAGAAAAAGAAGAAAGCTCTCTAAATTCCATTCCGTTAATCATGCCATACAATCATGAACGGGAGCACTTGGTCCTCTACTTCAATTTTACAATGAGACACGGGACTGAAAATCAGACCAATAAAATTGAATTATTGTATTATTTCTTTCAATCCTGTCTCTTCTAACCATAGAACCATTTGTTTTAATGAACGTCATACTTCAATCTCTTGTAAATTCAATGCGAAAGCACTTGTTTTTTGTCCAAAACATGCCACAAGCGTCTGCTATTTCTTAACGTGATGGAAAATAATAATAATAATTATACCTTTGAGTATTGACCAGCTGCACGGGGGAGCCTCAATTTATCGACGCTATGCTTCTGGCTTGTTTGGTCCGTGGCATTTTTATAAATGGCTCGCCGTCGCCGTATGTTACTCAGCGAGAAAGCGGGCCGTCAAAATGCGAGCCTCAACCCGACTGACTCTTCCCAAGGGGAGACCCCCCCTGTTGAAGCCATCTGTAGCCCAGGCAAGGTTATCCATTATAGTCGCTGCAGCTCTCATTTTAAGCTTCGCGTGCAGACGGCTTCAGGGGGACGCCAACATGGACGTGGCAGTAACGAGAGCCCTTGAAACTTAAAACTTGTGGTACGAAAATCACCCAAAACGTCCCTGGGGATCCCGTGTCGCTCGGCCTGTCGAAAATGTGGCCTTCTTCCTTGCCCTTGTTCCAATATGTGGCAGTTAGTGCTACATTTAAACAGAGCAAAGGAGATTAGGAATAGGCCACCATGCAGTAATCCCACCTTCGGGCATTTTCCAGACAATGGGGTTGGAGGTTTTCCACAGCGGATTGAAGCATATCACCCCGAACAACCCCAGAGATCGCTTATTTCACAGTCATTATTTTCATCTCAGGTGGGGGATTTAATAGCCTTGCTTACTTTGGTGCTTCCAGGTAAGTTGATGCACAACCCACGTTTAGTTTCATCCTGAAGGCAAACGTCGGAGGGGGAGTCCCAATTACACGGGATGCTTTATTTTGCTTGAGGGCTGTCTATTCCACAAAAATGCACATTCCTGGTTCATTTCCATCAGTTTCAGACTAACTTCTTCAACTAGAGACAAGCTTCGCCTTCCTAACCAAATACGCCGACATCAAACAGGCGACTCTACCTTTGACGCCCTGCTGAGAAAAGTAACATTTTTTTTTTCCCCAGACAAGGAACTCATCGAAAGTCTTCAAGGGTTGTTATGTTTTATGATTGCTCTGGTAGGATTTCATGATGCATAGAGAGAACAAGCCTGAGCTGCCGTGCCAAGCGCTTACATAAACTAACTCTATGCTAATGTGTTTATTCCCCCAAAATGCCTGCAGTGTGTCCATTTTTCTAGCCTGATGAGAAGGGTTGTGCCATTTCAAAAATGTATTGCGTGTGGATATGGCTTTATGGACGCCATTGACGGGGAAAGCCTCCCCGGTTCAAATGGATTGGACATTAATGTCCGTCTATGGCGCTGAAATGTGATCATTCGATTCATTTAAGGGTCAGTCAGGATGGGAGGAAATTTGGCCTCGAAAAATCTTGGAATAAAATGTAGTTTTGGGATTTTTGGGTGCATAATTGCATTGCGGTTTAATAATCACAGCAACGGGGTTGCAAATCCGGACTTGATTTCTCTCAGGACGAAAGGCTTAAATCAAGGGTGTCAAACATATTCTTAGACCAGTAAAAGTAATGCAAAATACCATGTAAGACAAGGGTGTCAGACTTGGGTTGGTTCGCGGGCCGCATGAAAATCAACTCGATTTCATGTGGGCCGGATCATTTTATATATAATATTTAGATTTTTTTTTTTATTGGATTATAAGAACTAGATCAAAAGCCCTAAATATTCAGTTTTATTTATAAATATAAAACTGTTTATTTGAACTTTTTTTTCTTAGTAAGGGAAAGCATCTAAATCATTTGTTTTTCATTTCAAATGGAAACCATTTTTTAAAATTATATTCAATATTAAAGTGGAAAAACAAAATTATTTTTGACCTAAAACCACCAAAAGAAAAAAAATGGATAAAAAATTGCACTTATTGATTTGAAAAAGGGGAAATCAGGAAATATAATATACATCTATTATCTTCATTTGAATTTGATCCTAAAAAAGAACTCATGATTTACTTACTCGGGCCGCACAAAATGATGCAGCGGGCCAGATTTGGCCCCCAGGCCACCACTTTGACACATGTCGCTTAAATACTTCAATTTCACGAGCTGGTGGTAGTGAGACATTCAATCAAGGCTAAAATATATTATGAACATGTTCCAAAAATGCAAAAAATAGATGGCATGATCGCTGCCAGTCAGTTGGACGTCTATCCGCGTCAATGGCAGCCACTTGTAAAGTCAAAAGAAGAAGAAAAAAGAAGAAGAGCTATCTTTTCAAAGTGTGTTTTTCAATATACACCAGAGCCAAAACCCCTGACTGAAGTGCACTTGCTGCAACAAGATAAGACATGGTGGCTACGCATGAATTGATACATCCCAATCAAAAGACCCCCTGGACGACAGGTGATAATTCAGTCCGACCGGAAATAAATCTTCACGGCGAGTGGCCCGACAGACTTTAGAGAATGTGCGCCATGTGTCACTTTGATGGAGGGGGCCGGGGGGGCGTCCGGTAATAGAGTGCGAGCGTTTGACGAAGGCCTCCGGGTCACGTGTCTAGGAGCCCTGCCCTTTGAATAAAGCCGACCTCGCCGGTCCCGGCCGCCCCGGCTCGCCGATTCTTACAGGTATGGCTAATCAGAGGTACCGGCGCCGCGCCCGTGCGGCGAGCGCTGAATAAAACATGAAGCAAAAAAAAAAATACAGAAAATACAATCAAGTCTCCGGCTGGCGCTCCCAACACTCGGGCTATTCGCCGCGTGTCCTCCTACTAATGACAAGCCTAAAAGAAGGCAGAGGTCAAGCCTTTCTCATAATCAAAGTGTTTTTATTCATGACATGTCTATTAATTAGTTTGGAATAGTCAGCACTCGGCGCTGTGGAGAATTTAAATTGGTTGAAAAGGATTTGCCCTTTCTCAGTCAAGCCAATGATTTCTTGGCGTGCTTTTCCAAAACTGGGAGGGACAAAGAGTTCGCTCTTGCGGGGGTGGGGAGACAAGGACGGAGGAAGGAAGGGACAACCGTCTTTCCGTCCGTCTATCCGACAAGCCTTTCTTTCAACTGGTAACAGTCACAGACCTCATACGTACATGTCACTGGAATTATAGCAGTAACAATAGACAGTATTTTCCCTATTTCACCTATCTTGTGCAAACACGACATCTTACAATATCTGAGCATACTAAAATAATTCTTCCCCTCCGCCCAAAGTCTGAATACATTTTCTGATAGAGAAAAATAAATGCATTTTGCCCAAAAATATGCAGTACGAATGAAACCGAGCGGAGGTCAACTGTATATTTTACTTTTCATGCAGGAGTCTTGTATTTTAGAGAGCTGGGGAACACCTGATTATAGCATGGCCATTTATTTTTCTCTTTTAAGTTGACCCTGATGCGTGTATCCGAACTATGAAAACCAGGAAAACCTCCATTTGCTGAGCGCTTGGAAATTAAACTGTGACCGAACTCCAACTAGTTGTGCAAAATTTGATATTTTGTACCATTGTAATTCAACCTAATGTTGACACTTACTAACTCTTTTTTTAACTTTGAGTCCCTGGGCTTTAATGCATCATTTGATAGGGTTTAACATCTAATTTTATGACAGACCTATTTCTCCCCACAGTCAAAATGAACACAAAAAAAAAACAGTTGTCCCTACCCACTTGCCAGGAAGCCAAGGCATGGGGGTGCACTGAAGGATTGTTTGATTAACAAATTACTTGACCAAACAAAATGCTACAACCCACAAAGTAGGGCAAAATGCAAAGCTGCAAATAATAGAGCAAAAAAAAATCGTACTTACAGGGGGAGATGAAGCAGATGAAGGCATCAGAGACCAAAAAACAAAGAGTGCAAAAGCAAACAATCTGACCAGGACAAAAGCGTTGCATAGACTGGGGTTAACGAGGCAATGAGGGACAGGTGGATGTCATGAGAGGCAGCCAATTGCCTGAGACACAAGGAGGGAGGGCGGATTGCAACAAGTCAACCCTGTCACAATGACAAGTCACACACATAGGTCAAAAACCAAGAATAATCCAAAATAATGCCCCAAAATGAACAAAGTAGGGTTTAAATCAGGGGTGCTGCAAACCGGTCCTCGAGGGCTGCTGTGGGTGCAGGTTTTTTTTCCAACCAATCCACCACATAGCGCGTCGGCCTCACAGCTCTGGGGTCCTGGGTTCAAATCCAGGTCATGTCCATCTGTGTGGAGTTTGCATGTTCTCCCTGGGCCTGCATTGGTTTCTTCCGGGTACTCCGGTTTCCTCCCACATTCCAAAAACATGCTTGATAGGCTGTTTGGACACTCTAAATTGCCCCTAGATATGGGTATGAGTGTGCATGGTGTCAGCTGGGATAGGCTCCAGGACCCTCCCTCCCCCGACCCTAATGAGGATAAAGCGGTTCAAAAAAATGAGATGAGTTGAGATGAGATCCAGCTCAGACACTTGAACCAGCGGGGGGGGGCTGTGCTCAAACAAGAAGCACCTGACTGGAATCCACTGATTGCACTGGTAACATACCAATTTGGTGAAAAGCTGTCCTTTTTATGGGTTGGAATGAAAACCTGCACCCTTTGTGGAATAGTTTGCCCCCCCCCCCCCCCCCCCCTTCACTCTAAATCTTGAGTGAATTAATTTTTGCCCTTTTTTGATCCACCTCCCCAGACAAAAAAATGTCATAATGCGGTACTTCTAAGCCAGTGTGTTTAAATCCAAGAACATGAATGACTATAGAGGGGGAAAATAGACATGCAATATTGTCACTTGTCAATACGTAATCTACATTGATATTGTAGTCACGCTACGTAGATGACGAAAGAGCAGACTAATTGTTTGCTAAATCTCATTTCATACTCCCAATGTGAAATCAGGCAGGCACGCGCGTGGAGCAACATGCAACAATGGCCTGGCTCGCTGCGTAACACCAAATTATCTTTCCCCGGGCTTAATTATTCATTAGGCAAACATAATTAATTTAAGACGCTTCTCTCAGAAGGGAGGTTTAAAAAAAAGGCCAAGAAGGACAGCGTTATTCTTAATGATTAACAGAACAAAGTAGAGAGACAAACTCCTGTCTGTCACGGTCTGAAACTTTCAATCAATAATATTTCAGTTGTTACCAACATTTTTGTAACGCCGTAAAAAAGAATATCGTACGTTAACGTCGTTTATCTCAGTGTATTTTTTAACTGCTGTTTTTTTCAGATAACTTCAAATAAGGTTGATTCAGATCATTAAGAAGACCTTGATTTCCTAGCATGCACTTGAACACTCCAATTAAAAAGACCTCTAACTGTGTTTTAAAGGGTGATTTTTTTGGAATATGCACACAATATGGACAGCACTTGATCAGCTGCCACAAATTTGCCAAAAAAGAAGGCTAATTGCAGAGAGTAGAGCACATAGATAGCAACCTTGCCCTCCACGGTCCCCCTTGATGTTTCCCCTCGATCCCTTTAGGACACCAACGAAAGAACGAAAGCATCTCAGTGAGACGGCGTGGCTTTGATGTGTCTGGGATGCTGAGCTTTCAGATGCACGACGGGTTTGTCTTGGCTAACAATTCCACCAGGAGTCTCCGAGACCGAGAGCGAACATTGGAAAAAAGTGCCGCTTGAGATCCATTTGCGCTAATGACAGCGCTGGATCTGAGGCTTGACCCTTTTTCATCTTTCTTCCATTTGTTCCGCTCATTTCCAAACAATCGAACCGCTGTTCCTTCTCATCGTCCCCGATGTCGCTTTTGTCCGGATGTTTCGGTGTATTTAATCCACATGGTTCGCTTTCAATCAGGGGCAATCTCACAAATCATCCATGCAAGTGTCAAGAAATCAATCCCCAATATAGTCTCAGTCTGCAAAAGGTCCCCCACCTTGTGGACTTCCTGTGTGTGACTCCAGTTTTTTAGCTAGGTCTACAATGTCTTGTGTGTCTTGTGTCTGTCTTGCTACTGCAACCAAGAAATTTCCCGAATACGGGATGAAATAAAGTTCGGACCTAACCTAACAATATCCTCTGATAAAACTATTAAAGAGACAAACAAACTATTTCCAAGAATCAAACATTTTTTTGCACTGTCACAGACAACCGGTCAAAAACTTTTGTCTATCCTGTTTGAGTCCAATCGAGCCAACATTCACTCTCCCCGATCCCACTCAAATAATTGGACGTCTAGCAGCGTCATTTTCATCCAATGAGAAGATAGAGCACATGTGTGCCAAAGTGGCGGCCCGGGGGCTAAATCTGGCCCACCGCATCATTTTGTGTGGCCTGGGAAAGTAAATCATGAGTGCCGACTTTCTGTTTTAGGATCAAATTAAAATGAAGAGTATAGATGTATATTAGATTTTCCTCCTTTTAAATCAATAATTGTAATTTTTTAATCCATTTTTTCTGTGTTTTTAGTTCAAAAATCATTTTGTAAAATCTAAAAATATATTTTAAAAAAAGCTCAAATAAACATTGTTTTAGATCTATAAAAAACTGAATATTCAAGGCTTTTAATCCAGTTCTTTTAATCAATTTATAAAAAATAAATCTAAACATTAGATCTAAAATGGTCCGGCCCACGTGAAATCAAGTTGACGTTAAAGCAGCCCGCGAACCAACCCGAGTCTGACACCCTTGAGATAGAGGCTCCTCTAGTGGAAACCTTTGGCGGCGAGCTGTTGGTTCCTGTATTAATTAAATAGGGACATCTATCCAACATGGCGGAAGCATATAGATAACCAATTTTGATGATATTTCACCGAACAAATATTTTCTCACTGCTCTATCGTCATAGGCGGTGAATGACTAAAAACACAGGAGAACGAAAAAAATGGTGTCTCTCCCCGCTGGCCGTGCACAAGGTTTCGTCACTATCTTAGACGTGAACGGGCTGGACGTGAGCCAGGGCCGGTCCCCGTAGCCTCTCAGGCGAGGCAGCTTTGTCAAACTCAGTTAGCCGCCTCCGAGGGGAAACACCTTCCTTTCGCAGTAATTCTCCAACTTTTCACATGCTGCCTCTGCTTTAACCACCTCATCAATCCGCATGGCAACAAAGGTAAACAGCCTCAATCACACCTTCCAGATAGGTCTTTGCTTTTTTTTTGTGTTGTTGTTTTGACACGATGCAAGTGCGAATCACAAGGAGTTCTCAGGACACCCTGTGCTTCATTTACACAAGATAATTGCCATGAGGTGCAGAGAAATATTTCTCCATTCCACTTAGCTAAGACCTTGAGACGAATGCTATTTGACAGAGTCCGTCATAAATACAAAGTAAGTCCTGACTATTTCCCAGCAAATCTACGAGATGCCGAAAAAGAAAAGAAAAGTGCCCAAGTTAAACGCTCGCATGAAAACACTTCCCGACGATATTTGTCGAAACAGCTCGACAAAAAGTACGGCTTTCTCCTGACAAACGAGTCGATAGCTTTGGAGACGAGATGAAAGATCGGGCCGCCGTGGTACGACTGCGACAAATCTGAGGCGGTGTCAGATATCCCGAGGTTTCTACTTATACTGACGGCGAAGCCACCGATAGGAACGCCACCAGAGGACGTGAATGTCATGGCGTCCACTCAGTCACAGCCGCTATCGCCTGCCTCAAACGCGACAGAGATGGCGAGAAACAGAAAAGGGTGGCGGCCAAGACCGTGCGACAACGCTGGCTAGCATTAACAACCAATGCGTTTGATAAAATGAGTTATCTATGGAACGTGAGCAGCCTTCCTATTGCTCCTTTCATTCTTTTTCTTTAGGGGTGTCCTTGTACACACAAACACACACACACACACACACACACACACACACACATATGCTAGAATACAAAGCTCCACTTTTTGGCTTGCTGTCGCTATGACAACAACTCACGGTGAACACCAACCCATGATGCAATGGTGCCGCGTTAGGCGTAACAATCTTTCAAAATGTAGGTTTCATTGCGCGGTGTGAACACATGGTGAATAAAATCAAAATCAGACAGTTTGGAGTGACTGATTTGAACAATTTGACCTTGAATTTGACCTGCTGACCTTTATTTGTGGAAGAGTCCGGAAACAGCAAAACAGGTTCAAGTTGATGATTTAATAGGCCTGACAAATGCAGTCAACAAGTGACCCAGAGGAGCGAAAAAATAAGATTCTAGTCTGGAAAGCAAAGAATATTTGCATTCAAATTATTTTTAATTAAATTCCCCTTTTATGTCAAGGTTGTGCACTTTTATTCAACATTTTGTATGCGCATCTAATTCCAGTATGCAGGAAGAAATAATGCATGATCACACAAAGCCTTTAGTAAATGGGGTCAAAAAGGGTATATTATGTTCCATTTTATCAATATTAGACGTTTTTTTATGTCATTAAATAAAAAAGTTAACTACCCTGTCTTCCTGTCCCTCTCAAAAAATTCTCCAAAATAGATTTTGATCATTTCAAAAGGCAGAAGCACCCAAATAAATAAATAATGGATATAACATCAATGGGCGTCAATGACTGCCAACATTGGCTTGTGGGTTTATTTTCCCCCTCCCTTGTGAGTTCAACTGTTATGCCTCCATTTAAAGTGTGACCTTTAAAGTTTGCTGTTAAAAGAATCACAAGAGGGAGTATTATATTAACATAAAACATTTGTCCTCTTTTCAGTTTACCGCGCCCGTGCTGCGTGAAAGGCCGCGTCCTTGGCAAGAATCCGCCCTTACTGTCACAACCCTTTCATCTCTTTGCATTTCTAATTCACATGTAAATGCACACACACACACACACACACACACACACACACACACACACACACACACACACACACACAAATGAAGCTTCATGAAGCGAATAAACACGGTGCGCTCATCTTGGCAAAAACCGCTGAGCCATGTTGAGCCACTGATGGCTGGGTCAAATAAATCAAAAGGGGAAATGTTATAATATAAAGAGCGCATATTAAACTTTACCTGTTTTTCAGATGGGCTGAAAACACCTTTTAAAAAGGCGCAAGGAGAAAAAAAATGTTACTCCATTCAACATTTGAATTGAGAATGCTGGACAGCAAATATAGCCACGCTTAAAAAAATATTGAGGCTTTATTTGTTTGGAGAAACTGTAAAATAGTCTAAAATTCTTAAAAGATGGTGAATTTAATTTATATAACAATAACGCTCAGGATAGTTATAGTTCAGATATTTGATTACATCTAAGGAAATGGCTTTTGTTTATTGTAGAAGCTGTAATGTGGTAAAAAGCAAATTGCAGAGAAATCTCAGTATGTTATTGAAATATTTTCTGAACGGCAGTCGCAAGGTGGCATCGACCTGCATAAAATCCATCTGGCCTTCAGCATCATTTAAAGCAAAGCAAGGAGGATGCTGGTTAAGGCGAAGATAGCTAATGAGGCCGGCGCTTTTTATCCGGAGAAACGTTCCGTCATCGTGAACACAATGGTATCCTGTTTTGGTCCACCTGCGTTGCAGCTGTTCTCTTGCTTAGTAAGCCACTCTCACTCTACGTTGCTCTTCAAAAGGCATCTTGCTGCTCTCACAGATGCAAAGCAGGACAAAGAGCCACACTGCTTTTCATCACAGCAAGAGGCTCACTCGCTCGCTCGCTCGCAACTGACAGACAGACCCACAATCGCCACAGCGGGCCGCAGTGTTCGTGTTCGATATTATTCCACGGGCTCGATGTTGGACCCTTTAAATGATAATAAAGGCCCACCAGGACCTTATTTCTTCTCTGACCAAAGATTGCAGTCCAAAGACCAGGCTTAATATTGAATTGAAATGGATTGCACACCAACAGTGTTTTGCTTCACAATAAACCTTGAATCCAATTCTATCGACATCATTTACAAAAGAAGGAAATATTTCAACTCACTTCAACCTGATTGGCTCTAAAAACCAGCAGCTTTCATATTGAGCACACGCTAACTTTGGCGTATTACCATGTACAAATAGAAAAAGAAACATTCCTTATGAAAGAGATTGTGGCAGCAAAAATATCTTTTTAAAAGCACGAGGCATACTTGGACGCCCTGTTGTCGTTCTACCAAAGCAATACATCACAATAAATCGGATTTTTAGCCACCCAACGTTGCATTGGTTCTTCCAGGCGGGCGGGCTGGGTTCGATTCCCACTAGGTGGCGATGTGATTGCGAGCCAGAGCGGTTGTCCGTCTCTTTTTTTCCCTACGACCAATCTAGGGTGTCATTCCAGCAACCTTTGCGAGGATGCGCGCTACGGAAGATAAATGAATGAATAAATGTGATTTTAGATGAGAAAAAAAGGGATAAAATGTTGACATGAAGTTTCCTAACACCTTTTCTTCTTTTTTTTTGTCTTCACTCTTGGCGATACCGTTCCCTACCTTAATCTTTCCACAACATTGTTATCTACTCCCACCACTTACAATATATTTACTCATCCCGATGAATTCAATTAGATCATTTGGGGGAAATGACTGCGGGGGTGGGACCAGCCTCCAGAGGTCAGAACCGGCCGTGAATACTAAAAAGAAAAAGGCATTACGCAGCCTATTACCTGCTGCTTTTCCACACGGCGGGCGTTGAGCCACCTCGGCCGCCGCCCCAGATGAAATGCTTTCTAGATGGAATCTGGCACGGAGACGAGGGGAAAGAGCGCCGACGCTGTCCCCGAGCCTAATCGCTTCGGAGAGGCCTCCCCGTCGCCGCCGCAAAGCACGCCCATCCAGATTACTGAGAGAGGGGTGTTCGCGGGCAGACTGAGCGTCGAAGGGGAAGGAGACCATCGATTGGGCGTGGGGGTCAAAGGTCGAGTGGGTAGAAAGGACGATTCAGAGCAGGGGTGTCAGACTCGGGTTGGTTCGCGGGCCGCGTTAACGTCAATTTCACGTGGGCCGGACCATTTTAGATATAATATTTAGATTTTTTTAAATAAATGGATTAAAAGAACTGGGTTAAAAGCCCTGAGTATTCCGTTTTTTATAGATCTAAAACAATGTTTATTTTAGCTTTTTTAAAATATATTTTTAGATATTACAAAATGATTTTGGAACTAAAAACACAGAAAAAATGCATTAAAAATTACAATTATTGATTTAAAAGGCGGAAAATCAGGAAATTTTATATACATCTGTACTCTACATTTTAATTTGATCCTAAAACAGAAAGTCAGCACTCATGATTTACTTCCCCGGGCCACACAAAATGATGCGGCGGGCCAGATTTGGCCCCCGGGCCGCCACTTTGACACAGGGTTTAGAGCTTTTGGTACTTTTCGCCAGATTCCATTCAATGCTACTAGACTTGGATGGATTTGATGTCCATCACGGTCAATGGCAGTTAAAGAGTTGAGGGATAGAAACAATGAAATAATCCCGAGGTCTACAGCAGCAGCAAAAAAAATATAAATATAAAAAGCAGCTATGTTACAATACTGGATAGTCATTATATTTACTCAAGCTGTGTTGAACAGAGAGGACCGGGGACAGCGACGGAAGAGAGTTGGAGGAAATCCCTTCAAGTGAGCTCAATCAATATTTCTTCTATGAGTTAAAAAAGCCCAGAGGTATACTACGTTTATATTTACACTAGTAAAATCAACTCTGCAGGGTAAAGAGGGCATTAAAGTCAAGAAAATGAAAATTAAGAGACCTCAATACAGCACATTGGCCTATTGTTCATACAAGTTCATTTATGACAACCAAGTAATGTTTGCAGTCTTATTTTGTGTTGCACAATGGATTTGCAAAACAAAATAAATGAATAACCGTCTTCTACGGCCTTCATGTGGGAAATCATTGAAATTTAGGAGGGAAAAAAAGCTATTTTTTTCCGTCATACATTTCCCAGGCATCAGATCGAGACAAAATCAGCTTTTACGAAAACTGAATTTGTCACAAATCCGAAATCTGTCCTGGTCCAAATACAGAGAAAAGAAAACCATCAAAGCAGATGTTTGACTTGACATGAGCATAGCGATGTTTCTTCAATTTCCACATTTCTGAGATATGCTCCTCATTCAACTCATTCAACACTGCACATAAAGAAGATCCCCCCACGCGCCATTTCTCCAGAGATTGAGCGCTGTGAAATGACTTTACAGGTGTGTGGCAGGCACTCTTTCCACCAGCAGCTTCCACATCCCCGGAATAATCTTTGTCTTTTTTTTCCCAAAGAACGTTCCCCACTTTTGAAGGAATGGATCCACGCGGCGAGGACTGGAATTAGGATGCACGCCTGCAAATTCAGGCCGAGCCAGAGAGGCAGGCATTTGCACATGAAGAGATGAAAATGAATCGCATTCAGCCGAGTTGCGAGCTCCACCTTCGGAGGCGGCTAAAAAGACGGGGGAGGGCGTCGTGCCATTCAATGCACCATTGAAGGGGGGCTTTCTGCAATAATCATTCTCATTCGCCAATGACGCAGCTTGGTAAAATTCAAGTAATTATGACAGCACACAGATGCTGAATAGCTCTTGATGAACTTAATCGCCAGCAATCCAACAGGCAGGTGTTGCATGATTTCTATTACCTCCCCTCAAATTACAGGCGCCCAACAATTTATCTCAAGGGGGGAGAAAATTGTCTTCTCGCTGTAGTATAACTTCTCAACCCGGAAAAAAGATGGCTCTTCAAGTACAAGGATGTGAAGATGTAGGCCCAAAGTGAATGGAATGTAGAAGAAAGGTGTATTTTTATGTAGAAAATGATGACTATTGCTTATAAAGTCAGATAAAGTTGGAAAAAAAATGTCTGAAAGTAAAAGACTGAATGAAAAAATATCTACCAAACACAAAGAATTGACTAGTTTATATGAAAATATGTATTATAATGAATTGAAACAAAAAATAAGGCGAAAATCATATCACGAGGATAATAGTTGAAATATTCAAATCTAAATTAAACTTTAAAAACTCCCAAATGAATCAAACAAGCTACTTTTAAACATTAAAACACAATTGTATTGAACTTAAAGTTCAATACAACCAACTGAATCATGTATTGTAAAGAATTGAAACAAAAAATAAGGCGAAAATCATATCACGGGGATAATAGTTGAAATATTCAAAGTTGAATAAAAGTTTAAAAACACCCAAATGAAGTCAAACAAGCCATTTTTAAACATTAAAACACAAATGTATTGAACCTAAAGTTAAATACAACCAACTGAAACATACTTGGATAGCTACAATTTTGGGTACCACTACTAGAGGGTGCCAAGTATCACTATAAACTTAATCTTATCACTACTATTTTGAGAATAACTCATTAAATTGGCTGCCATTAAATGACCGTTTCCGTCCCTTCCTTGTCCTCATGGATCGGATAGCGAGACACACTTTCCTGGCGGCCATTATTTATGAATTTGCATTAGTAGCACAGTGAAAATTACAGTAGAAAAGCGCGTCGTTAACCAGACGACGGGAAAGTAAGGTAAGCAACGGTCAATTTTCTTATGTCTCCTCCGCTGTGGGGAAATGGTCTCAAGGAGGACAGAAGTTATTATTAGCTTGTGAAAGAAAGACGTACAAGGCTCCATCCAGGAGACATTTGTCCTACCTTGAGCGGGATGTGAGCGAGCGAGAGCCCCATCACACCCCCATAACTCATTTCATGAGCTTTAGGATACATAAAACAGGCGTCCCTCTCTGACTCCCAGCACGCCGCTGATCATTGTTAACTGAAAATGATAATGAGCGGCCATAAAGCTTCCACTGAATGTCATTCAACTTTATAAAACTGCAAAAGTGTCTCTTAACGGCAGGAAAAAGAAAAGAAGGAACGCATTACGGCGGTAGAGGTTTTTTCCAGACGTGATATTGTCAATATGCAGGATTTTGTACTTTTATTTTTGAGAGTTTCTGTATTTTAAAAGGAGATTTTGAACATGATAAGCTGATTGGACACTGTAAATTGCCCCTAGCTATGAGTGTGAGCGTGAATTGTCTCCTTGTGCCCTGCGATTGGCTGGCCCAAAGTCAGCTGGGATAGCCTCCAGCACCCCCTGCGACCTTCGCGAGGATAAAGCGTTTCAGAAAATGAGATGATATTTTGAAAATCTACTTTCATATCACAATAGAAAAAAGCTAATGTTTTTATTTAGCGTTCACAGTGCAAAAATAAGAGGACAGATATGAAGAAATGTATTTGAGGAATATTTCAATCCACAGTTGTTGTGATGTCAAAAACAAGTTCTAACACATACGATCGCACCAATTGCAAAGAAGAAGATTGGATTTTCCAACATTCTCCGACTGGCACTTGCAGTCAGAAGAAAACAAAATGGTGGCTTTTATTCTGGAGGAATTGAATAATTAGCCACTTTTTCTGACAATGTCCGCAATCTTGATTTTCTTTCTTGCCAAATTCACACAATTTAGAAGTATTTCATGAATGATAGTCAGCATGATTTACCAAAATAAATGCATAACGTCAAAACATTTTCGGTCATTGTATAAAGATATGCGTCATTGATCATTGATCCATTTGTTTTGCATTTCTTAACATAGATGAAGGTGTAGCTTTGATGAAATTTCCATGCAACCCAATTTACGTGAGCCTGTTTTTGTTTGGAACTTGACAGGTGTTCCAGTTTCTCACATGCCAAAATTAAAATAAATTAATAAATAAAAGACCACTCGTCTTCCCATGGCGCCAAGTGCAATCCTGTCAGTGCTTTGGAAGGAAAATATCATTCAGTATTAATAGGAAAATAATGCGAGGCAGACGCTAAGCAAGCAGATGTCACACTTTGCAAAAACTTTCCCACTCATTATTAATGTGTGCTGCATGTAATGTTGTCAGAGTGCTCATTAAATTATCTGAGGAGAGCAAACAAGAATCAAAAAATTATAAAGTAATGTCATATTAAACTAAAACAAGCCTTATAAAACAAAAAAAACACTTAACCAAGGTATCCAATGAAAGCACTGCATCTACAAATCAATGAATTTTTTTGACAAACATGAAAAATAGTTGTAACCTCATCATTTTAACAAAGTTGAAGCACAGAATAAAACCTGAAGAGCAGAAGAATTGAACCCAATTTTAGCTTCTTAAAACAGCAATGCCTCAATGATTAAAAATTAAAGAACAAGCAGTGAGCTTTTGCAGACTAAGCAGCAAATTCACTAATGGAAGAAGCTGTAAATTCATATTTGTGCTCTAAAAATAGTTGCCTGCTGGATTTTGCTTCTCCCTAGAGTTTTAAGTACTGAGCACAGCGAGCAGGTGTGTTCTCCTGGTTGAAAACATTTCAAATTATTTCCACGTCTTCCTCTACAACCGTAGCGTGCTCGGCATTTGCGGTTACTCAATCCAACATTTAATAATTAGAAAATGGCTGCCAAGGGCAAACGCGCAGAGTGGATTTTCAAATATCTCATGTAGGAACTCGAGAAGAAGCATTTCCGCCCCACCTGATAGATAATCGATGCCGTTGAAATGCTTGGTAAATGGATTGGACACCTGATACTGCAAATATTGTTGGAACTAAATGTCAAGTTGAATCATGTTTTGGAAAGTTAAAGTTGAGAAGGAGCCCCAAAATGCAAAAGTAATTAAGCAGAAGCCAATGCGCACCACTCAACTGTGTCAGACCAAACAGCTTGGTCAATAATCTTCAGCAATTCCTGCGGATTAGAGTCTTATTACTGGACACCGGCTGTCACACAGACCTCAGCGGTCGAATAAATTACTCTTTTTTTTTTCTCCCCCAAAAAAAATCCAATCAAGTCTCAAACCTAAACCTCATGTGGAGTTAATCCCATTGCACAATATCATGTTACCGTCAATTAAGTGGAACGTGTCGGTGCGTTGTGCATTATTAAAGACATCTCGGCATGATTTGATGGACAGGAAGTAACTGTGCATTTCACCCTATGGCGTTAAATGCGAAGATCAATGCGATTCGTAATACTCTGCTGCCAATGCAATGCAATGATGGGGGGATTTTCTTCATTTGTTGCACTCCTAAGGAGTTTATCATGGTTAACAGTCCATGTGTTTGTTTTGTGATGATGCATGAGTAAGGTTCAAAAGAAGACTGGTATTTATGGAACAATTCTAATGAATGTGCTGCACTCTAATCAATTTATAGCCATCAATTAGGTTGTTGGAATAGGCTGTCAGTGTAAGATTTGTACAGTTGCTACATTTTCCTGATAATCCATGAAGTTTCGAGATTAGAATACAGTTTTAGTGGTCTTCTCTTTTGTAATTTACGGCTAAATAGGATGCAAAACGGGAGAAAAACTCGAACCCTGCCGTCCCTGCAAAAGGGCTTTGTTTAGTTTGCCACCCCAACAACCAAAACAAAGTACACGCAAGTTATTACCTCTTCCGTGGCCGCTGAGCACGGCAGCCGCGAGAAGCCAAGGCAGCAACATGCAATCTCGTCGGCAATTCATCTCTTCTTAAATGGAGGTCGCGCCGCTACCCCCCCAAAAAACACCAAAAATCTCGTCCTGGCGTTTCGGGAGCGGCGAAAAACAGCGGCGAGGGGGCAAAGCGTCCGTCAAATAAAAAGGCAAAGTTGAATCCGTGGCGCTTTTCTGTCGCTCACACTTGGTTTGAATTCGTCGAGAATAACGCCGAGATCCCGGTTTCGCTCGGTCAGTCGCTCGGTCGGTCGCTAAGCGGATTGTGGAGCCGAGAGATGGATGGCAACGCGCGCGCTGGACGAAGAGAAAGAAGAGCAGCCCGGCGAGTCGACTCGTCAGCACCGAGGACAGCGCCTACTCCTAGCGTTGGGAGACGGAACAACTTTGGGGGGGACGAAAGGGGGAGGTGGGGAAGGAGAGAGCGTCGACGAGCAATCGTCTCATTTCTCACATGCAATCCACACGAAAAATAGTAACACCTCGCTACACGATTTAACTCGTTTGACGGCCATAGACGTCCAATTCGTTTGAACTGAATGGATTGGACGCCTCTCGCTGCCTTTCATTGCCATGATAACTCAGTTTAAAAAGTCATGTACTATCTTGCAATGCCATTTTCCACATCAACTATTTGGACTTTTAAGAATGATTGCTATAGAGCAGGGGTAGGGAAACTATGGCTCGGGAGCCGTATGTGGCTCTTCGCTAACCTGTGAGGTAAAATATGTATTTAAACTGCTGGTGACAGAGCCGAGTCCCGAATGCACCAATAGGAGCGTCACGTCGGCACTATTGGCGCTCACACTTCCTCTAACATCAATCATCTTTTTTCTCATTAGACTTTTCTGCATGCATATTTTCATTGATTAGCAACTGGGTAACAGTGTTGTCAAAATAATTCATTTATAGTACTTTAAAAGTGGTAAAATTACCCCCAAAAAATCACATCCCATTTTCACATTTTTACTCTTAAATTTTGAGTATGGCTCTCAAGGAATAACATTTGAAAATAGGAATTGTTAATGGCTCTCTGTGTCAAAAAGGTTCCCGACCCCTGCTATAGAGTGTAAAGTGATTGGTGGTCAGACGCATAGGAGGAAAAAAAGCATGTACACTAAAATGATAAGCAATCATATGCATGCAAATTATTGGTCACTTACTTTTGATTCAGGGGCATTTCTAGGCTACTGTTGATTATTTGCTAAAATAAAAAATAATGATCTTTTTTGGCTTCAGATTGAAAATGTATAGCAGGGCAAGAATTCGTGTTCATTTTCAAACTTTTGTTTGGGGAAGAAAGCAGTAGTCTCCAAAGCAAAAGCAGATCCTCTCGATTTTTTCCCTTGCAACTACACCAGCATTTTTTAACAGTCTAAAAACATACCTCTTACTTTCTCCAAAGTCTAAATTATCTATAGAAGCTTTTGTTTGTCTACAATATTGGGAAGACTAGCTTTTAAGGAGAATAAATACTTTTACATTTCCTTTCCCGGCTTTGTGCGGGTGATTAATGATTGGCAGAAGGAATGCTGGGGGCTCTTGCGCAAGCTACGTACATATTACAGGGAATACATTTTGATAATACAAGAGAGCTGGGTATTTTTCCAAAGGCCAGGCTAGCTTTAAAGCACCTCCGAACTCGTCACATTGATTGGACTGGAGGTCCGCTGAACTCACGACTTCGATTAGATCTCAGAGAAGTCATTAACAAAGCACTTGACGTGTTTTTAAACCCCGTGCTCTCCATTTGCATCATAGCTTCACTCTTGCCCGATAAGAACATGAACATTATGTCTACGCTCTTCTGATTGGAGGAAATAGTATTCAATAATATACGGCAATGGGGTTTAAAGAAAGTTTGGGCTGCAGAATGAACACTGTTGTAAAATAATAATAATAAATGTTCCATTCCAAACAATGCCTTCGCAATGGCACGTAAATTGCAAAGTTTTCTTTTAATCAAATATTCAGTGAGAAAGCCAAACAAGACCCTGAAGCCCGTTGACCCTTGATCTGGAGGTCAAGCATGTGCAGGCGACCATTGATTCTCTCGAAAAATCAATATGAACAACAGAGTGTGACATCATTTATCAAATGCTATTGGTGAGATTGAGAAATTATCGGACAGCCTTCACCACGACGCTCTTTTACAACAATTGAATGTAAGGTCTTAATTAGAGTTGAGTGTATTTCAATGTAATGCAAATTCCTATTGAAATATGGTTGTCACGGTTGGCAGGGATGCGCAAGTGTGCTCCATCACATGAATGGCTGTTTCTAATTTGGCTCCTTTCTAGCTAAAATGCCACTTAAATCCCAACAGCTCACCTGATTTGACAGTCGCACTTACTCAAGTGTCCAATCTTCTGCGTTTGTTACGCCTCGGGTGCGACGTCGATTGCAGGGAAGGACTCGGGGACTTAGAATGGAGCACTCTAAAAGAAAAACTTAATTCTTAAGGTAGGAATCTTTGGAAAATAACAAGTACACGCAGCTGGTTACAAGAGGAAGGGAAGCCTGGAGGGACACAAGAGGTGAAAAGCAAAGAAACCAACCAAAACCCCAACTATAACAACATTGACTCATCCTGTAACAACTCAAAACTGTAAAATTTCAACATTAATCAATACAACCTTACCGGGTGAATAAAATTGTACTTTATGGGTGGACCCCAAGCAGACACGAAACCCCCAACCATATTCTGTTTTGCTACTCGAGCAGTACTTCACCTGCACTCTAAAAAAAATAAAAGCAAATTAGCAGACAAGAGCAGAGAGGGAGAGCAAAGATAGGATTAAAAGCACCAGAGGAAACTTATTGAAGATACCAAAATAGTATTTTCAAGCAGGTGCCATTTTTAAAAATAGACCTCTCTTTATAACAAATCACGAATCCAGTAGATGAGTAAAAGGAACACCTACTTTCTGCAGAATTTTCCATCGTACGTCAAGTTGAAGGATGTATCTCAAATGGTGTGCTTACTGACATCCTTGCACGGCGGCTTCTTATTAACAGCCACCTTTTTTGTTCTACATTTTTGGCGTGATTTCTCCTCGGTTCCAGCCAAAAGTCATATTGCGACCTTCTCAAATGGAACACATTGAGCAGCTCTAAGGTCGACTTGACAGCCAGATGGTCACGGAAGAGCTTTCATTCTGCTAATGGGCGTGGGTGGGTGGGTTTGGGCTTTTGCAGTTAATGAAAATCAGACCCTTGAAATATAAAATGACCAATGTCCCAAGGTAATGAGGCACACGCTGCGGCAGTGAGCCTGAACAAGCATTAAGGTAATTTTATATGGCAAGATTATGTAAAAACATCTAATGATTCTGATTAAGTAGCGAAGAACTGACTGATTATTACACGCTCGGCTAACAAATACACCGACGACCCACTCGGAGCGATGGCGGCCATGTTTGGATGGACTACTGGCGCGCCGGCTTGCCAAATGATATCAATGTGGAACACGCCGCTGGAAGCGTCGAATCACCGCCTCCAGTAATGTCATGGCATAGAGGGGCTAATCACGGCACGTTAGCGTCAAAATATAGCGTTGACACGTCTTTTAGGCCCCGCAATCAAAGTAATACACATAGAAGAAGAAGTACAAGATGTCTTTGAATGTAAATGATGGCATTTCAAAGTACAAAGTCAACCAATTGTTGTTGTCCATGTAATCATAAGACAAAAAATGGTGTTATATTTTGGGCTACAGTGATGAATCGAGGAAAAAATGTCTTGAGGCAGGATTCATATACAGTTCAAGTGTTTTATTTATGTAATTCATATACTGTTGGAGAAGCAGACTCGTCAAAAAAATATTTATATAAATAAAATATGACTCCAGCAAAGTGGACTCATTCTGCTGACTCTGCTGAATTTTTTTACCTCCTCCCAAACCAGAAAAAAACCCAGCTTTTCCCATATTTAATAGACAATATCGAAATACGTGACAATAGGAACATAATTAAACTTGAATCGTTGCTTTTGTGTTTTTTCGACGTCTCTAGGATGCATTAACTCTCGACGAATATGACTAAAAGAGCCCAATAGAGAGCGAATGGGGGTCATCATAAAAGTTACTCAGACAAGCATAACTATAGAATATGGCTTTGTCCATTGTTGGCATACAATAATAGCCCAAACGTGTTATTTTGGTGCCGGTTTGCACGGGGGGATGCTCCGCCTCATCACTCATGCGTGCAAAGGCCTCATAAATATTGTTTGTGCAAATGTGCAAATTGGCAATACAGTGTGCGTTGCCCGAGAAAAAAAAAATAAAAATCCATGTTTACTGATGAGAATCGAAAATAACTCTTTAATCAAGTGCTGTTCATCCAGAATTTCTTATCTAGCCGCACGCTAGCCGTTTCTTTAACGACCCCCTTTCCACTCTGATGTCAAATGTCTCCTTCGACTTTATGAAGTGATTAGATCACGCGGGAAGTGCTTGTTGGGAAATGCACCATCTGTTCAAATTCCAAATAACATTCAATTATGATTTCATTATAATGCTTCTTTTCGCTTGTGTATGAGGCGCCGCTTGACCTTTGACCTCAAACCTTTCATATCAGTTTGCCGGCTTTTGGAACAAACATACATTAAAGTAACAATAATAAAATGGAGGACAACTGGCTAAATAGACATCTGTCAATATAACCATTTTTCAGATAATAATAGCCTAAATAAAACAACATAGGGCCAATTTTTATAGGTCTCCACAATTGCCCCAAAATGGATGAGAAGCGACCTGTATTTGACCTAAATTCAACTAAGAGTGAGTTTGCTGACCACCACGAAAACTGCATTTCTTCAAAAGTGGCGCATTCTCGTTTGATTGGAGATACGCAACACAGAAATAGAGACGCCTGATGGATGCTTGGACATGTTGTCCCACAGTGGGACGCACACATCAGCATTCAGCCTGGCCTCCTTCTCCTTGACCTTCTCTTTTCATTAGTCAGAGCGTGTCCCGCGCCTCGCAGCTCGCTCGCTCGCTCGCTGATAGTGCACTGCTCCAAGGCCGCATTTATCATGATGAGAAAGCACTCTCAGGCAAACAGCCCGGCGTCTCAAGGCTAACGGAAGCAATGGCCGACAAGTGACAACTCCCACAAAAGTCTCTGAAGCCAGCGGGCCCGCCGGGTGTCGCCCGCACGGGACGCCGCGGTCGCAGGCTGTCGATTTGCCCCACCAAAGAAGGTGGGCTCGCCGAATCGTTGCATTGAACTTTCTCGATTAAGACTAAAAAAAAAATCGCCAAATACCGTCCCCGACTCCCAAGACAGGACGCCTATCGCCATCAATGGCGGTCAGCAGCCTAACCGACACCCCAACACAGGCATTCTCGCTACCCTACTAATGATTAGCATTCTAGCTGCCAGTCTCCTAATGAGACGCATTTATTCCCCTTCTGTTGTTTCCCTTTGTGCAAGGCCGTTCAATTCAAATTCTATGCGAGAAAGGCACACTTCTATTAAAGAACATTTGACTGGAAGGAAATTAAAAGCTCAAAAGGCAATACGACACGGCTTGAAATGTATTTCTGCCCTTGCAACATTCTCAAGATTGACGGATTGAAGCGTTGCAATAGCAATTTATACAATCTTTTCAACATGTCAGCCTTGTACTGTAGGCTTTTATTTCTACATGGCGTTCTATTCATGCCAGTCAACCATCTTGGAGTTCTATTTTTTGCTGCTATATTCCTGCACTTCAACCTGCAAACAGATTCTCTACAGACTTTCTTTGATCAGATGGTAAGATTTTTCAAAGAGTAGCAAGAGGAGGATAGAACAATTGGTCTTGTTTGCTGGATGACAATTTCTACCCCAAAATAATGAATCCATGCATGAGAGAGCAGAATAAAACAAGAATTGTCTTAGAGAGTGTAGAAGCATCCATGTCTCCTTCTACTAATTGCCCTATTCCTCAACTAATTGCTTGAAATCAGGGTCTTGCTGACAGTGTGTTTACTCCTTCCTATGTCTCCTTAGCATAAAAGCGCACGGTGGTAAATTCAACTTAAAGACAAAGACTAAAAGAAGATGGCTTGTTTGGTCAATGAATGCTGATTCTCCTATCCAACTTGTATGAAAACATTTTTTCCTTATCTCTCTTGATGGATTGGAGGAAGGGTGAAAAGCAGATTATTTTTTATTATTATATATTATTAAATGTTAAATTATTATTATTTCTTTGAATTTAAAATTATTATAATTTTTTTTTAAATTATTATTATTATTTTTTATTTAATTTTTTAAAAATTGTTATTATTATTATTTTATTTAAAATTATTACTTTTTTTAAAATTATTATCATTATTATTTTATTTGATATTATTATTATGTTTATATTTATTTAAAATTATTATTATTTTTATATTTATTTTAAATTTTTAAATTATATATATAAAAATATAAAACAATTAAATTAACCTAACAACCAAGATGGAAGCCAAATTGATCTCATTAAATTAATTTTTATACAATGTACCACGTTAAAAAAACAAATCCTGAAATTGGACACAGTTCTCGATATTTATTTTAACATATTTTAAGCATTTGAATGTTCAATGTCCAACGTGCAACAGGGTGAACACTGAACTCAAGCATCTTGTGCGGCCATTATCAATGCTACTTTCCTCATTTTTTTTCGGGCCTACAAAAGTGGGCAGCGGGCCACAGTTGGCCCACGGGCTGTCGTTTAGACACCCCTGGATTAGATAGTGATCAACCGGTCTGAAATAGTTTTATTTCATATAGCACAACACGGCACTAATCAGATATTTCTATTGACTAGTTTGACTTTTAGAGAATTGATTTCACTTTCATCCTTTTTTTTTTTTATTTTAAAAAAGCTTTTTCTCAAAAGGTTGTTTCTGCATTCACGATCATATCTCCTTGTAGATGCTCAAAGCTCACCTCTGCCAGACCGTCTCTTATCGATCGGCGAATCAAAGACAACAAGGCTTCCATCAGGGGCTCGACAGAAACAATTGAGCGCGGCAAGATGTTTTTTTTAACATTGTTTGTCAAACATTCGGATGATGAGGTGATAAATGTGGACACAAATCAGCAGACAACTTGATCATCCATGGTCAAATCAAAATAAAATCCCCAACGGTCTATCTGGCGCACACGTACATAAATACTCCCTTTTTATCCCCAATAAAGCAATTCCAAAAGGACTCGTTAAAACAATATCGACGGCGTCCGCCGAAACCGCTCGGAAAGTCAATGCGACCTGTTTGCGTCCTCATTTGAAGCCATTTTCCTTTTTTTCTCGTACGTCTTTGTTGATTTACACTGAGCTTTCATCTGAAATATGCAATGCATTCACGCTCTTCAGTCAGCGTGCAAATATTCTAACCATTTGCCGTATTAATAAGCTTGGGACCGGTCTAAAAAAAAACATCCCACTGCAGTTCACACACCAAATGTAAGATCAGTTCTTCTGGCAAGAAAAATAAAGCCAGTTTTTCCAGAAGAAAACTTCATACAATGTAATACAAATGGAAAAAAAGCCCATTTTTTTCCCCTACGTTGAGAACAGGCCATCTATTCTTCTTTTCTGTATTTCTTTTAGAAGGAAGTGCCTGGCAGATGAATCAATTTGCAACAAAAGCGAATAGCAGGTGATCATGAAGAGAAATATTTGACTTTTCAGCAGAATAAAGGATCTTTTCTCCCCCAAAATAATACAAGTTGAATGACTTTCAGCGGTCTCCTTTAATGTAGCAAACATAAAATCATGGTGACAATGGAGAAAACCTTTCCATCTTATTTTGTCGTGGAAAGTGAGAAAGCTCGAGATAAAAATAGAATCCTGTGGCATATAGATAATCCAAAATGATCCATTTCTCTTTTTATGGAAGGTTATCGCAAGTGACTTAAAGCAGAGCAGAGCAAGAAATACAAAAGCTCAAACAACGATTCACACTGACATGCGACAAAATTGATGGTCATATCATTCTTTTTTTTTTACAGGTTGCAGGAAAATCCATTTTACGGCCTGTCAAGTTAAATGATTCCATTCATGGACAATTTCACGACATGAAACGTTGATTTTTAAGACAAATGAAATTCCTCTCCACTTGTATGATTCCTTTTGTCGCTGATCGACCGTTGATGTTTTTGCGACTTTTCTCCGAGTTTCTAGCCGACGACCAATCGTTGCCTGGTGTTTACACCAAGCCGACAAAAACAAGTCGATGGGCACTTTTCCTCTTTTGGTGAGGGCCTAAAACACAAATTGTTGACAGTTCTTGCGCGCAATAAAGAGTGGCATTTGGCACTGGAGGCGTTCGCATTGCGCGGCTGTGCGAGGTGGAATCGAGAAAAGCTGAGGGCTAAGTTGCACACAGCCAAAGTCAGGTGGAATCAAGTGACCTGGAGCCAGAGCCAGAATAAGAATTCATGTGACTGGCACAAAATGACGGCCTTACCCGGCCGACTATGAATATTTCAGGCAACACTGAGCTATGTTATTACTACTCAGCAGGAGAATTCCCAGCATGGGCCAAGACATGTGCAGTCACCAGATAGGACGGAGCACAAGAACTCGTACAAAAGCGTGACATTTCGCCCGGCAATCAAAAAGAACACGTTGTCAATTGCTTGTTCATTTTGGGACGTTCCGTCGAGAGAAATTATTTCCAAACGCAAAACTCTCCGAGAGAGAGCGATATTTTCCGGGATAATTGGAAGCAAGGCGGGTTGCCATGTTTGACTTGAAGCAATACTGGGTTTACATATTGGCTGGAAAGTACGACTGCAAATCGATTGGGTGACGTCCAAAACAAGAGTCCATTTTGATGTAAGAGCCTAACATGAATGAGTTAAATAGCAGTTTTGTTATAAATGAGACTGTCACCGCCAACGATGATGGAGGAGACGGCTCAAACATGGCGAGTGGGACTCGCCATACAGAACAGGTTGCTGGCAACGTCAAAAAACAACCCAGAATAATTTACAGCGAAGAGCGAGGCAAGCATAAATGTTGTAGATGCTCAGATTCGAGCAGAGTATTGATGTGGTATTTTGTTTTTTAATCATAGCCTGACGGACGTGAACCTTCAAGCAGAGAACTTTGTTCATGAAATGAATATCAACAACAATCTTGGTAATTCATTAGAAAAGACATGGCTCTAAGCTGTAGTAATATATTCAGCAAAATGTAGTTTGCCCTGAATGTGTTTAAATATACTACAGTACAATCAGGTCCTTAACAAATGCTTAACAAATAATTACAAGCTGACCTTCCGCCATGACAGTTTCAGTCCCCGTGTCCAATTTGGAAATCATGCGTTCACTAAATCGGAGGCTCTCTAAAGAGTAGGGCAGAAATTCTCCGGTACACGGTCGATTGGTCGCCGGTCTTTTGGTCGCCGATCTTTTGGTCGCCGGTCTTTTGGTCGCCCGGAAGGTTATTGATAATTACCATTTAAATCGTTGCTCAAATTCCCTAAATACAAACTGCAAATGACTATTTAGTCATACTTAATGCCCTAGTAATTATTAGGCTAAAGAAAAGCTCAAAATTTCCCGTACTTTTATTGTTTTTTTGTTGGAGAACTTGTTAAGACCCTGACGGACGTAGCTTCTTAAAGAGACAACTCATGTACATACAAACTCTTCTACACTCACACGTCGGCTCAGTGAAACTGCTCAGGGCCATTGTTGGCTTTTATTGATGCGTACACCGTGTTGTTTTACCTTGTTTTGTCGCCGCTCTTTTGGTCGTCGGTCTTTTGGTCGCCCGTTGTCGCGGTCGGGGCGACCAAAGGACCGCGACCAAAAGACCGCAACCAAAAGACCGGCGACCAAAAGACCGGCGACCAAAAGACCGGCAACCAATCAACCGCACATGAATTCTCTCCAGATGGCAACACAGAGCGGGTGCAGGTGCAAAACGTGACGTGGCTGCAAAAGCACACGTCGGCTTCAAAACCCATGAATGGAAACAGAAATATTTCGAGTTGACTCAAGGAACAACAACAACAGTCAAGTCCAGGTTGACTTAATTTAACCCCGACAACCCTTTGCACAAATCCATTGCTTGTCATCATTGGGTTGCCAGACAGAGACTTGAAAAAGTTGGGATGCAGTTTTATTTCTTGCAGTGGTATTTTCATGTTTAAATGAATAACTTTGCCATTTTAATGAAAACCTCACATCTTGTTTTGGTCATATTTCACCTGTTGTCGAATCTGAATATGATTTGTGCTGGGGTAAAAGACGGAACATGTTTGCTATTTGCCAAGCAATTCAAATGAATTCTCTTTCAGCTACAGCTCTTGAAACATGGCCCCGTCGTAGCACACGGCGCATTTGCGTTCGGCTTGGCCACACACGTTAGGCAACACCACCGACCTGATAAATCGGCAAGCCTCCGCAAGGCTAGGGCGCCGCGGGTTTGTATTTTCATACATCTTAAAGAAATATTTATGCCCCTCCAAAGGCCAAAGTCAATACTTCTCCCGGTGAATTCAATTACTCACCGCGTGCACTTCATAAGGATAAAAGTGATAGCCCGGCAAATGCCAGAGCAAAAGTAGCGTTCAAGTTAATGACTCTCACCTGCCTGCTAGAGAAACAATTTCCATTGAGTTAGCTTTAAATTAATGTTATTAGCTTTCTATCACGCTCACGGCTACGAAACGAATTCCTAACAAAAGAATAAAGCCGGTCAAATAAAGTTTCAACAAGATGAACTGTGGTTTGGGAGAATTCGAAAGAAGCCCAATGCCCAGAGTACATTCTTCAAATATGATTATTTGCCTGGGTTAAATATTTGGAGCTGAAGAGGAAATTGTTTGGTAAAAATGGAGAGGGAAAAACCTTCCAAGTTAGGCTTTTCAACTTCCTGCGCTCAATATGGCAAAATCTCCCTCGACAGCGACAGGAATACGAATGTTTTCATGCGAGGCAATTATGTGTCAGCACTTGTTTCTCAGACACAGACGAAGCTGAAGGTCATCCATCAATCAAGTTGAAGTGGATAAATGGAGACCTTTTGTAGAGCCTGATCTAGTGAGAGTGACGAGAGTGTGTGTGTATACGTGAATATGTGTGTTTAAGCCATTGCTGTCTCAACTGAAGAAGCCAGCCTTCCAATACAACACTGACAGGACTTCATCATACACCGCGCACATTTCACAATGACACATTTTAAAAAAATTAACCAAGTCAGCAGTGACAGTAAAGACTGGGAAGAGAAATCCGGACATTGTTGCTCATAAAAAATGCACCGATGACTCGCCGATGATATCTACAGTGTAAAGCTGTGTGTCATACTTCAATTTTCAGGTTCAGTGGCTGTTTTCCTCTGTCAAGACAAATCTGATTTATCTGGATTGGGTTGCCTTGGGTGGGCGGAGGGGGGTGGGGAATGGGGGGGACGGGTTCAGTTTGCATGCTGTAACTCTTGCTGTCAATGGCAGTGGGGTGGGGGCAACGGAAAAGCAGATGAATATCAATATTTATGCCTCCATTAAAAGAAAAGCATTCATTTTGGAGGCCTCCTATGTATTGGTTTCCAAACTTTGAGGACGGTTTTTATAGGCTGGTAGCAAATGATGAAAATATCATTTTAAACGACCCGCACAAGAAGCTTTAATTCAGCCTGCATTGCATTTCTCAGTGTTAAGAGAAAAAAAAACATGCCTTAAGGGATATTAAACAGATATACTGTACCTGTAATGCATGTTGTGGCTAATTTATCAGAAGTCCTAAATTATTAAGGAGTCAAATATTGTATTTCTGTCATGATTCGCTCGGCTGCGAGGCGAAAGTCAACCCAGGGTGTGGGAAGCAAAAAGGAGAGGGGAAGTGTTGGTGCACAACTTAGGATTTTAATGACAATATAACCATACAAAAAATAATAAACACGGGGAGAAAAATAGCAAATAAACTGGGGAGAAGACACACCGACGAATAAGCAAACATGACTTGCATAAGAACAGGAAACACGAGACACTTGGCAATACTTCCACAACCGTACCACAAAACACTGGCATTTAAATACACAGACAAGGACTGATTAGAAAATACAGCATTTGGCTACAAGAGGGAAGGGGAGCCCGGAGGGACACAAGAGGCAAAATGGACCTGAATCGAATGATCAACTCATCAGAAAGCTGTTCAGAAGCTTGATAACGATCCTGATTATTTGATTGACGTCTGTTGGTGGAGGGAGACATGGAAAACAGACCGCATAGGACCGGAGTTGGGTAGAACCCCTGTTCTATGGCACAGAAGAATGAGCCTAGCTGGGGTAGACTGCAAAGAATCGAAGCACTCTACCCGAGCTAGGCTCATTGAACACTTGAAAATTCAAGTGGAAATCATTTGCGCACCACCTCGGCATGAGAAGCTGCAAGAGTTCAATGATGGGCTGCTTCAGCTCACTATTTGTTGCCAAGGAAAATGCACTCGGTGCTCATGCATGAATCATCTGGAAGCAGTGTGGCAACGGGATATTATGCTTCGGCAGTGGCATCGTCTCAGGGACAAATTGGAGGTTAGCTTAAAGCCTCCGTCACTTGAGAAAAGCCACAAAAAGGTTTTAAAAGGCTTGCCCCTGCTACTATCTTACTTTTCAGAACACCGATAATACTCATAATAATGCAGTCGTTGTCTTAACGCTCCGATTCGGTTGCCAGATTGTGTGAGTTTTTGATTAAGGTTGTTTTCAACGGGTGAAAAGGTTCTGGGTTCGGTGGAGCCAAGACACATCGACTCATAATGTCTATACACGATAACATGCCCCGCTTGAGCATCACATGACATTGCTTGGCCAATCAGTGTCGCGAGGAATTTATGTATGTTGACTTTGAAAAAAAAGAATCATATTTTAGTTTAAACCAATGGTGTCAGACTCGGGTTGGTCCGCGGGCCGCGTTAACGTCAACTCGATTTCATGTGGGCCAGACCATTTTAGATATAATATTTTAAAATTGATTAAAAGAACTGGATTACAAGCCCTGAATATTCAGTTTTTTTTATAGATCTAAAACAATGTTTATTTTAGCTTTTTTAATATATTTTTAGATTTTACAAAATGATTTTTGAACTAAAAACACAGAAAAAATGGATTAAAAAATTACAATTATTGATTTAAAAGGGCGAAAATCAGGAAATTTAATATACATCTATACTCTTCATTTTAATTTGATCCTAAAACAGAAAGTCGGCACTCATGATTGACTTTCCCGGGCCACACAAAATGATGCGGCGGGCCAGATTTGGCCCCCGGGCCGCCACTTTGACACATATGGTTTAAACTAAAGTAAGGTTCGGGAATGTGCATGTGAAACTGGTGGGGTTCGGTAGGTCCAACAATGCTAAGAACCACTGCTTTAAGAGAATGGCTATGCACCAGTGCATTTTACTGTAAATGAACTGTTTATTTTGAGCTTTAAAAAAGGAGGGGTGCCGGGCATGCTGTCCCAAAGTTGCAGATTCCCCAAGGGGAGAAGAGAATGGCCTGCCAAATCTCATTTCTCAGTGTGTCTATTTACCAGAGTAGCTCTCATGGAGAGGCAAATGTATTGTGTCAGCGTCTGGTGGCTCGTTCAGTGATGGAGGTTCACCGACCCTTTGTTTAGTGGAGTCGTTTGCGCACCACCATAGAAGGAGAAAGACCACAAAATGTAAAAAAATCCTGTGAGAGGATTCAGGGTAATGAGATATTTGACTGTTGGCTTGAACCAATGGCCTCCACGCTTTGTACCCGGCAAAAAGGTAATGAGGTGTGCAGAAGGAATTCCAAAAGTCTCAGATATAAAGTGGACAGAATTTGGCAAGTCTTATGCAAATTCAGGCCTCCGATAAGTACAGGAATCGGGAAATGGAAAAATAACCAGCGCTTTATATAAAGTAGACGAATACTGCACACATGATGCAAGATTATTGATTCCTTCTGGATGAACAGACGTGAGTGACGCTGCGGGATGTCGGGAAATAGATGTACACGCAATTTACGATGACAACATACAATAGAAAAATAGAAATACCATTTGGCGCTAAGGGACAAAATGGCCAGTGTTATCTACGGACCAAAGGAATTACAAAGTCCTCGTGAATGAAGTGACGTCGTTCATTGTCAATTCCTAACGACGCGTATTTGTTTGGTTAAAGCAGGGGTGGGGAACCTTTTTGATGAAGAGAGCCACAAACAATTCATATTTTCCAATGTTATTCCTTGTAAGCCATACTACGAATTTAAAAGTCAAAATACATACATGTAAACGAGTGCCTTTTCATTTTTTTTGTAATTTCACCACTTTTAAAGTGGAAAAAAATGAATATTTTTTAAAAGATTCTTATGCTGTTGCTAATCAATGAGAGGATGCATTCCAGAAGAGTCTACTGCAAAAAAAAAAGAAGATTAAAGCAGTTCTAGATGTAATATCTCAGTTCTGTCACCAGCGATTTCCATATTTTAGCTCACAGGTTAGCAAAGAGCCAGATGCACCCATCAAAAGAGCCACATGTGGCTCCCGAGCCATAGGTTCCCTACCCCTGGGTTAAAGCAACGTGCGGATGCGACTCTGATCCACGCGCTTGTTCAGGCACGTGGAAATGGAAAAAAGAAAGAAATAAAATGGGGTGAATCACATAGAGGAAAGCAGCCTTGAGGACATGCACGGCATTCACGCATGGGGAGATGCCACACCTAAAATTTGGAAATGGCCAAGCCTTCCGGATTGAAGGTGAAAGGGCTTCGGCTAACAAGAATCTGCTTGCCCCGAATCCTTTTCACCGGATGATCGTGACCAGAATCACAGAGAATAACCTCAGGTAAACTGTCCGATGTATTACGTTCAAGCGTGAACTCAAACAACGTTAAAATGTCCAAATCCGCCGTGCTCTGGCGCGGATCACACGTATTTACACTGGACAGAACATTACGACTCGAGGGATGAACAAGAGGCGGAGGTCACTTGACCAAACACAACCTGTAAAGACCGTTGGGAAGAACCCAGCAGCCATACATCGTGTCAAAGGCCATTCGTCAAGTGGGCCGCTCAATTTTCTGGCAGCCACTTTTAACGTTTCCCGGACATCTCCTTCAGGGACAAGCTTCCCCCCGCCGACACTTGTATTTCTTACAAGCCGGACACAAGATTTGTGAACGTAAACTGTTACGGCGGTCAAATATTTCGATCTGGCTCTAATCATATCGGCAGTGACGACTGAGACGAGCGAAAATCTTTTTATGAGATCATTAAAAGCTTTCCAGCATTGTTAAAGTGGAGTTAGGTTTCGTAGTAAGTCGAGTATTTTTTTGACAAAATGTGCTGAAGCACAACCGTTTACATTCAATGTTTTTACCTGCTAATATTAGATTTCTACCTGCTAATATTAGATTTCTATCATGTCAGGAAACTACTTTGCGGTCACATTTATTGGATTAGAAAATACAATTTGAGGATGGGAAAACCACATAAAAAGTCAAGTGTTATTTTGCAGACGCATACCACGAAGGGGCCCTTGGTGTTGATCATTACACAATCATTTTTAATACCGCATTAACATCCATCATTCCTTCTGTTACTTTAATTAAAAGAGATGTTCAAATCAGACTAGCATCCATGCGTGAATAACAGAGTGATGATTACGTCCAAAAACACACGATGTAACATTACAGTGGTGACTGCGCTTCCCTTTCGTCACAGCTATGCTCGGTCACACTTTCAGCGCCGGGATTGTAAATGTCAGTATCTCGTCACTCCGTCTCGGCGAGACGGGGAGGCAAAAAGAAACTGCTATTGTCAGCATACTCACTCAATGTCCACCTGTCAATCTTTGCCTGGGCTTAAGCAACTCCTTTAACATTTCATGCACTTTTGAATTTCCATTCATGATGTATAGCAGGGGTGTCAGACTCGGGTTGGTTCGCGGGCCGCTTTAACGTCAACTTGATTTCACGTGGGCCGGACCATTTTAGTTTAGATTTTTTTAAATAAATGGATTAAAAGCCCTGAATATTCAGTTTTTTATAGATCTAAAACAATGTTTATTTTAGCTTTTTTTAATATCTATTTTTAGATTTCACAAAATGATTTTTGAACTAAAAACACAGAAAAAATGGATTAAAAAATGACAATGATTGATTTAAAAGGGGGAAAATCAGGAAATTTAATATACATCTATACTCGTCATTTTAATTTGATCCTAAAACAGAAAGTCGGCACTCATGATTTACTTTCCCGGGCCACACAAAATGATGCGGCGGGCCAGATTTGGCCCCCGGGCCGCCACTTTGACACATGTGATGTATAGATTTATTTTTCTTCCCTCAACTAACTTTAGCCTCGAGTAGCATGTCCCAAATTTCATTGGATTTAAATCTGAAGGAGAATAAATACTATTTCATAATCATTTCTATCCAAGTATAAAAGCCCCGCCTCCAGTCCCCATGGCAGCCCCCAGCTACCCAAGCAGATATAAACTAACGATGCACAACATGTCATTATTAGCAGAAAACATTGATATGCCAAGGAAGTGCGCGCCTGCGTGATCAATAAAATAGATGAGAGTATTTTGCGTGTATTTGGCAAGGAAGTTTGGATCTGAGCCTTAAATTGGGACATCCTGGTGCAGTGTATTACTCCGGTGTTTGGATGGACTCCAAACATGCCATCTGCTCCGCGAAACACGTCTGTGAATAGTGCAGTAAAACGCATTGTTAACTCCTGCTATGTTTGCATTTACGACAACGGTTCTTGCTAGCGCTGGAATTTTGGTGGCAAACACCACTTGGCGCCCAATGAGGAATATTCCCCTGAGAGTCAACTATACTTGTTTATTTGGAATGAGCAAAAGCTATTCGGGAAAGAAAAATGGATGTGTTGCGTTAAGATTTAACCCCTGAAAGTGAATTTATAGCATCTCTGGGGGCCAGAAGCCCTCCTTGGCCAAAGGTGGAGAATTAAGCTCAACTGGAAGTTTGGCAAGGGCTTTCCGCGACAGCACGGCTGGCGGATTGGAATTGGAGTCAGGAGAGTCAAGGATCATTAGAACTAGTGTGAGATAGAGGAAAGGAACCCAAAAGGCCTGATGAAACGAACATTTTAGCAGCTGGCAAAGAACTGCTCCATTGCAACAGTAATCAACTTTGGTCAAAGCACATATGCTCTTGTTTTTATGATGACGATAGAATGATATGTTGCACGATATTGCTGCTATTGGAATTTTGAAGCAGTCTCAATTCAAAATTCCATTTCATATTGGGCCATTTTTTAATTGCATTAATTGCAATTCTGTATATTCAATTCTATGCTGCTATGAATAAAAATGGTCTAAAATGTTTCTCTTAAAGACAAACGCAAAGTAGTTGCATTTTTGGAACAGGCGACCAATCGTTTTAATACTTCACTGGTGAAAAGAGCTCAGAGGAAACACAATTAAAATAGATGTCCAGTTTTAACAAACACAAAAAACATGAAGAGATTCTAATCTTTATACAGAAACCTGATGAGTATTGGGGAGGATAAACTTAGTCGTGAGGTCACAGCAATGAATTCCACCTGAAAAATTTCCCCTCACGACCCTTATTTCTTCCCCCGATCCGCCACTGCGCTTTAGCACGGGTAGGTGCAGAAAGTGATATACATATATATCAGAGTTTTGCCACAGCCCAAGGTGTAATTTACAGTGGTGGTAGCTCCTATCCAGAGGGAAGAAAATGATTGTATTGCTCCCCGAGCTCTGGCAAGGCCCATGCAAAATGTAAACAATGTTTCCGACTAGCTTTGGAGCCTCGTTACAAGGGCTTGCTACTGTGCAGTGTTCATTAGAGTGGAAATGATATGTGCAAACAAAGAGAGGCACCCAGGCAGTGCACTCCATGACTCTTGTTTTTTTCCTCCCCTTACCATTTCAGAATTGCAAATGAATGCAGGAGCATCCTCACCTGTTCCCTACAGACAACATCCCAGCGCCTCCAATCATCACCCTATTCACGCCGGGTTTCCATCAAAACAGGACGTTCAAAAGGGAATGACGGCTTAAGCACGTGATAGCCTTTTTTTACTCCAAGCCCACTAATCCTTCCCGTCTCCAACCAAGGTCAGAATAATGCTAAGCAAATACAGGCGTTTTGCAACAACTGGAACGGCGTTCTATTTGAAAATTGAACTCTGTCAGGCTGTTCTCTAGCTTCTTTGTCATTCTAAAAAAGGTGCGTATTTGTCCAGAGGAGACCAGTCATTTCCATGATTTGTGTCGGGGAAGGACACAGCTGCGTGGAAATGACATGGAAAGCATGCGCAATACTGCAATGCTTTATTGAAAGGACAATTGTGGGTTATGTAAGACGATGACCTCTAACACCAATGTACAACTGGTCTTGGTATGAAAGACCATAATCGCTGCAACTAAATAATGGATTATAATAATGGGCTCGAGTTCAAACAAAGTAGGTGTCCACTTTCTGTTCAAATGTCTTTCTTTTCCGATCTATGTTCTTCGTCTTTGGCCAACGACCACAACACGCACTCGGTGATCGCCATGCATGAAACCATAAAATTGCGTGCAAAACTTGTGGGCAGAAAACTGCGTAGAAAACGAACCAATCACGTTCATGGTTCGGAGGAGTCATAGGAGTCAAGTCGTTTGGTATTTTTCGAGAAAGTTGGAATGAGCTGTCAAGTGCTTTGGAGATTTGTTTTCAAATCACTTGAAAAAAATGTGGGCAAAGTCAAAGAAAGATCCCAAACTTTTCAAAACAAATAATTTACGTGGCAAAAACAAAACGTAACATTTCGTATGTTTTGGCTAAAGAGCAGACTTGCTCATCTTGGCTAGCCTAATGACTTGTGCTCCAACGGTTTGCGAAAGTGCGAGAAAGTGAAATAAGTCAAATCAGGAGGCAAATTTAATCTCCCACTAAATGGAAAGCCTTTAAGCAGCCACCCAGAGTGTGCACACCGCCGAGGTGAAATTGCACTAAAGCTCTCGGGCAGAGTGAAGGACAGGTTGTGTGTCGGAATGGGGATTATAGATTGCTTGGATAAATAAGACATTTTTTTTCCCAGTTTTTTTTCCCCACAGCAAAACATACTGAGCGTGACTATCCAGGAAAGGTGGGGAGTCTAGGAGGCATCAATCTATTTCAATCTAGCTACTATATACGTACTATACGAGGATGGAGATTGATGGGGAGGAGGAACTCTTTGCTTTCCTTAATTTGCCTCCAGCTTAGTTTGCACGCTGGGGTTGCGCGCTATACATATTAAAATGTCGGGTGATAACGTGAACAACATCACTTTGCATTCCCCGCAGTTGGGCTTCATTCATTTCCGTCAATTGTTTGTTTCCTTTAGTCTCCTGAGAAAAAGTGGAAGGCTACAATGAGAAAATAGCAATTTAATTCCAGCTTTGTTGGATTAAAACTCATTTAAAAGCCGCCAGGCACTTAAAAGGGAGAATATTTTTTAACACTTCCATTTATTTCTTGGAAAAAAAGTTGATTTTGAACAGAAAAATACATCATATGGGCAAGGGCAGCAGAAATGTTTTCATTTAAACTTATCACGGCATCATTGTTGTCTGTGTTTGGATATTAATATTCATGCGTGGCATAAAAGAGGAAAAGAAAAACATGCAAGAACATAAAAAGAAATGCAAATGAGGTTCTTCAGGGAAGCTATTCTAATAGCAACTCACGTGATGCTCTTATTTTTTTACATCCATGCAACAACATATAAGTGCCTTTGCTTTCAATTCATTATAAGGCTTGAAATGAAAATATCTAAACAATTCTACAAAAAAAGTATACAGAAATATATTATGCTGTCTGCCTATTCAGTGGTAGTAATATTATTCATATAAATCCTCTGGTAATAAATGTAGTTCTGCTCCAAACAAAATGAGTAAAAAAAAAGGTCAACATAAGTCGTCTTGAAATGTTAAATAAATGCAAGCTGACAATAACCCTTCTCTCATTTGCTTCAGGCGCAAGCTTGAATCTATAATATTTTGAATACATTCGTAAGATTCTATAGCAAGTAACAAATGACTTTTCCAAGGTCCAAATGTGGACCATCTTTTTTTATCCCATCTGATATCAGCATTTATTTCAAGCTATATGATTTTTAAAGGACTTTCATCTAGACGATGCGACACAATATCACCCAGCACATTTGGCAACATGAATTGAATTAGTTTTCAAATACTGTAACATGAGATGCCAAGAATAATTTATGATGATCCGTTTAAAGAGAGGACCACCGTGATACCCATTGAGCTGGCCTCCATTAATTTGAGAGACGATAAGAAGGAGTCTTAAGAGTTGGTCAGACTTTCTTGAAGAAGTCCATCCAGAGCAAGCTTATCTAAATCCTCTTGGCGGGGCTGAATAGACAGGGAGTGCAGCGGAATGCTTAAATTTGCCTGAAGAGCAGCCCTTTAAAAAATATAGAAGTGGCAGGAACCTTTTTTCCCGAAATACTAGCCTGACTCCGCTTCACCTAACTTTTCCCAAGCGTCGCATTTAAGGTAAATAGCCGTAAGCCTCGAAAGCAAATAGCTTTCATGAGGATAAACAAATATGACAGAATACCAAGAGTTTTTGTAACCCTCCCGGTTTCATTTGAGAGCGCAAGGTGACCCGAGTTCGAGTTAGGAGAAGCCCTCGTTGTGGCGTAGCATCTGCCCGGCGCCCTTTAAATCCACGTCGTCCTCTTCGTCAGATCTGCCGAGTGTCACGTGTCTCTTGGGCAAAGGAGGGCTGTGAACATCAACACAAAAGTGAGGTTGGCGTATTGGAAATTTACAAAAAAACAACAACAACAAGCGTAGGTTAGGGCTCTCGTGCAAACACAGCAAACTGGAAGTTTTCTTTTTGTTTTCCTAAGGCCGTAGTGCAGCATTTTTATTCCAAAAAATGGCCTTTTCTATTTGTTTATTCCCTTGAGATTACTGCTTCCATTAGTCTTCTAATGTTGACAATGCTCTTCAATGCTGAAATCCTATTCAAGCCACAAGAATGCCAACCATTAGCGACCAAAGTTCAAGTGTTTGTGTTCCATTCAATGTTGAAAAACGATGAGTGTTTGTACTATACAAGACCGAAGGAGTAGAAAAGAAATACTCTACAGATCTGTTCTTAGAAATATAATATAGGACCCCACTAGGATTTCTTTGCTCGGATTTCTAGTAGCATTTTCAAGAAAATGATGCTGTTGTGAGGGAATAGCAGCAAAGCAAATGAAAATTCTAAGAATCTACAATGTGTAAGTGTAAGAAAAATATTTGGGGAAAAAGAATGGGTGGTGATTGCTTTTACTGACTGTTGCCAAAAACAAAAAATTGGCCGACGTGCCCAGCAAAATCGAAGCTCCAAGATTTTTTAGTCTTGTGTATTCAGATTGTTAATGGAAATAGTGACAAAAGTTAGTGTTTTAGGAGGAACATTTCAAAGGCTTTAGTCAGAAAACCAAAGAGCAGAGGGTTTAGTAAATTAGACGGTTAATTGGGAGGCGGAGAAGGAGTTTGAGACTCTTTGACTGTCACACCGAGCGTCACCTTCAGTCCTGGCCATCAGTCACTGTCTGGCTTGTAGAGATACTTCATCATCAAGTTATCCATCTTTTTCTGCTTCCGTTTGCTATCTTTCTTCCTGGGCGTTCCCCGCTCGTCATCCGATGGCAGCTTGGGGCTCTTCTTAACGCTGTTAGAGCTTCGGTAGGAGACGGTGGAGTCGGACGAGGACGATTCCGACGATCCCGACGATTCGGAGGACGAGGAGGAGGAGGAGGACGAGGACTCTTCCGATTCGCTTTCCTTTTTCTTGGATCTCTTCTTGGACTTTTTGCCCTTCTTCCGCCTGGAGCTGCTTCTGCTGTGACGGTCGTCCGAAGAAGAGTCGTCCGACCGAGTCGTTTTTCCTCGGCCTTTGTCTTTGCGGCGGCGAGAGCTCGACGACCGAGAGCTCGACGACCGAGCGCTGTAATTCACGGCGGAACTGGAGGCGGAGCGAGACAGGCTGGATTTGGCGCTAACGAGCCTTTGGTCGGCTCCGACCTTCTTTCCCTCTTCGCCCGTGGCGCCTTTTTTCTCATTGGCTTCCTCGTCGCTGGACTCGTCCAGCTTGCTGCGCTTGAACTTGATGGGTTTGAAGCTGAGCACCTCGTTGATAGCGGCCTCTAACTCGGGATCCAGATAATTTCGGTGGGTGACCGGCTTGATATCGGACGTATCCGGCGCGTTGCTCTCCGAAGAACGAGCCCGGGCCGGGGTGGAGAAGCTACGCGTGCTGGCGCGAGGGCTGTAAGCGGACGCTCCGCCGCTAAAAGCCTGACTCTGCCCGTCGTCGTCGTCCACGTGCACGCCAAACTCGCTGAGGCCGCAACTACGAGCGACGGATAGGCGAGAATTGCTCCGCCCGTCGTCTCTCCAGGAACTGCTACGGCGAAGAGACACCGGGCTGGAACGACTCACGCTACTGACGGTCGACTTGACGTCGTCGTCGTCAAGCCTCGCCCTCCTGGCCGACGCCCTGCTAGGCGCCATGGAGGAAACGGTGGAGCCCCGGTCGAATTCGGGGCTGCTTTGCGAGGTCCAGCGTGACTCCAAAGCTTTCCTGGCCCTCCCGGTGGAAACCATGGAGGCTTTGTCGTCAAAATCGTCCTGGCTTTGGCTCTTCTTCCAATCTTCTTGGAGATCTCCCGACTTGGATTTGGTTTTGCGGATGGAGATGTGGTCGGGGGTATCGGGTTGTTCTTTCAGAGTGCTGAAAAGCGAGCTTTCGTCGCCCGTGCCCCCGATGGAATCCTTAAGGTTGGAACGCTTCCGGTAGCTCAGGGAGCTCATGACAGATATCGATCTGCTGGGTTCTACCTCCTTGCCATCTTGACTTCCATCGCTCGTCTTTTCCTTACCCTCTTTCCCGTCTTTGGCATCCACATTTGTGGCATATCTACGGGATATCAACACACAGCAATGACTACGAAGGCACTTCTGTTAAGCATTAAGCATTTGTGTCCTGATGCCAATCTGCACTGGAAAATGGGTCCTACTTTTTGCCCTTCTCCGATTCTCCTCCCATTTTCTGCACAGTCCACATCGTGGGCATTGAAGGACTCAACAAGTGAGAAGATCTACGGAGGCAAAGGCCTCATTTGGCTGACGCGCCAACTGGCCACAGGCCACTTCAATATATTTGACAGCAGCCACTTCGCCATTCCGCCTGCTGTCATTAGACGGATTACTGGAAAGGAGAGCCATGACACCTAATCGCATAAATAACCCATCCTTTTCTTTTTTTTTCTTCTCTCGCCTCAGGTACAATTGGGCTTATTTAAGACTTGAGTTAATTATCTCTCAATGAATTGATTCTCGGCCTTCATTACTTTGCGCGTACGTCAACAAAACTCCCCGCCAAGGAGGACTGAGAATAATTCGTCATTGGCGTCATTTATCGCAGACTTTTATTTTGACTCTTGCGTCTTAGTGAATGAGGTCAAGGAAAGGTAATGGTCTGTCATTGACAAGGATAGACATCTAATCCATTTGTCAAAAGAGATTGAGTGTCTATTGCGGTGAAAGGCAGCCAATGACACTTTTTAGAGCCAATGCTTTCACGGGAAATAGTCGCTCGCACGCATTTGGTTGGGAGAAAAAGATTTGAAAAAAGGCGACCGGAAAGACTCTAGAATCAAACGGTTAGCGGAAAACCTGAAATTCTCCCTCTTAGGTTTACTGCCCAGAAAATGGATAAACACAGTGATTTTTGCTAAGAGATTTGGACTTGTTTGCGCCGTGAGCGAGGAGGAGGAGGAGGTCGTTACCACAATGCTAAAACATATCGACCGACGGCCATGGTCACGACCTCCACAGAGTTCTATATATAGAGCCCGAAAGCCATCTCCAGTAAGGAAGCGCACTATCGCGCTTATCAACGCTCCATCGCAGCCATGCGTGTGGTTATCTGCCATGAGGCTAGAGGTGGTGAGAAGGAGGGAAGGAACACCAACCTGGCACTCTTCAGACTGCCTTCGTCCGACTGGGGCTTGGAGGAGCCTTTGTTCTTGGAGAGCCAAGACTTAACCCCGTACACGCGATCCTCCACCTCCGAATCGGTGTCCGTCTCTTGCCCGCTGGGAGTACAAAGAGGTTTGTTATTGAGAAGCATTGAGAAGCCACAATAACAACAACAAAAAACAAAAATCCATCCTAAAATGTCACCCTATATCCCTTCATCAGCGATATCCCCACTTAACAAATCGGTCAAATGGATTTTTCCTTCAGTCTGCTTTATGTCCAAATGTGAATCATGTAGACAGCTGGCGGATATTTTCCCAAGTAAAAGATAAAACAACTTGTCCAATGAATATTTATGCCGTATAATGACATAATTTACAGAATACGGCGAAACGGCCCATTTGTAATAGGTCGTTATGATGATGCATGGCATTGCAGACAGGCAAAGCATAAATCTCACTGTTCAACATACTCTAGTTAAAGCCCATGTATTACCCGGGCGCAATGCCCGCTAGATATAATCAACAATAAGACCTGTGGAGAAGAGTAGGAGGGACCCAAGGTTTCAGCCTCAAACATATCTGCAACGGTGAATTCTCAAAATACTAACTTAGAATGGAATATATTTATTTTGAACTCGTTCACATCATTGGATTGTTGCCAGACCACCCAGTCAAAACGTTGCCGTCAAGGGCAATAAACGAACTTAGCTGCAACTTTCAACAATTGTTGTAACAGATATGGACAGCTGGTAAAAAAGTCAATTGATTTTTAGTAGGATTTTAGAAATATTGGATGCCTAATGAAGTGTTTACTGCACGTGTGTCAAAGTGGCGGCCCGGGGGCCAAATCTGGCCCGCCGCATCATTTTGTGTGGCCCGGGAAAGTAAACCATGAGTGCCGACTTTCTGTTTTAGGATCAAATTAAAATGAAGAGTATAGATGTATATTAAATTTCCTGATTTTCCCCCTTTTAAATCAATAATTGTAATTTTTTAATCCATTTTTTCTGTGTTTTTAGTTCAAAAATCATTTTGTAAAAATCTAAAAATACATATAAAAAAAGCTAAAATAAACATTGTTTTAGATCTATAAAAAACTGAATATTCAGGGCTTTTAATCCAGTTCTTTTAATCAATTTATTAAAAAAATCTAAATATTATATCTAAAATGGTCCGGCCCACATGAAATCGAGTTGACGTTAATGCGGCCCGCGAACCAACCCCGAGTCTGACACCCCTGGTTTACTGTGTCGTCTCAATTGCAGCCACCACTTTTATAAATGATGTCAAAATGACCTTCCAGGCATATCACTAAGTTAAAACAATCCGCCTCACCCTAAATTGATATCTAACAGGTATTCATAATATTCCCAAAAAGTATTCCTTCCGCCTATGATTGCGTTCCAGGAATCCACCAATAAAAAGAAGTATAGCGTAAATAAAGTGAAGCTGATTCCGTAAAGCTCCATTCTACGCATTTCTATTATTGCACAGAATTCCATGAAATCTTATTTCAAAAAGAAAAATAAAGCTTTTGAGTACTTTCTTTTCAGCTATAGCGCAGCATTGGTCCTATATTGCGTTGCCAATCTAATTGATTTCATGCTCAAAAGGCAAAAATTGCCAAGCAAAATGCATTACTATAAATTTTTTAGTGGTTGTTGATAGAAATATTATAACTGCACTATCATACTGTGTTTCATTAGTGAAAAGTGTCATGTTTTCAGTAAAAGCGAGCTTACGTCATCCACACGCCTAACCGTCAATAAAAGTTACAAGACGATCAATCTTGCCGTCTTTGCTGATGATGAGAAAACATTATTCACGTCTCTGCACGATAATAGGCGAGCACTGTCAGGTGTCTTTCTAAAAAATAAAAAATAAAAACCTCCATCACCAGTGTCACCATGCCCGCTGTGACACAATCCACATTTTCTCTTTCCGAACAACATGTTCTTCTGTCTCACCGTCACGGAAGGAACTGTATTGAAAAAAAAGGGAAACGGCTGCTCAAGTTCAATTAGTATGCCTTTTCTTTGTTTTTTTTCCTGCTATGCAGTAAAGCAACATTGCTAAAAACGCAAATCCCTCTTTCACGACGGAGGATAAAAAGACAAAGGCATGTAAAACAAGAGGTGACTTGCAATTGAGTCCTCCGCAAATGGTGTCAGAAGCAATTTGTCGGCGGTCCTGCGTTCCTCGCTAAGCACTGGTGAGGCCTGCAGATACGAGCGAGCCCCAAGAATTTGGAAGACAACCTTAATGGCTTCGGACAATCAGCCTTGGCTGGTTGGAAATCTTTGTCACAAATATTCAAACTCAGGCGCATTTCGCATACGGCTTAACATTATCGCTTGAAAATCACACCATTTTACGTTAATGACTGGACAAATTATCAGGTGTAACACATTGGAGTGTGTGTGTTGTATGTTTATTCCCCTTGCCTGTACTTTAAATACTTTTCTGAAATTCCAACCTGTAATATTGATGGCTAACTTGATTGACATTAAGAGCCTGATTGTGTATAAATGCACCAAAAAGTCTGCCTAAAGTTCTGTTAAGCTCATTAATATTCATATGAATGGCAAAGCCTTGGCAGCCCAATTTAACATTTAACCCAACGGCTGACATTTACGGTGAGAGACGTCCAATCATTTTGACTGGGAAGCCTGGCAGCGATCATTTGATGGATTCAACGGATGAGAAATGGCAAAAAAATGGCTAAAATGAAAGATAAATGATTGTAATAGTGAAGATGGAGAGGTAAAATCCAGAAGAGAACAATGCAGTATTAAAACCGGCTAGAGATTTGATTTGTGGATGGAAGAATACATAATTTGCACAAGAAAATGAATAAATACAGAGACTTTATCAATTGTATGCTGTTGATTTTCAGTGTAACGCTAAGAAATACTGCATTGTTGCCTCCAAAATTGGTGTGAAAACAAGCACCAGGACAAACACAAAAGACAGCCTTTTTCCACTCTCACGTTTTGTTCTTTCTTTTGTGATACTTTGTCACCATGTCTTGCAAACTGCACGGAGTGTGTGGACAGCAGCCAAGTGAGAAGAAGGAAACAGAAAAACAACAGGTGAGATATCCGCACATTAACATTAACATTGTTCCACACCCACTTATTATCAACTAAAATTCTATTTCCAGCTTTTCTGCTCCAACGTATTCCTCATTCTTCTGCCTTTTAAAGGTCAGTTTTACTTTAATTGAAGACAAGTGGTCTTGACAGGCGAGCCAGAATTACCAACTTGTCTAAAAAGTCCATCATGACTGATTTTTTTTGTTGAATTTTTTTAAAATCCTTGCTACACTTTTTAGCCCGCTTACCTTTCAACCCAATGTTACGTACAGCGTGGCGAATACGCCGAAGTAACTGAAAGCAAAGCATCAAAGCTGCACTTAGTACCTGTTGATTAAGTCATCGTTGTCGTCGCTCTCCATTTCGTCCTCGATGGCCGCCTGCAGGTCCGCTATCCTCTTGAAGGCCAATTTGAGATCCACTTGTAAACTCTGATTGGCCGCCTCTAAGCTCTCAATGTCCATTTCCTGGTCAAGGGATAGATAGCTAAGAAGCCATTTCCCGGCGGGCGTACCACCCAATAAAAACCCCCATCCCACACCCCTTCGGCGGCCAATCAACGTACCAGCTCGTGCTTCTTCCGGCTGGCCTCGGCCTCCTTCTTGGACACGTCGGCCATTTCTTCTTTCATGTCCCTGATCTGTCTCTGCATCCTCTTATTTTGCTCTTTCTCTCTGTCCTCTCCGGCAATATGCTGGGTTTTGTCATCAGATATCTTCTCAAGGTTCTCCTTCAAACGACCCACCAGGCTCTAATGAAGTAAGAGTTAAGCAAATAAGCAAAACGTAAAGGATTGGATCTCATTCTTTTGGTTTTTTTTTGGGCCGATGCACCTGAGCTTTACAATTAAATGTCCTGTCGGTTTCCATTTTCTGAATATTTTTTGATAATAGAGAACCACGGATGGAATGTCTGACCTCCAAACGTTTGATCTGCGTCCTCTCGTACTCCAGTTTGGTTTCCAGCTCACGGATCTTCGCCTCTTGACGGCTGACCAGAGACTTTTCCACCATGGATTGTTCTTGAAACTCCAGCTGACTCTGAAGCGAATGTAGCTGATGGAAAAAACAGACAGATGCACACTCTTCACTCCACACGGCGCTTACAACGCTAATGCCACATTTGTCAACCATGTGACTAAATATGTCAAGTGTGAGTAATGAGTTGAATATAATCTCCCAAGCTACAAAAAAAATTGAAAGAAGAGCGAAGGGTGAAGTCCAACGCAAAAGTCGCAATTATGAGGTCAACGCTGAGAGAAACACCATGTTAAAATGTTCCCTCTTAATCTTTTTGGGGGATATTTTTTGGACAGGACGAGGACAAGAATAAAATGTGTAATATTTCATTGGAGACATTCATCTTGAGGGTCTCCGGCGTCGCTTTCTTGACTCCAGGTCAGTCTTTTAGCTGGAATATTATATTACTGAGTGACAAAAGCGTTCATCTGTTGCCTCATTGGAATGGAGAACATTCACAGGAAAGCCATTTCTTCACCTTGTATAACTTTGACTGACGAGCCCTCGTCAAACGGGCAGAAAGGAACAATGACACTTGACGAATGCCTTTGCAAGTGAGGCGAGCATGCTTTCTATTAATTGATTCATGTTCTGTCAGAGTTTAGTCAATTGCCCAGATGGCCCTTTTGACTTCTGAACCCATCAACAATTCAGACTCAAACCATTCAACGTGTCAGCACGTGACAATGAGAGTTGTCCAAACCATTTGACAGCATTCATTAGACGTGTAGGTATCAACTCAAAAATGTAACTCTCGCTCTAGCATAAGATTTGGTGTGACATAAATATTTTAGAGCAAGGGTATCAGACTCGGGTTGGTTCGCGGGCCGCTTTAACGTCAACTTGATTTCACGTGGGCCGGACCATTTTAGATATAATATTTAGATTTTTTTTTAAATAAATGGATTAAAAGAACTGGATTAAAAGCCCTGAATATTCAGTTTTTTTATAGATCAAAAACAATGTTTATTTTAGCTATATTTTTAGATTTTACAAAATGATTTTTTAACTAAAAACAGAAAAAGTGGATTAAAAAATGACAATGATTGATTTAAAAGGGGGAAAATCAGGAAATTGAATATACATCTATACTCTTCATTTGAATTTGATCCTAAAACAGAAAGTCGGCACTCATGATTTACTTTCCCGGGCCACACAAAATGATGCGGCGGGCCAGATTTGGCCCCCGGGCCGCCAGTTTGACACAAATTTTAGAGAATGACAATTCACAGTGAGACGGCGTGTACCTTTTCTTGAATTTCCTGCTTCTCCTTGGTCGCCTCCTCCAGCTGCGCCTGCAGGTCACTGATCTGGCCTAAATCTCTGGCAGACTAATAAACAAGCATCATTTCAGCAGGATGTCATAGTCTGTGTTGAAGATGTACTGCCGCTCGACAAAGAAATGAAAAATGTGCAGCACAAGCCATTTAAAGCGCCCACGCAGGGGAGACCAGACCGTCGGCGTCAACGATTTCGTGCCGGACGAGTCGCGGCCTGCGGTTACCTGGACGACGGCGGCCTTGTGTTTCTTCATCAGCTCATTCATGTCCTCCTGGTCTTCCTCCGTGCGGGACTGCATGTCGTTCTTCTCTCTTTGAAGGCGGCTCACCTGCTCTTCCAACTGATCCGCCATAAAAATAAAGAACAGATGGGATGGGTTGGTGAGCTCCAATAAATGGTCATTAGCGAATCTGGAAGTACTAGCGGCAAGACGAGGACACCAATTGAAGATAATCAATGAGCTCATTAAGGCGGGCAAATGTGCAGCCAGAGCCAACGGCCGCCAATGTCCGAGTTCATCCTCCGGGGTGCTTTGCACCCTCCAAACGCTTTCTTTCATGTGAGACATTTCCGAGATACGCCCTTGACATATACGGAGCAATTAACAAGCATCCCCGGAGACGCCAACGGCCTCCGTCAACAAGTAGAAAATGCAGCCGGCAGACTATTAATGAGCAGATTGGGCCATAAAGGGCATTTTTAGCCATTAGCGCAAACGGTAGAAAGCGGACATGGCACACATGACGTTATTCTAACATCCAGCCAGGCTGGCGATCCAAAGCCAATCAGGTGGAGGTCAACTTCTGTCAATTTTAATCAATATTTTTGAAAAGGAATAAAACTTGCATGACATAGAAATGGCAGCAACAAAAATAATGCACAACCTAACTTTTTGCTGGCGCTTTGACACGTTTTTTTGTCAAAACGAAATTCTCGCTGTCAATCGCTATCATTCACTGCCAAGTTTTGGAGATGATTTTTCTTTGTTGTAACGCAGGGGTCGGGAACCTTTTTGATGGAGAGAGCCATACACAATTCATATCTTTTTAAATGTTAATCTTTGAGAGCTGTGCTCCGAATTTAAAAGTCGACATACATGAAAATGTGTGCCATTTTTAGTCACTTCACCATTTTTAAAGTACAAAAAGTCTCTGAATTCTTTTGACGACATTGTTGCTAATCAATGAGTATCGATGAGAATATCCATGCAGAAGAGTGTAATGAAAAAAAAATTATGATTATAAGGCGCTGTAGGTAGTGTCAACGCCATAATACCAACGTAAAGATCCTACTCCTGCGCCTTTTCACCAGCAGTTTCCATAGTTTACCTCACAGGTTAGCGGAGAGCCATATGCACCCATCAAAAGAGCCATATGTGGCTCCCGAGCCATAGGTTCCCTACCCCTGTTGTAACGTGACGACAGAAATAAGAGTTGAGGGTGTCGAGCTCACCGACAATTTGGCTTTCATCACATCCTCCATTTGGATATGCAAGTCCTCGATCTCGACCTCCATGCTTTTTCGGGCTTTCACCGCCGCCGCACAAGTGAACTCGGACTCCTCCAGCTGTGGACAAAGGTCAAGGGTCAACGCCGGAAATTGACAGATCCGACGAATGAACTCAAAGTGTGGTCGAGGGTGGCCTACTTGGTTCTTAAACTGGGCAATCTCCCTTTTGCTTGGCGCGTTACTCTTCAGGTGGTCTAGCATAATCTGAGCATCAGCCAGCAGGACTTTGGTTCTCTTCAGGTCTTTTCTCAGCCTCTTCTCGCTCTCCACGTCCCGATGGCTCACCTGAATGACAAATAGTTCCTGTCCGGCAAGCGCAGATAAACACGTTCTCTTTTTTTACCGCGACTCTCGCTCGGCACCGGACGCCATTCGGCAGTAAATGAAAACGGGCGCACACGCGAGAACCTGACAGGCTGAAGATGAGACAAATGGGTCTACCTGGTCCTGCGCATTCAGCAGTTTGGACTCCAGCTCACGTCTCTCGCGCAAGACTTTTTGCTTATCGTCGTATTCTTCCTCCAGCTGCAACTCCATCTGTTTCAGCTTGAGAGAGACCCGGACACAAGCACAATGGTTGGACCTAATCCCGCTTGAAAGGCAACGTTATTTTCAAACTTTCAAAGCTCTTTGTGACATTTGGACACTCGCTAAAGTTGGTCTCCATGAAATAAAGATAGGGTTTATGGGATACTGTGGGCCGGGAACCTTTTTGAAGGAGAGGGCCATAAACAATTCTTATTTTCAAATGTTATTCCTTGAGAGCCATACTTTGAATTTAAAAGTCAAAATACATGGAAATGTCATTTTTTTAGTCATTTCACCACTTTTTAAGTATAAAAAGTCTCTGAATTCTTTTGACAACGTTGTTACGCTGTTGCTAATCAATGAATATCAATGAGTTCAATGAGTATCAATGAGAGAACGAATGCAGAACACTAATGAAAAAAGTGCCGACGTGACGCTCCTATTGGTGCGTCCGGGACTCGGCTCTCTCACCACCGATTTGCATAATTTAGTTCAGAGCCATATGCACCCATCAAGAGCCACATGTGGCTTCCAAGCCATAGATTCCCTACCCCTGTGTTACCGGTTAAATTCTACGCTAACACGCTTCTATTTCAAATCCTAATTCACAACGTATTTGCGCCTCGACGTGGCAAAATTCTCATTATTCATTACATTTGACTTTTTCTGTTAAATCCTGCCCCGATGACAGTAAATTGCTGATTTCTGGTTTTCACGTCTCCTATTGAAGGCACGCAGATAGGAGAACATTCTTCAGGAAGAACTCGTTGATGGCGATAGACAACCAATCCATCAATGACACTGAAACTGGAGCATAAAAGGGAGTTACCTTCTTGCTGCAAGAGCGCCTGATCTCGTCCACTTCCTCGTCCTTGCTCTCGATATCTTTGGTTTGGCTCTGTCGCTGCCGTTCCATCTCCATCTCCAGCCGTAATTTAGCCTGCCCCAAAATGACATTTTTTTCCCCAACGTTTTTTGCCAATGACGGCGTTCAAGCTCCTTGGCTGTACCTGCTCCAGCATCTGGATGGTCCCAGCCTGCTCATCCAGCTCCTCCTCTTGATCTTTCACCTTGGCCTCCAGGTCGCGAAGCTGCTTCTTGACCTTAGCCAGCGACGCTTCATCCTTGGATTCCTGCGAAGAGAGATCCTGCAGCTCGGCTTCCAGCTGCTGCACCTTCAGGTTGGAAGCGCACAAGTCGGCGTCCTTTTCCTGCGGGGCAAGGAAACCAATGGAAATGGCCAAGCGAAGACGTAGTGGAAGACGGCGAACAAAACCTGAAGCTGCTGGCGAATGTTGAATATCTCCGCCACCATTGCGTCTTTCTCACGAACCAGCTTCTCCCTCAAAGTCTTTTCTCTTTGCACCTCAGCCTGTGCCTGGTTCTGCTCGTGATCAAATCTAAGACACAAAGGGGAAAACCAGCATCGCCAACCTTTATGATTTTCCGACAAAAATTCCCACTGTGACCGATACAAACTTTGGTAAAATCTCATCTCCATCATTTTAAAATGTAGCTTTAATCAGTCCACATCCTGGCGAGTTCTGGATCAAAGTCCCCGCCAGTATTCTGACGACACTTCTATTAATCTTTTTGTTTCGGGTAGGCTTGTAATGATGTGCATCTTGTTCCTTTTTGTTTTTTTTAGACACTTCTGCTGCGGAACATAAAAGCTAAGCGTTTCATGTTGTCATCTTGCCTCGTTGTAATTTTGCCCGTGGTGAAGCGCCAGCCAAATGATTTCACCCACCGAGCTTCTTCAATTAGCCGCGGGGAATGACTTCGAGTGCTTCAAGTCGGAGTCATTTTCGGAGCTAATGCAATTCTACATATTCCAGAGCAACTTATCCACGGCTCAAATGAAGCGGCATTTTAGCGGCGGGCGCTGCTACGCATCCTGACGCGCAAGTGAAAAAAAAAAAAAAAGAACATGCATCGTACTTGTGATGGTCTGCAAAAATGGACCTACTTTTGGCCTGAACCTAATTGAGACTGAATCAAGACAACAGATACTAATACCGCCTTCCAAGTGGGCTCTTTCCACATGCCAATCTGAGTTTATATGGGCTGCAAATAATATGTTTCACCCTACTTGGTGGCCAGCCATAAGAGAATAGCCGCGTACTATAATTGTGCGGGTGCAACGCATGCTTGCGTATGAATGGATGAATTGTCTCTGTACCCATCCATTATAAACTCCCTCTTGTGCTTTGACGTCTAGTCAAGTGCATAAAGGCATCGAATAAAAAAAAATAAAAGCCGCAAACTAAAAAAAATATCAGGAAAGAGAAGAAAATCGAGCTTCCATTTCAAAAGAGTTAATGAATGGTTGTCAAGTCGCCACCGAAATGATGTCTAAAGGCACAAAAGAGTTGATTTCTCGGAGAAGGCAAACATTTGGCTAAATAAATGGAACAAAATTGAAGAAGGATTGAAAGAGAAGTGTGTCTGTGTAGTTGAAACTGACTTCCTCTGCTTCTTTTCCAAATCGTGGTTGCGGCTCTGGAGTCCCTCCAGATGACGTCGAGTATCCTGCGTCTCCCCCGTCATCTTTTGGCACTTCTTTTTCAGCTGCTGCACCGAGTGCTGCGCATCCTCATTGTCCGTCTTCAATTCGGCCATCTGCGGCGCCCACGTGGAGCATTTTAGTCAAAAGTGGGACGCTGGAATATTAAATCTAGCCTTTGTCAATGATTGAAGAGGACAAAATGCCTTGCCCTTCTCTCCAGCTGTCGTTTGGCTTGCTGCTCCGTTTCCAGCTTGTCATCAAACTCTTGCTGAAGTTTCTTTTTGGTGAATTCCATTTCCCGAATGGCTCGGTTGTATTTTATGCGCCACTCGCCGCCTGAAGGAAAAAAAAATCATTTGACATTTAGGCCTCTCTCACTTTCAATGCAAACCGTGCGGTAGACACCAAGATGAAAGGGCTCAAAAGCTCAGCGACGACCGACGCCGTGGCGCCGGGGGCGCATCGTGCGAAGGCATGCCGTCCGTCGCGTACGTAGAAAGATGGAAATAAAATAATCTCATGTGAAATACAAGGTCTTTTCATCAAATCCTGACCTTTGAGGGGCAGAATATTTGAGGGAAGGACTACAAAGCGCCACTCGCATTTGACTCTAATCTGGGCTAAAAGATGAGCTCGGCGAAAATGCCAACGGGCAGAAGATGCGACTAAGTGGCCTCCGTGCCGATCCTCATTCTGGATCTGTCAGGGGCTTGGATGGGGGCCCGTACAGCCATTCAGGTTTAGGTTCATTTCCGAGCCTTATCATTTTTTGGAGGCGCTTGGTCTCAACGTGGCGATTCGAAGTGCAGCACTCATTAGCATATATATAGCATAATGACAAGTCGCGAGGCCACCGGCTCTGATGGCAACGATTATTTTCTCATTCATTAAAGAATTCTGATACGCTCTGTAATGACTCGTCAGTGGCGGAATTTTGCTTTGGGGGGGTGTGCGAACCCAAGGAGGTGGGCGGCCTTACGGACAACTCTCAGCGCGAGTTCGCGTTCTCCGTAGGCGACGGCCAATCGGCGGCCGGCGTCGCTTGTACGCCCGGGAGAGGACATTTTTAATCCCCGAGTGTGAAATCTCAACCTTGGTGAATATCCGTGATAGTGTTACGCTGTCATGTCGCCCGCTGAAATAGGCAATTGAAGCCTACAAATCCTGAAGCGAGAATTAGAGTTAGATTTTTTTTTTTTTTTTAAGACGTCCGTACATAATGCACTCCCGGGACACTTAATTAGGTACACCTGAGCAATATGTAGGCGATGATTATGTATGAGTCGTTTGGTGCTAAAAAGAAGATACGTCGGGCCATGGCTGAGCTTATATGGTGTAAAAATGCTTGTAAACTTTCTTTTGCAACTAAATGATACAAAATAAGATGTTTTATTCTTTGACAGCCAGAAGCATCCAGTCCAGTCAAAACAGATTGAACGTCACCAAGGGCATGGAGTGAATATTTTTCGATGCCATAAAAATCTCTGAGTTTAAGAAGGTTCAAAAAAGCAAAAATAACCAAAGGAAACCAATGCTGTTCTCTGTAATGTAAGTTCGCCATATCAACTCACCGGCATCATCATCGTCATCATCATCATGGCCGTGGAACTCCCCGTTGAGCTCCGATGTTTTCATGAGCCGAGCTTCCATCACCTCCATCTCCTGCGCCTCCATTTGTTTCTTCACGGCGTCAAACTTTGCCTGAACGACACAGATTTAACGCTTGAATTTCAAGTTTCGATAAGAGAAAGATTTCCAGCGTCGCCGTGCATGTATTTGCCTGGATTTCCTTCACGTCTTTTTCCAAGCGCAGTCTCTCGGCGGTCTCGTTCTCCAACAGCTGGGACGCCGACTCACTTGTGCTCCTCTCATCGCCGAGTTCTGCCAACAGGTCTGCAATCTGTCCACGTAGAATAGATGCAACATACGTCATGTACTTATCGCAATATTCAGTGAATTGCCGCTCTATCATGGGTCAATCTTTCTTTCCAGGTGTCGCTCAATGTATAATACAAGTCTGAGGCTATCATTCACGTATATTTGTTCACAGTAACTTTGGCGGAAACCATATCTATGAGAAAAATGCCATGTTTTATTTTGTTACGATTAGTGGAAGGCCCATCTGGAACTTTATTCAACAATTGAAAGCACTTTACGTTAGGTTGGTGGCTTGGTTCCCACTGAAAATTCGATATTGCTTCAATTTTAAAGCTAGATGTAATATGAGTGGGCTACACGGTCGATTGGTCGCCGGTCTTTTGGTCGCCCGGAAGGTTATTGATCATTACCATTTAAATCGTTGCTCAAATTCCCTAAATACAAACTGTGAATGACTATTTAGTCATACTTGATGCCCTATTAATTATTAGGCTAAAGAAAAGCTCAAAATTTCCCAATTTTTTTTTGTTTTTTGTTGGAGAACTTGTTAAGACCCTGACGGACGTACCTTCCTAAGGGGACAACTCATGTACATACAAACTCTTCTACACTCACATGTCGGCTCAGTGAAACTGCTCAGGGCCATTGTTGGCTTTTATTGATTCGTAGACAGTGTTGCTTTACCTTGTTTTGTCGCCGGTCTTTTGGTCGCCGGTCTTTTGGTCGCCCGTTGTTGCGGCCAAAAGAGCGCGACCACAAGACCGGCAACCAATCGACCGCACACGTATGAGTGGCATGTTGAAAACGTACCCGGCTCTCGAGTCGATCTGAATTCAATCTCAGCTCGTTGCGCTCTTTCTCCACTTTCTCCAACTTTGACTTTTGCATTTGTATCTCCTCCTGAAGAAGACAATATGATATAAAACACCGATTTCTACGGAAAGTCAGGTGAAGACGGACGGGAGTTGGCTCACATCCTTGCTCCGCATCTGCTCCTCTGTCAGCTGGACCTTAATGAGTGGTTGCACCGTGGTGAAAAGATTCCACCACAGCCAGTCCTTCACGCCGTGGTTTTTCTGGATGTTCTTCTGGATGCAACGAATGGCCAGATCCTGAATCTGCAACAACCAAAGACTTTGATCGAAACGGCAAATCGTTTCCGTACGATGGATGAACTTCCGATCCATTTTGCGATGATAAAGAAAAGAACATTTGTCAAAGAAATTGAGCGTTTTGGTTTGACGTTTGATTGCTTGGACCACCTCGCACTACCTTGGAGCAACGAACCGCCCCAGGAAACCCATTCTGGGAATCCCGTTTTCTTTTATTGTTGGCGTGCGGGTAAGAAGCCGTCCGAGGGTTTGCCAGCCTGCGACTGAGAATTTCAGCCAAGTGTGTTCCTAGGCCGGGAGCAAATTTCTGATTAATTGAATCAAAGACGTTGGCAGCTCATTCCAAGTATTACACGATTTCCAGGCTGCTTACGCATGAAGACTCTTTCGCAGCGACGGCGGCGGCGGCGGCGGCAGATTACGGGGCAAACCCAATTAGAGCGACACAATTCTCCGCATCAGGTACACAGCGCCCCGAAGGTATTCCCTATGACCAATTAGGATCCGTCACACTAAGAACGCTTGACGAGGAAGAAAACACAGCCAATTTCTGACACTTGTCGGAGCAAGTCAGAATGGAAGGCAAAACAAACAAATAATTGTACGACAAGAGAACCGTGGATAAACATTTTAGCGCGCGTGTTACGTTAAAGCGGCGCGACAGGCGTGGAGGCAAATTACCAGACAAATGCATTAGCGCTAAAAATGCGATTGGGCTTTGTGTGCGTGGAGAAAGAAAGAAGCATGTTTGGATGTGTATCAAACACCAAAAAGCTGCCGCCGCTGACACCTTAATCTGATTAGCGAGATGACTATATTGGTGTTTTAAAGGATTACCTCCACTTGCCGATATTGGACAAGAGCACCCCGTTCGCCACAATCTCTGTTGGACGGGATCCCAAACGCGTTTGATGAGACTGAGGTCGGGATGCCCTTCAGCATAAACCTTCTCCGCAATGTCTATTTAGTCCAAATATGATTACGGGCACCGCCAAAAAAATCTCGAGAACTCCTCGGTGCCGTGAAACAGAAACGAACACAAAGCGCGACGCCGTTTGACGATTGTCCTCAAGTGAAAAATGGCATTTTTGATATGAAAACCATTTACTAGTGCTAGAGAAAATTGTGGCATTTGTCCTTGACAAAGAAAGGATAAAAAGATGTAGTAAATGCATGTCACGTGTGGATGACGCATCTTGGCGGGCCTCGCTTGCCAGGCAAACTCATTCAACAGACCGTCTGTTGCATCAACATCGATCAACGATCCGCAGAGACAACGTCTACAAATCCAGAATGCCGCAAAGGTGTTAATATCATGCATGCGCATGATGTAACATTCAAATTTCAAACTGTTTTTCCCTCATTAGTATCCATTGTATGAGTGTTTTCATTGTTGATCAGCGGCACCTCGGCGCCCACGCGTTGTTTGCAGCTTGTAATCTGAATAATGTGTTTATTGGCGAGCTCGAGACGGACACAAATACATGTTAAAGTATGAATAGAAAATCCAATTTTGGGATGTATCCCACGGAAACCTGCTTTTACTGCTTTCTCGACTGCAGAAAAATAATATGACCCTGAAAGTAATATGCATAAACACAAGGACAAATGGAATAAATCTTACTTTGGGGGCAAATTCACATTGAACATGGTAATTATAATTGCATTTTCTGTCACACCGAGTTCTGGAGATGCTACAAAATGCCATTATAAAAGGTTAAAAATTATTTATTATGTTGACTACTTATTTAATGATGACTTTTTATTGATTATTTATTTATTATGATTATTTATTGGTTATTAATCTCTTCGTTTCTTTGTTTGTTGTCGTTATTTTTGCAATTCCCTACTTATTTATGTTGTGACTACTCATGTTGACTACTTATTTATTTGATTTTTTATTATTTAGAGTTTAATTATTTGTCTGTTTGTTTGTTTCTTGTCATTTGTGCACTTTAGCCATTTTAAAATACCAGTAGTATTTTAGCCACTCAATTTGAAGTATTTCGGATTGTATTGCCTACATACACTAATACGGGCTTCTATAGGATAAGACAAATTTTGCACAGGTATAAAAATGATAAAGTATGTAAGCTATTTTGTTTTTTTGGGGGGTTTTGCTATATTCATGTGTAAATGTAACATAATGGCAGAGCGGTGTCATTTTTTTGCGTTTGGACGGGATTATTTTGTCCTAATAGTCACTTGTAGCACTTGTATTTTCCTCTAAAAGTGTAAAGACAAGTATTACTGTAAGCAACTAATGGGAAAACATACTGAAAATATGAGGTTACATTTAAGGCAGAAACAGTCGTGTTGACGTCGGACGGAATAGAAAGAAAAGTGCATTTTTGTACTGATAAGGGTGCTCTTGTAATATAACAGGCCGTCAAATATTATAAGCTGATTGGATGTGTCAAATTAAGAGGCGAGCATTTCCACTTGGTGATATTTGTAATTGCTTGTAGACTTAAAGCAAAGTCTGCTTCAATCTAAGATGAGCGCAAAGCAAACATTGTGTGAAATTGGGCCCCCAAAAAAAGCCCTGGGTGTTTGCACCCCTTAAACATGGACATGGATTCATTTTGATTGCATTGCTTTGTCATTTAAATGTTAATTTGATTGACAGAGGCTATGCTTTGCAATGTATGTATTCTCCACCGGGATGATACTGATAAGGAGGAAGACTTTTTGCTTACCTTTCTCTTTTTAAAGGCTTGTCGTGCCAGATAACCTCTACAAGCCGCTTGGAAAAGGATTAAATGACGCTTGGTTTGCTCGTCCCTCTGTTCTTCCAATTTAGCCAAGCTTCCAGCTTTGAAGAATAACTAAAAGGGAAAAGAAATGAGATCCCGTTTTTGAATGATTGCCTGCCACCGAAGACTGGCTGAAGGGTGGCTTTTCTCGCAGAAATATTAAGTGCGGGATGTCGCAATGGACTTCCTGTTCTGGAATAAGTGGCAGCTCAAATGAAGGACATGCAATCCAGATGGACAGCATCATAAAAGAGCTTTTGAGGAGCCAAGGTTTGTTTATTGTATCATTTTGAAGGTGTCTTTTGTTTTCATCCGAGTGTTTTCTTCACTCACCCTGCTCACACCCATGTGGTAACTGCTCTTCTCCAAATCCAAAGACTCCAGCAGTTCCTCCACGGCCTACAAAAGTGGGAAAGGGTTAACTAACGTTTGCGTAGGAGTGACCGTATCACAAAAACCGCAACTTGCAGTTTTGAAAAAAAAAAGTGAAATGCTTTTGTTTGAAAGTTTCCACAGAAAGTGTGCTTCCCTCTCCTTTCACCTTATTCTTTTACTTTCGCTCATTTTTCCTAGGATGTGTAAACTTTTGCACCATTTGTCACTTCAACGGTTTTCTTTTGCAGTAAATGTTCTGTTTTTGAAAAATGTAAATAGATAAACATCCAAGGTTTGGGTGTGGTGGCCAAAACATTTTTGGGGGAATATCAAACTAAAATCTGAATAATGTTTAATTGTGCTTGAAAGTAAAACGTTTGCCCCTAGAAATCCATTTGAATAATTGTAAGAGAAAATAATTTTTTTGAAAGAATTGAAAACCCTGTCATCCTGTAAAAAAAACGATGTATTCACTAGTATTAGGATCGTATTGCCTATTTAACTTTCATTGTTTCGTGTCTACAATCAAGGACGAGTGGTGAACACGTCGTCCTCACTGTTCTGAGGTCGTGGGTTCGATCCCACTGTGTGGAGTTTGCATGTTGTCCCCACTCGTGTGGTTTTTCTCCGGCTACTCCGGTTTCCTCCCACATCCCAAAAAGGTGCATGATAGGCTATCTGGTTGAACATCTAGCTACGATTGGTTGCCCATAGTTAGCTGGGATAGGCTCCAGCGCCCTCTGTGACCCTTGGGAGGATAAGCAATTGAGAAAATGAATGTCTACAATCATTTCTTTTCTTTAGGTGTAAATGTTGTCCCATGTGATGAAGCTCCCCTCGCGCAACATTCCTCTCAAGCGATTGACTCACTCTCTGCTCGTCCTTCACGATGTAATTCCGCCCGTGCTTCTTGGTGAGGTGCGGCGCCAGCACGTCGAAACGTCGGCGGAACTCCGAGAACACCATGTGGTCCGGGTAACCTGGAACCACGTGACCGCGTTCGGTTTCGACCGAGACCGAAATGACCGGCGACGCTCACCTTGTCTGTAGACGCGGAGAGCGTGGAGGAGCTTGGACCCGCGCAGTTGAGCGCGGAGCAAGGCCACGTCCAGCTGCATTAAGCCCGAATCTCCAGCCTCCCCTTGAGGCTCACTTTCTCCGCCTTTGAAGGATCCGGCGAGGGCCTTAAGAGCATCCGCCTTCGGCAATATGCAGTGAACAAAGTGAATTCTGGACCGCCGCACCATGTCCAGCAGAGCATCCTGGGACACAGTAGAAGGTGGAACTTGTCAATTTTACATCATCATCGATTTCTTCGGTGTCTTTCATTTAATAGGTGGTTTAAAATAACGACAAAAACGGCGCACAAATGCCAAGAAATGAAATTAATTCTGGCCATCGCTGAAGGATTAGTCAGACAATCCGGAGATGGGCAGCATTCTGATGACATCAGTTTGTTATTGTTGATAGAAATGGAGCGAGGAAAGGATGAAAAATGAACTCAAGTTTAAATTAATTAAAAGAGAAAAAATATATAAGTAACTGAAAGTGTATGGTGTGATTACAAAACCGACAACTTGTGAAATTAACTAACCATTCCGATAAAATTAAATACTGTAGACCGTGGACTGCTGTTTGAAAAGATTGAATCATCTTTTTTTTCTCTTTTTACAAATGAAAATCATTTTGATTTGTTATTATTTTCCCCTTTTGCAACCCCTGACAGTACAGTTCAACCCAAAGATAAACCAACACTGTCCGAAACTAATATAACCTTAAAAATCCATTCTAAAAGCTAAGCAAAAACAAACTGAATTCGAGGATAATGAAAAATCCCAAACTATTATCACCGTGTATACGAAAAAAAGCATAATATTGGCTCAATAGCTTCTTGAAGCAGAAAGTAAAATAGTGAACATCCAATCTGTATAACTATTGCGCTGTGTGAGGAATTCATTTTCAATCAAATTACTATTTGGGCCCCTAATTGATCTTTTGTTGATTTGGCCACAAGAGACCTTCCCCATATAAACTCCCTTCAACTTTCCAAAACTAGAAAAAAAAAATCCCCTCCTGGATGAGGGACCAATCGACTCCCTGATTGTCTTTCAGGGTGGATTTCCAATCCTTACCACTTGAAGCTTGATTTGGATGCAAACGGACTTCTTCTTATAAGCGGCCACCCCCGAAGCGAACGTCTTCCTCACGCTAGTAGCCCGCCGCAAAGACAGCTGGGAAACCCCCTCGAGACCTGCGATAGAACCTGACAGAACGGTGGCTCCACCTCCTCGGCTCATGAACAAGGAGCTGATGATCTTCCTGCGAGACACGGACGGACGGACGTCAGCCCGTTTCGTCTCCGTGCGCCAGAGCAAAGATGGCCGACGCCTACTTACTTCTGGGATTCCTGAAGGAGGCTGGTGGCGTTCGTCGAGGCGGGATTTTGCTTGGCGTAATTCAGCCACCCGCGGGCGTCGTACTCGACCCAGTCGGTCCCGTGACTGTGGCCCAGCAGGAAGTGGTTGTGCTTTTCGCTCTTCAGGAGGAACGTCTGACCTAACGAAGATAATAAAAATAACAATAAAAATAAAAAAGAATGGAAGATTTCACCTGTCTTTTGTACTTTTGCACATAGTGATAACAATAAGCAGCCTCCACTGGGATTTATTTCTCCACTCGGCGTGTGGCTTTTTCTCAGGAGCTAATTAATCTGCTACGAATAAAAGGTACTGCATAAAAAAACATCTATTAAAAAAAAGCAACAAAAAAACTCGCCTCTCTCATTAATTGAGAGAAACTAGTGCAGATTCGGGTGTCGAAATTGTTAAAAGTGATGGAATTCATCATGTTTTGATGCGACAACCTTGAAATGTGCCTTTATAAAAAAGGGCATAAATGAGATGCTTTGAGGTCGTGTTTGACGGGGAGAAAGAAAAAAAAATTCACACTTCACGCCTTCAGTTTGCTTTGAGTGCTCCTGGGAGAGCACTCTGCATGGGCCGTAACCACGGCAACCGTGCCAGAACAACAATAACGCAGCGAGGACTTTTGTGGCCGGTCAATCTGTTTGATGGAATTTTGCGCACGCTATTAATTGGCGGCTCCCGATCGCGCCGTCTTTGAAATTTCCGAACGGAGTCGGGCGAAAAGCGGTGAAAATGACATTGAAAGATGAATCGCTATTCAAACCGAGGACGTCTATTGAAAGAAAGTGCATCGTGAAAAAGGTGCAACCTCGTTTATCTCAGTGGTTGCCATGTTGGACTACCTTAATCCTTGTTAGGTTGACAAGGACGTGTGCGTGTTGGAGCAAATCCACGCTGGAATTCCCAGCATGCCTTGTGGTGGCCTTGAATGTAGTCATGCAAAATCGTCTATAAAATGCTTTGATCATGACAAGTTTATTATTCAGTTTTGAGAGAATTTCCCGGTATAGTATGTGTGTGTTCACTGCATGATAATTAAAAAAAAAAGATTAACTGTTCTTTTTTGCCATCATAGGTTAGTGTTTTTTAGTGATTTATTTATTGCTTATTTAGCATCTAGTAGCCTTTTGGCATGACTGATTTAAAAAAAAAACCATCCTATTCTAAAAGCTGATTACACTTCATAATTGTGACCACATATAAATGCATATTATCATGCCGTAGTACTGCGTTTAGGTTGTACACAACTTAAGCCATTCTGATGAAAACCATTGTTTAAAACGATTTATTCGTGACTAATTACCGTTTACACAAAAAATTACCGTTATTTTTTTTTTGAGTCTGAAGTGCATGCATTTTTACTGACAATAGATCGAAATATCGTTTTCTGACGACTAGTAGATTAACCTCCAGCACCACCGCCACCCCGGTGACGATGAGTTTCTCGGAAAACGAAGGAAAGAACCAATGGCGGCCTCACCTTTAAGTTCGCCCTCGGCAGGGCCGTAGTAGCTAAAAAGGCGAGCCAGCAGGGATTCCTCCGACGCCCCCGGGTGCAGAAGCTCCTCCTCCATTAGCCACAGGAGGCCACGAGCCTCGTCCGTTCGCCCACTGCGCACCTGTTCCGTAGGACGCAACACCCAAATTAAATGATAGTGATGGACGTTCCAAATTTAGCAAACATTCATTTGAACGGAATACCTTTATTGTCACGAGTATACAAATAGATTTAAAGCGTCACCATCAAGTGCACACACAAATAAGTCATCCTAAAAAGATAAATATATATATACAAAATAAAAATGAAACAGTGACTTGAGTGGTTGGCAGCATGCGATCGAGGGAGCTATTGTGTTTTAATGCAAGTATTAAAGTGCTAGATCAAAATTTGCAGTGCTAAGATTGAAGTTAAAGTCTGAGACGATATGTTATGGTAAATTACATCTAGTGCACGTGTCAAAGTGGCGGCCCGGGGGCCAAATCTGGCCAGCCGCATCCTTTTGTGTGGCCCGGGAAAGTAAATCATGAGTGCCAATTTTCTGTTTTAGGATCAAATTAAAATGAAGAGTATAGATGTATATTAAATTTCCCCCTTTTAAATCAATAACTGTAATTTTTTAATCCATTTTTTCTGTTTTTAGTTCAAAAAACATTTTGCAAAATCTAAAAATATTTAAAAAAGCTAAAATAAACATTGTTTTAGATCTATAAAAAAACTGAATATTCAGAGCTTTTAATCCAGTTCTTTTAATCCATTTATACAAAAAAAAAAATCTAAATATTATATCTAAAATGGTCCGGCCCAAGTGAAATCAAGTTGACGTTAAAGCGTCCCGCGAACCAACCTGAGTCTGACACCCTTGATCTAGTGCGTTTACGTACAAACGGTTACTTTACGAGAGAGTGTGGGCGATATATTTGAGCGTAAGGATCGCCAATAGCCAATGCGCAATGCAAGCCGTTTTCTAAAAGGTCACTAAAATTGTGATTTATTTTCATTTTTTTCCCGTGAGTCGGGCCGGCCGGCATGGATGCTGACGTTGGAAATTAAAGTTTAAAAAGCAATCGTGCTCCAGATAGCTAACTAAAGTCTGTTTCGATTTTTGCCTCAAGCACGATTAAAGTCACATCGTTGTGCAAGTGTGAGAATCAATGACTTTGAAATTATTTTCTATATCACTTGTGCTCATCAGAGTTGCCAGGGCGAGAGACCCGACCGAGTACGACCCGCAGTTAGGCACGCGTAGACGAACGAGCCTTGGCGCTAACCTTTTTTGGGCAGAGAATTTCTTGCTTTTAAACAATCAAAGCGCTCGGCCTTGTTTTTCTAAGATTTCCTCTAAATTTGAAGCGGGTGTTTGCCCAATTGTCGCCGACAGCCAGCGAGATAAAGCGAGCAACGGGCGCGGAAAGCAAACGCTGACTTTAGTGGCGAGGATGGAAATACGCGGGCCAGATAACGATCTCCACGCTACGGTAATGCGTCTCCAGCCAGAATGCTTCCCGAAAGAAAGCAAAAGGTAGGAAAGAAAAATGGCTTTGGGGCGCCTATCGGAAAGTGACATCCTTATCGGCGGGGCACGCTACACTGACTGCAACACAAAGTATCCGTCAGGAGAAGACAGGTGACATCGGTGTGCTTTTTCATTGCGTGCTGATAAAAAATGGCTCCGACCCACGTCAAATAAAATAGAATAAGCCATACTGAGCATTTAAAAGTCAAAATACGTATATGCGTTTCTTCGTCATTTGACCACTTTTAAAAGGACTGATTATGTTTACTGATTTATTATGCTTCACTACTATTTACTACTTATTTTACCATTATTATTTTTCTATTTGTTTGTTGTTGTTTTGACTACTTGTTTATTTATGACCTATTGATTGATTATTTTGTATGATTTGTTGTTTTTATTACTGATTTTTTAGTATGATTTGTTGTTTTTATTGATTGATTTAGTATGATTTGTTTTTATTGATTATTTAGTATGATTTGTTGTTTTTATTGATTGATTTAGTATGATTTGTTTTTATTGATTATTTAGTATGATTTGTTGTTTTTATTGCTTGATTATTTAGTATGATTTGTTGTTTTTATTGATTGATTATTTAGTATGATTTGTTGTTTTTATTGCTTGATTATTTAGTATGATTTGTTGTTTTTATTGCTTGATTTAGTATGATTTTTTGTTTTTATTGCTTGATTATTTAGTATGATGTTGTTTTTATTGCTTGATTATTTTGTATGATTTGTTGTTTTTATTGATTGATTATTTAGTATGATTTGTTGTTTTTATTGATAAATTATTTAGTAGGATTTGTAGTTTTTATTGATTGATTATTTAGTATGATTTGTTGTTTTTATTTATTGATTATTTATTTGTCTGTTTCTTTGTTGCTGTTATTTGTGCACTTGGTGAAGCTTTCAATCTCATCAAACTTGTATAATGACAATAAAAGCATTCAATTTAATTTAATCAATAAGAGCATATATATAGAAGGGTCCAATTAAAAAATATATATAGTAAGTAAAAAAGCGCTGGGAGTAGCGTCAGGGCCACGGTGCCAACGCGACGCTCCTATTGGTGCGTTCGGGACTCAGCTGTCTCACCATATTTTAGCTATATGCAGCCATCAAAAGAGCCACGGTGGCTCCCAAGCCATAGGTTCCCGACCCTTGCCATAACAAGATGACAACCAAAGTTCCCACAATGCCGCTGGGAGGCCTTCAAAAGCGAGAAGACGTGTTGAATAATCCAACTTACTAGTGCTTGGCTTGACGCTTGGTCCACCACCGTGACAGAAAAAGATGTGTTTGCTTCCGTTTCATCCAGGGAAATCTCAATGTTCTCCTGGAGGAAGAAACACGGGCAAAATGTCAATAATTCCATTTCTTTTTTGGTCAGAAATGATTTCAATCATCCATTATTCTGCTCATGTTTCAATGGAATGGACGTTGGAAAGCGTTAGACGACGGTGTCATTCCAGAAAACAAATTTGGTTCAGAAAATGTTGTAAAAAAAGGCAAAAATGTTGAAAAAAATTTAACTTGACCGAAACGCAAATATGCACCGTGAGTAGGAATGAGGGGACGATATGATCATAATTATGAAAACTTGCAGTTGTTAAATCAATTAAAAACAAATTCTCCGGGACATTGATTCAATTTTAGAGCCGTCTGACGACAATCAAAATGTAATTAAAATATGAGGAGGCAAACTGGTACGGAATATAACATTTTCTCTGCTCTCAATTATATCTAATTTAATTGCATTCCCTGCTAGCGCACTTTGAAGAGATGAAGATTGCTACTGTTATTGTTATAGCCCCAGAAAAGCCGTGGCAAATTATCCCAATTCGCAAGCGACGGACAGATGAAGAAAAAAAAAAGAAATAAATAAATCATCCAATTCTGCCAGAGTGCTTGAAGACATAGATTCACAAAATCAATGTCGAGTGTCACATCATAAATAATTTTGAATGACCATATCACACTCTTCTTTCTTTAGCTGCTTTTGCGGCTTACATGTAATATCGCAATTTCTTAAATGTTATAATACGCTGACCAACATAACCAAGAACGTGTTAATACATGACATCACTAAATAACAATTGACGTGTTAGGTTAACATACTGTAAATTAGCTTTATACACGCTAATTTCCATACTTTTGCAATCAAATATTGAATCTGGATACGATATCTCTTTTCAAAAGCATATAGAATATAAGCATATAAGAATTTTGTATTTTTTTTTTCATCGTGAAGTTTTTGTTTCCTGTTGCCACTCAATCATAAGAAAAACACCATCAGTTTAAAGCCCCCGTTCACTTTGATCTTCCATTACTTATGAAAAACTAAAGTTCTCTTGTTATCTTGAATACAACTAGTATTCCAATTTATTTATTTATTTTTTTAAATAAAAATCTCTCGAACCCACTAGCTACCTTTTAGGGCAACAGACATTTAATCCAATTTGAGCGGGAGTCTCAGCAGCATTTTATTTTCTTTATTTATGCGCAGAACCCCAAAGCGAGCCTTACATGATCTAATTTCTTTGAAAAGACGGTCGGATGCAATTTGTGCAACAGATGCTAAGATTTCAAGGATCACGTGGAGTCGAGTCATGATAAATTACCTTGTCGAAAAGCAGACTAAAAAACACGAGCTGAAAATATGGGGGGGAAATGTTTGCGGGCCTAATAGCGCGCGGGCGCACGACAGATGCCAGCGTTCGACCTGACCGTGTGCGTGATGTAGCTTAAATGATTTTGCGCTCTACCGTGGCGATGCAATATTGCAGGACGCAAAGACAATTCCAGCAGCTGCGCCACGCCGCGGCTTTTAATTTTCCATACGTACAAAGTCCATTGTGCGCCGCACTTTTAAAGCTGCCCGTCACTGCAATTACGAGTACAAAGAGAGCTTTTGACCCAGTTGTCCGTGACACTTTCACGGCTCCGTCCAGTCTAAAATACATTGACAAAAGGAGAATTATGCTACGCGTGGTCGTATGCAATATTTCTTAGTTGTCACTCGGACGAAGATGGGAGCGCGGATGGAAAATCAAAGCTCCCGTGTCCACGTCGTAGTCGGTGATTTGCGGTTTGAGCGTGCAGTCTTTTAAAACGGGCCCATTTGTAAGATTAGGCTTGAAACAAAAAGAGCAATAAAACACAGCAACGTTTGACAAGCTAAGGAAAACCAGACCTGTTTGGACTCTAAAACAATACTACACTACAGAAAAGGATTTATTAAACAATGACCTACTTTGTTAGAGAAATGCACTGACGATACTAACGGGTGTTTCTTATAGTTAGTTCAGCCAGTGTCATCAAATAGGACTCAAATTTTTGACCACTTCAATATGGAAGAACCCTGCAATTGGCTGGCCACCAATTGAGGATCCCAATTTAGGATATGCTCCAGCACCCCCTGCGACCCTAGTGAGCATAAAGCGGTTCAGAAAATGAGATGAGAATATGGAGGTATATTGCTGCTTCTCTAGAAGGCAAAAAAACAAAAATGTGTGTACTTTATGTATGTTTTTACATGATGGACATCATGAGTAGAAGTAGTGCAAAAATATGAAAATGGTCAAATGTTACACTTTAAATCAGATCACCCCATTTTGAAGACTTTTAATGATGTGATAGGGTATCCCGTTCATAAAGGGGAAGTTTTTGTGTGTTTTTTTTTTTAATTTTACATTGCATGTAAATAGGCGATATTAGACTTTTTATAGCGTGGTAGCAATAAGCTTCTATACTTTTCGTACACTATTTTAAAACCAATCATTGTAACCTGAATGCTGGGAGTAAAGATAAAGGAACGGAGGACAAAAATGTCACAAAGCATTAAAGCAGGGGACCTGGGAGTCAAAGGCCAAGGTGAAATTCCCATCAAAATCAAAGGTCAGCGGGCATCGATGTTTGCAATAAACTTGCCAGAAAGTGGCAGGTTTTTTTTTCTCAATGTAAGGTTTAATTTGAAAAAGGTCCTTATTATTCCCCCAACGCAACAGAAGGTTTCTTTTGTACCATCCAATTTTCTTTTTCCAAACATGCCGGCCGTTGTTTTGTTGACCGTCACAGATTATTTTTTATTTCATTTCGATGAACGGCCTTGACAAATACTACAAAAATAGACGGCACCCCTTTTCATTTTGGACTGCGCCGGCCACGTTTCGTTCTCCCGAGCTCCTTTTTCAGAATGGAGCGACAGACGACGTCCAAATCGGACGACCGTCGCCACGGCCAAACGAGCCAACGGGGCAGAGAGCGTCGGGTAGCGCGAAGGAGGGCGACGAGAAAAACGACTCCGTCGCAAAAGAGGAACGGGAGTGTCTGTGTGCTCGCGGCTGTGCCTGGCATGGCTAATGAGAAGGTCTACGCACCAACCACTTTGACTTGTCACATCTCGTGACAGGTGGGACAGATAAAGAAGGTGATGTGTGAAAGCGTGCCACGTCGGGCTTGATGTAGAATGAGGGGAGTAGACAAAAGGAGAGAGAACGAGAGAGAGGGGGGGAAAAAAAGTGGAAGATGGAGGCGGCGTGGATTGCCTTTCCGAGCTCCCACCCACCCACCTCCTTGTATCGCTCCATCTCCTGAACGAAGGTGCGCTGGGAGAAAAGAGTCTGCAAACGGTCCTGGGTGTAGTTGTGGCAAAGGTCGTCGAAGGTGGCGCCGCGATCCCGCTTGGCCAGCCTGGGGTTTTGAAAGCCCGGCGTGTCCACGATGAGGAGCGAGCACAAGGGAAGCTGGCCACATTTCAAAGAGCTGAAGGCAGAAAAAGACAACAATGTTTTATTGATCATTTTCGCCACATCACCCCAAGCTTTGACCTTGGCTCTCTGCGCCCGAGTTTCATTTTTCAACGGGAATCTCTGATCTGGGCTAAAAGTTGGATGCCTTTTAATAATCCCGGAATGAGGTAAATCCCAACTCTGGGCTGCTGAATGATATGCCAGCCATTTGCACAAGGGTTGGTTTGCGGGCCGCTTTAACGTCAACTTGATTTCACGTGGGCCGGACCATTTTAGATATAATATTTAGATTTTTTTTTATATAAATGGATTAAAAGAACTAGATTAAAAGCCCTGAATATTTATTTTTTATAGATCTAAAACAATGTTTATTTTAGATTTTTTAGATTTCACAAAATGATTTTTGAACTAAAAACACAGAAAAAAAGGATTAAAAAAATGACAATTATTGATTTAAAAGGGGGAAAATCAGGAAATTTAATATACATCTATACTCTTCATTTTAATTTGATCCTAAAACAGAAAGTCGGCACTCATGATTGACTTTCCCGGGCCACGCAAAATGATGCGGCGGGCCAGATTTGGCCCCCGGGCCACCACTTTGACACATTTGCATTTGCATTGTATAATAAGAGAGTCCAAAGTAGCACCTCTTTTTTCACATATAATACCGCCTTAGAACTGGAGAGGGAATACTAACCGGTTTATTAAACAGACGAGGATGGTGAAGAGTTCCGAGTAGAGCCCGATGGCCGCGGCCTCCAGACACTCCAGGGCCGACGCCGTGCATCCCGCTAGCGAAGGCGGTTGGACGAGCGTTGGAAAAAACACAAGAGACGGCGTCAATCGACACGGGTGGAATGGTGAGAAGTCAAATGTTTTTAACGGGAGATAGATACGAGATAAAAGCACAAGTCATTTGCAGGGAATCGCTGGTAGAATAGCCTCCTCATGGAGAATATTTCCCCCCACGGGCGTAAAGAATTCAAATTGTTTCGGAAATGATCTCGGTAAAACGGCGTGCTTTCGGCCCCGGGTGCTCCTGAACGGAGAGCGCGCCTTCGTGTCGGTGCAAAATAGCAATCGCCGACCGTTAAGTTATCGTAATTGACTCCGCCGTCTCATCAAATTCGGTGTTTTACGGCACCCGGGGGATTTTGCCGAGTGCGCTAATGCATCCGAGACCGAGAGGCCAAGGCGGAAGGAAGTGAGATCCGTTCGGACCCGCCCGCCGTTCAAGTGTCCTTCAAAAATCTTCCACGGCGAAGGTGGTGAAAAAATCAATGTGTGACAATTATGATTTCAAGGACAATGAGGGTCCAAAATTGCTTGTCCTCACATAAGAGTGCGTACTTAGCCGTCAATACCCATTGTTAAGCCGTGCTATTCATTACTGAGATAAGATTTCCTTGCTCCTCGCTCTGCAATTTCCCCCAGGATGAAAAAGAATGTCGGCGGCGTAGAGGAAGCGCGGCGGGGGGGTACCTGCTTCCGACGTGCCGTCTTTCCCGGAAGTTTGACGGACGCTGCCACTTCTGGCCAGATTGCCCTTGGCTTGGTGCTTGAAGATGGAGGAGGAGAGCTCCTCCAGGGTGCAGCCCAGGAGGTAGGCTGCCTTCTGGGCCCACTCGTGGCGTGCAAATTGCTTCCTGCCGGCTGAGAAACACGCCGGAAGACCTTCATTAGTCCTCGTGCTAACCACGGGGTATGCATACGGACGCCCGGGTATTTGTTATCCATAATTCTGGGGTCAGAATAATGATGGAGAGCACTAAACCGGGAATGCAAATAGCGACCTCTCGCAATGAATCGCAATAGAAAACACGGCGGTAATCATTTTAGGACAGGGGTGGCGAACAGGCGGCTCTTGAGCCGCATACGGCTCCCGGCCAAAATCAATTTGCTTCTTACAATATTTTGAATAACCTGTGGCTCTTTGCCTCGTTTCATAATTGTCTTAAAACACACTCCAATTCATCAGGGTCCATTTAAAACCAATAATAAATTACCTATATTTAATAAAAATACTTGGCAGATTGGATTTTTTCAATAGGGTGTGGCTCTTTCACTTTCACCGTTTCAATTTGTTTGCTCTTTGTGTCCCCTTTTTTAGGATATCAGACTTTAATAGAAAAAACTAATTTCAATTTAACTCCAAATCTAGCTGAGCGCTGCCAACATGTGCGCAAGCGGCATTTTTTTAATGGCCGGCGAACGCCTCTTTTCCGATTTAAGAGCGACAGAGGGAGAATTCACAGAGCAGTAGTGGTGGTGCAAGTAGATTTTATCCAGCTGACAGATTCCCCGCAGGGTCGGTAATAAGCAGGAGGATTGCACAGGCGTGAAGTCACATCGCTGCCAACTAAATGTTGCCTTCCTAGTTGTTCCCTGCCACAGATATATTTTCTTCGGGTTTTTGTATCAGTGACTGCGAAATATATTAGGCAGAACTAATGACTATTGCTCGAAATAAATAAATAAATACGCACAGTTGTAATGATTACACATGGTATTCATCTCCATGCTCCCTTGAATTAGTGTCAGTAGATCAGAGATCATTGCTGCCCTCTTGTGTTACAATGCTGGGTTGCAAATGTTAATAGGGAGTAAATATACTATATGTACATCCTTACAAAGAAATAGCAATTGCTCTACAAATAAAGTGAATTTGGAAAGATAGGCACGCATTAACAGCAATAAGGATCCAATTGGATAGCGGAGAGTAGTGTTTGTTCTATACGATTATCATGTTGTATTTTAGAAAATGTACCTTTGGTAGCCCCTGCCGCTCCCAAATGGTAGATTGCCCCCAGGACAAGCCAGAAAGCTCTTTGTTCATCAGCGCTGATCCCCAGAACCTTCATGGCCGCTTGCAGCTTGGAAAAGTGTTGGGATACCCGCTGCTTATCCTCCATCTGACGGATACGGGATATTAATAAAAGAAATATTACATCAGGTTTAGTTTAAAGCCGACGACAAAGGGCCACAAATGTGTTGATTTGCCAAATGAGCCAAAAATAAATCATGATGTTTCCAGATCAATCAAATGCAAGTCAGTCATTGGGTTTGAGTGGAAACCAAATATTCCATGAATATTAGGCAATATAGAGTTAAGTGAATGTAATTTAAAGGTTCCTTTCAAGGATAATCATCAGCGAGGAATGAATAGGGAAAGACAAATCTTCGCTTTTTCTGCTGAAACATAGGCTTCAATAATGGAAAGAAAATCAGTCTCCTCTACCTTTGTTTGAGGCAGGATCTCAAAAGCATTGTTTTCAGCAAAGTGGTTGAGGTGGAGTTCAGTCCTGATGAAAAGAAATCCACAAAAAAGGGCAAAGATGTTAGCTTTTGTCAAACCAGTAGAATACATTCATTCAGCGGGTCCCATCACGAGTGAGCCATACCTCAGGGATCCGTCCACACCGGCCAACAGGTAGTAAAACACGTGAAAAGTGGACTCCCCCTCGGGTCTTCTTGTCAACCTCATCTTCTCCAGGAGCATTGTCTGCAAAGCAAAAGCAATCAGAAAGAGGAATCCACCTCAACATAAAATAAGGACAAAAGACCACTAAATAAAGCAAAAAGTACCTGAATGGAGGCCGAGGTCATCAGGCCGGACTGGTCAAAGTCCAAAGAAACGATGTGGGAGAAACGACTGGCGTTCTCGTTCATACAAGTGGACGCGTTGCCAAAGGCTTCTAAAACGGTGTAGACCGCCTGCCACTTGTCCACTACGGACAAATCAGAGCGTGGTAAAGTACATTAGGAGGATGTACACGGACGGCATCTTTCGACTGCTTCCAAACCTACTGGAGAAGGTTTTGTTGGTGCTGCCAGCGATGGTCACCAGGTACTGAATGATGTGTTGACAATTTGTAGTCTTGCCACTGCCGCTTTTGCCCAGTAAGACGATGGACTGATCCTGGCGAGTGGTCAACAGATTCCTGTAGGCCGACTGAGCCATGCTGTAAATATGGGGGGCGGTGTCCTCCCTTCGATGGCCTTTAAACATTTGCATCACCTGTGTGAAGAAAAAAAAAAGGATTTAGGGAAAGAAAAAAAATTCAGCGGACCCTTGGCAGTAATTTGACAAAAAAACAAACAAAACAAAAATCACTCTATTGGTTCCCTTTCAATTGAATTCCAATCTGCATAGCGAGGAAGAGCAACTATTGCGTACCTTCTGCGAGTACACGGAAGGAGCACTGATGGGGTTTACGATCAGCATGTTGGTCCCGGCATGGGTGTGCACCAGGTTGCTGCCGTAACGTTGCCGAAGGGAGTGCATCACGCTGGACTCGTTCAAGTACTGGAGAGACGCCAGGTCCTCCACGCGCTCGAACGACGGTGGGTTCGCCTGACGTTCAAAAAACAAGAGGGGTTGGTTAGCTTCTTCTTGACAACGGAACTCGTGAGCTTGGCGGCGATCGGACCTTCTCAACATCATCCTCATCCACATCTAACAAAGAGCCGTCGCTGTCCAGGCGTATTTTGACTTTGCCTTCGGGCAGAATGTCCGCTTCCGTCTTGAGGAGAGTCGCTGCATGATCACAACATGGTGAAAAAGGCAGGCGTCTTAAAACCGTCTGGAACTCGTGTCCACTTTGGAAACATTGCATTGACTCACCCAAGGAAAAGCCGTCTTTGTGGACCAGCCAGACTTTTTCTGTGTTGTACCAGGCTTGCTCTGATGCGACATTTTCTTCATTCTTTGTCTGTTTAAAAAGGCAGAAGGTGCACAGGGGTCGTATTTACTCTTATTTTGGGGACACGTCAACAACGGATGACAGTTAACCAACGACTGTATTATAAAAACACACAAGTCTAACCTTTGCCTCCAAGTGCGACGATTGGAGGATGGCCACTGGGTCTTCAGAAAGCTTGGGCTAGAAAAAGTAGGGGCAAAAATACAGTAAAAGTAAACAACAAGAACCTTTTTATATCAATCGAACAATCATGTGGACCAAACATTGAGGAAAAACACTGCAAAAAAAGATTAATCTCTCATTTTGAGTAGTGTAGTATAGAGTTCTCAGTACTCATTCATTCATCTCCCAAGCAACTAATCCTCACGAGGATCGCGGGGACCCAGCTAACTATGGTACAACTTCAACCCACGCCTGGTTAGCGCGATTAGGGCGTCTATCGCCGTCAACGGCATGCTGGATTGCAGGCCAATCTGCAAGTGTTCCACTCCTTCCCTGGGGTATTATTGCACCATGTTTGCAAATAAATGCAGGCACATTAAATCACAACATCGGCATTGGTGAAAATCGGCGAGAACAAAGCATCCGAAAAGACGGCGGCCATGACGTGTGGCAAAGAGATCTCGCTCACTGTCAGCGGCACAGGTCGCAGCTCAGAGGATTTGTGGCCTCGCGCACGCTAGGAAGGACGGCAGCATGTCGGGATCCGACGACCCGCGGAGAAGCAGAGAGCACAAATGTAAGCAGACAAAGTCATCATGGCGGACAAAGTTGATCACCTTTTGCTCCCTTTCAACTACAACAAAGCCATCAAATAAAGCAATCAAAGAAGAAATGCTCGACTGCACGGCTTCAATTCCAGCACGTTCGCCTTGACGTATTTGGATGAAAAACACGAGTGCAAAGAAACAAGAACCGTGTTTATATTGTTGTAGCTGCTCAAAAAAGTCCACAATTATAGCAATTTTTAAAAGGCTGCCATAATTACCAGGATTGAGGAAGCCTTTTGAAAATATTCAACTTTTTACTTTCTTGCTAAAAAAATTAAAATAATTTTATTGAAAATATTCAACTTTTTACTTTCTTACTAAAAAAATTAACATAATTGTACAGAATCCTGCTCACGTGATCAGATATTTCTAACCAAAATTGTCTTGTTTGCACACGTGTTCAATTATATGACATCTTGTATAGTAGTAGAACATTACATTTTATGTCCATTGAGCAAATCCCTGGATATGAGGAACATATGGCATTATGAGAGATGGGAGGAAGAAGAAAAAAAGGCTTGAGAAAGCACGGCAGGCACACTGCAAACAAAAACCGAGGAAGAAAGATCTTACATCGTGGTTAGTGATGTTGAAGATCCTTTTCACACGCATGAAATCTTCCTCGGTGGGAATGACCTCTCGGACCTGCAAAAGCAGGTCTGGCAGTTGGCATGCAGTGGAATACCTCCAGGAAATGTGGATATGAATGCAGAAATGGAAAGATGACCACAAACAAACATACACACACACACACCTGTTCACTTGATGGAGAATGAGCCTGGAGGGGATGGAAAAGAGAGGATGCTTTGTCATGAGGTGACACTCTTGGACGAGTCACGGTGGAACACAACATGCACACAGACCGGATGGACAGACGGACGACCAATCCCAGACCATCGCAGGGCACGAAGAGACAGACAACCAATCACTCTCACGCTCATAACTAGGGGCAATTTAGAGTGTCCAACCAATCTACCATCCTTATTTTTAGGAATTTTGGAGGAAAAACCATGGTACCCAGTGAAAACCCACGCAGGCCCGGGGAGATCATGCAAACGCCACAAAGGTGGAGCAACCTGGATTCGAACCCAGGGCCCTAGAACTGTGAGGCAGAAGTGCTAACCACTCATCTGCCGGGCTGCGCATCTTTACATGTTATGAATTCATGTCAAATTTTTATCTTCTCATGACATCAAGTCTGCAAGCATCCGTTATATACTAAAAGACAGAATATGATGGAGAAAAAAATGTTACTGAAGGTAATGACTCACGAGTAAATCTTAGTTTTGGGTCACTGCTTGGTTATTTTTGCTCCACTCCAAGGCAAACATGCAGTTAGGGGACGGTTAGACGCTGTACCTCTGCTTTCTTCGCCGCTACTAGGCGAGGTTTGGGAATGAACCCGGCCGGGGGGGCCAGGGGATCTGATTTTGGGGCGGGTATGAAACCCGCAGGTCTTTGCAGGGGGTTGTATTTTAGGGGAGCCGGACTGGTTTTTTGGCCTGCTGCAAAACCAGCCGGAGGACTTGGGAAATTCGGCTTGGGGGCGGGGATGAAACCGGCAGGTGGGGCCAAAGGGTCGGGTTTAGGCAGGGGTACGGCCAGGGGAGTGGAATTTGCTGCCCAGGCATTCGCCGGGGTGTTCTCGGTTGAAATGACGGGCGTAGAATCCTGACTCGTGGCCACGCTCTCCTCCTCCTCCTTTTTCACGTCTTCTTTGCGGTCCTGGGTGCGAGTGCGAGGCCGGTGTTCCTTGGTTCTGCCTCGACCCATGAGGCTGGTCAAGCCCATGGAGATGTCGTCCTTGTCTTCTCCGGAAGACTTGCCACTTTTTGGAGCGGCGGTAGCTTTGGCGGATTCGAGCGAAGCTGCGGCATCCCGCTCTTCCGTGGCGGCGGGAATAACACGCCGGACCACTCTTCTGACCAGCTTCGCCGCTTTTTTTTCACCGCCGGACTTTTGCCCCTGGCCCGGAGTATCTGGACCCCCCATGGGAGCGTTAGAATGGGCTTCTTCTGCGGGCGTGCCTGTTGTGGGGATAGCGGCTGGTTTTGGCTGGCGGGCATCTACATCGGGCTGGATGCAAATTGGCAGCAATGTCAAGTCTCGATAAAATTGACAGAAATGAAATCTTCATTATTTAGTTACATGCATGCACCCATATGGGAATAAGGGTTTGTTCAACATTGGCCGGTGGTGAGCCAAACAGTGTGGCTTGGTGGAAAAAGTGGTGCATTAAAAGAAATGTATGCAATAAATCCATTGCGTTCCGCCGTTTGAGTTAATTGCTTTTTCCTGAAAAATGGCTGGCTTTAGGCGTCACTTAATTAAATGATTCAGCAGACAACTAAAGTGCATTTAGCGGTATTTTCTAACATTAGCTCGTCGACACCGAGTTGGCTGATAAAGAGGAGATGATTTCTTAATCAGTTCTTCCGAGAAGTGTTTTGAAAAAGTTACTGGTAACTATAAGGTGTATTTTTTTTTAATGAGGTTGCTCGCAAATATGTCAAGTGTTATCCAACACCTAAAGTTTTCAATTCAGCATGCTGTCAAAGTTCCCAGAACTTTAATTGGGTAAATACGCGGGAACTTCATTTGTTTCCATGCAGTCAACGTTGGCAAATTTGAAGAATTTGAATTTGTATGAACATATTTTTAAAAAAAAGGCACTTACATCTGGCTTGTTTTCATTGTTAACCTACACGAGAAGAAGCGACAGAACAGATTTAGCTATTTGCTTCACTTTCATGAACGAACGAGTCAAGATGCAGAGATGAAATGAAAGGCAAGAAAAATGAAGAAAAAAAAAAAGAACACAGAGCAAGACTTCCCTTTTGTTCCCAAAACGAAAAGCGGGATTTGTACGCCATGGTGACGGCCCAGACGTCATGAAACAAGCCGGCGGTGGGGAGAATCAATGTATGCGATGGCGACAAACAGAATATGAGAGCATACGAGTTGACGGGCCCGTGCAGCGCTGAGGAGGACAGAAGATGACAAAAGAAGATGACAAAAGATGATCTATTAGCTTATTACATTCACACTCCCCCCAAAAACAAACATCCTGCAATAAGCATACCCGAAACCATCTTTCTAAAAAATAAAGCACACTTCAACCCCACTAATAAACCAATACATTATACATAACATTGTTGATTTGTTTTTTAAGCACACTGTGTGGCCTTTTTTTCCTGAAAAGAAATGTCTATGGGGCAACATGTTTCACCCAGCTTTCATCAGTCAGCCCCTAAAAATAGCTCGAGCCACAAGGGTCTGTTCTTAGATGCCAGCACACACACACACACAAACACACACACACACACACACACGGACACACACAGAGCCCACCAAGTCCATTACCTTCTCTCTAGGCCTGCTTAAAGTCCCAATCTTTGCTCAAGTCACTGAAGCGAGGGTATTGGCTAGAAGTCCACTCTTCAATGATTTTGCGCAGATTCCTCTTGAGCGAGGGGCGCGGGCATCGTGGAGGGCTGCGTCGAGTGGTGTGGGGGGGGTCAGGGGGCGTAATGTGAGGAGCTGGTTAGTGACAGAGCACAGCTGCTCAGACCCTATAACGGCTAGGAATAGAAATTGGAGGCCTGGCAATCCCAAAACGAAGCAAAAGCGTCATAGCTCACCTCCCCAACTGTCTGTGACCACCACTAAGTACATTTTTTGTCACTCCTAGGGCCCAAAATTGTTTATTTGATGGAATTCTGTGCCTAACATTGACAGCGATAGACGTCCAACTCATTACCACTTGTCAAGCTATTTTACAGTTGTAACCACAGGAGGGAGCAAAAAACAAATGTGCAACTAAGTCACTCTCAGTTAAAATAAAGTCAAAAACGAGTTGCACATTTAGAAAAATAAATAAATTCGTCAAACCAGTCAAGATTCCAAATATTGATTTTTTTAAATGGAAGATTTAATTTACTCTTGGATAATTTCCTCATGATCAACATGAGAAAATGATGCTCGAGAGCCGTTTACGTCCTATCAAATATATTTCAGGAAAACAACAACAAAAATACATTTCCCTTATTTTTATACATTACGTGAAACCCTGCATTAGCACTCTGTCAACACATGGCCGAGTTGTTCCTCCATGTACAAACGGCTAATCCTCAGTCAGATACTAGGACACAACACCATGTAATCTGTTGGTTGACACATGCTTAGTATAAAGTCAAAGATTAAAACTCATAAACCGCACAAAGTCATTCTGACCCAATTCAATCGGACTTTAGGATGGAAATAGTTATAATAGTGTTTGTTCAGCCTTACACGGAAGTGACCAAATAAACCAAAAGATATGCCCGAATTGGAAAAATAAAACAGTCATACTCAAATCTTGTTGAGAGCAGAGAATGGGGAAAAAGGAGTTTTTAGGCACCCATCCTGGATAAAGTCTTTATCCTAGGAAAAGCCACGCCTCTTTCTAATCCATGCTTCGTCACATCATCTAGTCTAGCAGGGATGATAATGTTTAAATGATGAAGATTATTGTGGTTGCTTTTTTTTTTAATGGTAGAACTGATTCGCCTCAAAGTTCAGGCTATCCCTAAATTATTCATAAAAATAGCCAACAGGTAAGTTTATTATTCTCCATTTGCATTTTTTCAAAAATGTAGTTGAATGGTGTGAGATGAAAAAATAGAAACTGGGAGCAAATACATACTAGAGAAACTTAAAAAAACATAATAAAAACAAAAATTATCATTTGATTTCATACAGTGAGGTGACAGTGCTCACCATTGTACTACTGGGCCTTCCAACATTTTTCACAGTACTATTGTAGATTAAATCAAGTGTAATGTGGACAATGCATGCCCATTGACTTTGATTTGCTTTGTACTTTGTGCTTTGTTGTTCTGCGGCCTTTGACTGTACTGTCTAACTTAGAACTATGCCTTTTCTTGCTACTGTCACAATGAAATTTCCCGAATACGGGATGAATAAAGTTATCCAATCCAATCCAATCTAATGAACATAACTGTGCTCATCTGGGTACATGTGAACAAACCATTCACTCATTTTCCAAAGGAGTGAAAATGTTGGGCCTGAACTACTTCACAGGCTGCAGATATTTCAAACATATTTTCCTAAATGGTATCTTTCTGCGCTATAGCCTGATTCCAAATCTTATAATAACCCTCTATAAATAGTGCCCATGGTTTTAGGTCATCCTCTCAAGTACATTTTTTTGTAGCTTCTTGCAGTGAATTTTCTACTGCCGATCAGTAAGACCCGTTCATTGAAGGACAGGGTGAGTACAATAATGTGCATCATGTGAGATGATGATGATCCAATTTCCAAGTATAAACAACAGCTGGGATTGTGATTGCATGGTATCATTCACACAATAAGTGTTGCATTGTAAATACTATGAAAAAGAGTCCATTTAAGTGTAGCAGCAAATGAAGAGTTATATTTGCCACGCCCCTTCTGATTACATATGATAATCCACATAACAAGAAATGAATAGGATGCTATCCAGCGACCATATGGCCCCGAGCCGCATTCACGTTCGGCCCGTTGTTAAGTTTAGCATCCCATTGTTTGGTGTCAAAGGGGGTTAAGGAAGATGGTGAAGGCTGGGGGGATTTATGTATATATAAATAAGTATATACATGAGAAAATATTCTCCTAAACACACACACAAGCAATAGATACACACTCAAAAACATGTCAATGTAAAAGAGCCAGCGTATTTAAGAATGAGCCGAATGAGATCAGTACAACAAAATGTATGATCAAAAGAGAATATGGCTGGAAAAAATATAGATATATTATACACAGCCTGTTCTACCCATTAACTATAGGAAAGAAACTACAATCCCTGAAAAAAGGGTAAGTAGTTACTTTATGTTGAATTTTATTCATGTGCACCAGCTTCATTAGTTAATTTTTAATTGCTAGCAAGATGCAATGCAATACTTGATCATGGAATGATTGGCATTGTGATATTACCACAAAAGTGTTGTGATAAGCCCTATGAATTCACGCAAAGCTAACTTGCTAATAAGAAATATTGAATATAATATAGACTTAACTTACAGTGAGGGATTCCTTGCGCGGGTCTCGTGATGCCTTGAGCCAGCTCCGGTTCAATTCGCTCAACTCCAAAATGGGCTGCACTTTAAGCAACACTGACTCTCCAGACTGACGGATCATCTCCACAACCTCATCCCTGCTCTTGTTCTCCACCTTGATGCCATTGATCTCCACCAGTCTGTCTCCTGGCGCCAGGCCCAGAGCGCAGTCCTTGCTGATGGGAAAGTGCACCACTCGACGGAGCACGTCTCCATCGGGCTGCCTGTCCAACATTGTGGTCCTCCTCAAAGAGAAGCCAAAATCACCCGTGTTGCGTCGCTTCAGCGTCACTTCTCGGGGATCTGGCACCGGGGGCGCCACCACTTCTGGCAACTGCAAGTCCACACCCGGGAAGGTTTTTTCCACCAGTTCAGGTATATGAATCGGACCCTTGCTTGCTGGCGGAACCTCACGTGAATTGTTACCGTGGGCGGGGGCAGGACACTTTGGGACTACTCCGGAATTCAACTTGACTAATTCTCCAAACTTAGCCGCTCTCTCCTTTACAGAGCTGCGTATTTGGTCGTGGTCGATTTCCTTGGCATCCTGGGCCCGTCCCACATTCAGCGCCGAGCTGTTTGGGTGTTCCGGTTCTAAGCCCGACAATCTGAGATCTAGGTTGCTAGCAACCTTGATGGGAATCGGACAGGAGATCTCCAACTTGCTCCTGGATTCCTTCTTGGAGCTGCCACGATTGAGGTGGAAAAATCCTCGGCGTATGCTCATCTCCTCCAGACTTTTTAATTCGGCCGGGGACATCCGTTCCTTCTTTTCTTTCTTTTCCTTCTCCTTCTCTTTATCTTTCTTAATCAGATGAAACATGCTGGACCTATTTAATAGTCTCTTCGGTGTTTAGAAAAGGGAGATGTCCATCAAGCAGCTGAGAACAACGATCGTGTGAGATAATGACAGCTATAGTGAGAAAGAATGGAAGATTTTTTAATGAAACCATATAACTAGTATAATATTGTTCATAATAAATTCCAGTAAAAGGCCATTTGGTGTACCTACTGTTATTTCAGGTGCCCTACATAGAATTGAAAAAGCACCAATGCACTCACTGTAAGACATGTCCGTTTAGCAATCATTTAGGAATAATAGATGAAGAATCAATGAAAAAAATAAGAATCGATATAGTACTTGCCTTGCATCATGTCCTACCGTCATTGCTTTGGCGTCCAAAGCAAAATCACGTCGTCATAACGTCACTAACGCAGTCCATAAAAAGTCCATTAAAAAACAAACATGCTGCATTTTTTGGATCGCATCTTGCAGCAATCGCAGTTATTATTTTTACAACGAGCGATTCACTTATTGTTAGTAAACTGCGTCTATGTTGTGCTACGGCGTGCTCAGTCAGTGCTTTGGATAGAGTACTGTAATTCTAAGCTGCTTTGCCCTCATTAAAAACCTGATGGCCTCAGGAAAGGATGTCAATGGAGGTTGTACAAATATAGTACAGTACGTATATTATGCTTTACGTTAAATGTAATAGAAAACAACTCACCTGCAACTAAAGACAGGTGAACAGCATGCATTTGAAGTTGCGTCTCTAGGTGAAAAGTGTGCTCATGATGCCTTCAATGTCAACTATATGCGGTTAGAATTCTTAAACACCTTCGGAAGAGACGGTAGCACTGTGCTTTGTTGTTGGCCTAATTAAACATCTGGTTCAAACGAAACAGAATACTATGTCGTTGTTGGGATCCAAAATAAGAACGAACGATGAAAAATATATGTTGAGAAATTAACCGTCATCAAACATATGAAAGTGGGTTTTTTTTCTAACTCAAGTTTGCACACTACATTTGACTGGAATTAACTTTTAAGACTAAATTCGGATTGTATTTAAACGCAACACAAGGGCACATGGGGAAGCAGTGACCCCTGCTGGTCAATAAGAACAATGGCGTAAATTTAGGTAGATTCTTCCTTCTATTGCACATAAAATGCCTGAATGTTGTCATTTAGGACGATCATTTTCTTCTTGTTGGGACTCCAACGAGTTATACATAGTCCAACTAAACGGACCAGCTCGTTTGGAACCATTATTTCCATGTAATTTTTCCCTTTTCAAATGCACGTTTTTGCATCCAGGCTGCAATGGATGGCCGATAAGCCTCGCGTATTCATCATAGTCACGCTTGCATAACTAGGACAATATTTTCAGCCAGCATCACACAAAATAGCGGCGGCCCCTCGACTCGCCACTGCATGGAGATCACAACCTCGTGTGTCCATTCATCCCAATTCTATGAATGAAACAACGAAAGGCCATCTGCGCGAAAGTTCTTTTATTCAAACACATGCATTCTATTGTAAAACATGGTAAAATAAAATCGTGGGTATGAAAAGAACAAAGGCATTTGTGGACTGTTGTTTTATTCACTGACGGACTTAATAGTAACATGAAGTAGATGCATGCGGAGGTTACTCAATAAAAAAAATGCACCTCGCACATTCAGCATAAACTTGCAGCGGGGGTGTTTAAAAAACAATGTCAAACGCATGAGCGGTGTGCTGGTTAAATTATTACTGAGATGATTTATATATTAATCAATGTAAATTAGGTATATATGTTTAGAGTGTTGGGGTTGGTGATTTTATTTTCAATTGTGTGAAAATTCGCGATTATTCAACAATAAACGATTTTACCCCGTGTTGTTCGCAAAATGGTACAGCCCTTTAGGTTACCGGAAGTTGTTTCAGCTGCCATGTTTGGTTGCTTTGTTGTAGGCTTCTACTAGGTTTCCTACAGAATTACTAAGTGTGGAAATGGAGGCAAGCTGGAGTACGTTTCTTTTCCAAGTAAGTTCACGGTTTGATCGTAATGCCCGCGGGGCAAAACTGAAAATATAATCGCTGTGTGTTTTGGCGGCAATCGGATTTTTTAAACGCGTAGTAGAAAGAACAAGTAACCAAGCAAAACAATGGTAAATGAATCCTGGTTTCCAGCTGTGATGGTCGGGATTGAGGCTTGAATAAAAATCGGCTCATCGAGTGTATGAAAAACACCATTTATTGAAGATCGCCATTTGTTTGTAAAAGCCGAATGCTGTCGTGAACCGTCGCGTTTATTTTCTGAAGTTTGTTTTCCAAGTCGACGCCAGCAAAACATGCGGGATCATTTCAAGTGAGGCTGCACCGTTACAATCGACCCGCACACGCAGCAGCAGCAGCTTTAGCGCACTAAGATCGCATTCTTTGCGTGCACACACATCAGGCATAAAATCACTACTGGCTTTTTGCCGCAACTGGCAAAAAAAATGGATTTGGGTTTTTTGCAACCGTGGACGCCGCATAATGGTGCGCGCTTGGAAAATCTCAGCAGCTGATAACGGCGGTTCGCCGCCAACTTTCCTCCCGCTGCGCCTAGCGTTCACTAGCCAAGTTAGCTAATGGTGTTTTGGGAAACCTCCATCACGTTCCCCAAAACTCCTATTAAGTGATCCCTCACCTCGGATCTGCGCAATTCGCCAAGACCCCACGTTGCTGGAAGTTTATTGGGAACAATTAAACTGGGGTTCTCCATTTATTTGCCTGATTATTCTTTCCAGTGTCGCGGACAAGAATTCAAACTATGCACACAACATGGGCTAACATTAGCTACGAATAGGCTAATGCTGCTTTATTTCTAGTTTTTAGGGCGCCTTTGAGTGCTAAAAATCTCCCGATCGCCGTTAAACCAATCATTCTACCCCCAACAGTTACATATACAGCTACAACTAACCTGTGATACACGATAAATGATGAAGAATCCTATGTTGCAATACAAATAAATGTATTAAATACTCATTTTCCAATACCTCTTGATTTTAGAGAGTATACAAAACAGTAGTACAATTTAGCAACGTGTTAGTGCTCTGACATTATTATAAGAACAGAAAATGTAAACGCTACCCGTTTTGGATAAGGTGTTTTCTTATGAATGATGAATATGATACAATCAATTTTTCCTTAGAGGCTTTTCCATGTGACTACTATTTTAAGTTAGTTTAAAATCAGATGCGTGTGGACTTGGCTTTATCTGTGAATGAACACAATGATGCATTTTTGAAGCTTGCACATTAATGCATTGCATTTGCTTGGTCTGAAAAGTGTGTTAATATTGTCCCTTTCTTCAATAGGCTTTTTTATTGGAGATAGTTTTTGTCCTTTTGTGTCACTTCTAGGCTGTTTGGGTAATGAAGACAGATGGAGAGTGCAGTTTGTTTTAAAATATCTGGCATCTTGCCAGTCTCCAGTGTCTACACTTGCATGATGTACTTCACACTGTTACTTTGTCTTCCAGTCTTTTGTAAATGCCGAGGCTCTCCGTGTTTAGATGAGAAACACTTTAATTGCCAAGTAATGCTTCAGAACCTTTTTCCTGTTTTAGTTTATACGAATGGCAAAGAAAAATGTTTTTAATGATAGTTTTGGCTTTTTATGGAGCTCTATTAATTGTGCAAATGCCCTAAAATGTTAAAGTTTTAATTCCAAACTGTAGCATATCATATTCAGCGTCAGACTCAGTAATAGTTATTTGTGTTTCTTGCATTCAGTTATAGTAACAAATATTGTTTATAGTGATTTTGCCATTACTCTGCAGATTAAATGTAAAGCTCAGGAGTATATGTTTTTCCACAGAATTTTGAAGTGAGTTGGTTTGAGAAGAAAAGCAGAGAACACCCCCGATCTACTCAAATTCAAGTGCATGGTGGAGCTCCAAATAAATTATGGATTCATTCGAATATGTTGACTGTATTTGTAAAGTAATTGTAATCCAAGCCTTAATGTGTACTGCCATTAAGACCAAATTTTTGCATTTCAAAAATTGACATGCAGTGTTTTTTCTTGTATTTTACTCTAATATAACACTAAGTCCTCATACACAGTATCACTTGTTTAATAGCAGCTGTAAAATTTGCAAGATCTTAACATCTTCACAAAAAAAATGCAAGTGTCTGCAGATTTAGATATGAGCTGATGGCAGGTGCTCATGTCAGCGCATTAGATTTCAAAAATGCCTTTGGCTATATTGCAATATACCCTTCTATAATGATACTTTGCAATCGTTTGTAATTCACGTTAGCTTCGATTTTTAGTTTGTACAACTCTGAAAACAGTTTAAAACCAAACAGAAGGACTTGGATGCAGTAAAATAGAGCGCTGTTTTGAACTGCTGCTTTCTTGATATAGTCGACCCGCGCCCCCTCCTCCTCTCAATCATTTTTTACATGGTCTTTGTTTTGCTCCAAAACGGGATTATGCCAAGCAGCTGTATAGTGAGACACAAAAGACGCAGGAGGAAAGACGGCGCATAATCGGACTCAGGCTGCGAGTGCCGTTCAATTCTACAGTGGCCCGCGAAGCCATCGGGACACTCCCTCCATTTTGATGTTATTTATGAGCAAGCAGCCTCACTTGTCAGAGCGCATTTGTGTCAAAACGCTCAGAGCCGCGTGAAGGCACAGCAGCTTTTACGGGTCCCGCACCTCTGCACGGTTACCAGTTACCCGACGAGGTCTGCTCGCCACCCAAAAAGCAGCCTGGCGCCCGCTGCGCCAATGCATTTCATTCTGCTATCTATTCCTAGAAGGTGGCTAGTGTGACCCGGCGCTTTGACAAACATGGCCGATGAGTTCCCAGGTTTCCCGTCCACGTCGCAAAACTGACTGCTAGCTTGGCCGAGCGCAGTGTGGATAAACAATGTCCCCAGCTCATGAATAGATGAGCCAAATCAATGAAGATGAGCATACAAAGAACCCCTGCTGTGGCCCTAGTGCATCACTGCTCAGATTTGTGTCTTTCACAATAGGCTAGATGACATAAGGAGGACATTGTGTGGTTCATTTTTCTTTCGGAGGCCCAGCCCTAAACTCTTGCGTCTTCTTTCTTGGCTGCCCTTCCTCAATGGATGATTGAACCTTAAAAGGAAAGGTCAAGCGTTTCACCTTTGCCTCTTTTTTTTAACCTAATGGTTAACAACACTTTTCTTGAGTTTTACTCAGCAAACGACGTATTGAAGTTTTTATATTGGCCCACACGAAGACCTCTGAATTTTTACTCCAAGTACAAGCTGAAAAAATTTCACGAATTACAAACTGAGAAACATTATAGAAACATGTCAGAAGACCTGATTCTTAATTTTAGAAATTTTGCAACCTGTCCACTCAGTCTGACATCTAGAAATGTCATTGTTAATGTGTTTGTACTTTGGACAATGACTATGTCAAGAAAAGTATGAACCAGATCAAACTAATGGCAGATTTTCTGGCTGCATGCCTTTCGTTTTGGAATGCATGTTTTTACAGTCATGAGATGAATCAGCAGGGCCATAATTGGATCATTTTTTTTAAATACAGTATTTGGATTCTTTTGTGTTGGGTCATGTGGCGTTGGCGTCATTAATGATGAATCGACTTCCAACGTTAAAAGGGTACAGTCCGGCCTATTTGGCTCTCACACTTGTCAAATTAGGCACAACCGTTAGCTCCAGACAAAACAATGTTGTCACTGACATTCTTGGCTTTTGGAAAGTAATTTGGCCTCACTGACCTTTTCAAAGGCAACAGTTTAATTTTGTAAGCATTTCAAATTGAGTTGCTAGCCAGGGATTTCATTCGTGTGATGTCAAGTAAATGACGTCAATCCAAATAATGATGCAATGCACTTTTGTTTCGTTTAATTCCAATATAATGACTTTTTCAAACGTGTTTCCACCTGCAAATCTGTCATTTTCTGTCTTGCATCTCTTCTTTGTAAAATTAGTTTTTGATTTTAACAGAGATAAAATGTCCTTATTCCAGCAGGCCAATGAAGCCCTCCATCACCAGCACCAGGTGGCCCAGAATAGCTTGCTGCCTCTCCTCAATGCAGGAACCGAACCCATCGACCAAAAGCCCGTGCTGCCCATCCAAATTGAGCAGAAGAACCCTTCCATTTCTTTGGATCTGCTCAAAGACAATGTGGCCGGCGGCGGCCGGCCACAGGCGCCCGTGATCAAGAAGGAACACAAAGGCAAGACGCCGTTTGTTTGCGGCTACTGCAACAAAGCCTTCCGCGACAGCTACCACCTGCGACGCCACGAGTCCAGCCACACCGGTATCAAAATGGTGTCTCGGCCAAAGAAGACGGCCCAGACGGCCCCCACCATGGTGCCGATGATCTCCACCATGCAGCGAGAAAACAACGGGAACGTTTCCTACATCTCCACGGCGGCGGGGATCTTCTCCACGGCGACCACCTCGGTGTCCTCGGGCGCCAGCATCATGACTTCCGCCATGGGCAACATGGGGCACCATCAGCAGAGCGTCCCCAAAAAACCCGCCAAGCCCGTCAAGAAAAACCACGGCTGCGAGATGTGCGGCAAGGCCTTCCGCGACGTTTACCACCTGAATCGCCACAAGCTGTCCCATTCTGATGAAAAGCCTTTCGAGTGCCCAATTTGCCATCAACGCTTTAAAAGGAAGGACAGGATGACCTACCACGTTCGCTCTCACGACGGAGGAGTCCATAAGCCCTACGTGTGTTCCGTCTGCGGGAAAGGCTTTTCCAGGTGAGGCATGTTCACAAACTAGCATTTTGTTGCATTTTTGTCGCTCAATCTGGTTTATCTGGTACCCGGACAGTTCATCGACAGACACTTCGTCGCCAGACAGTTCGTCGACCGGACATTTCGTCGACGGACAATTTTCGTTTTATTAATTGCCTTTTATTTTAATGTCAAAGTTCCTTTAAAAAATCTGAAGTAAAAACTCTCTCTCTCTCTCTCATGATTATAATTTTGAGAGAGAGAGATTACCTGGTTGATAATAATTATTTATGCAACAAAACAATCGTTCGCGAGGTTGAGGTTAGGTTAACTAACCTTAACCACTATCCCCTAACACTAATTCTAACCACTAACCTTACGAATTGTCCGTCGACGAACTGTCCGGCGACGAAGTGTCCGTCGACGAAACGTCCGGTCACGGGTTATCTTACCAAATGCAGACGTATTTAAAGAAATTATACTATACTATGCTAGCAGGTGTCTATTGATAAGTGTAGTAAAAACAGAAGACAAAATGAGCACGTTTAAATTTGTTTGAACCAAATGTCAACAAAGTCTGAGCATTTCCATGACTGCTACTTTGTCAGTAAAAATGGTTTGCAACAATTTTCAACGAGGTTCAAAGCTCCCCTGCCTAAATGATTAAGAAGAAAACTAACTGCAACTTGTCTTTTCATTTTAACTTCATCGAGTCAAGTTTATTTATCATGAACATAGAATAGACTATTGAAAACACCATGGCATTGCCCCGTCGCCCCGTGCTATGCAATCGCACTTCTGTGTGAGCCATTTTTCAGGCACGCCTCCAGTACAGTGACGTAGGTAAGGCATTCGTCTGCATCCTGGAAGGTGAGAATGGGCACTAAAGAAAAGGCCACTGAGTCACCGTCACTTAGCTTGATCTGTTGGCATCCGATCGACCCAACTTTGTCTGCTCTTCTTGGATTAGGCCCAACAAAAAAGTTCCGGTTGATAGGACTAAGAGGCTTCAACTTGAGTTCACATTTATGTGAATAGACAATTTCAAAAAGGAAAAACATTCTGGCAGAATGAAATTTTCCGGTTGGCGTGCGACTGCCAACGCAGTCACCCTTACTCACCCCACTAACATGATTCAACTCTCAGCGTCACCACAACTATCCAGCTGTCAGTGGTGGATCTGTGCCAAACTCAGATTATGAATGCAAGTAAGTCGCCATTAAAGGTCAACAGCAAAGGGCTCCAAAGTGAACACTATTTTCATCAAGTAGTGGACAATGCCTGTCGCCATCTTGTTTCGTCATGTCCTTTTTGTTTCTAAAGGACTGGCATTGCAGCGCCTACGTTTAAGGCCCCTGTGTTGTAAATTATACAGTGAAACTTCATTTTAGTGCTCTGTTCTTTTACCATTTCAACCCAGGAAACCTTAAATTTGAATGAACTTTAACCATCTTAGTTTGGCAGCATACTCCAATTTTAGACCTGAAAAATGACATAGACAATTACAGTAATTTTTGGGGTAAAAGTTGCTACTTTTTGTTCCCCCCACTTTGAACCCTGGCGATTTATAGTACATTTAGCTCATTTATTTATCTTTAAACAGCCACTTGTCTAGATAGCTGTAACGTTTAGTCTTTTATATGAACTAAAACAAAAATGTGATTGTAAAATTTGGCCTGTAGTCTGCAAATAATGGTAATGACTTTAATGCATGAAACTTAGGAGCTGTGTAAATGTCAATGGCCACTTTAGTGAGAGTAAACAAGTGTCCAATATAATGGTAGCATCTCCGTGTGGTGCTTGGTGAAACTAGGCCAAGCTGAATCACGCATGATTGATCCTACAGAATCAACTGCCACTGACGCAACTTTTAAGGGTTCACACAAGCCCCTCATTATCAAACTTCTGATGTGAGTCATTGGACTTCTTTGTAAAAAATCAATAGAATCGAAGCTAAAACCTGTCAACATTAATGCCGATACTAACAATATTATAAATGAATGTATCTGGCACTCATTTGCGAAATACATTCCACGTTACCAGTCATTTGAAAGAGGAAAAGTAAACGAGCTGAAGTGTTTAGTTCAAACAATAACTTGGAGTTTCAAAGCACTTTTAAAAGTCTTTGTTTGTTTCTTTGCAGGCCCGACCACTTGAGTTGCCACGTCAAGCACGTTCATTCTTCCGAACGTCCGTTCAAATGTCAGGTGACGGTACGTCAAGAGCGCACCATTTACATCTGACGTTTGCGATTGAATTGTTTTCACGTATGGTGACACTCCCCTAACCTTTAACTTCCTTCCGGGCACTTGCAGGCGTGTACCTCTGCTTTTGCCACCAAAGACCGTCTGCGTTCTCATATGATCAGACACGAAGGGAAGGTGACTTGCAGCATCTGTGGGAAGATGCTAAGTGCTGCTTACATCACCAGCCATCTGAAGACTCACGGACAAGCAAACTTCAACTCTTGCATCAAAGGTATTCCGAAAACGGCCCAATATGTGGCCTATATTCTCCTATGCTGTCGTTTGAGATTATTTGGTACACTTGAATTTCTCTCTCATCCTCTTCCGGGACGACACTTTAAATCGAATTTGAATTATTTAAATCAGGGGTGTCAGACTCGGGTTGGTTCGCGGGCCGCTTTAACGTCAACTTGATTTCACGTGGGCCGGACCATTTTATATATAATATTTAGATTTTTTTTTATAAATGGATTAAAAGAACTGGATTAAAATCCCTGAATATTCAGTTTTTTTATAGATCTAAAACAATGTTTTGTTTTAGCTTTTTTAAATATATTTTTAGAAATTACAAAATGATTTTTGAACTAAAAACACAGAAAAAATGGATTAAAAAATGACAATGATTGATTTAAAAGGAAATTTAATATACATCTATACCCTTCATTTTAATTTGATCCTAAAACAGAAAATCGGCACTCATGATTTACTTTCCCGGGCCACACAAAATGATGCGGCGGGCCAGATTTGGCCCCCGTGCCGCCACTTTGACACGTGTTTTTAAACAATGCCCTGTGATTTGATTCCTAGACGAGATGTGCAACTCAGCCATCCCTGTGACCCTCTCAACTCCCATCACCACGGCCATGCACCGGGTCAATTCCAATAACAACAACAACGCCGTCACCATCGCGGCGCAGATGAACATTAGCACCAACACGGTCAACATCACGTCGCCGGTCAACCTCCATCATCCGCTCACCATCACGTCGCCGGTCAACATCGCGTCCGTCAACATCCCCTCCAGCGGATCCATGAATATCGCCCACCCCGTGGCAATAACCACGCCCATGCCAATGAATATCGCCGGTCCACTTAACATCGCCATGAGGCCAGTGGATAGCATGCCTTTCTTGTCCCAAGTCTTACCGTCCTCCCCTCCCTGGTAAAAAAAAGGAAAAAAGAAGGATAGAAAGAGGTAAAACAGTATTGAACTGGCCAGAAAGAAAGGGAACATAACAACAAAAAAAAAGATTTACAGTTTTGCTCCTCAGGCCTTGTTCGTTTTCTTAAAAACCCTCCAAACCTATTCATCACACCTTGAAGTGGGTGCTGTATTTCTAAGAGCTGTGCAGCCAGGGGGCGTTCGTTCGTTCGTTCGTTCGTTCATTTGTTCGCCCAGCCTCAGCTCATGTTACAAGACTGATAGGAGATGATGCATCATACTTGAGTAGGACCGTCTTTTGAAATAAGGACAACTGTAGGACTTAGCTTCTAGTCTATTAGTTGCAAGACTGTGATCATTACCATGACTGGTGAGGTGATCCCTCCAGAGTTGTTGTTTTTAAGGTGACAATTGGAGAAAGTTACCATAGGATGAGTGAGGGACTGACTTTTCTTCCACTCTTTTTGCCTGTTGCTTTGTACATCCATTCATATTTAATGTAGATAATAAGCATAGGTTAAAAAAAACAATGGCCAGCAGCATGGGAGAATATTTTTTCACAGTATTGCCATTTTTCTTTTTTTTTTGTTCAGATAGTTACTACGCTCTAGAGGTACAGCTAACGTGTACGTTTAACATAGTCTGCATTTGAAGTTTTCAACCGTCTTTTCAAGAGTGTCCACTTGATGATGAAATGTTTGTATTTTTATATTCTACATAGTATGTAAGGACTCATGAAGATGCATTTTCTGTTCTTTGGTTGGTTTTCACCGCCCCCTTCCGACTTAGTCAGATTGGATTGAGAGCAGCAGTGTTAGCGTTAATTTATTCAGTGCAATTGACGGCAATAGACATTTCAATCCATTTTAAATAGAACTCGCCGATGATAACCTAGTGGTTGAAATTAAACATTTAGATTCTGCTCGACTAGTTTTCTCGTCACTAGCACTGAACAAGTTAAGAGTCCAGCCGATGTGCCAATGATACGCCTTTTGTTGTCCATACGTCCACCCGCCTCAGTCCCCTGCTTATAAAAAAAAAAGACTCACTCAGGAAACACACACACCTTTCAAAGAATGTGTCGCTCACATATGCATTCTGGGCTTCTATGTGTTTATTTTTTTAATTAGTAGTATTCCGTTTGGAAAATCCTTTGGTTCCAAACAACATTTTCGTCCCAACAAGTCGTTTTTTTTTTTCCACAGCCATCCAGAACAAATGCTCATACAATGTTTGCACTGGAATGTCATAGTAGCAAGTGTTGGATCCAAGAATCACAAAAAGCTTATTCATGTGTGGAATCGGCATCCCAGCTCGATTATACGTATTAACTTTGAATATTTATTTTTCTTTTCTGCCAGATGTTGCGTGAAAGGGCGTTTCAAGGTTGTGTACAGTCCTCCATGTTTGCATCTGTCGTAGCTTAAAAATTCACTGACTTGCTGCACAGTGGCATAACTACTGTACATTTTTTTTAAAATATTTTTTTTCTCCCCCAATCAGGAGCTGATATGAGTTAGGGAAAAAAGGAACGTAGTAAAAAAAACACATTTTGGGACAAGACTGACATTGCATGAAACAAAGCTATGTTGAACGTTACATATTTTTTTTACTGAATGCATTGTTGTTTGACAGTGTTGCAATTTTTGAAAATTTTCACTGAACACTGAGGAAAAAAATGCATTTTTGCATGATTGTTATTGTTCTGTTTTTTTCTTTTTTTCTTTTTTGTGACTAAATACTAGTGTTATTTTCCTAATGTACGTATTGCCTAGATACACTATAATGGACTTGCCAAATTTGATACAGCTATAATGTGATGAACTGACCGTTTTTGTTGAATTGAACATCTCTTCTTTTTTTTTTCAACAAATATGAATTGAAAATTCCATGAGCCTCGTGAAAGCAGTTGAATGTATATCTTTGTACAAAACTATTTTAGAGCTGCGGCTATGGTAGAAAAGATAGATGTGAAAGATAAAATAACCCTTTTTTTAAGTAAAAAAAACTTTTGTATTAGACTATTAACAATGATCATTTTGTATATACAAGAAAGTAGGCTTTTCAATTAGTAAATCGATCAAACATTCCGGCATCTTTTTAAATGTATGTCAAATTATTACATGACCATGCGCAATGTTATGTGCCTTTTATTTGGGTTGTCTAAATAAAAGAAACCATTACATATTTTGTATCAAATGTTCAATCATTGCAAAAATCGGATGTTTGTTTATGAACTGAAGAAAACTCAATATAAATGATTTGTCAACACTGCCAAAAAAAAAGGTTTATATGAATTTTAACTCTTTGGCAGCCCCTCCCAAACTAAATTGATTGGACGTCTGTCAATCACACCAAAACAGAATTGACTGCCAACCCTCCTATCTTAAATAGAGTCCCGCATCCAGTTTTTTTTGAATATTCTACACTTGTCCATTAGATGGCCATCCTCCCAGTTCAAATCATCCTCTTGTAGTATTTATATGCATAGTACAATTCTACAGTTGTCCATCCGATGGCGACAAATGTCTCTTATGTTCTCAATTGCTTAAGAATCTATCCAAATCCTATAAAATCTGATGGCACTTCCATGGAATACCTTTATTTTGAAACCAAGCGATAGATTGTGTGCAATGACCTTTATGCTGCTCAACATTGCAAGCAACCCCGTGAGGCAACTTGAAAGTATGTAAATCTGCAGTCTGGATTTTAAGTGGAGATCAGCTCCACGCTAAGAGCAACCACCTACCTGGCTGCCCTTTTAAACAGCTTAAGAGGACACTACTTCTGGGGCTGAGCCAGTATCCGGCTATTCCCCGGTGGAGTGACTTGAGTTCGGAGATCTCGGCGTCGTGATGCTACGACTATATATACGTCTACGCTCTTTAATTCCAATGACTGATCAAGAGGGGCATTTCAGAGAAGCGTGCGTTTGGATGGGAAAGGCCAGCAAGAAAGAAAGGAGAGAAAAAACAGCCAGAAATGGTAAGGACAATAATGAGTATGTATTTCAAGTTGAAGTTTATTTTCCAAGATAACTTTGAATTTCTAGTGTATTTTCTTTTGACACGCTTGGCCATGTGTCTCTTGTCCACACACACACTGAAATATGACTGATAAAACAAATAATGTACTATGACGTGACAGGCAGAATATTTTTACTTACCGGTCTATGTGCCAAAAACAAGACAGGCCTGCGATTAAATCTACAGTAATGATCCATTTTACAATCTGTACATTGCAGTTATACACAATGCACATTTAGGAATATGTGGCCTTTCCTGTGAAACAAAACCAACTAATGATAACTTTTGTATTTTAAATCATGCAAATAGGTAGCTATTTTTATGTCTTAAAATATCACCAGCATTATTGGCACTACTTGTGCTAAAAAGTACGCCTTGCTGTTGGCTGCACGCCGTCAAATCTGTGCTGTTCGCCCCGTTTGATCCAAACCAAACAAAAATGGTAGAATAACAATGCTGTGCTTAATGTTTATCCTGAACCATTATCCTGCGGTCAGTTGTAAGCCGCACGTGTTCAATGTTTACATGTGAAGGCTTGGCGCTGTTTATTCTCGTCGATAGCCGCCAGTCAGTTCAATAAAAATGTAACTTTCCATAACATTATGCCTGGTTTCAACCTCTGAACTTTGCCCAATTGACAAAAAAGTGTCACCTCTTAGCAGTTTTAACTCTGAAAAATGTAACCCTGCAACCGTATGAGCGGCCTTTTCTAGGCCACCGAGCGCATCCCACGCAGACTCCATTTCCCAGAATGCACCACGGGCCCCATGATGTTCCTAACAGCTGACAGACGGAGAAAGCCACTAGCTTTTCCGTTGGGTGGCTCCGATCTCTTGTCGCGAAACAACGGACTTGAATGGGTGACTTTTAAATAACTAGCTTGCATCGAACGTTTTCTTTGGATTTAAAAACTAAAAAAGGAGGAAGAGAAAAAGAAGAAGAAAAAGAAGCGGCTGTATTTCCTATCCAGCAGCCTTCCAATTCGGAAGCTGGGGACATTGGGGCGGTCAGGTGCTGTCTTTTGACGAGAAATAGTTGCTGCATATGTCGTATTGGATCCGTTGAAGCTTCGACTCGTGCCCTCCCGATCGAGCCCAAATGCCGAGGAATGGATAGTGTGGCTACCGTCGGTGGGAATATGGTGGAGAGTGGCGAGAAACCGGAGAGGGACGCCGGCATCGGCATCGGCGTCGGTGGTGGCGGCGACGGCGGCATCGGCGTCGGGGATGCGGGCGACGACGCGCTCGATGCGGCCACCGCCGCGCTCCACCAATGCGAACTGATCCAGAACATGATAGACATCTCCATCTCCAGTTTACAGGGGCTCAGGACCAAATGCTTCGCGTCCAACGACCTCACGCAGCAAGAAATCCGCACACTGGAGGTAAATGTGACCCAAAAAAAAGGGCCGTCGACCGTCGTCCGTCTTGTCAAACTGCGGGCGGAGTCATCAACCACGTCGTCCCGTGCAAAAATGCCTTTTAGCATTTATTTATGGTCAATCGGCTCCTCAGAGATGCTCCCATTCGTTCCCGTGTGACCTCTTTCTCTCTATCTTTTTTTAAAGGAGATCCCATTGCTTAGATGGTAGCACAAATCATCTCGGCTTAATATCGAATACTAATCTGCTTTTATTTATAGAACTGCAGGCGCCGCACAGCGTGGACTCGTAAAGGCCAATATGAGCAACATCCAAACAAAAACTAGCAGAAAAGCCCAGTGGCACAAGATGTTATTGTTTTTTCTTTCTTTCTCTAATAGCCTAAGCTATCCAGCATCTGGATGCGGCGTCCTCATGACATGACATGACATTGCGTTTGCGCAGGGGCCTCTGCACATCAGCATTGTTAACTCATTGGCTGCCATTGACGGCTACGAGCGTCTGGTTCCTTTAAAGTGGCACCCCTAAAATGAGCTTGACCTCCCAGTTCAAATGAATCAGTCATTTATCCCTGTCAATTGCGCAGAAACGGCCTTTATTTGTTTGTGGTACTGATGGAGCTTTTTAAAATATATATTTTCGGACCCTTTCCCCCTACAGCAATTTATACAATTACCTCTATTTGATTTTCTATATCTCCCGTTAAGAGACCTTCTTTATCCTTGTAACTGTAGCCTTGTTTTCCACAATTGGAATTCATTGTTAAATTCAATTTATTATCCATGCAGACAACTTATCTCCTGTAATGATTGAATTCTTTGCAGCAGTTTGATGTCTTTCTCCATAATGCCTATCGACCTCCATTAAGTTCATCCATCTCTCTCCAAACTCTGCCTCGTCTTTCCAAAGCAGCTCTTTGAGTTCCAAACATTAGAATGGCAAAGTCAATGGCGACAACCTTGAGCACGTGCTACGTTCGGTCTGATTGGCCGTTGGTTGTAACGTTGGACGGATAGCTAGCTAGTCTTGCAGCATTGGCATCGTCAAGTGGAGCGAGCGGGGCGGTGCTCTCGAGGCACAGCGACAACTTCCCATGTCTTTACCGCCACTGTTTTGACACCACTTCTTGCTGTCTTACCACTTTCGTTTCTTGTTTAAGATTTCAAATGCCTGTCGTTTTTAACCGTTGCTGCCAACCGTCTTGTTCCTACTTGCTCCTCATCATAATCTCCAATGCAATATGTATCTTGAATACCACAGTATAGTGATACTATGTGCTTTCACCTCTATAGACTATTGAATATATTTAATTATCTAGGCCTTTGTGTACATCTGATATCCAAATAAAAAAAAAAGCCTCAATGTTAGACTTGACATTAAACTAACTATAGCTCCAAAATATTAGTTATCAACTTTTAATTGATTTTTTTCTTCTCCTTACTGGTTTATTTGCACAAAGAGTAGCAGTAATATACATTACTGTGTCATTGGAGAAAAAAAATGAATCTAGAAATGATTAAATTCCTCGTTCGCTCTCTCATTTCGCTCTGTTTTTAATTTTAAATGCCTCTTTGGGCTGTGTTAAAATTTATTTTGCAGGGTTGTCCATTTGCTTGACACATCCCACACACGCTTAGCAGGACCTGCTAAATGTTGCAGCTGTCCATTTATTTAATAGAAAATACATTTGAGTACATGATGTCCACTTTAATAATTTTGCAACAAAAACTGCATCTGAAGAAATGGAAAAGAATAATATATATTACATTAGAGTACCTTCACTAAATTCTGCTAAGCAGATAGTGACTTATATTAACTAAGCAGCCAAATTTGCTCATAAATATGACACCATTTAATTTATTAGCTGCTATCAATGACGAGAGACGTCCAATCCATTTTGACTGGAAGGGGTGGCAGCGATCAAACTGTTTTAAACATCTTACTGTCAATGGCCGTAAAACATGATCACATATGCAGTTAAGTTTAGCTAATTGAATAAATAATCCGTAAGTATAATGCAAAAAAAAAGTTTAGATATATACACAGTATATTTGTATATGTAGATGACTGAAACAAACTGCAGAAAAAGGAGAAAATGTCCAGCAACAACAAAAATGTGCAAATAAATATCGATCCAGATATCAGAATTAAAATCACTCAATTCATTACATTGCGTGACCAACGTTATTCGCAGTATAGATTTTCAAAAAATGGAAAATATAAATGTGTCAGCCTCCTTAGTACATTTCCTCAGTATCGGCAGTTCCCAAAAATCAGGTGAGTCAGATTCACATGCGAAAATACGTCATCGAACAAAGTGGCGTGAAGTAGCAAATGATTAGTGGTAATGAACGGCATCTCTTCTTGAGTTTGAAAATCAACAAAGTTCAGGCCAGCTGTGGCACACGCAGGTCAGGCGCAGCGGCCTCGGCCTCGCTGGAGTGTCATCAAGAGCCATTCCAATTCACTCAAGCTCCTCATTGACAATGCTTCGTTATTCCACTTGAACCGTGTGTTGTTGTGCCTTGCTGGCGAGAGGATAATGATAGCGTCCTCTCCACGTCGAGTGCTAAGCGCTACTTCACTTTACGCACGTTAATCCCACTCGGTCTGGACGCTCGGGCTGCCCATGCTCTCTTTGCTTTTGCCGTGCCTCGCTGTAGATTTCTGACGTTGGCCATTTTGCTCTGCTTTTGGAGCCGGAATGGCCGTACATTCCCCGAGCATGGAGCCGAGACTCAGACTTGTACTTGCGAACTGCAAAAATGTTATTTTCTTTTCGTTGGCTGCCATAGATGAACCAGATATGCTCTAAAAAGTGTTTAAAATGTTTTATTATTATTATTTTCACCTTAACCCCTATGTAACTTTTGCACCGTGTCACTTAGTACACTGAAATTAAGGAGACCAATTATGATATTCCCATCTCATCTCATTTTCTGAACCGTTTTATCCTCACTAGGCTCGCAGGGGTGCTGTAGCCTATCCCAGCTGACTTCAGGCCAGAGGCGGGGGACACCCTGAATTGGTAGCCAGCCAATCACAGGGCACAAGGAGACAAACAACCAATCACAGTCATACCTAGGGGCAATTTAGAGCCTACTATGCATGTCTTTGGAATGTGGGAGGAAACCGGAGTAGCCGGAGAAAACCCACACAGGCCCGGGTAAAACATGCAAACTCCTCATAGGTGGACCGATCTAGATTTGAACCCAGGTCCCCCACTGTGAGGCCGACGCGCTAACCACTCATTCACCGGGCCGCCCTCAATTATGATAATTATTTCTGCAATTTTGGATTTAAAAGTTAAATTTTTCTTATATACATTGCGGCAAACTTACTCAGTGACTGTTGTTTCCAGGGATAAACATATGATCTATTTAGACATTCTGACTTAAGCAAGTCTCCAAATAATCCAAAATGAATTAAAAGTGGGAGAAAAAATTGTGAATAGGTGAATCTTCAGAGCAAAAAATTAAAGTTCAATAGGTTGATGAGAATGGTTTCAAAAAGAAAAAAATCTATATTTATTTTTATTTTTTTTAAATTTAATTGATTAATGATACATGTCAATAAGGGTTCTCCATGGTTTGGTCCCCCCCAAATGTCAAATGAAGTCCCATCCCTTTTGACGGGAAAGGACGGCCAACTCAAAACATAATCATTCCGTGTCAGCCATCCTTTATCAAATGGATTGGACGTCTTTTGCCGTCCACGTCAGCGTCTATTACAGTGTTGCATGGCATGGTGGTGATCGTCAAGCGGCATGGCGTCACACACAGTGTTTTGTCTCCTCTCGGTGCGGGAGGGAGTCTTTGCGCTCGCTGCGCATGCTGCCTGAGACTTGTTTTGGCTGCCTCTATATTTAGACATCTTCTCTTCCTACGCATTTTCAGGCTGGCTTGTTAAATAAGAAAATCAAATGACGTGCAAAGAGGCAGGGGGCGAAAGGGGAGGGAACGGGAGGGGACAAGAGGGGAGAATCAAAGCCACTGGCCAGCACCGCCGCTCCTGACGTGAAAACAATAATGCGGCTAACGTGCCAGTTGTACAGAGGAAGTGCGACGTTAGCGATTGCAGCAACACTGACCCTGTCTCTATTTCCGTTTTGACCTGCAATGTGTGTGTGTGTGTGTGTGTGACGTGAACCTGACAAAAAAAAGTGGAAACGCTCTTGTTGAACTATCTCGAAAGACAGAGCCAGGATGAGTTGCATGTTGTCATTTTGTGCTGGAAATTTCTCCTCTTAAGGGGCCATCCAGTCTCAAAGTTTTGTCCAATGAAAAAACATAGAACAGAATCTGTCTTGAACGTGTGTTGAACATTGTCTGCGGACATGTTTGCTCCAATGTGCATGTGTAAACAGCACACACATCCAAGCTTAGGAGTTCAGTGACCGCAGGAGATAACAATGACGAAGGAGGAGGAAGAAGAGGAGGAGGAGGGGCGGCGAGCAGGCAAGCAGGCCATTGTCCCGGTCCGTCGAGCGTGGACGTGCCCCTTAAAAGTCACGTGACCTGGCTACTGCCTATCTTGGCCTATTTTTATCTCTTGGCTCATTTTTCTTTGGCGCTCAGCTCCAAAGCGTGCCTTGTTATTTACTTATTTGCTCAAATGTGCCGTCTTGTCCTTGAATGCAAGGCGCTTTGTGATTGATGCTCAAAGACTGGAACATTATCACCACTTGAAATTAAAATACAAAGGACTTGGCCAAGATGTGGTCGTCTTCAAAATGGACAAATTTGAGCATATTTTTAGTAGGCTAGGAGTTGCTTAGTTGTAGGTCACATAGTATGTCTATAATGGGAGCTGCAATTAACAAATTTACTTCTGGTTCATGTATAATTAGTCTTTTTTTGGTAGTAATTCAAAGAAAATATCTATTGCGACATGCCCGTTGACCATCAGTCCATTTGAATGTCATTTATGTGCACACATTTCATGAGACCCATATTTTTTAGAAGGAAGTCACAAAAGAAAATCATTTTCAGTCATAAAATAGAACATAGTTCTGCAAATTCGCGCACGCAGTGAATGGATACTGACTGTGTAACATTAGTTGCAGAAAATTCAAAATATGATCCTCGATATATATCTTATTGTGCTCTGCTTTGTCTAAATGATACATTTTTACAAAACTGATTTTACTACAAAATCATACCATTTTGGGGCCTTGAATGTCAAATTTGCTGTAAATCAAAATGGGACACGGTAAAAACACCCAAAATAGGACTGATTATGTTTGTTTGTTGACAAAACTATTTTCCATCAAGGCCCCAAAGCACATCGTGCGGCTGTATCAGCAAGCCTGGCGGACAATCGGAGCGGTCGCGGGTTCTGCTGCGTCAGACCGAGTCCATCTCCCTTTGTATCCCCCCCCCCCTCTTTTTTTTGTTCTGCCTCAGCGTCCGGGCCGACACGATTGCTGTCACTCATCCCCTCCCCTCCCCGCATTAGGCTGTTGCCATGGCGCCACTGAGCTTGGCTGACAGGTGGGCTCTGACGCCATTTCTGTCCCCGCCTCCACTCGCTGCTTTTGCCACCATGCACCAAAAAAATATACTAAAAAAGCCCCCTCGTCACCTGGGTTCTGGTGGACGCGCTCGCTCGCTCTAACCCGTCTCCACGCCGCCGCCTCCTACGCATTCGTGAGGGGCAAGGGGAATTCTCACCTCTTTAGCGAGATAGCAGATGAGTCAAAAGATTCCTCCCCTCTTTTGTTCTCGTCCAAAGCCACCCGATGACATTTGGACGCGGGCTTGCATTTTGTCAGCGCTCAAGTGTTTCACACGCATGGGAAAATCCCACTGAAATGTTGCTGACGGCTCAGAAGAGAGGTTGCTAGGCAACCCGACGTCACGGGGCCCGCAATGGAGCGGAGGGAGGGAGGAAGGGAGTGACGGAGGAAGGCAAATTTCTCGTTAGCCGTGGCTAGCCAAGGCCTGATTTGACTTCAGACGTCTGCATCACGAGATTTTTTTTATTCTTTTAGCCAATTAGCCGTGGAGTAACATTTACTATAAAAAGTGGCGACCCGTGATAGGATGGGGACTTTTGAATTCCGAAAAGCTGGAGAATTTCTCCATTTAGGTGAATTGTTTGACAGTACGAGTCAATTCCTTCATAGCTCCTCCACTGTCAACCAATTGTAAAGCATAGAACTACTCATAACATTACTGGCATGCACGCAGAACCAAATCGAAACACAGGAAATGTATTTTTGTGCTACTGTAATTGTGGTTTTAGCAAGTGTATTAACCCAGACTTCATCACAATAAGGTTTTTTTTTTTTCCTTTCTCACTCTTCTGAACATAATACGCATAGAGCAAACCAATAATAATCATCATTTATTGAATGTTTATTTGTGCACTTGATGGGGAAGCGTTAAATCTCATTATATACTTGTATAATGCAAAAAAAGCATTCATTTGAATTGATTTTGAATTTATAGATAGTGTACTTCCTTTGGATGAAATGTTTCATTTGAAATGTCTTCAATATGATTATACAAGAGTGCATTCTTCAAAATGTGCAATTCCAATACTTTAAATCTAAGCTACTGGGAAACTAGGGCGATCACTCGCTGCAGATATGTCCACTTGATAGTACATACATCAGGTTTTGGAGCGAATAATATATTGCCAATGTCCTATATCAAGGGTGTCAGACTAGGGTTGGTTCGCGGGCCTCTTTAACGTCAACTTGATTTCACGTGGGCTGGACCATTTTAGATATATTTAGATTTTTTTTAAATAAATGCATTAAAAGAACTGGATTAAAAGCCCTGAATATTCAGTTTTTTATAGATCTAAAACAGTGTTTATTTTAGCTTTTTTTAAATATTTTTAGATTTTACAAAATGATTTTTGAACTAAAAACTGAAAAAATGGATTAAAAAATGACAATTATTGATTTAAAAGGGGGAAAATCAGGAAATTTAATATACATCTATACTCTTCATTTTCATTTGATCCTAAAACAGAAAGTCGGCACTCATGATTTATTTTTCCGGGCCACACAAAATGATGCGGCGGGCCAGATTCGGCCCCCGGGCCGCCACTTTGACACGCTCCTATATCTTCATATTATGAGGTGTGTTGCTCCCTGCAGGTGAAGCTGGTGAAATACATCTGTAAACAGCTCCAGTGCAAGCTAAAAGTGCCAGAGACGGAGAGGCCCGACAACCTGGACAGCTATCCACGCTTGCGAGACTGGCTACGTACCATCAATTTACGTCCGGAACTCATCCAGGTAGCTCGTGATGACGTCTGCTTAAAAAAAGTCTGCTCACAAACAAAACTACAATGCTCTTTCACAACAAATATCATAAATATAAAAGCGAGTGGACACTTTGCCCATTGTGAACCCTGGTGGAGGAAGTCCGTCTTTCCAAACTACTGGAACAGGACATACCTGAAAGAAATCCATCATTTGGCTTCCACTTCCCTCTCTCATTCCGTGACCTATTTGTTAGTCATATTTTACTGCAAGTATTTTTTTTTCTCCCTTCCCTTGCTTTCCTTCCTGTGCAGCTGCAGAAGTGTCAGCTACCGAATGTTTTTCTCGTCCTTGTTTGCGTCGGTGTTGTGACCTCACTGGAACACTTTTGCGTACTATTCTTTAATACGACTTCATTTTACCACTTTACGCTGTGTTTTTCCTGTACTAACGACCCTCCCGTTTAGCTACAACGGCGTTACGTTGCAATCCTCTTTTATAAACCTTTGTTTAGGATCATGTGGAAGAGCAATGCATCTTAGGAAATAACCCATAAAGACATTTTCTCCCTCGTCTAATTCGGTTCTACATGCACACATTATGCAATTCTCCAGGGAAGAGCTAAAACAGAGCTTAACTCGTTGGGAGTTACACAATTGGGAGCTTTTATTTTGTTGACCTTTTTCGCTGATCCGGGCCTCCATTTGAGGCCGTTTCTGTCATGTCGCCCCGCGTGGCTATTTGGAACGCTCCACTGTAATGTGTTTGCGAGCAAAGCTTTGGCGTGACCGATGATCAAATGTGCACTCCTCGTGAACTGAAATGCCCGTATACCTCCTTCCTATTGGCCAGGCTTTTTATTACCTTTGTCTTTATGTCGAAATCCAACATTTCTGCCATCTCTGTTTTACCCGTGCGTAGGTAGTGGAAGCAAAGTTCTCCCTGGATGCCTTACTGCAAACGGCAGGTGCTCAGGTGAGGGACGCCATGAAGAGGCTGGGATTCACTTCAGAAGAATGTGCGCGAGTGAGTGCTGCCCTCTCCTGCCTGAAAAGCGCAAGTGAAGCCGGTACGAGCGCGCTCCCCGTCCGCCGCGGTTCTCCGACGTCTCGGGCGGTTGGATCCATTCCGTTCTCGTCTCCATCCAGGAGGCGAAGTGAAGGAAGACGGCACGGCCTGGTTGTCCGAGGCCACCAGGAGGGACAGCGGTTCTCTCCTGAGCGCCGATCAGCTGGGCGGCCTGGGAAATCCACCGCGACCGCTCAGTCCTTCGCCCTTAGCCCGGCCTTCCAGCATCCACTCCGTGCCCTCCACCCCCTGCGCCACGTTTCCCCATCCCCGCTCCTGCTCGGCGTCGGCGGTCCCCACGCCCGAGCCGCAGACGCCGCACCTCCGGGCCGAAAGCCCCCTGGCCAACAACGCCTTCCCGCCGGCCTCGGGCCGCTGCGCTCGGCTCCAGAGCCGCACGCGTACGCCGCCCGCGACGCCGCCGTCCAAGCGGCGTCACCGACTGAAGCCTCCGTGCACCCCGCCGCCTCCGTCCCGCAAAGTGCTACACCTGCTGCCCAACATCACCCTGACCCGCAGCAAAAGTCACGAATCGCAGTTGGGCAACCGCATTGAAGACCCCCTCACCAGCAAGTAAGTACCCTCGAGACGCGAATGGAAAATGTCAGCAATAGCCTGCTAAAACATCCAAACATTCTTTAGGATACAGTTTACAAGTTCCCACAAATCAAAGGGTGTGCAGACTTTTGCCGCTGCAGTCCCTGTTGATTTCTTCTCGTCCTCTTCTTTTTTCCTTTCCACTTAAAGTACAAAGGTCAAGTTTAAAAATTCTATCCAACGCTTTTACATTCTACATAACGACAGCCATGTCAAAATAAATGATGGCCTTTATTCGTCAATTCACAAATTCATGCAAACTATATAACGCTAATAAAACAAATGTGTCTTTCAGTACACTGGCATGGATTGTCTGTGTCATCCACCCTGGCCTTCCTTTGAATGTTTGGCCAAGACTAATCCCTTCCAATTCCCAGAGATTATGAGTCATGTCCAGAGAGGAAGTGTTTCCTCGGCCTAAACGCTCAGAGGTGGCAAGCAGTTGTCCTCTCTCTCCATTTGGATGGGACGCACACGCGTCTATCGTATCCCGGCAGTGTCTAAGAGGTTGAACATTTGTTGTTACTTTTTTTTTTGAAAAAAATCTTCTTTCCCCTCCAGCACAAATGAACAGAACGCACTCTCCCAAGCAAGTGTGAAATTGATCTTTGACAGTTTCTGCCCATTTTGCTTGCTCACATGTACGTGTCCATGTGTGTGTGTGTCCTTGAAACTGGAGTTTGGCTGCTAGTCATATCACTGACAGTCCTGTGCCAGTCTTTTTTAGCCACTCAAACGTGCCTCTGTGTAATCCTTCTTACGTAACCCGCCGCCTCACACAAACGAGAAGCCGTGCACTCTCTCATTTTTACTCTAGCTCCAGGCTTACGTTATGATTTTACACGTGAGGTTGAGAAAACATCAAGGAAAAAAATCCAATCTATATTTTGAATTGAATTGAATGCTTTTATAGTCATTAGATTATATTTCTTTATAACAGCAAAGACTTTTCGCCCCACATCCACCTGCTATTTCATCATATCTAATCTATTAAGACAGAAATAGAAAGAAATCAGGCTGTCAAATTTCAATGACCATTTTTCATATCTTTTTTTCCAATATAACAGTTGAATGAATCAACTGTCCAATCGCAGGGAGGGATAATACAACTCTTGGTAGCACCTAACATGAGCTTTTTCTTCTGCTTCCAGATGCGCGAAAAAGAACAAAATCCTCTTGAATATGCAAGTGAATGGCAACGGACACGAGGACACGCCTTCTCGCTACCCCTCCCCTCCCGTGCGGACCCCCGGGGTGGTCCAAGTTGCAACCACCGCGCCTTACGCCCTCCCTGGAACACCCACCCTATTGGAAGAACGTAGCATCATTAAGAGTGAGTTTTGATTTGATCTGATTTGCACGCTAGCATCATCTCATATACGGCAAACTTGAAAAGTTTCAATGTATATAAACACGTGAGAATGTTTTACTGGTCTTTCCACGTAGATAACAAAGCCGTTCATCACCGCAGCTCTCCACAAGCCATGCGGAGGGACATTGGTCTCGCAGTCACACACAGGTTGGTTTATTTTTTTCCCCCCGTCTCCATGTCGGACCTTGGCGAAAGCTAGGAGATGTTTTTTGCAGGTTCTCCACCAAGTCCTGGCTCTCCCAGACGTGTCAGGTGTGTCAGAAGAACATGATGTTTGGGGTCAAGTGCAAACACTGTCGGTGAGTTATCGACACGAGGCTACGTCGAGGATTTGGCCACGTGTGGAGCTGATTTGCGTTTGTGCTCCGTCTCTTATTTGCGTGCAGACTAAAGTGCCACAATAAATGCACAAAGGAAGCTCCGTCTTGCAGAATCTCCTTTCTTCCAGGTAAAACACTTTTCTCATGGCGTTCGCTAGTGACGGAAAGTCGAGCACGGAAGGAAGCATTGACGTGTCTTGTGTTGCAGTTGCCAAAATCCGAAGGACGGAATCCGTACCGTCCGATATCAACAACCCGGTGGACCGTCCTCCCGAAGCGCCGCAGTTCGGTACCTTACCCAAGGCCATCACCAAAAAGGTAAAACTGCAAAACTTTTCACCTTAAAAACTTGACTCTGTTGATGGGGACGGCTGGCGTCCAAACGCCAGACGAGGCTCTCGTCTGGCACTCAAGTGTTGATACGTGTGAAAATTGGCGCCGACGTCCTTTTGGTGTCGTTCGCTTTAGTGCCAAAGACAAATCGTTCTGCGGGTGATTTTTTTTCTTTTTCTGCCAAGGTGTCAACTTGAAATGAATGTTAAATAGAAAGGCACCCAGCAGTTAATTTTAATAAAAGAACATTTCACGTTATCCTTTACTGCTCATTCCACTATTCCACTATCCCACTATCCCACTATCCCACTATCCCACTATCCCACTATCCCACTATCCCACTATCCCACTATCCCACTATCCCACTATCCCACTCTTCCACTCTTCCACAATGGGTCGCTGCGGGGGTGGGTTTTCCTTCCAAGCCATCCAGCTCAGACCGTTGAACCAGCGGGGGTTGTGCTGAAACAAGAAGCACCTGACTGCAATCCACTGATTGCACTTGTAGAACCAGTTTGGTGAAAAAGCGGTCTTCTTTATGGGTTGGAATGAAAACCTGCACCCACTATGGCCCTTTGTGGAATAGTTTGCCCACCCACAGCGGCCCTCAAGGACCGCTTTGCGCACGCCGCGGGTTTGAGATCTAAACGGAGCGTCTGGCGTCCACAGGATCACCCCCCCGTCCTGAACCAACTGGACTCCAGCAGCAATCCGTCGTCCACGACCTCGTCCACGCCCTCTTCGCCGGCGCCGTTCCAGCAGAGCAACCCCCCGAGCGCCACGCCGCCACCCAACCCCTCGCCCAAAGGCCATCGGGACAACCGCTTCAACTTCCCAGGTCAGCCCACATTCCGGTGCCATGGCGAGGCGGCGCGGTTTAACACTCGCAACCTGCAATTGCAGCCCATTTGAGATTTTATTCTTGAAGCTAAATGTTTCTAACCACGAGTCTCTCTCCCCTCTGTGTGTCACGCTTGCTGGCTTTTCCAACTTTTGATCCGTCCTTTATTTTTTGTTAACAAAAGCTGCCTGCTACTTTCAACATAGACAGCAGTTTATCTTCCCCGGTGAGTCTGGAGATTCCAAAACGAATCGTCCGTCGACCTTCTTGTCATATTTTAACCTCCAAATCCTCTCATTGCTCCGGTGTGTTGCCATGCACTCGATAGGTTAAACGCCATCCCCTGGCATTAGAAGGACACTGCATGTAGTTCTACTCCATTTGTGTCTGAGATTCCTATTTGTCAATATGATTTTCACCCTTTTCCTGCTTCCCCGCAGACGTTTCCAGTCCTGCTATTTTGCATCCAGATATTGTCAAAGACGCAGTGTAAGAATTTGGCCTTTTTGTTTTTTTTATCACGGCTCTAGAATGATGGTTGTATTTTTATTTCATTTTATTTTTAATTGATTTACAGCAATGAGATGGAGCCGTCGGTAGAGGACATACTCCATGCTGATCTGGTCGAAGATGCCGATGAAGAGGTATTACAAAATAGCCAACTAGATAATACGCAACAATAGTGACGTTAAAATTTGTCAAGGTCAACTTTGGAGAAAAAAGATACAAATTCATCAAGGTTTTCCAACTCTTTGTTTTTCCATTGACGGTGCAAGTGGTAGGAGCAAACAGCAATCAAACTGAAATGTAATCATTCCCTAACAACCTTCCCAGTTCAACTTAATTGGACTCCAATCGCCTTTAACGGCAGCCAAGTCGTTCAATGACTCCAATATGAACAGCTTATATTTTTCTGATATTGAATGTAATGGTGATCGCAAACAAAAAAACAATGACAACAACACATATACATGTATACACTAAATAGAGATCTAATGAAAGGAAATTGTCATTTGCAGCCATCCATCAAATTTTGTACCTCACAATTAATTGCAAAGTAAAGAAAAAATAACAAATCTTCACCTGTAATTTCTAGGAGGAAGAGGACGATGTTGAGGTGGAAGAGGAAGATCCCGGCGTGGACGAAGACAACGAGGAGGAAGAAGAGGAGCTTTGCGACGGAGGGGAAGACGACGACGAGGACGGCGAGGACATCCGGACAAACTCTGGCTCTGACGGCGAGCGCGAAATTGACAAGCTGGAGGAGCTCCCCTACTCGCGGGGGAACCCGTGGAAGGTTCCCATCTCTCGGAAGGCCAGCCAGACCAGCGTCTATCTTCAGGAGTGGGACATTCCCTTTGAGCAGCTGGATCTTGGAGAACTCATAGGCAAGGTGAGGAAGCAAAACAAGGCACCTACAAAAAAAATGTAAATAATATAGTATATAGTCTAGAAACAGAGGGGTCCAAACTTGCCGTCTTTTTAAAAAAAATCAAAGGTAAAAACTGGAAATCCTTCCACTTTTATTTGGTAAATAGACGATCGGAATCGGGTAGAAGAAGATCGGCTTTTAAAATGGATTTTAGGTACTAGCTATGAGTTGCCGTTGAAGGCAAATTAGATTGGACATCTATCAGTTAGACATGACAACTCCGTTCCAGTTGAAATTTTTTTATCTATATTTTTTATAAATTTAGGGCCGTGTAAGTTTTTTTGACGGATATTTTTTATGTGGATCAGGGTCGCTGGGGCAAAGTGCACAAAGGTCGTTGGCACGGCGAAGTAGCCATCCGGCTTCTGGAGATCGACGGCAACAACCAGGACCACCTGAAGCTCTTCAAAAAGGAGGTGATGAACTACAGGCAGACCCGGCACGAGAACGTGGTGCTCTTCATGGGGGCTTGCATGGCCCCGCCCCACTTGGCTATCATAACCAGGTGAGATTGCTCAATCACTGGTGCTGCGTCGTTCCGTCAAAATAAATGCCTTTCTTTTTCCCGTTCCCAGTTTTTGTAAAGGAAGGACGCTGTATTCGGTGGTGAGAGACAGCAAAAACACTTTGGATATCAACAAGACCAGACAGATCGCCCAGGAGATCGTCAAGGTAGACTTTAAAAGCTTTCCCCGAGTGGTGATTTCATGATGAAACACGCTTTTTTTTTTTCAATTCAATGTAGGGAATGGGATATCTGCACGCCAAAGGCATCGTCCACAAGGACTTGAAGTCCAAGAACGTTTTTCACGACACCAATAAGGTGGTGATCACAGACTTTGGACTTTTCGGAATCTCCGGCGTGGTTCAGGAAGGGAGGTGAGCCAGCCGCGAGTCCCGTCCAACCGGCCGCGCACCGAGCGACGCTGTAACGTTTTGCTTCTCCAACCGTTGCAGGCGGGAGGATCGACTCAAGCTCCCGCACGGCTGGATTTGTTACCTGGCGCCGGAAATAGTGCGCAAGATGAGTCCGGGCAACAACGAGGACCGGCTTCCTTTCTCCACCGCCGCGGACGTCTACGCCTTCGGGTAAGGAACCCCGTAGCCTAGGGTACACGGTCGATTGGTCGCCGGTCTTTTGGTCGCCCGGAAGGTTATTGATAATTACCATTTAAATCGTTGCTCAAATTCCCTAAATACAAACTGCGAATGACTATTTAGTCATACTTAATGCCCTAGTCATTATTAGGCTAAAGAAAAGCTCCAAATTTCCCAGACTTTTATTGTTTTTTGTTGGAGATCTTGTTAAGACCCTGACTGACGTACCTTCCTAAGGGGACAACTCATGTAAATACAAACTCTTCTACACTCACACGTCGGCTTAGTGAAAGTGCTCATGGCCATTGTTGCCTTTTATCCATGCGTAGACCGTGTTGTTTTACCTTGTTTTGTCGCTGGTCTTTTGGTCACCGGTCTTTTGGTCACCGGTCTTTTGGTCGTCGGTCTTTTGGTCGCCGGTCTTTTGGTCGCCCGTTGTCGCGGTCGGGGCGACCAAAAGACCGCGACCAAAAGACCGCGACCAAAAGACCGCGACCAAAAGACCGCGACCAAAAGACCGGCGACCAAAAGAGCGGCGCCCAATGGACCGCACACGCCCAAAGTTATCGATAAACACTTCCTTCCTTCCCCGCGTTTCTCTCAAGCACTATTTGGTACGAGCTTCAAGCGAGGGATTGGCCCATCACCAACCAGCCGGTGGAAGCCACCATCTGGCAGGTCGGCAGCGGAGAAGGCATCAAAAAAATCCTGTCGGAAATCAGTCTGGGCAAGGAGGTCACGGTGAGTCCAAGCGGGATACGCTCTCCCGACGTTCACTTCATTCAAAACGTCTTTTCTACGTCAGGAGATCCTCTCGGCCTGCTGGTCTTACGAGCCGCGGGACCGGCCCGCTTTCACGCAGCTGGCCGAAATGCTGGAGAAGCTACCCAAACTCAACCGCAGGCTGTCTCACCCGGGACACTTCTGGAAGTCCGCAGAGTAGGTATCACACCAAAAGTAGCGGCTTTTTCTGTCCACGCAGACGAGCTTTTTTGCAATGGAAGGATTGTTTACAGTCGATGTAAAAGCACAACGCCACTACCGTTGTTTGGAAGCTTTAGAGATTTCCTCCAGATTCCGACACGCTAGCTACACGCAGCTCTCGTGAGGATGGAACGATAGTAATTAGTGAACAAATAATGAGGGGAAGCTCATTAGTTATAACTCAAATGTGGCCACTTTTAAATGTTAATGTGCAACGCGGTCAGGGAAAGAGTAGTTTGGGGCTTGGTGCTTTTTTTCCCCTAGATATTACACAAAAAGGCCCTGTAAGTTGCTAAAAAAAGGTTTTTGTACAATGAAAATATGCCTTGGTCTCCGTAGTTTAGAAGAGCAAATGATTGTAATCTGGAAAACAAGTACGAGTGTGCTACAGCACATGAACAGGCTGAAGGGTGTACGCGCATGCCCCCTACTGGCAAATTTCTAACCTACCGAAGGCTGCATGTTACTTGCTAATAATTCTGCAAGTCAAAAATCAGTCATGATGCAAAAAAAAAAAGATAAATAGTACACATAATTCTTTTTTAATGACTTTATTCGACCATAATCAGCACATGCGCAGTTTTTTTCAAATGAAGCTGAACTTACTCATTGAAGTCTTACATATTCCTAAGCAGCTGTTTTGATCCGAATGTAGTCATATTTTTCAATAGTAACAATACTTTGGTATTATTTTGGCTAATGATTTTTTTGCCACGTATTGCTAATATTATTGTACTTTTTTTTTTCAGTGTCCTTTAGCACATATGATAATCTATTTTCCTTTTGATTTGGTGCTTCGTGTACAACTTGCACTTTTTTGGAAGGAAAATCCAAAGTAAAGTCATCTCTGGCTGATGAACTAATAATTAATCCTAATCAAAATATACTACTGAGCTCTTTCCTTTCTTTAACAGATTGACTAACAGTCTGCTAACTATTGCCTCTTCTTCTTTTGCTGTCTGTCTCTCTCTCTGTCTGTCTTTCTTTGTTTGTTTCTTGTCTCCCGCCGGCCTCCCTCCAGGTTGTAGCGGCAAACTTAAGCAATGCAACACAAAATCTGGGTCGGCCTCGCATGCTCCCGAATCCTTAACGCCCGCAGGATCTTTCAAAAAAAAATTGCCTCCCTTTGCCCATCGACACATGCGAACACACTGCTTTTTTTAGGGGCTTTGATTTGGAAACGTGCACACACACTTGTGAAATTCCTGCTCAATCTCTCTGAAAGTTTTGGTGTGCACGAGGACTTTGCAGTGCTTACGCGATGACTTTGAAGCCTCTCAGTTCCATTTTGTTCATTTTTAACAATGATGGGATATATTTTGCACAATTTTCAGGTTTTTGTTTGTTTGTTTGTTTTTTTTGGAATAACTTGGTGGACGTTCCTTCCGAGTGTTTTGTAGCATTTGCTTTAACCCTGTCAAGGCTGGCGTTGCAGATTAATCACTTCATTAATCCATATTCATATTTAATTAGCCTTTTTTTTATATAAAACAGGAGTAAAATTGAATTCGGGCCTCATTCGGTTGAAAAAAGGGGAAAAAATGAAAGGCCAACTTGACAACCTTTGATTTCTTGAGCATTTGATAACATGTCCTTCACGTTTGTTCATTCAACCATCGTCCCAGGGAAAGGAATACATGCTGGATTTTATTTTTTAAGCTTGTCAAGTGCACTTTATAATAATATTCATTATTTAAACGGCTAAGTGACTTTGAAAAGCAAAAGAATTCAGGAACCTGACGCAAAAGTGAACCCTATCGTCCTTAAACGTGACCTTTTGTGGAGTATTTTGTTCTTGGTTTTTGTGTGTGTGTGTGAGTGTTGGAACACGCTGGGTTAATTTTGGAAAATATGTTGCTAGATATTGTAAATACCTTATTTAACGTATGTATAGAATTTTGTGCTGATCTTGTAATATTTGTACAAACTTTCGATGTGAACAGGCATCAATTTCTTTTTAATACAGCCCGCAGTTCCCGATACAGATGTATATATTTGTATTTTTTCATGTAAATAGACTTTTTTTTTTTTTTTAATGGGCCGAGACTTTTTTTTGTAAAAAAAAATCATATTTTTGTATTGCATGTGAATACCGTTCTGTAAACGCAGGTTCTGTTTTCATCCACGGAAGACAATAAAAATGAGGCACATGGCGTCACTTGTCATGCATTTATTGACAATGGCGATAATGCACGTCCGTTTCACTTGAATTGGGGGGTGTCGGAGTCCAAATGGATTGGACGTCTATCGCTGTCGAGGGCAGAAAGTCAGTTAACATGCGGTGAAGAGGCTGAGGGGGCCGTCTTGTGGTCGCTATTTCATTTACAAACCTTTTTGGGGGAAAAAAAAATTCATCTCATCAATGTCAAAAAGAGAAATTGAAATGAAATGAGTTAATCATCACAGCATAACTTTTTACCGCAGAGGAAATGATCCAAATGGATTTGCTATTGTCACACACACACACACAAAAAATGGCCATTTGCCCTCTTCAGGTTGCAAGTGGGTCATCCAACTATCGATCGGACATTTCAGTAAGGCACGTTTATCAGGGCGTCCTAATCTACTTGCCGGTCGGTCCTGGTCTGATTTGAGAAAGAACTTTAAAGCCTCAAGAGCAGCAAAAAACAAAAACACCTTGTGTTTCACCTTGCCGTCTTGACAATCAATGGCCAGTCGAGATACTACGTGTCAGTCAAATGAGAGAGAAACTGATAAGAAGACAGGCTCGGATTTTTTTTTCTTTTTTGCAGACGCATGCTGATCCATTGTGTACTGGAAAAGGTCTTACTGGATCACATGACTTTGCAGGGGAGCTTAGCGCAGACACAAAATGTCCTCTTTGTCCACTGGAGCGTCAAATGACAAATGTGTTCTTGAGCTTTTTTTGTGAGCTCTACTTGCCCTTGCGTTTATCAAAGTAAACAAGTGGCCCAAATACGAACACACTCAAGCACCACTTGGGTTGGAGTACACATTCATATTGTGTTCAAATAATCATTAAATATGCACACACACTTTTACAATGTACTAATTAATACAAGTGCTGATTCATTTTTTTTTTTAAAGTAGTTCTTTTTATGCCCACCACCTCTTTTATAACTACAAATTCACTCCCATTGTGCATACATAACCTTAACTTTTAAAACAGGTCAACAATCACAAACACAATCCCTTTACATAGATTTCCTTTGTTTGCAAGCTATTGATTTGTTTGACTTTAACTAAGTCCTCTCTTTTTTTAAGTTTCTTATTTTGCAATTATTCCATCAATCCAAAGGAAGTGAACCCTTTCCTTAGAGTGTATTTAACCCCAAAAAAGGAAGTTTATTTTACATTCAAGGCAGTATTTTGATGTCTGTGGGTAAACTTGACTACTTGCAAGTCTAATCAGTTGATTGCAGGCAGGTGCTGCTTGATTCAGCCAAAACCTCATTGCACATCAACATACACACAAGGAAAGAGGAAAGAAAAAGAAGTAAGTAAACTTTGTGTTTAAAAAAATGCTTTTTTAATGTCTTGAAGGCAATTATAACATTACCACACACACATTATATATATTGTACACTCCAAATCCTGTCCAGTGAAGTCATTAGTGTTAATATTTAACCATCCATTGTCATTTACAAACATTTCAGCTCTTTAGTACAGATACAATATCAAGAAATCATTGTATTTTTCGAATTTTAATGCTTAAAATGAATGATAATGAGATTTAAAAAATGGCTTAGAGTCAGTTTGATTCTTGGCTTCTCACCATTCAGTTTTTCCCCAAGTCTACTATGCTCGTCCAGGGACTCAAGTCTGTCTCTTTCCATTTGTATCCTAATTAAAACTAGACTACAAATGAGGTGTGCAAAAAGAAATATTGAACTTTGCAACATTTCAGCAACATTTAACATGACGGGAGAATTTTCCTTGGCATTAAATGGACACGCACGCAACCTGATGGTATTTACCGGCAAACAATGCCGAGAAGATGGACGCTGTGCCAACAAAGTGAGCGTGGGAGGAAGGGAAAAAAAAGGCTTGACAGCTGTGAAGTGCAGTGGAAGCGTCCTGCTGTTTGCCACAAAGGATTAAACGTAGACTAGTATATCTTGTGAGTCCACATTGGAGGTATGAGTCTTACTTCCGTGGGGTGAAGATCAAGTGTAAAATACTGATTCCCTTTCTCCAAAACGGACGCGCACCGCAGAAGGTGTCCCCTAATGAGGCCCCCGCGGAGCTCCCGCCGCCGTTGTCGCCGGTGTTCCGAGTCCCGGGCGCCAACCCCGTGGGCTGCTCTCACGAGAGCCGCCCCAGGCCGACTTGCACTGCCTCCAGCAACAATGACACGGCCCACCAGTGCTACCCGAGGGTTCTAGTTGTCTGGGACAACAAGGTGAAGAGGGCCCCTCTGGTCAAGAAGGTGCCGTGACCTTAACCTGTGAGCTCGAAGACTTCGGGCCTCTACGTTTGCCACGATTGTCTCGTGACGGGCGTCGCCTGGGTTGCTGGACCGGCTTGCCGTTTTATCCTTCTTCTATCTTCACGCTAACTGCCTTTTGAAGCTGTTTGACAAAATAATCTTTTTGACAACTTCCCTGTCACTGACCGTATTCAAAAGACCAGCCGAGGGGATCAAACTGGTCCTAGACTTGCAATTCTAGTTTTAGTTGTTTAAGAACATGTCAGTTGTGATCAGGCAATAAGCAGGGAAGGAAACTAAAAATTTAGGTCAACTTGTTTGGGCCTTCATATCAAATCACTCTCACCATACAAAAAACAAAGCTAAATGTTTATGCTTGGCATAAAGTGATTACTTATTGTTTCTGGGTCAGGAGGAAAAATCCTTCATGAACCAGAACACATCAAAAGGTAATCAGAGCACTATAAATTGGCTGACTGGAGGAAAATATGAAAAAAAAAAAAAGGAAAATAATGCCTTAATAACATTTAACCTAAATCACTGTTTTTTGAAGGCCAAAAATCACAAGTCCAACGTTTCATCGCAACGACCAGATTGAACCACACAGTGGCACTACATCTTCAAGCATGACTCTGAACTGGAACTGCACTTTCCATTCAAGCAGGTTAGTCATTCTACTTGTAGTATTATTAAGCCAATGTTCAGGTATTCATTGGAGCTTAATTGTTTCCTTTTACTGCAACAACTTCCCTTATCGATTGATTGTTTGCGCTCACAACATGTACGATGACGGCTAATGGATGGATTTAACAGCCACTTTTTGCTCCATTTTATGAAAGCAAGCAATCATGAACACAGTAAAAATGTGTTGCACACAATTTCATCTAACACATCACTTGTCGTAGTAGTTTATATACCCCAAATAAACTTATGCACGGATCCAATTCTGTGTTTTTCTCCCTTTGTGTTGTTATCCAATTAGACGTGCTGTTGTTATTCCAACACGGCATGATGAATTATTAAGCATCTCCCATGAGTAGAAACATTTATGCCAGTCAGGCCTTTCTTCACACTTAATCACAGTTGACTACTACCTACTACAAGTATGGATTTGAAAGATATTCATAGAGGAATAACGCTAACATTTAATGTAGTTTGCTTAAAGGAAAACAACTCCGCGTATGCAGCACAGCAGAAAATAGCATTTCTCCTTTGTTAATTTTCCATATTTGTAAGTTATTGCGTTGTTTTTTCCTACTATTTGAAATAAACTTAGAAAATAACACCAAGCCCAAGTGCAGACGCAACGGCAATTTATGGAGCTTTCTGAGAATAATCGAGTAAAACAAACGGAAAAAAAATATGGCAACCAAAAACTAATGTTCTAGCCACACTGATAAACATCTCATCTAATCCCCACTATTGCCTGGCGACTGTAAAGCAACCCTGAAATGCAAGAAAAGACAAACTAGGAGCACGCTTTTATTTCCCAGCAATTTCCTTTACCATGTCAGATTGTAATATTCCCCCATATTTCTGTGCCGAAAGTCATCCATCAGAGACAAAAACACGATTTAGCTGGGGACTACAAGTTTAAGAATAAAGCATCCTTCTCCGCTTGATCCTTTTTCCGCAACTTCACGGCTAAGAAACAGACGTCTACGTTTCTACATGAGATTTGCAAGTGCTTTCTAATTTGTCTTCAAATCGCCCGGCGAGCTGGTTTAAGGCTCCCAACTTCATGACAGCCTCTTCAAAGTAATGCAGCAAAGAAGGTAGAGCTTCTGCCTCTGCCTCATGCCGGCCAATTATTTTTATTTTCTCCAGACAACATGGAGTTGTGTCAGATTTCTTTCCTCTGATAACTGACAAGGTATAGGAAGGAAGCTGGCATCATTTACTGCTGCCCCGGCCTCTTCATCTCTCTGTCTGGGCTTGTTTACTGGCAGTGGAGAGGACGGCCGCTTTCCTTTCACAACACTAACCATGATTGTTACGCTTAACGACTTTGTAAAGCAGCGCAAAACCTTTTTGTTTTGATTTCACGCTATGCATTTATGATGCACATCACATTGCCGCATGCAAAAAAAAATCATATTCAAGATAAATACCACTAATGTGGATAAATGACGGGTCAAACCAAGGCCTCCTGAATTTTTCTGATTTTTCTGTATTTTATTTAAGTTGTAACTATGTATGTGACTCTTTTTATTGTTTCAAATGTTTATTTTTTTAAACACAAAGAACTCTTATTTTCATATATTTGCTTACCTGTTGGAAAGTGACAGATGTCCAATCATTGTCACCCAATGAAATTATGGCCTTTCCATTTGTTTGAATGGAAGAAGCTGATTTGGGGATAAGTGTTTTCAGAACAAATGAAACATAGCTCAATGTATTATTTAAATAATAATTATTATTACCCTTGTCCAGCTTTTCAACCATCTACACCACGTGTCAAAGTGGCGGCCCGGGGGCCAAATCTGGCCCACTGCATCATTTTGTGTGGCCCGGGGAAGTAAATCATGAGTGCTGACTTTCTGTTTTAGGATCAAATTAAAATGAAGAGTATAGATGTATATTAAATTTCCTGATTTTCCCCTTTTAAATCAATAATTGTCATTTTTTTAATCAATTTTTCTGTTTTTTGTTCAAAAATCATTTTGCAAAATCAAAAAATATATTTAAAAAAAGCTAAAATAAACATTGTTTTAGATCTATATTAAACCGAATATTCCGGGATTTTAATCCAGTTCTTTTAATCCATTTATATTAAAAAAATCTTAATATTATATCTAAAATGGTCCGGCCCACGTGAAATCAAGTTGACGTTAAAGCGGCCGGCGAACCAACCCGAGTCTGACACCCCTGATCTACACCTTTCATGTTGCCCTTTATTTATTTATTTTTTATATCATTTTGGAAAGCCATGCTTCAAAAGCCACCTATTGAACAACATATAATCAATGGCAAACCTTACACTGTAACAGCATTTTAATTATACATCCATAGATTATTTTTTTTTGGCTTTATATTTTGACCTCTAACCGGTCCGTTGCTCCGAAAAAATGTAAGCCTGTCCGTCGTCACCTAACGCGACCCACAATGGCGAGCATTTTTGAGCCGGCTTTGCTCCTTATTTCAATTGTGGCCCCAAATGGGGCCGTTCTCCCGACCAAAGGACGCCGCAATGTTGCACATAAAGTTTATCTGATAAAAGCTAATCTGTATTGACAGCTTGCGTCTATATGCCAAGAGGATTGCCATCTCTCTCAGCCAAGAGCAATGTTGTTTTTTTGCCGTCTGGGCGCTGATCAACTAAAAGGGAAATGTGTAGGAATTGACAAATAACACGACGTATTCCGGCCCACAGACCGATGAGACGGGGAAAATTCAATCCTTTGGCGTGGTTGCGAGGGGCATCGGATGAGCCGGATCTGGCTTCTTGTCTCCGTGCGGCAGACGAGGCAAGGTCGGTGTTAAGGTCATAGTTTGCAGTATTAAAGAAGAATGCGTTGAGGTGCTCATTTAGCGGGGAAAATAACAAAATAGGTTACAAAGAGATCACACGACAACACATACTAAAACTTTAAACTTTCTATTACTAGCTACGAGAAAAATCTTTTGTAGTTGTTTGCGTTCTCATCAAGGAGTAAGAACAGTACTCATCTCATTTTCTGAACCGGTTTATCCTAACCTGGGTAGTGGGGGGTGCTGGAGCTGATCCCAGCTGACTTCGGGCCAGAGGTGGGGGACACCCTGAATTGGTGGCCAGCCAATCGCAGGACACAAGGAGACAAATGGACAACCAATCGTAGCTAAGGGGAATTTAGAGTGTCCAATCAGCCTACCATGTATGTCTTTGGAATGTGGGAGGAAACCGTAGTACCGGGAGAAAACCCACGCAGGCCCGGGAAAAACCATGCAAACTCCACACAGGTGGACCGACCTGGATTTGAACCCAGGTCCCCCGCTGTGAGGCCCACGCGCTAACCACTCAGCCGCCGGGCCGCCCCTCTTTAAAAAATAAAGAAGAAAACTGGGTATGAAATTCCCTCCAGATACGATTTGCACATTCAAATTTACATTTTATTCTCAAACTCAAAAAATGCAAGTCCGTGCAACCGTGCGCTGTGATTTTAGATAGACTAAATCGCCATGACGATATAACTGCTATGACTTTTTTCCCAAGGGTCTTTGGTTAATTTTATTCAATATTAGGTGCACATTTCATCCAATCCATTCCAGTGTTATTTTGAAGCTTTTGACAATTTGGCAGGTACATTTCAGGACAAATAATATTAAAATTCAAATTCAGGTGGATGTCACAGGCCTGGAATAGGTTACGGCACCCCCATGACCCTTGTGAGAATATGCGGAAAGGAAAATGAATGAATGAATATTCTATACGGGCCTACACACACGCTTGCATATTCAAAGATAAGAGCAGGAAAATAGTTTGTAGAAGATGCAAATGTTAAAAGTCGCGTGGCCGGATGATTCGCCTAAAGACGTTTCGCCGACGGACGTTTGACAGACGGACAGGTCGCCGAATGGACGTTCCACGGAACGGTCAATCGGCCGAACGTCTGTCAAACGTCCGTCAGCGAAACGTCTTTAGGCGAATCATCCGAGCACCAAAAGTAGCCAAAATGTGCCATCTTCTATCCCACAAATCTTAGTTAGAGAGCAGCAGTAAGTCATAATGTTTGGCAGTCACTGTCATGATGAAGCTGTTGTTTTCATCCCCTTTCAATCCGGACACAAATCTCCCAAAATGCGCTTCAGCCCCCCCGTCGACTCTTGGACGGCTCCTCGCCGGGCTCCAGCGCCGATCTCCATCAAACTCTCGGCGGAGTAGCGGGGGGTGCGGGTGGGGGGTGTCTCGCCGAGTTGCAACGGGGGCATGTACTTATCTCCTGGCCCAGTGGAGCAGGTAAATGATGTCATCGTCATCCACTTGTAATGGCGCAGCGCCGGCCTAAAGCGCTTTGCATCTAATTTGTTTGTCTTTTTAAACAGCTCGACAATGACGTCCGAACGAAAAATCTCTTCCATTTGGTAGTGACTGGTCAAATCAATTCCTTTGAATGACGAATGTCTGTTTTCTCGCTTAGGTCAGCCGTCTCCAAACCACCGGCGCAACTCCTTTCACGCCTCGACGGCTTTCAGGTTTGGAGGTGCCAATTCTCGACCTCTTCACACTCGCTTGGAAGCAACCGCTCAAGTTGAAGAACAGCGCTGGCAGAAGCCAACACCACCGCATCGTTTGCAAAAAAAGGAGATATGACGAAATGATGCCACCAAAGGTGATTCCCTCTACACATCTGCTATTTTGTCTATATTGCTTAAGAACAGAGATTGGTGACAAAAGGCCATAAAAAAATTATTCCCACGACTGTCACAAAAACTCACATTGTTCGGTGTAATCCGATATTCAATTTTCTTGATGGAGCCTCCTTTCCATTACTCCTGAATACGAAAAAAAATGGGTATAAAACACAGGTGTCAAAGTGGCGGCCCGGGGGCCAAATCTGGCCCACCGCATCATTTTGTTCGGCCCGGGAAAGTAAATCATGAGTGCCGACTTTCTGTTTTAGGATCAAATTAAAAAGAAAAGTATAGATGTATATCAAATTTCCTGATTTTCCCCCTTTTAAATCAATCAGTGTCATTTTTTAATCAATTTTTTCTGTGTTTTTAGTTCAAAACTCATTTTGTAAAATCTAAAAATATATTTAAAAAAAGCTCAAATAAACATTGTTTTAGATCTATAAAAAAACTGAATATTCAGGGCCTTTAATCCAGTTCTTTTAATCCATTTATATAAAAAAATTCTAAATATTATATCTAAAATGGTCCGGCCCACATGAAATCGAGTTGACGTTAAAGCGTCCCGCGAACCAACCCGACCGAGTCTGACACCCTTGGTATAAAGAAACAAACGCTTTGTTCTGAAAATCCAAAGTTAGGAGGCCCCACGAGTTCCAATAAAAAAGTCGCATGAGTCGAGTCGAACATTCCATATCGTTTACACATTTTATTGACCCTCCTTTTTATTTCCTGTCCCATGGCGCTCCTCACAACATCAATATTACAGTTCCTTGATTTTTTACTAATGTGATTAAATGTCTGCATATCACAGTGGCCTCATCTAGCATGTGGAATGCTAGTGTGAATGTAGCCCCTGGCACAGCTTAATGAACTCAGTTAAAGCATGAATAATGAAAGAAATCATTTATCACCAGAACATCCTGCTCCTGACTCGCCTTCAAATAGTTTCCCCATCGTAACCACGATGCCATACGATATCCCGCAAACATGAGTGAGGATGAAAACAAGAATCATCCGTTCATTCATTCATTTGAGGAGCTTCAACCGACGATTTATGGCCAAACTGGGCTTGAGCGTCGAGGGAGATGAAATGCCTGCTAGACTGGTGTTTGGTGGGTGGCTAATTCCTGAAATAGGACTGTCAATTATGCATGTAACGGACTGGCTTCAACCCTGCAGTCTGAAGCTAAAAAGAGAAGGAGAAAGACACTAGAGGGAGACAGTTTTGTTCACATCGGCAGCTTTCGTGGCAAATCCAGAAAAAGACAGATGACTCGATCCATATCATTTGTTAATGGATAAAAAAAAACACTCCACTCGATGCGCAACCCTGACGAATTAGCAAATTAGAAGACTTTTTTTGGTCAATCTGCAATACACGTGCAAGAATGACGGCAATGATCTGTTCCCAAAATGTGAAATGTCATCAAGGGCAATCCCACTCGGATCCAAAGCAGACGACAGTGCAGAGAAAGGCAGTCACGTGTGATCCAAGAACAATTTGGCCAAGGTCAAGAGAATATAGCCAGGGTTTAAAATGATTACGGCGCCAGGAAATAGGAGGCCCGCTTTCCAAAATGCCATCTCATAACTCTGTGGCTTCTTTCACTTTGCTCCTCCTCGCGCTTCTTTCACACGCTATCAATTTGACTTCTCTCTAAAGCCTCAAATCCTGCAGTTTTTCATGCAAAGGCTCGATTAGTGACAAGCGCTGGGTTATGCTGGGTTCCCCCTCTTTTCAAAAGAGCTTCATTTTTTTTTTGGGACCATTGAACTGCAGGGATGCATTTACACTGACACAACTATGCTTTCAGAAATCCCTGCAACCCAAAAATACGCCCGTAAATGTTTCATTACGGTTCCGAGTGGATTCTTTCGGGGGTAAAAAAAGAAAAAGAACCCATACGCTGGATATGTACTTTCCCCATGGAGACCGTTTGAAAAAGCTTCAAAGCTTTAATTTATAATACGTAACATCATGGAAGATACCTCGTCGGGAAATGAGAGCGTTCATTTAAATTCCACTAAAGTATGAATGCCCGCCGCTGATGTAGAGATTTGATTTTCTTGGCTGGGAAAGCTCAATCAAATATTGCGAGACGTTGCGCTCGGTCACGTTTGACTCTTCTTTCTTGCTTTGTGCTCCTGAAAATCACAGAATGGAGGCTGTGATAACAATGTTTAAAAAAGTCAATTGAATAAAGCAGCACCCCGGTGCAAAATCGGAGACTTATTTGGGCGTGAAAAGAAAAGACGGAGCCAAACTTTTGGGTAAACAATTGGAAAAGCTAGCATGAAATAGCAAAATCGCACGGCAAAATGTCGGATTTTTACGCGAGGCGGGACGTCGCACTTGCATGTTCTTGGACAGACGTGCGTGCTTGACTGAATTGTCGCTGATTGCTTTTCTTTCCGGAGACACAGACGGCTGCAATGTGGCCACCTGACTGGAGATATCTGCTCAAATGTCCCCCAACGCCGGAAAAGTCTTGTCATTTGGGTTTTTATCGAAGTCATTGTTTGAAAAACATGCTGCCGGCCCAGATAAGAAATCCTCACTGGAAGTGTTCCTGCTAGACAGGCCTATTCACCAAAAGTTCTTTGAATCAAAATGATAGCCGGGGACCGGTCGCCGTGTTTTTGGGCTGAGTCTAATTCCAAATATTCAAAAGAAAACAAAAATAGATTCAAATAAGAGGAAAGGAGTTTGGGATGGCTGAAAATGATGAATTTTCTTTCTTTCAGGTGCATTAATTTAGGCTTGTGACATTATGCGTGACCGGACGTTTGGTCGCCCGTGTGAATATAATTTTGAGAGCTGGTTTCAACAGTAGATATTTAGATATTAAACTCTCTCTCTCATGTATATAATTTTGAGAGCTGGTTTCAACAGTAAACTGTCATGTTGTCAAACGTCCGGCAACCAAACGTCCGGTGACCAAACGTCCGAGTACCGACATTATGATATGTATTTTGTGGAAATTTTAGCTCTGTTGTGACCAGTCGATCGCTGCCGGCCTTCCCAGTTCAAATGGATTCCACATCTATGGATGTCAATTAGTTCACAACAAGACCTAAATGAGTCTGTTTGCATTGATTAAAAAAAAATGTAGTTTTACTAGATCCAAAGACAAGAAAGTCTTCTTCACAATTTCTTTAAATATCCTCTTTTCTAACTTTAAAAGAAAGACACATGTACAGTATGGTACTAATTCACACTTTCACCTTATGTTTACGTTCGCAGCATGAATCCCCGTGAGAAGAACGCACTTCCATAATGAATATGGATGTGAAAAGGCCATGCCTCGGGGTCGGAAGTGAGGAACTGGACTTTTTTTTTGTGCAAGTCAGACCTGCTCGAACCTCCAAAGAAAACCCTTCAAATTAAAAGTAGGTAAGCCTCTGAAGATTTGCAGACTCTGCTCTCTTGCACAATGTTGACTGCTTTTCAACTAATAATGATTTGATGTATTGATTTAGTGACGTCAACATGTTTTAATTTCATCGTAAACATGGCTTGGTTAATAAATACAGGCTTGCTGGGAGAATGTATTTTATGCCTGGTGCTTAAATTGGTAATGTGCGCTTGCTGAAAGCATCAAATTAAATCCACAAATGCTGCGATAATAGCAGCCCGGCTAGCGTTTTAGGGAAACATTCGACGATGATTTTGCTCAAACGTAGTCCTATTTCATCCATTTTAATGCTATTTTGTTTAATCTTCCGAATGATTCACTTTTTTAATGGAGGAAACAAATGCCAAATGCTTCGAAAAAGCATTGGTGTAGCATTATTTAAATCAAATTCAGTAAAAATAAAAATATCAGGCCGAGTTCTTTCATAACTGATAACTGTCATGCCATGTTATGAAGGCCAACTGATATATCGGCCAAATATATGGGTTTATATTTGTATTTTTTTAAAGATCAGCCAATATATGTAGCTGATATGATGGGATAGCTGCTGTGTTGACATTGGGATTTTTGCACCCTCTAGTGGCCAGTGTTAGAAAAGGGAAAAAAGTCATGTTATTTTTATTGATCCAGTTTTTAATTCAACCGTCTTTCCTAATCAACACGCATTTCAAAACAGTATATTGACCTAAAAATGTTACTCAATTAAAGTAAACATCATCCATCTTGGGTTTGCGGGTGCGGGAGGAGCCTCACACCTGCGTTGATTGCTTTATTTTGCCTTTCGCGAAATGACAAATAGGATTGCAGATAGGCCCACCTGCCTTGAACGGGATTGGCTAGTTGTCAGGCCGAGGCCCCGCCCCCCCGTCGAGCAAGGTAGCGCGTGGAGGGAGGGAAGCGGAGAGGTGAGAGGAGGGAGGAGGGAGAGCAAGGGGGCTGAGCTGATCCGATCCCACGTGTGACGCCGTCGTTCCCGGCTCAGTAATATTCTCATAGCGGGGCTCTGCATATCTCCCGTCTGTGTGTGTGTGGTGTGTATGTGTGTGTGTGGTGTGTGTCCGTGTCCGTCAGCGTCAACGTCAGCGTCACCGTTACTGTAGTCCCAGCCGATAGTTCGGGAATAGCTATGGAAGGAGACGGGAGTCAAGCCACATCCGGAAGCCTAAATGACTCGCAGCATGACCCGGGGTAAGGATCTGGGAGCTTAATTCGAGTCCGATCTCCGGCTTTTCCTGCATGTTTCTTTTCCCCCGACGTCTCGACCGACCGACCGAGTGATCGGCCGAGCGGGCGACCGACCGATCGACCGACCGGCCGGGGAAGAGAGTCGCGACTGGCGTGCCGAGCTCGTCCGTCCGCCCGCCCGCAATTCTCGTGCCTTCCTTCGCCCAAACGCGAGACTATTGAGTGTCAGCCACGCCGACACTCTCCGTTTATGCTTTTAAGGTCGCTTTTAGAAGTATAGTTAGTCGTCAAAATGGCCGAACTGACATCTGGACTCACTTGTGTTGTGTTTCCCTCTTCCAGTAAAATGTTTATCGGTGGCCTCAGCTGGCAAACCTCACCAGGTGAGACCGATATGCTCTCCGACCGGTGCATGCTTGCTTGTCCTTGTATTTGCTCTTCTTGTCGTTGTTGTTTGTTGAATGCGTGTCGCTTTCGGTGGCGGACGCGTCGTCCTCGTCGCGGTGGTCGCGGTGGTGCGGTGCCAGTGCGTGTGCGTGCGTGTGTGAGTGCGTGCGTCCGTGCATGGGGACCGGCCGTGGGATGTTTTGGGTCTGGCTGACGTGCGCATGCCACCTTATTTCCGATCTTCGACCATCTCAAGTCCTCTATTCGACCCCTATGCGCATCTCGGCGTCGCTTATGGAGCGGTTGGTGTGCGCGCGCGTGTGGGTGGGTGGGTGTATGTGCGTGTGGGTTGGGGGCGTCTAGCGGGCGGATAAGTGTGTTTGCTTTAAAATAAAAAAAAGACAGCATCTGTTCTAATGACCGCCTGTCTTTCCTCTCTCCACAGAAAGCCTTAGAGACTATTTTAGTAAATTTGGAGAAATAAGAGAATGTATGGTGATGCGAGACCCCACGACCAAACGCTCAAGGTAAATAAATCATCCGACGTTGGTCCACTCGATTGACGCTTGACTTTTCTCTCGTCTTGAATCCACTGTGTTACAATGTGAATGTGACACAAACACTGAGAGAGTGTGAGAGTGAGTGAGTGAGTGAGAGAGTGAGTGAGTGAGAGAGTGCGCGCGTGCGTGAGAGAGAGAGAGAGAGCGTGTGTGGTTTCACAGCGAGCCAGATAAGCTGAAATGCTCACTGCTGTAAAGCTGCGAGCGAATGCAATTTGACATTGACTTTGGGACTGCAGCAGTGTGGCGAATAGCGTGCTCGCTTTCACTTTCTGCCACAGGACGTCCGCAATCTGCATGACAAACACACACACACACACGCACTGTAACAATCATGTCAAGATAAAGGAGGTCCAAGCCCAACCACCCCTGCGAGCCGTGTTTATGTTCCGCCGGGGAAAACAATCGCAATTTGCGTTTTTGTTGTTGTTGGTGTTTTTTTTTGTTTCGAGGTAGCACAGCTATTTGACCCCGCCGTTGTTTGTGTCTTTTGCTTTGCAGAGGATTTGGCTTTGTCACATTTACGGACGCTGCCAGCGTAGAAAAAGTCCTAGCTCAGCAACACCACGAATTAGACTCAAAGACGGTGAGTTCATTTCTTTGACGTTTTTTTTCTCTGAACAGAGTGTTTGTTTTCGTTGCTCGATGCCTCATGGGAAAGCACGCTCTGCTCAAGGTCATCAGTAAGGGGCAAAATGCACGACGGGCTTTTCCACGCTGGGAACGCAAGTCCGTTCTGCAATATTATTTGTGCACGTCCGTTTCTCTGGACGGTTGGGACGGACCCACGAAATGTGTCGTTAGTGTTAGACTCACTTTTCATATCCTTTTTTTTGTTAGGACGGCAAAAAGGTTTAAAATATCCCTTTAGAACCATGTGTGTACATCATTCATTTTATTTAGCATGATGTAATGCCACCTCGTTTTAATCATATTCATTCATGGTTGCTATTGACAGAGATAGACGTTCAAACCAATCATGTCATTCGATTGCTGCCAGCTTCTCCCAGTCAAAATAATTGGACATCTATCACCTTGAGTGGCAGTTTAAAAATTTGCCAGATGACAAATTATTTTCATAATTTTAAATGCACACATTGAAATATTTAATTTCTATACATTTTGGGGGATTTTTTTTTATAAATAAAAAAATGTAACCATAAAAGAGCATGAAAAATCCTGGTAAAACAGATGAATAGATATGTTAAAGTAATTTAATCATTTAATTACACGAAGGATAAACAACAATCCTCATCACGTTGGTGTAGGTAATATTTAATTTTCGGTCAGTGCAAAGTAGCAACCTGCGACATGATAATTTTTGATACATTCAGAGCTCACCTGAGGAGAACAGCCAAAGCGTTTATAAAAATGTAATTTAAAGACTTCAAAAGTACAGTATCAGCTCTTGAGTTTGCCCTGGGATTAGCCGCTTTTTCACACGACTTGCCTCTTGTCATGACATGCGACTAAATTGCCTTAAGCTCTATTTATGTGCGATTGGGGATGAGGGTGATAAGATCACACCTTGTTGTTGCATATGTTTCCAATTAGTAGCCATCGTGAGAAGACGCAAGTTCTTGAATGACGAGTAGGTCACCACTCGTGCTAAAGTACAAAATGCTGCAGATTTGGTGGATTCTGGATTTTCAATCCTGTGCAAAATGTTCAATTGGACTTGACGCTGTTGAACCGTAGAGTTAAATCTGTGATTGCGGGAAGGAATTTTGAAATATTCTCCTTAACTCTCCGGCTTACTGTAATAAACCTGCACAAGGGCTTTATCCAAAACCCGTTCTCATGTCAACTAGTTTGCTTTTGTTAGAAGAAAGCAGACAATCTTTTGGCTTGCCTGATCTTCACAGGCTGTTTGTACGCAAGACTAGAAAAGACCGTCACTTGGAGTTTGTTGTCTTTTACTGCAATGTTATGACAACGATAGACTAAACATTTGAAAACGGGATGTAAAGTTGGAGGACATCCGTGTTGCTCTTTCTATGCATATCATAGTGTTCAAGTCTTCAATTAAGTAAACATCAGCGTACATTAAAATTTGGAAGAGGGTATTAAAGGAGTACAAATATGCAGTATTTCCTATAAAAGAAAATTCAATCATTTTCTCCCCTTAGGATCAACTTTTGGAATTTTTCCTAAACCAAAAGCACACTTGAAGATTTCCAAAAATGTAATATATTTAGTTATATTTTTATCCATATGGATGATAAAGAAAAAATGCTATAGTATAATAGCATAATAGTATAAATCAGGGGTCGGGAACCTTTTTGACGAAGAGAGCCACAAACAATTCATATTTTCCAATTTTATTCCTTGTGAGCCATACTACAAATTTATAAGTCAAAATACATGCATCCAAACGAGTGCCTTTTCAATTTTTTTTGTAATTTCACCACTTTTAAAGTGGAAAAAAATGAATATGTTTTAAAAAGATTCTTATGCTGTTGCTAATCAATGAGAGGATGCATTCCAGAAGCGTCTACTACCCAAAAAAATGAAGATGAAAGCAGTTCTAGATGTAATATCTCAGTTCTGTCACCAGCGATTTCCATATTTTAGCTCACAGGTTAGCAAAGAGCCAGATGCACCCATCAAAAGAGCCACATGTGGCTCCCGAGCCATAGGTTCCCTACCCCTGGTATAAATGAAAGTCAATCAGAAAGAATTCCTGTCAATAGCATGAATCAAACATGATTCTTTTCTTCTTCTTAGTCGCTAATTGCTGTGCAAAACTAAGAATGATACTAACTACTTTTTGATGTTTGGTCCTGACTGCATGCTTTGGATCCCATTTTGCTGGCCCATTTTATAGCATAAAGATTTGACAGCCACATGATTAATGGCACCATTGAAGTGTCATATGCGGTGAGCGTATTTTCAAACCTGTGCCTCTATTATTCTCCAGTCCTAGTTGTTATTATTGAAATCATGCTAAAGAATGAAATACAGTCATTGTAAAAAAAATCAAAAGTCACATTGTCCTTGTGAGAGAGGACATTTGGAGAATGAGAGGAGAGCAACTCGGCTTGACTCAAAAGGGAAACATTGTCATTACACGCTCGACGTATTAAACTGATATTCCACTGGGAAGCTTTTAATTAATTGTTTAAAATGACCATTGTCACACTCCTTTTTTTGCTGACTTAAAAAAAATAGATTTGGTATTTAAAAAAGAAAAGAAAAAGAAACTTTAGCTGCAGTCGTAGGAAGTAAAGCATTCAAAATAGTCCGTATTTTATGCCCCTTATAAAAAGATTATTGATTTCTTCGGTGATTTAGAGAAAACCCTCTTACCCAAAAAATAATCACGTGAAACAAAAGGTATATTTTTCACGTTTCAATAACTATCTTAATCGTTATTCATTGTGATTATTGAAATCCGATCTTTCTCAGCAAAAGGAAACAAAGTTGATATTCTGAACAAGTCTGATTGGTGAGCCCAAAGAATGACTGTAAAAACACTTATAAAAGTTTAGCTATATAATAATACATTACCGTAATGTATGATGTTAGTGTTACACAATTTGCAAGTGGGTATCCTGATAGATCTTGCTGTTGCCATGAGGGTTAAAAAAAGAAGAAAAAAAGGTCTGATATACTGTATTAGCAAGGTAGTACGTATTTATTCATTTATCATGCTTATCAGAATTATGATTCAGACAGACGTTTGATTGTGTGGATTGACATGAGAGTGTGGGTAATGATGACTCAGAAGCCTTTGAGAAATGGATATTTTCCAGCTGCTAATGTGCTGTCCAAACGTGTGGCGGAACAGATCAAACCCGAGGCAGCTGTCTGCATCTTCTTCCTCCCCATTAGTCATTGGCCGGCCCTTTCTACTTTCTCGTTAGCCCGGCCGTCGCGGCTCGGTTGCTCGGCGCGATGCAAAAGGAAAAGAGCGGGCGGACCTGCGAACCTTCGCCATTGGCCAATCCCATAGAAGCGTCGGACTTTAATGTGGGCGTCCGGTCCGGCGAATCCTATCTGTCGCTGGTCACCTTGAGCGACCTGCCCGTCAGAGGCTGCGGGGGTGCCGCGACTCTGAACGGGCTGAGTCATATTCGAAGCGTTCTCAGACGCGAGATGCTAATCATGCCTCGTTTGCGTTGGCTTTGAGATGGAATCCGATCTCGTACGTTTGTTTGGCCTTTCAGTTTTCACTTTTGAACCTTCAGTTTTTTGTCCGGCGCTACAGATTCATTCTTGGAGGATAAATATAGCTTTCCCCGCCACGTTCATGTTATTCTTACAGTATATTGTTTTCCCGCGCTCCTTTTTTTCCCTTTCCCCCAACCGGTTATGAAAACACTTGGATGGAGATATGAACGAGACATATGGGGAAGCACAGCCTCGGGCCCCGCGACACACATGCTGGTAATTTGCAACATATTTCTCATTTTCACCATTGCTTTGTTCAAAATATGTTTGGCGGGCATCAACGTTTGAGGATGGAGCACTTGACGAGGTGGCCCATTCATTGCGGGGAGATTAATGGGACATTTGTTTCTATGTCATTGCGATGGCGGCGGATGGGAAAATTCCACACGCCCCTTTTTGAAAGTTGGAATATTTGACGCACTCCATGCTATTGATGTTATTCCCGTTTTGATTGGGAGGAATGGCGGTGATTCCTCTCACTCGTAATCGATTGCACTGATTGGTCGAGTTCATTTATGAAATAAAAAATTAAATCAGTCATTGCTGTAGGATGATTGTTGATCGGTTTGTTTAAATGCCAAATTTCCACTGAGGACAATGAAAAAAATGGCTTATTTTTAAAGCGGATCTTTTTCACCACCAATGCTAGCCAACGAGCTAATGTAATGAAAGGCATTTTAACTTTGTCCAATACAACTGGCAAAAAAAGGTAAAGTGGCTCCAAGTGAACAATTCCGACTTGCTGGGAGGTCTACCTGAAAATAGCAACAAATAAAGAAAAATTGCAGCCCATATTTATCAGGTAGAATTTGGAAAGAAAGCCAAATCAATTATTTGAACTCAGATGTGCCCTTGCATTAGCAGGGGCGCCGTCTTGCAGTTAATTATGGCTGAAAGTATGATTAGCTCATGCGGCTTCTGGCTTTTTCTGTGTACTGTTGAGGGGGGGCCGTACGTATAATGACTATTTATCTTTCAGCTCATTCCTTGATTTCTCTTCCTAAATCATTTTGTCCCCTCAATGACAGAAAATGAGAAATTTTTATATTACATTTTGGATATTATGGAGATATATTATGATCATTATTATATATATATATATACTTGGTTATTTGGGTTTAGGGGTCAATGTGAGTTGTAAATATCCTGCCCAAATGGCCAGGCGTAGAAATGAAAAGTTTGTCGGCGAGAATAGAAAATGCAGCAATATTTCCCCAAAAATAAAAATGAAGATTCTAATGCGGTAAAACGCTTCGGTTTCTGAAGCCCAGTAGCAGCAAAGCACCCACCGGGGCCTCTGACAGGCATTATTCGGCGGCAAAGATCAGCAAAGATTGACAGCCCTGATATGAATCATTTGCGCTTTAATGTTCATGTCCATTCTGTTTGCTATCAGACGCAAACACCTGTGGAACTCCTCCCAGCCTTAAATTGGGAGAAGCTGCATACTTTGATAAGCCCTTCCCTTCAAGCTTAAACAATGTGCCATTGTGCGAGGGCAGATTCAGGAGTTTACCCAAGAGCTGCATCGATGTACCGCTTTTACAAAAAAATATATATATATGTGATGTTTTTTAGACCCGTAAGATTTCTCCGATACGTTCCATTTCTCCGGCTGACCTCACTCGGTGGTTGCCTGTAGAGACCTTGTTGTAAAAGGCTGCGGAAGATAAAAATGCTGGCTGTGGTGAGGTCGTCACCCCTTGCTCTCTTCTCATTTTTATTACTTTGACACTGCGGGTTGGGATGATGTCTCCAGCGGACCCACTTTTCTTCCGTGTATGGCATCATTTACGAGTATGAATTAAGTCCCATTCAGCTCTGTTCAGCTCTTTTATTGGACGTAACCTGCAGTGCGTGCCTTTTTTTGTTTTTAACGATAAGAGCAAAATCCATCCTCGTGAATTCCCGTAATAGTTTGGTAGAATGTACCCGCAACAACAACTTTGAGATACTCTACATGTCAATTAAGTGCGAGTTTCATAGTAACATAACAACCCGGTGACCTTCACACTTGCACCAGTTGAAAACAATAAACAAAAGGTAAATGCCAGGTGTTAAGCTTCTTAATAGCACTACTTGCCAGCATTTGTGCCGCTAATCCTGTAACCGATAAAACCTAATGTTCCAAGGTGAAGCCACGATCACGTTGGCAGGAAATTGTTGCTATAGTGGCCTCCAAATACTATATGGGCTTGCAAGTTAGTTCACGTTCGCTACGTTCGAAATGCTTACTTTTAGAGTTAATTTGAAGGGAATCACTCTCAATTTCTGAAATGTCAACGTTGTTCCAACAGTGGGGAGGTTGTTGGCGCCTTTGCTTAGTTTGAAGTGTTAGAAAAAGAAAAAAAGGTCATTGGCAGCCAATTAATTAATGTGTTTTGGTCGCATCGTTTTTCTTAATTCCACATTTTTCCACAGTTTGCTAAAGAAGCACATTTTATACCCATCTGGATCTTGCCTTTTTTTCACCCCTCAACCCAAAAAAAGGCAGATAGCCAAAGTTAAAGTGAAATATTCTGATGTTAATAATAATGCATATTATATAGGTGAAAGAGAAATGCCGTCATTTGGGGCATTCGAGTTGTCCGGTGCATATTTTTGCTGGGCAGCCCAAGGCGGCTGACAGTTTCCAACAAAATCACATATGCATGAATATGTAAAAACATGGGAAACAGTCCGTACGTACGTACACCTCACCTGCCCTTGATTTGGTATTCCTCAAAGGAGTCATTCATCATAAATTGTGACCTAAAAAGGCAGTGCGGCAGCATTTCTCTAAAGGTTTGGATCATCGCTTCTCCTTGGCTAATTTTTCCAAGTTAGTTTTTCTTTCCTTTGGTAGAAAGAGCAACGTTGTACATATAGTTTTGAACATATATTTTGAATTGAATTCAATGCTTTTATTGTCATTATACAAGTATAATGAGATTTAATCATGATGATCATTTAGTATAGATGGCTGGTTGGTCAAAAAGAGGTGAAATAAGTCTTAAATTAATATTTTGAATTGAATTGAATGCTTTTATTGTCATGATACAAGAATAATGAGATTTAATCATAATGATCATATAGTATACATGTATGCTGGTTGGTCAAAAAGAGGTGAAAAAAGTCTTAAATTAATAGTTTGAATTGAATTGAATGCTTTTATTGTCATTATAAAATTATAATGAGCTTTAATAATGATGATCATATAGTTTACGTGTATGCTGGTTGGTCAAAAAGAGGTATTAAGTCTTAAACTAATAATATTTAGAATTGAATTGAATGCTTTTATTGTCACTAGACAAGTATAATGAGCTTTAATAATGATGATCATATAGTATATATGGCTGGTTGGTCAAAAAGAGGTGAAATAAGTATTGAATTAATATTTTGAATTGAATTGAATGCTTTTATTGTCATTATACAAGAATAATGAGATTTAATCATGCTGATCATATAGTATACATGTATGCTCTTTGGTCAAAAAGAGGTGAAAAAAGTCTTACATTAATATTTTGAATTGAATGCTTTTATTGTCACTAGACAAGTATAATGAGCTTTAAAAATGATGATCATATAGTATATATGGCTGGTTGGTCAAAAAGAGGTGAAATAAGTCTTAAATTAATATTTTGAATTGATACAAGTATAATGAGATTTAATCATGACGATCATATAGTATACATGTATGCAGGTTTGTCAAAAAGAGGTGAAATAAGTTATTTGAAGCATGCCGTGTTGCCTTGGCGCAGATAAGGCATACGTGGTAATTGAGTTTCAACTGGTTAAGCCTGAGGCTGAGTGCTGAAACAAATCTTTAAATGAAATTCATTACAAGCAGAGTTTTCATACTCAGGTGTTATTGAATTCATTTCTCATTTTGACCTGATTTAGAGAGATAACGGTAATAACCCAGCCTGGCAGAAATGATGGCAATGACAAAGCACATCATGGTTTCTCTTCAAACACATTAAAACCTAGTCAGTCTCGTTGGCTTAATTGAGCTGTGCAGATGCTTCTCGCCTTCATTTTCTTTCTGCGGTTTTCCCCTGCAGGCTACGCATTTCTTAAATGGATGCATCTGCACCCAAGGAATAACTTTTATCAACGCTTTCGATTGGCTTTCGGAAAGGGGGAAAATACTTCCAAATGATAAGCGAGTGGCCGTTGGAATCGAAAATGTATCAAAATATTTGCCACATCCATTGCTGGGTTTTCCATTTGACATTGCTTTGTGGTTTATTCCAAGTGCAAGGTTGATTAGAGCACCCCCCGCCCCGGCAAACCTCAGTGTGACATACCATCATACCAGTGAAATTAATGGGGAAAATTAGGCTAATAACATAACAAGCACACGACGGGCAAACATGCTCATCTGATGCATCCTGCTTGTTATTTGGAGGCGTCACCGGCCTGGGATTCTCATTTTCTCCCTGTCATATTCAATCAGTGATTCTTGGCCAGAGTGAGAGCGACTCTCCACTCTAATGACCATGGCCAGTCAAACTGGGGCTGCTGTGTCCGACCTCCATTTTTGTCTTTTCTAGATCTGATTTATTTATTTATTTTGTATGTACCTACGTCGGTAAACGGTCGATTGGTCGCCGATCTTTTGGTCGCCCAGAATGTAAGTGATAATTACCATTTAAATCGTTGCTCAAATTCCCTAAATACAAACTGCGAATGACTATTTAGTCATACTTAATGCCCTAGTAATTATTAGGCTAAAGAAAAGCTCCAAATTTCCCGGACTTTTATTGTGTTTTGTTGGAGAACTTGTTAAGACCCTGACGGACGTAGCTTCTTAAAGGGACAGCGCATGTACATACAAACTCTTCTACACTCGCACGTCGGCTCAGTGAAACTGCTCATGGCCATTGTTGGCTTTTATTGATGCGTAGACCGTCTTGTTTTACCTTGTTTTGTCGCCGGTCTTTTGGTCGCCCGTTGTCACGGTCGGGGCGACCAAAAGACCGCGACCAAAAGACCGGCGACCAATCGACCGCACACGACCTACGTCAACCGTTTTTTTTTAATGGGATTAAAGAATCCAACATTCCACTCGTAATGACATTGACTTTATCATTCCGTGACTAGGAATTGTCACGTTGACATTTACAATTCAATAAATACTGCCGGTGGTTGTCCAATACCACAAAGATAGTAGCAAACAATTTGTTATCATTCCAATCTCTCGCTGACAATGATGTTTTCAATGTCAGTGTTGTGTTTCCCAAACCAATTCATGGATTTGAACATTGGAATGTGTCAACGTGATCAATCTTGCAAATTGCCAGTTTGAGTTTGATTTATTTAATGAGGGACAGAACATATTAATAAACATATTTATATTCATGTTAATGAACATATATATGTAAATATGTCTGATTGTAGCTGAGGGCTAATTTATATCTTTAGTGAGTTTCAGTATATGAGGCTATAATATTATAACTCATTGTTTACTATGGACTGCAATTGAGTCCATTTTGACTGGCGATGTAAAAATGTCTCTCAGCCCTCCCAGGCAAAAGTGATTTGACGTATTTCACTCAAATTAATAATTGAAGCAGGATGTGTTTGGTTTTTCAAGTCTTGCGGCAGATTTTTAATCCATTTATTCAAAACGGCATACAACATTGATGAATCTACTTTCGCCTAATTTAATGAAGACTTTCCTTGAGCAGATCAGGCTTCTTCTATATGGTGTTTTTGTATTTAAAAAAAAAAAACCAACAACCTCAAAACATTCCTGTTTTTTGTTGTTTTGTCCTTCACGCGCACTTAATTTGTGCTTGCACTATTTTATTTTGACTGTCTATTTAGTTGAACGGAATGATTTCTCCTTTTTAAAAAGCAGACACTAGTTGATTATGCATTATTCCCCAACCTTTAAATGCTTTGATTAGTTATCACAGCCGGTAGAAAGTCACATTTAAACCTACTGAATTATTGATTTCTTTCTTTCAAAATGCCACTTTTTTTTTTAATTCTTTGAGACACCGCATTCGTTCTTGTGACTGACCGCCCTCTGAGAATATTCAACGCAATGCTTTCTTAATATCTTGACATCCTGCTCTTTTTTTCCCCCATTCTTTCCTCAGATTGATCCTAAGGTTGCCTTTCCACGTCGCGCCCAGCCTAAGGTAAGAATAAATTGCTCACCGGGTCTCCTCTAAGAAAATGATTAGTAGTATGTCTTGTGTCAGCACCCTAGCTAATTTTTAAGAGGCGGGGCTTGTCTGTTTGCTTTAGAGAAACACCTCCTCCTCCGGCTCCATTGTTCACACATTGTTTCTGCTCGCCGCGCATTTAAAAATATCTCTTCTCTTTATCGCCGCTATTTTCATGTTCCCGCTCATCCTTTTGTATGACGCTAAACCGCTTGGGCAAATTGATTTTCTGTATTTGCATTGGGAGAATGGTGTAGAAGCGCCGTCTCATTTGGTGACGCCAAACTCGGAAACGTCAAATCCGGGCCGTGTGAAGTCCAATATAGGAAATGTCAATGTTGGTATTATGCGAGTCTGTAATTCGTTGGCTGTCCAATCCATTTTGATTGGGAGGGGCTCCCAGTTCAATCAGATTGGATGTTTGTCGCTGTCTGTGGTGCTGAAACGCGATTCTTCACGGTCAGCCATAACAGTTAACAATTTCATTTATTAATGGACTGTTTGTTATCGCGTGGTGATCGATCACATCCCACGTTTGTCTTTATAGGTGCTGTCGTAAATGTTATTTTTGCAATGTAGAATTGAGTATCTTGCCATTTTACCAGAATTGACCAAGACTGGCAATAGGAATTGCTGACGATACGTCATTTAGAGATCTGTTTTGTCGCGTCGCCTCGCTCTAATTCCGTGTATGATTGCCTTTGGTTGATGCATTTGATAAGCTAGAAATAAGAAGGATGTGGTTCAGTGTTTTTCTGCACGACGCAGAGTCAAAGGGGATAGATCTACGTGGAAAGTGAATCTGAAATGTTTTCATTTGGAGACGCCTGTGCGTCACAATTAGCACAAAGACGCAACTCCAACCACAAGTGATGAGTGCTATCTTTCGATTGTGGGTCTTGAGCATCTCTATCCAACAATTAAATATGCAGCGCGTGCAGATGGTGCCGCAGCACAGTCAAGGGCTTTGTTGACATGCCCTCTAACACCGCCTCCCTTTAGCATTTAACGTGAGGGCTGTACCCCGCCTAAGTGTCGTGGACTGAGTGCTTTCACTATTGGCGCCTTTGACTCCGAATCCAGTTAGAAATGCTTACCAGGAAGATTTACTCCTTCACTCTCTCTCTGAAATGGAAGTTCAGGTCAAAACCTGAATCTGAAAATGAGAGAAGCAATAACAAAAGACAGAAAAAGACAACTGAAACAAATGCACACGCAAAGCTACATTAGAGAAACGAAAGTAAAATGAGAAGAATAAGAACCCTTGTGCGGCACAGCACTAGGACAACTTTACGCCTCCTCCCCTTGTGAAAGCTCTCATTTATTTAGCATTTTTAGAAAGAAAAAAAAAGCTATCATAGTGCTCGGTGCTCGGGTTGGAATTGTTACGCAACCCAGGCCTCCGCAATCAAATGGTGACGAGACCAATCAGCGTTGATGTTCTCACGGCTAGCGATGACCTCATGGGTCACCCCGATAATGACCCTTTCCCTGCTGAATGCCGCAGCCCGCTAAAATGCTGCATTATGTACAGCACGTAGACTAAATCCTGAAACAGACAGGAAGTGAAGGTGAACACAGAGGACATTTGGCTGTAAACAAGTGAAGGGGTTTGCACCGAGATGACAGGATCACGGGAAAAACAACTTCAGACGCCATTACTCCCTGTGGCCAAACACATGGACGCTTGCACTCTGAGAAAGACGGCGAGGAAAAAAACAAAACAAAAAAAAGCTTATGGTGGCAGCAATTAAGAAGCAAATACTGCAAGAATGGAATAAAAACAGTAAGGAATAAAAAGTTTGAAGGTCAGGCCAAAATCAAAGGGTTACAAAAGCCAAGCATGCTTGAGGGCTTCTTCTTATTGAATGGCAGTTTACGTACTTTTCACATTAATTGTCTCGCCTAAGTGGGGCATTTGTAAATTTATACGTTATTGAATAACCTCCTGGTGGTAACATTATATGGTGAAGTTCTCGTACTCATTCTTACTCCCTTAAAATACGTAAATTGCAGTGAATTACATCTGTCCAATTCTGGTTGGAATGAAACAATAATACTAATCTAGTATGCCTTAACAAAAATTAACTCATTCGTTAATGGTGTGCAGTATAATCCAGTGCCTTTTAGTCCGAAAAATACAATACAGTATTTTTTTTTTAAATACCTAGTCATATTCTGCTCTTTGGACACGGACAATGACTGAACAGTTTTAATGCGCCACATGGGAGTTTGATGTCGTTATGTTGTTTGATTCATGAGGAGAAGGCAGACGAGAAGGTCATGCGTATTTTGTAGTTTGGCTAATGTTTTGCAACAGTTTTATGTATACGTTTGCTCGCTGAAAGTGCTTGAGGACAAGCTGCTCGCACCTCGGGCTAAGTGACAAGACGCACATGTGATTTATGGCGTGCCTTTATAATATCCGTTTCCATAAATAAATGCACACCCTTTTCTTTAGCGGTTTGTGTTTATGCAGCAGTACCTACTGGATGTGTTATCACTTATGTGATGATGTGCTCCTCTAGTCATCCCGATATTATTTTACGGTGGTGTGCGATTGGAAAGGACGTAGGGGTATCTTTCTTCTCATTTATTTATTTTTTCGCTTTGCCGTCCCTCCTGTTGTCGAGCCTCGTGAATTTGCCATGCGCAATTTAACACATTGCACAAATAGGTCAGGACAGGTCTCACAACATACGCCAAAACGTATTTTATATATTTATTCCCCCGCAAACCGTGTTTTTTAACGTCAGTAAGAAAGGCTAAGCATGCTTGTACATTAATTGAGGAAATTCAACGTTAGACGCTCATAGCGCTGTCCTGTATTTTACTCCAGGCTCGCACCTGCGTCTGCGGCTTCCCTTTTTAACGGCAGAGCGTCAAAGCTGCGTGGCTGGCGGCTACGTACTAAGTCTCGGTTCCTCTTTTTTGCTTCCACGCGTAGCTCCTTTTTATCCATTTCATTTCCTCTCTGTATTGCGGGCATTTTCTACCACTAGCAAATTGACTAGTCTCCTCGCCGCGGTTTGCTTTACGACTGCTTTGGACATTTTTTGAAGACTATCCCGTGTATTGCGCTTGAAGAGATGTTGATATATTTCAATAACAATGCCGCAAGAAGTCAATGTATCCCCTGGGTTTTTGTCGGGCGCAAATCCACGCGTGAACGTGGTATATTTCATCTGACACTTTATTATTCCAGCCTCACTTGATCTCTCAATATCTTCTCCGCCAGTCTATTGCACTCTTTGGCACTTGTATTAGGATTACCCTACCTTGTAAATCCGGTGGTACACCTGGCTCGCTTATTTGATCTAGATTTAGCATTATGATATTCCCCGTTTCCAAGTGATCCTTATTTTAAATGACACGGCTCACTGACGGGTGCTGAGCTCGCAGGCCCTCCGAATGTCTCGGGAGTTTATTAAAAGCAGCGGCGGCTTCCCTCTTCCGACTCTCTTCAGCTGCATGAGTCTGAAGGAATAATCAAGGACAAAAGTCCTCAATGAAGAACAGAGTGCTATATCAGGAGCTTTTGTTCAGCTTGACAATGAGCCCTCCCAGATATTTGTCATGTGAAGCTGGATATTTTTAATTAGACCCTCCGCATTTCAGGGCAATCCTGCAGCTCGTTTACCACAAAATGAAGGAGATGCCATGTTTTATACAAGCTTGACATCCCTTTTCAGGCACATTTTATACAAACTTGACATCCCGTTCCAGGAACGTTTTATGCAAACTCGACATCACATTTCAGGCAATATTGCAGATTACAGTCAATGCGGCATCCAGTTTTTGGGGCTAAATTAGGGGTCAAACGTAAGGCTGGAAGCCCTATCTGGCACCCGCCATTGTTCTGCCCGACAGTCTCTTTTTATAACATACAAAATCACATGCTTTTATTTTGACAAGCGCGTGCAGAATAGGCGAATAGAAGCAATGCCCGTTTGTGGTGGCAATGTTTGTTGGGTAACGTCTTGAGCCAATCCAAGGGTTTCTGCGATTGTGTTGAGCTAAGTTTCAATGTCACTCAATGTTTACTGATGCCTTTTGATGCATCATTTTACAAGGCAGGTGGACAAGTGCACCTTCATTTTGAAAAGTTGCCACTTTGGCCTGTAGGATGTGATGAGTCAAGTGCAACTTGATATAGTTTCAAGATGGACGTGTATGGGAATTCAAATTCATGCCTACATCATACTTTTGACAGGGAAGGCTGTTCTATCATTTACATAGATGAATGAAAATGTGAATTCATCAAATTTGTTAAAGTTGCATTCGTTTTTATTTTTATTTGGAGTTCTTTTTAAGACGATTCACCACAGGCTCTTCATCAAGGATTGTGAAAAAGTTTGTGACTATTACACACTCGAGATTTGATTGCGGTGAACGTGGCCCTGCGAACAAAATGAGTTTGACAGCGCCGCTTTAAACGGTCCGCCTCCGTAATTGTAACGCACTCTTACTGAAGGAAGAACAACATAATGCCAGTCAAAGATTATTTGTAATGATGAGTAAGCATTCAAAAAAATGTCTAAAATTGTCCATCTTCACTTTCTTACATTGCAAATTAACGCAACAAGGTCACAAATGTATGTTCTCTTGTTGCGAAACATGCTTGGATGCGGCGCAAGTGACAGTGATATTTGTTTTCTTCCCTACCTACAAGGAATACCCGCGTAGGCTTGTCAACAGATACGAAATTGATCAAAGATAATTTGCCGTCATCCAAAGAAAAGTGAAACAAAATATGTCAAATCATTTGACTGCAGCGTATTTTTAAATCAGCTTTCCAACGATACTTGTTGTCATGCTTTAGGTGTTTCTATTTTGTTTCCCTTTTTTTCCACAAGCACGGGAAGTACTGTAGTAGTACCAATGCCCCCCAACACAGTTTATCTAGAGTACTTAGGGACGTTTGCCTGCGACAGCAGTTGAGGATTTAGCGTCAAGGTCATCTTTGGTAGTGCTCAAGCCTCTCTCCAAGAGCTAGTCGCAGTTTTTATATTTTTTTCTTAAACCTGAAGCCGTCCAATCTCAGCCACTGCGCTATATCTATAGCTACTCTGTTGACTTGCCATGTTTTGTTTTGTTTTTTTTGCAGTATACCATTTGAAATGCCCGATGGTGGTTTTCTTTGGGAGGCTACCATATGGTCGAGTTGTAGTATGTTATATTATGTTGGAGGCCAGCTACCTCGTCCTGCCATTTTAGCACCTGTCAAAGTGTTGCCTTTAAGTGCCTGACCTGTCAGCTCTCTTGTGTTCATTTGCCACAGTGGAACTGCTCCAGATGAAAGAAAAAAAACAAAAAAAAAAGAGGCCAAAGCGCAAACAAATGAACGACTGTTTGCTGGTCAAACACAATTGCCAGCAGAGTGACCCAGTTAACAGGGTAGTCAAAGCATTTGATTCATGTATTTTGCTTTTTGTGTCTTTTCTAAAGTGGATTGCCTTCCTCGTCCGCCTTTATTTCTCTATTGAGGGATAAATGAGGTGCAAATTGAAGAACGGTAGTTACCGTTTCTTGTGTGAATAATTGCCAGATCTCTTGTCAAGTGGAGTGCGCATTTGTGCGATTCCTCTTCGGCCGCCTCCAATCTACTCCGGTCTCCTTGGTTGCTGCTGGGGAGTAATTAGGTTTTCTTGGGGAATGGGGGGCTTCTTACAATGCTTCCCAATGGCAGGGCAGAGACGACAGAGGGGATGGGGGGGTGGGGGACTGTGCAAGGAGCCAGCCACGACTAAACCCGATGCTGACTGACAGTAATGAGGACAGTGATCCAGCCGGGACGGAGGGCTGAGCACGACACGAGAGGACAAGGTCTTGACGGACCTCCTTTTCAAAAGCCCTTTTCTGCCGTTCCCGCTACAGGTCGCCCGCCGTAAGGGATCAAATCAACATATTGACGGAGGCCCTTACGATCAAATCTTGGCAAACGCATTCCTAGAATTCGGCTTTCAGTCTTATAGGTTGCATGTAGTTTTGATTTGGTACCCGGACATTTCGTCCACGGACAATTCGTCGCCAGACAGTTATAATAACAGACAAACTTAGGGTTTCGTTAAGAGGGGAGAGATTTGTCGAAGAGGAAGATATCATTTTAATGGCAACTGACACTAATCTCGATTTATTGGCAAAAAGTATGCACTGGTTTTGCGACGGTACGTTCGATAGTGCACCTGACAACCATCAACTCTATACCAGTGCATATTTTTGCCAATAAATCGAGATTAGTGTCAGTTGCCATTAAAATGATATCTTCCTCTTCGACTAAAACAAATCTCTCCCCTCTTAACGAAACCCTAAGTTCGTCTGTTATTATAACGGTCTGGCGACGAATTGTCCGGCGACGAATTGTCCGGCGACGAATTGTCCGGCGACGAAATGTCCGGTCACATTTGATTTTATAGGCAAAAGGCATACATTTTGTATGCGGGCCAATGTTAGCAGACTATTTAAGCATTTGATCCCACTCCATTTGAACATTTTGTTTGTGCTGTGAAATATTGCTACACACTTTTCTACAAGGAAAACATGTTTTTACAGTTCATAGTGCGCATGCAAACATATAAATATTTTATTTCTCAAGCTTGCATGTTTTGGCTATATAGAGTACCCTATGGCTAAACATCATCTTTTATGTTACATTTGCAATAGAAACCAACTTTGACTTGATCTTCACATTTTTCGGGTCGCACTTGTACATTCGATAGACTTTTCCGTCCCCTTTGCCGATTTCAACAATTAATATGAATAACGATATCATTATAGTTTAAGCGGGTGTCGCATATGTGAAAGCTCTGCGCAGTCAGGCATGATTTAATGGCTTCCGCGTTGACTTGTTCTTAGTAATAAGCAGATGTAACAAAGCAAGGATAGATTCTGACCTCGCTTGACTTTTGAGAAAGACGCTCTTGTGGCTAAAATCCATCAGCGTGCGGTGTGGCTTTTTTTTTTTTTTTCCGTTCTCCCACTTCCAGAAAAAAATGGAAGCCCAAATCACCTTTCCCAAACACGTGTTCCATGTCAGTCTACGATAAAACATGATCTACGAGACTTTCTAATATATTACGGGATAAACTCGGGAGCGCTAAAGAGCCTGGCTGTTTCCTGACATAATGTTGCGGTCCTCATCTGTGACCTTTATCTTCCACGCATCATTCACCATTTTACTGCTGACATGTTGGCTCATGCCAATAATTTTTCATCGCAACCAATGTCATCCACATCATATTTTATCATCTGTATACATTTATGTCATGTTGGGTCGTCGGCCCACCGTAATTTGTATGTGTCTACTTGTCCCGGAGATGGACTTCTGTATTTAATTTAACTTGGGAAGGAAAGAATGGATTTGGGATTGCCTTTTCGGATTTAAATGAAGTAAATTGAAGGATGCTCTTTACCGCAGTTAATGTTTTTCATCCTTCAAACTTTTACACAACAGTAACCCCCCTGCACGAAATAACATAGACCACATCATTGTTTTTTATTCATTTTTTTTTAAAATGCATTAGCTTTTGCCGTTTTAGCTTTAAAATCAACATCCGCATAAACACAATAGCGAGATAGGTGATGTTTAATTACTGAATTAACAGTGTTTGTCATGAACGGATAAATTATGTTTCCTTTCCCAGTAAATGTATAATGCTGTGGCAATTACAATCAATGAGCATTTATTCTAAATGGCAGGCACACTGTTAAATTTTTTATTTTTGGGGGGCCGTGTGGGAATGCAACACAATTTGGTTGGAGTAAATTTGTAATTAAAGTAATTATGCCACATTATGCTTTTGTGCTTGGATGTTTTAGCAATAGAAATGAGGTATCCTTTGACATGCTAGCATATTTTTGGCATCTTAAGTTCTCAGTTTTTTTTTCCAATTTATTTTTTATTTTTTACAAGGCGTTTTGTTTGTTTTACTCGTTTCCGCTGAACCTGTCTGTGCCACATGGCAGAAAAGCCATTGCTTTTAAAGTGAAATGATAACATTTAATTGACTCTAATTGACACTGGGCTCAATGGATTCCATTTAATCAATCTTTTTTTTCCCTTTTTTTTCTCTTTTTGCTGTTGCACTACAGGTGTGCTACAGCTGCGACCGATAAAATGGACTAAAATGGAGTACAATGTTGCTATTTCCGTGTTCCAAAAGTCGGCTTTCCCTAAGACTCGTTAGCAGAAAATGTCTTGTAATTTGCTCCAATTGACAAACTCTCAAAGAGCCTCATTTCAGTTTAACTCCTGAACGCGTGAGCGTAATAGAAAATAACCAAGCGGATTTCATCCATCCACAAGTTAAGCCTATCTTATAACCACTATTTTCTCTCTTCATTTTCTAAGTGTTATCAGACATTAAGAAATGAAATGTGTTGACAGATTCATTTCCCGGCACCATCTCGTGATTTCTAATTGGACGCTGCCTGCAGCCATTTTTATAGCGCTTTTAATTAGTCCAACTTTGACCTTAAGGGTTCTTTGCATTTGCATTGGTCCAAATGATTTTCACCTTTTCCCCTCATTATTATTATTTTTCTAATTCACATATGGGCGACGTGAACTTGGACTATATGTCACGTTAGTCAAGTCATCGAGAATATAAAAATGAATAGCGTTAGTATTGGGCAAATTAATTTCTGCTGGAATATTGAGTGTGTGTGCAATTTTATTGATGACAAACTCCTATTAAGATCTTGTCATCTTTTTTTTCCCTCTGAATTTAAATGACTTTGTCACAATGTAGTTGGCCAATCCTTTTGAAGCGGCACGATTTAATCGACGAATCAACATGAAAGCTGTTCCCACAACAGGAAGACGTTTGATCCGGTTTCTTAGTTGAGGATGATTTAAAAGAATTGCGTTTAGTTAAGTTGAGTGAAAATATGAAAAATAGTTTTGAAAAGATTCCTCTTACTGACCTTTTTTCACCCCCAGTTCTATTTGATTTTTAGCTTGCATTTTCTACAATGGTTGAAATTCATTGGAAAGGTATTGGAGTCTTTATCTCGTTGATTTTTATAACTGTGGCAGTTGTTTAATATCCTCGCCTTAATTGAAATTCACCTCTTTCTGCTCCTTGCGTGTGCCGGCGCTGCGTGCGTTTGACTGGCGGATATTAGTTGAGATGTATTTTCATTCTAAAAGTGGCAAGTGATGGACAGAATCCCACGGACAATGCCACCTTTCCCCGCCTCTCAATCTTTTTGTCCGCCGCACCTGTCTTTTAGATAGCTTTCAACCTTTACTCTGTATTTTCTTTCTCCCTTCCCTGGATTGCAGCTGTCTGATAAATCTGATGCTAAATTTAGAGACGCGTTTCTGGCACCGGGAAGAAAAAAGAAAGGAAAAAAAAAGACCAGGCCGTTGGCCGCCACAATCCATATTTATCATCTTTTATTTAGCCCCTCCCTTTGAAAAACGGGAGGTCGTCTGAGAATTTCCCGTCTCCCCTTTGTCTTTTTGACTGGCATAACTATTCCGGTTCTCAGTTCTATTATCCATTAAATGTCAGTGGTCACGTTCTTTACTCTGGAGATGGAGTCATTTTTTAAACAGGCAAAATGTGGGGGGGGGAAATCCTCGTATTCGTTTCACTTTACGGGAGTCGCGCTTAAACCGAGCTTTTTGTGGATGCAATAAAATATTCTCATACCTAGATATGGTATTTATGAACTGATATTGATGCACAAAAGTGCCTGTGTAGTGGCCATATGTGTTGAAAATTGGAGTGGAGATGACATATGAAGAAGCTACCTTGTGTGAAACCGACTTTCTAATTGCGATGTAGTTTCTCTACCTCTTTCTCTCTGCAGTATATTGACCCTAAACTGCCTTATTCGCTTTATATACCGTCCATATTTGTCGAAGATTGTGATTTGGAGTGGCGATGACGGACGAAGCCATATTGAGTGTAAAACCAAGTTTCTAATTGCGATGCACTTTCTCCGCCCGCAATATATTGACGGATCAATTCTCGGTACGATCCCCGCAATGGCGGCTCCGGCGACAAGTTTAATGGCTCGGACAGAATGCCAGCCTTCTCTGGCTCTCTTGTCTTATCTGCCTGTTGCCAGCAATAGCGCTTATTCATCCTCTCCAGCCCCTCATTTGCCTCACACTTACGTCCAATACGAAGGGTGGAATCGTGAAGTGGCATCCAGCAGAGCCCTTCCACTTCGGCGCTGCACATTTTTCCGAGATGGGGAGGGGGTAATTAGCCAGCTCGCCGCGAGGATTCACCGTGTAGCCGCCGTCGCCTGCGTGGTCGGCCCTCCTTCTGATGGTTCCCCCCCTGCCTAAAAACAAAATCACAGAAAAGCCTTTGTGCTCCGACAAAGCAATTTTGTTTATCAGTATTCTGCATCGACGGCTCATATTCAAGAGTTGGCTTGGTGGAGGCAGAGGAAGAAAAATCTTTGACAATCTTCATTTGCCGGCTTGGAAATCCTGCTGTTAAATCCCTTTTCAAACATTAGAGATGGTGAATCGCAGAGCTCAACTTGGCCCGCTCGTTGTTAGAATAAACAAGTTGGCGAGCAAGACTGGAATCAGTGTGCCGCTTTCGGTGACCGATTCTCAATTCGTTTCTTTCATTTCATTGGCCGCCGTTGACGGCGGGAGACAAACCGGAACATTTTTATTGATAAACAGTTTTTACATTCCTCCATATTGCCTTATACCTCTTAAAGTCTGACTAGAACATTTCAACCAGCTTCCTATCAAGTTATTTTATCAGGCGCAATTAGCAAATCAGCAAATGGATTGCAGTGGTGGGCCGTCAGGGCCTTCAAGGCCTTCTCTGCTGGCCTAAGAAATATCTGAATCATATATTATATTTTGTCCATCAATACTTATTATTCCAAATGGTCTGTTAGATTCCTTTCATTGCTTTCCCCCCTGGTTGCACTGCTTCCAGATGTGTGTTTTCATATTGAAGCATTTAACCAATCACATTTCAGCCATTATTTGTTGCCAGGGTCAGAAATCTGCCTCAAGGCCTTCACAATCATTTCTGCAGGCTCTGCTGCATTAAACAAGTATCGATAAGACTGTTGCTTTAACCAATCAGATTTCAAGTTGGAGACACCACAATGCCTTGTCGCAGGCGTAGGGATACGTCATCGCTTTCACCAACTATGATTGGTTAGTGATTAGCCAGAGCTACCAAAGTGTATCTCCAGTATTTGTATTTAATCATTAAATGCTGCTAGGAAGTGGATTTTACCCGTTGAAGGCGCTACGAGAAAATGCACGGACCGCCACTGATGGATTGGCCTTATTTTCCGTCATAGCAATGAAAGGTGATTACCCAATCCCGATTGTCCCGATTCAAATAAATCAAAAACAAATCCTGAACATTTTAAGTCTCCTGGCTTTGACGTCTGTTTGAGCTAGGTTGAATTTTGGCGTTGCCAAATGAGTGCCTGCTTGTTTTCTAGCGTTGGCCTAATTGGACAAGTGACAATGAATGCTTTCTGAATCATAGCAGCGTTCACCGATGTGTAGCTCGGGCGGCCGTGAAGGCCGTGTTGAAAACTCGCCTTGTACTTGACGTTTGGCATTTCCCGGCGCTTGATCGATGAGCTTTCCGCCGGCTCCTTCTCTCTGTCACTGCGCACTCTGGAAAGATGGTGGAGTTAGTGCCTACTTTTCGCTCAAGATACTTTGTGAATCCCCACAGGCTTAATGCAAAGCAGGGAATTCCAAATGATTTCAAGCGAGACACCGCGTGGGTCAAGAGTTAGCGCTCTGGCAAAGGATTCAATCCCTCATCATCATCATCATAATTGATGTATTCATCACTTGAAAACACATCACCCACATAAATTTTTCATTGCCGATGGAGTACCGTAATACTGTACTTGGGCCAAAGCTCCTGCTGTTATAAAACGTGCTAATACAGTAATCCCAATTTCTCTGCGCTTTACTTTTTAACGCTCGGAATTGATTTTTTATGAGGGGGGGGCAAAAAATAAAAAATAAATATAGATTTATAGTACGATCGTTAAAAACGTTGGACTTCATCGTGAAACTGACGCGCTTAGCATTGTTGTTTTATGATGTGTAGGAATCCCGCATTATACTTAGTAAATGGAACAATTATTCGCTTCTGTCATAAGTATTATAATTTCGTTAATTATGGAAGTTACGGAATGATTTTCAAATTGAAAAATATAAGTTTTTACAGACAATAATTATGGCTTTAGTCTTGGAGACTATCATTCACTATGAATTTATAGCTAAATGTATATAACGTACGCAAGTATTGTACATGTTGCTTTTGACTGTGGTCGCCATCCAAAACAAGCCTTGGCTTTTCTGGCAGGAACCTCGCTCGCAGTGAAGAGCAATAAACATTAACTTTGCTCTGCACAATAGACAAAGGGAGAGGAAGTTGAAGTCTTCGTCTTTTTATGTGCAATATTGTTTCCCCGAGATGAGAAGAGGGAGGCAGCTGAAAAAGCAAAGATGATTTCTTTTACCCTCCCGTGTGGGGCTCGGGGGGCCTTGAGGATGAAACGGTGGGGTTGGTGGGGGGGAGTAAATGCCAGCACCCCGCGGCGCACCAAGCATGAAGCCCTTTCCACTCGGTTGCCATGTTACTGGCCTTTGGTCACAGGTATCCTCTCCCCCAGGCTTACAAATGGAGACGAGGGAGGACCTGAGAAGAAACGGGGCTACTCTGAGAGGCTAGAAAAGGAGGAAGGAATCCACCCCTAGGGTCTTCAGATAGCAGATTTGGGTCTCCTACCGTATTTTTTTCTTTCGTCAATTATATTCCAGCGATTGAAACAACGTCTAGCGTGCCCACGACTTCCCCAAGTGTTCGTCTTGCTTGAAGGCACCGAATGTTCGCAGCGTCGAAGCATTTCATAATGGAGATAAGCTTTTGAAAACGGAGGCTATTGTTCCCTTTGTTTCAACTTAAAATGCGTTTCGACAATGGAACGCGCTTTTTGAAAGGGTGCGCTCGCATCTGGGAATACTGTAGAGATATGGAGATGAAGCTACAGGAAGTGCACAGGAATGGCGCTTCTCGTATTCCAAAGCTGCAAATGTGGAAAGCCATTTGCTCAGAAGGAGAGTTGAAATATTTTAGCATTGAGATTAGCATTTCATGGAATCGGTTGTGCTATTTATTCAACCATTTCCTTTTTTTTGCTACATTGTCCCTCATGGAAACAAACTACAGACTCGGCCAAACGTCGCCCTCCGCTTTGTGCTCGGTACATTTAAGCCATCGCTTATTGTCATAAGAGCAAAAATGGCACCGTTCGTATAATAATATACCGTATTTTCACGACTATAAGGCACACTTAAAAGTCTTAAATTTTCTCCAAAATAGACAGGGCGCCTTATAATCCAGTGTGCTTTATATATGGAAACATTTTTAAATGTGTCATTCATTGAGGGTGCGCCTTATAATGCGGTGCACCTTATAGTCGTGAAAATACGGTATAAGGCGATTTGAAATGGTAAAAGAATAATGGATGACACGTGGCCCGTCTATCTTCTCTTGCAAATCATCGTGTATACTGAATGTAAATGCTTTATTGTTTGCGTTTCCAAAAATGGAGGCATCTCCACGTCAACGTACCGCATTTTTAGCAGTCGAGTAATTGGATTGGTAGTTGCCATCGCAAAACCTGAAATTGTAATGAACTTAAAGCCATTAAATAATTCCCTATAGCGGTAATTGCTTGGTTCAAATGTAGCAATTATAGCCGCGATGACGTGACATTGCGCGTACAGTAAACGTTTTCGTAATCTAGTGTAAAGTTAATTAACTTAATTGAATGTTCCCGTTTCAGGGTCGTTGACGGCAACAGCTGCCACTTTAAAATGCACGGCCACGTATCGCCGTCGATGGCAATTAACGAGTTAATACTCGATCGTGATGTTCTTAATCGGTATTCACGATAAACAATGTCGGATTACGTTTCGAGGGTCGCACTCGTACATTCGTTTGAGTGTATAAACATGGCATTCTCCTACAGTGGTGAAATCTTAGTGTGGTTTTATTTTTTTCTTAAATATTGACTCGCCAAATTTCTAAATGTCAGACAGCAGGGGAGCAAGTTGAGCTTTACAAATGTTTAACCTGTAAATAGTTTATTTACACGGGTGTCAGGGAACACCGACAGAACAAATTCTGCAGATGTGAATATTAACGGCAAATGAACACGTTTGCCTTCAGGTACCGAGAACGTGCTTTCCAAGGACTTAAATAATCTTTTTTGAGAAGAAATAAGACAGCCGACCGTTTAGGCTTTGGCTTTTCTTGGAAAAAGAAAAAAGGAGTACAGTAGTGCTTCGTTAGAAAAAGCCAGCGGTTGCGGACAAGATAGACACAGAGAGCCATAATTTTTAAACTGAGAGTCAAAGAGCCACAGTATATACAAAATATAATAAGGAGCAAAGAGGTGCATTCATTTTGGCCAAGAGCCGCATGCGGCTTGAGAGCTGTGTTTGCCATCTCTGCAAAAAGCGTAAAAAATGTCAAAAAAATACTGCAAACACAGTATTTTGCTGCAGAGTATGTGTTGTACTATAAAAAAGTGCACAGAATTAATTAATTTTAATATGAAAATGTACTTTTCACAATTCGACCCCAAGAACAGACATTTTATGTTGAAATAAATATTCGAAATAACAATTAGAGTACATTGAAAGTTCTCTGCGAGCAGGAATGTTAAATTATTATATAAGTATTTGGACTCTGGCCTTCAACCTGCCCTTTCGCCCACTAAATTGATGAATAAAAACAATTCAGCCCTTTTTCTTTGGCGTATTCCTACGGCATGGCTTTGATTATTCGGGTGACGTTGGCGCCACTGAGAAATTTGCTTATGGCCGATTCCTCACGGGGGGAATTGGATGCACAGCAGAGGTTGGAGACGGATTCTTTTCAGCTCGGTTTGAGAGAATAATGCTGACTGCTGATAACAGGCCTTTGAGCCATAACCTTCTGGAAGTGTAAAATCACACACGTTAGGCATTTCTTTGGCTAATGCTTTCCTAACCGAATTTACTTTTGCCGCCCTCTCGCCCGCCCGCATCAAATTTCACGTCGGAAAGGCTGCGAATGCGCCGTCTCTCTGCACCATTTTTCACAGTCGTTCAAATGTTATTTACTCGGAGCTTGCGTTTTTCTGGCTCAAAAACGCACCGCAAACCCAACCTTGACTTCAGCTTTAGTTAAAGTTTAACAGCGGCCAGTAGTTCCAAGTGTAGCATTTTTGCTTCTCGTTGTACTTTGCGACTAAGCGGATTGCCCGAAAAAGGAGGGCCCCGTGTCGTTGGTAACCGGAGGCTCGATCCCTGCGGTCCGTCGGGACGGGCGCACTTTGTCTCCGGTGTCATTTTGCCGTTTAAACAAACAGATGTGATGCAAGAGCTTGAAAAAAAGAAAAGAAACCAAAGACGGCGCCGCTCTTTGTATGGGAGACGAGAGTGAGGGGAAACACAGGAATTCATTGGCAGTCGAAAGGAAGAAAGGAGGGAAAAGACTCTATTTCAAGCTTTTGATTTGTAGGACTTGTGTTTACATTTTTTCTTTTGCTTTTCACATATAGTTTAGGAAATAGATTGGCCCCGTTTTGTTTTTCGCCTTGACTAAAATGGCTGTTTTCTCCGCTTTCACTCCAATGTTGACAGCCTTTTTACCTTCTCTGCTGCTTCATCACGCTTTCTCCTTCTCATTCCCACTAAGTAATGGAGGTCCACCACATGTCTCCAGTAGACAGGCGTATAGGCGTGTGTGTGTGTGTGTTGCTACGCTGCTAATTCCAATCCACACAACACTCCTTTTCATTTTAAAATTTAAATACGATTTATTTAGTATAGCATGCCACTTTCGTTATGCATACACGCGGTTTAATCGTAAACGTATTTGAGCAAATTGTATGGCTAAAAAGGAGAAATACATTAAATCTCATTTTATGAACTGCGTTATCCTCACTAGGGTTGCAGGGGGGTGCTGGAGCTTATCCCAGTTGACTTTAGGCTAGAGGTGGGGGACACCCTGAATTGGTGGCCAGCCAATTGTAGGGCACAAGGAGACAAATGGACAACCAATCATAGCTAGGGACTATTTAGAGCACATGTGTCAAAGTGGCGGCCCGGGGGCCAAATCTGGCCCGCCGCTTCATTTTGTGTGGCCCGGGAAAGTAAATCATGAGTGCCGACTTTCTGTTTTAGGATCAAATTAAAATGAAGAGTATAGATGTATATTACATTTCCTGATTTTCCCCCTTTTAAATCAATAATTTTTATTCATTTTTAATCGATTTTTTCTGTGTTTTTAGTTCAAAAATCATTTTGTAAAATCTAAAAATATATTTAAAAAAAACTAAAATAAACATTGTTTTAGATCTATAAAAAACTGAATATTCATGGATTTTAATCCAGTACTTTTAATCCATTTATAAAAAAAAAAATCTAAATATTATATCTAAAATGGTCCGGCCCACGTGAAATCACGTTGACGTTAAAGCGGCCCGCCAACCAACCCGAGTCTGACACCCTTGATTTAGACTAGAGTGTCCAAACAGCCTACCATGCATGTCTTTGGAATGTGGGAGGAAACCGGAGTAGCCGGAGAAAACCCACGCAGAGAGCATGCAAACTCCACACATAGGTGGACCGACCTGGATTTGAACCCAGATCCTCCACTGTGAGGCCAATGCGGTAACCACTCATCCGCCGGGGCGCCTTTACGCTAAATCATGAAATCAAATGTTATTACATGACGTATTGTTTGGCGACGTTGATCAATCTTGGTTCTGCACTTTTTATTGAAAGAATGAAAAGAAAAACATTTTTTAATAAGTCCGACTTTTTCCTCCTTTTGTGTCAATGAGTCACAAAGCAGGTCATCACCGAATAAATGAAGAAAAATTGAAAGTGCAGCGAGGCAAAGCAACAAAAAAAATCTACAAAATTAATGGTAACAAATTCAAGAGTGTTGACTTATGGAAAGCGCATACTGTAAATAAGCATCAAAGGCAAAATATGTTAGCCCGTGTCATCTCAACCATTCAATTATCGTTACCGTTACAGACTGTCCTCATTTTGCAGATACTCTCTCCCGTGATTATATATCATGGTCCTGCTCGCCCGTGTAGTCTGGCATTACTCATCCTTACTTTGCCAGCAAAAAGCAAAACAATAAAACACCAGCGCAGGTGTAATTACGACAATGCAAAGCCGTGGAAGTCCTCCGTTTGAGTAAAAGCACCGCTCTCAGACCGCAGGTAATTTTTAGTGTCGCCATAAGATATAATGAGACGTCGGCGAGCTCTGCGCCGGGACGGGAAGAAGGAGAAAAAAAACCCGAAAGTAGCACGGTCGAGCGGAGGGCTGATTTATGGCCGGGATAAATGATGCAGTGGGTGTCTGCCCGCCAGCCCGCCTGGCCGCCTGCCCGCCTGGCCGCCTGTGTAATAGCGACGGGCTTCGCACACCTCACTTTGGCTCAGCTGTAGTTTATACGCTGATATGTGACGGGGATAAATGTCAGCCTGGCTTACCTTAGAAGATCTGATGTGACTTTTAGCTCCTCTCAAACATGCTGGCATTTATGCAAAGGGGAGAGAAATTAATAGTGGCGTGTCAAAACCGATATGACAATGCACGTGGACGTGAAAGCACAACATGTTTAGGATTGAACACCTGAATACAGTTTTTTTCTCAAAAGAGCCAATGTAGAGGATTTTGACCTTTTTAAAACAAAAAAATTATATTTTATCTTCTTTTAAGCCTTTAATGATTGGACCTTGGTTAGTGTGGTACTTTATTAGTTTTTTTAACTTATTTATTGATTATCCGTTAGTTTGTGTATTGTTATTTGTGGCACTTCCCTACTTATGTTGTTGACTACTTATGTGACTAATTATTTATTGATTGATTATTTGTTTGTTGTTATTTGTGGACTTTGTGGTGAAGCTTTAGATCTCATTATAGTTGTATAATGACAATAAAAGCATTCAATTGATGCATTTTGGAGGTGCAATCAAACGCCAAATTGATTCAGAATGTTCAAAATATTTATACCGTAAACATTTGTATAGATTATTAGTTTGTTGTTATTTGTGGACTTTGTGGTGAAGCTTTAAATCTTATTATAGTTGTATAATGACAATAAAAGCATTCAATTGATGCATTTTGGAGGTGCAATCAAACGCCAAATTGATTGAGAATGTTCCCAAAAAAAATTTTAACAGATAAATGAGCTTTTGCTTTTTTTTTTTTAATTTCCCTCCTCATGTTCATGTGTCAACCTTGACCGGACATTATGTGCAGGCTTTAGAGAGGAAACCCTCATGAACATGCAATATTATTTGTTGTCAGTACATAGGGTTGGTAATCCCCTCCTCTCGGGATGTTTGGAGCGCTAATACATAGCCAAATCTAAAGCAGTGGATGCCAAGCAAAGAAGGCAGATGACCTGCTTGCTTTGCTTTCCTTGCACTTTCTGCACGCTAATTTCTCTTCCTCGGCCTCCCTCATGCATCTTGGTAATGAGAAAATGCGATGTTGTCTTTGTTTACTCAGCCAGCTTGTCTCGCTGCAGCTCTTTGCATTGTTTGCATATAAACAGGAGCAAAATGACTTGGAGTGCTTTTTGTTCCTTCCGTCAGGAAAGCGTTTGCTTTTTTGGGATATGACGTGCTATGCGCTTTGCAACATGCAACAATTTTCAAGATTGTTAATTGCTTTAATCGGGTCCAATACTAAAAGTGCCTTGATCCCTGCAGTTCAGCGTCTGACATCTGAGATAAATGCTTATGTTGGCTACTACCCCCACCCACCGTCCTCTTTTTTTGTGATGATTGTCAGCAGTAATGCAATGCCTTCAAATTGTGCACTAAACGCTCTTCGTACCTGCAGTCTTAAAGGGAAAAATGTATTTAAGGTTGAAATCGAATTGCCCTGACAGTAGTTTCGAGTCTATCTTATTTAGGAATTTATTTCTTTATCAATCTTGAACTAAATCAAGCACAAATTGAGAGTCATCTCATGCTAGATATTGTGCCAAGATAAACACTTTTTGAGGAAATTGCTGACTTAAGATTTATTTTTTTAATAATTTTGCAACTTTGCAATGCCTTTTGTATGGCTTATTATGAATAAAGTTGACTTTTTGGGCCGGATATTTGCCTGTCAAGATGACATCTAACCCGCCCTCAAAAAATGCTGCAATATATTTATGCGTCCCTTTATTAGGATTATCGTTATACATTGAAAATGAAAAGTCTTTCATACAAGGACAACTTTCTGTTTCATCAAAAAGAGCTGATGTATTTCTTGGCTACTTATTTTTGCTGTCTATGAAGTTTGCTGAGCCAGCTTAGAATTAATAAATAACACTATCTTCCCAGATTTGAGGCTGTCCAAGGTGAGGCGGACATAAATCAGCGGGTTTACGGCCCATTTCAATTGTAGACAAACTAGAAATTACAGTTGTATTCATGATGATTGAGGATGCTCAAATACCTTGAACATTGGTCAGTTTGGTCATGTGACTTCCTTTAACATCCCACCCACCAACTCATGTTTTACTTTGATAGGAACTGCTTCAGTTACATGAATACATGATTGGTTTTTATGCATCTCCGTCATCACGGATGCTTTCCGGCGTATTTTTATTTATTTTTATTTGTCCTCCAGCGTCATTTTCTGATTCATTAGTTAATTCATTTGGATGACAGATGCTCCCATGCGTGGGGTGGAAAAAACAGGGAGTGCAGTGCATCGTAACACCACCTGTGGTGTGACTTTGTTATGTGAAGCCGTTATCTAGCATTCCTTTTTTTATGTGTGTGTGTTTCTGTAGTAAACACTCACCGCTGGCCCTCGCCGGTCATGTCCGCAGACCGGTTCAATTAAAAACAAGCCACTTCATTCACTCGGCAAGTGTAGGTTGAAATACAGAACCGCCATGTTTTTCGTCAGTTTCCTTTATAACTTGTCACAGTAAACACTATTTAAGGCCTAATTTAAGGTTGATGTCCAAACGTGGCCTGAAATGTATTCTATTTGTCCCACTAGACTATCTGATTTATTTGAGAGGCGCATGCAAGTGTGGAAGGAGTTATTTTTTTCATATTTTATCTTAAAAAGGTAATTTGTCATGCTTATTAAACCATAGCTATGATGCAGTTGATGCAAAGAATTATGGGAATTTAGATACATCTTATTCGATGGCTGCATGCTTGAATTGGGATTGAATTGAATTGAATGAATGTTTTTATTGTTGAACGTCTATTTCCTTCCAAACACGAGCTAGCCGCACCGGTTCAAATGGTGTCTCAAACTCGTTTTTTTGTCGCGGGCCGTGTCGTAGTTTCGATTTCATCCGCAGTGCCGTTATGTCTTCCAATGTGGGTGCCAAAATTAATCGATTGATGAATTGACAGCTTTTTCAATCGTGCTGACCGGTAGATCATTTTTGGAAATTAAAATTTGTACAAATCTCTTTGAGCTCGTAATAGCAAATACTGTCTTATAGTGGATCTTTCCACATTTGAAAAGTGGGCAAATATTAAATCTATCATATGTTTGAACCTTTTTAAGAGTAAATATTGCGTTTATAATAATCAGTTTATTTACAGTGACAAGTAAAAGGGGATAGATGAAACATTTTAGATATAATATTTACATATTTAAAAAAATCTGCCACCACTTTGACAACGGTGATCTAGCCCAAGGACTAATATAGCCAAGTGAACCCGGTCTGCCTCCAAGACACGGTCGTTTTTTTGCCGCCAGGTGAGCTGTTAACGTAACGGGCGCATCCCCACGGGGAACCCACGAATCGGCGGCGCCCTACGCGTATTTCCGAGTGATGGAGCACCGGAGCCGTCGCGGAGCGCGAGCCACATTAGCCAGCGCTCCCGGTTTGCTCCATCAGCCGCCGTCGCCGCCTTCGCCGTCGCCGCCGTTCGGTAATCTGGCCGCTTCAAGGCTCCTTATTGTCCTTGCCCGCATAACCTCAAAGTCACTTAACTTCATGAGTCATCCCATTCTGCCTCTTGATGGAATTCCTGCCATATGTTATCTTTCCCCACTTCCTCTGCTTTCAGTGTTTATTTACCCACAAGTGGGGCACCAAGACTGCACCGAGATAAGAGTCATTTTGGAGGACATAGTGTTTGCATTTTTAGCCAGCCCAGGGAATGCATTTTTTTTCTCTGCTTTTCCCTTTCGCTTCTCGCAGACTTACTTTTTTTCGGGGAGTCAGCACTTTCTACGTCAGCACTTAACTTTTTGATGATTTTTGATGACTATAAATATTGACTCAAAGCTTTTAACTTGGAAAGCATTGAGGCCAATGGGGGCAACTGCTGCTTAAGCCTTAGCATTTTTACGCTCCTATTCTTTTCCAGCATATATTTTTCATTTTTTTTTTGCTCTCGCCATAAGCGGAATAAAACGGATCACGTTGCATCTTTGTCCGGGTACGCCGTCGGAATTTTCAAGTCAATGCCGTGGGGATTCATTCCGCCGTGTAGTCCTCATCGACGGCGCTTCGCTTCATCGTGCCAAATCGGCCGGGCTGCTCCGAGACGAATAATGCGAGAGCTGATTGCGTTAATTAAGTGTGTGGGATGGGTGCTTTGTTTAAATGGCCCTGTTAATTGGCAGTCCATGGCTGCTGAGGTCGGATGCAATATGCCGCGTGATACCTGGGGCGGAAGGGAACTCCTTCCCAAAGATCGGGCCGGCGGGTTTCGTCTGGGTGGTACTCGGTCGTTTGGTCGCCGGTCTTTTGGTCGCCCGGAAGGTTATTGATAATTACCATTTAGCCTGCGTCTAATTCCTTTGGAAAATGTACGGCCGCAAGTGAACACGTTGTGCTGAATGGAATGCCAGCATTGGGTTATTTGTTGTAGATATTAGTATTGGTGAATCCGTATATTTACGTTAGTTTCCTTTCTGAACATTTCTTGTCCTTTGAACAAAAATGTTTGGTTCTGGCCATGTTTCAAGTGGATGTGAACACAGTTGTGGTATAGAAACCGACAATGTTCTTCACAGAACTACAAAATGTCTGAAAAAACATTTTAATATGCATGTCTGAGCGAGAGTTGGTTGGCTATGGCACATGTGAAAAAAACAACGTGACATCCTTGCAGTATTTTTTCTCCTTCTTTTGTTTGCTTGAGGGTTTTTGTATGCAATAACACTTTTATTTTTACTGTCATACTTGTTTATGTGAAAGTCCCCCCCTCCTTATAGACTTCTTACTCCAAAGTTACATAATCGAGCCCATTTCTTGCTAATTGGACACCACTCCGTGTTGTGTATTATTTTCCTCCTTGAAAAAGCTGACTGACACGTCCTCCGGCTACATGGCGAGGATGATGAACTCCCATTTCAGGGGCATTTTGTAAGTTGTTGGCTGGAATGTTTTCTGTTTCTGCATAGTTTAGAGGTTGTTGGCCGTGACGCTCGGGCCAACGTTTAGAATAGAAAGCTCCTCAGGCTGGAACTCTTCTGAACTCTGCCCCACAAATGGCCTTGCCATGGAAAAAGAGCTATATATAGAAAGTGTGAGTGGGGCTGGCTGGTAGCTCTGCTGCCAGTAAGAGGCGGCTGGCCGGCCGGCCGGCCGGGTTTCTGTCTAAAAGCCACCTGCTTCTTCTTCTTCTTCCTAACAACAACTCTCACAGTGGCTTGCTTTACGTGCTTTTAATCAGCGCTCTCGTTCCTAACTTTTGTTTTGGATCAAAACAAGCACATGGCGGAGATTCTTTTTGCCATAAAGGGCTGCTAGTGCACTGTAGAGCGCTTTTCTGTGTCAGGAGGCCTAATTATACCATCCAAGACTCATCATGTTAGATAAATGAAGTTTTCTGGCCTCTGCAGCCAGCTTATTCTCTTTCTTTTTTTCTTTCCTTTTTTGTCTTCCTGGGAAAGGCAGTTTTCTCTGACCCTTTCTCTGTAGTTACCGTCTAATGGGACTGTAAGCCCTCCTAGCTAATACGTGGGGTAACATCATTCATCACAGAGCAATGGACCAGAATCCTGTGCAGGCTCTAACTCAAGCTCATCCTGCGGGATTCATGGCACTTTAAAAAGCCCGTTCCCCGCCATTTAATATAGTCTCGTTGTCCACCTTTTGCAACATTAAGAGGTGTTGCGACCTACGGGGCTCGGGCACTAAGTGAGCGTATTTTGTTATTGTCAAGCTCGACCTGCCCCTTTTGCTTTTTTTTTTTAATGACCTGTTACCACAGTCTTTATTTTTCGCCCCAACTTTGGACAATGGATATCTGTTGTGGAAGTCCTCTTTCTAAAAATAACTTGGGTCTGAAGCGGACTCTTTTGCACTCAAATCGTTCTATATAAGGCAGGGTTAGGGAACCTATGGCTCGGTAGCCATATGTGGCTCTTTCCATGGGGGCATATGGCTCTCCACTAACCTGTGAGGTAAAATATGGAAATCATTGGTGAGAGAACCGAGTCCCGAACGCACTAATAAGAGCGTCACTGCGGTGTCGACACTACCTTCAACATTAATTTTGTTTTTTATTACTCTTCTGCATGCACGACATCATTGATACTGATTTATTAGCCACAGCATAACAATGTTGTCAAAAGAATTCAGAGACTTTTTGTACGTTAAAAGTGATGAAATGACAAAAAAATTAAAAATCACTTTCATATATTTTTACTTTTCAATTCCGAGAATGGCTCTCAAGAAATAACATTAGAAAATATTAATTGTTTATGGCTCTCTCTGTCAAAAAGGATCCCGACCCCTGATATAAGGGAAGAAGGATGGAAAGAGAAATGAGTATTTTCGGGTGAAAATGGAGCCGTTTCCACTCTTTTCGGCGACACGTTTTCTTCGTACGTGTGTTGCTTTCTGATGTCATTTGATCTCATTTGTCTGGAGTATTGATTCCGAAGTGTGTTTTAAGATAACCTTTTCCTTGTTGACCACCTTCGCCTTCGACACGGTCTCCCTTTATATATTTCACAGGCAACATATTTTCCCCGTAGAATCCCCTCCACTCTGGGTTTGCGTCTACCCGCTGACAGGAAACATGAACGGGCGGAAAAGGGAAATGCGGTCGGATAAATGAGATCTATGTTTGTGCGCGCTAGTCAGATAAAACGTGACACTGCTCTCCAAAGGTGGAATGTGATCGTAAAAAATGGGAATGCCAAACATGGCTGTTAAGACATTGACACCTCCGATGTGGATTGTTTGGTCTAATGGAGCTTTAAACTGAAAAGAAGGGAAAGCAAAACTATACTGAATTTCTTCTTTGGTATAAGTCTTGTGGTGGTGGAAATCTGGATGTAATGCGCGGGTATTTAGGAGGGTTTACGCTTATCGTTGTTTGCCGCAAAATCTTAATCTTTAAGCCTGTTCACGGAGGGATGTCGTAGAATTCTATTAAAGTCTAACGCTGATATTAGTAAGGCATCTTAAAGTAACATGAGGTCACTTCAATGCATTTAAGACCACGCCAAGGGACGTTGTCATCCACCTTGTTGTTGTTTTTCTTCTTTATAGCTGAGGACGCTCACTTAAGTTGCTATTCTGGTTTTTGTGGATTGGTCTGGTGTTTTCGTGTATAATTACGGGATTAAAATCCGTTACCCAGGGACAGATTGCAATGAAATTAGCTCAATTCTATACATTGATCCTCATCGACCGATTTTTCTTTTTTACGCTCGCTTAATTCATTTCATTAATTAATGACAGATTTATCGTTGCCAGTAGAGGGCAAGCACGCTCTTTAGTTTTGCTTTTATTGTTCGTTGCCGGGTGTTCGTAGTTAGTTTGGAGGTCTTGTAAAACGACGGTCAAAAATGACCCCCGAGCGTGTACAAGGTTAAGATCAGGAACCGTCATGAGAACTGGTTTTGCGCTCGTCTCCCAAAATGTACACCTGACCGTCTTTAAATACGCCTTGTAGGGACAATTTATGGAGAAATCATTTGGTGGCTTCAGTCACCCGTGCTCTATTAATTTGGTTTCCCTCTCAAGGTGATATTGAGTCAGTGCAATGTGGAGGAGAGGTAGCTTTCGCAGATGGATGTGTTTAGATTTTTCGAGCTACTGTACTGTAGGTTTCTTCTAGAGCAGCCACCAATCTCATTTGAACCAAAGCTCATGAGCATAGGTGAGTGATGGAATGTAAATTGAACGTTTAGGAAGTCAGCATTTCTGTCGCTCTCAGAAAAGAGTCGAATAACAGCAACATATTCACTCCTGCCAGAAATGGAACAAACTGCTTATTCTTTGTGTAGATCTGTTTAGAAGATAGGCATCTGCCTTTTAAGCACAACGTAAATCACAGTATTAATGCGTTGTTATCCTTTTTTGTTATTTTTAAATCGATAATTCTTTTTTTGAATGAATAACTGTCCTGTCTTTCGCTTTGTTTTTTACTGTAGATAGGCATCTGCCTTTTAAGCACAACGTAATTGATGTGTTGTTATCCTTTTTGTTAATTTTAAATCGATATAAATCCAAAATAATTCTTTTTTTGAATGAATAACTGTCCGGTCTTTCGCTTTTTGTTTTTTTATTTTCAAAATGTTAACAAATTTACAAATGTAAGCCTTAAAAAAGACGAGATGGGACCATTTTGAATGCCTGTAAAAGGATTCATTGACAAAAAAAATCGTTTTTGATCAATATGATCACGGATTAGTTGTGAAATAGTGGCGGCAGCCCACAGAACACTCTTGTCAGCTGCATTCCTAGCTGCTATAAATAAATAGAATTATGCAATAATTAAATCTGCTGCAAGCGTTCATTTCAATTTAGACGTGGACCCGAGCTGTCACGGAAACAGGGCCGCATTGTTTGCTTGCTCAACCAACCGTGCGCTCATCCACTGTGCCATGTAGAAGCTGTTGTCATCCCAAAATAGAGCACTCTAATCAGGTTGCTCAAACCTGGCCATCGGGCAGAGACGCTCCATCCCGGCCGGTGCTTTTAGATTTACCCCGAAAGCGCCATTTTTTTCCTCCCCTCGAAGCGTCGCCGCACCAACTTTCAAAACATTTTGTGTCCCCTAATGTTAAGCGAGGCGAAAATGCTAAACAAGTGCGGCTAAAAGTGTTGAACCGGAGTGGCGGGGGGGAAAAAAAGGTGGCAGCTGCAGGGGAGGCTGTGCGGCTGAGAGCTCTCTGACATGAGGATGCTATTTATTAAGAGTTATTTATGCAAGACTGAAGAGGTGATGGATAACAAGAGCGCTGCCGAGGCTGCCTTTTGTTTGCCCGCCATCTCTTCCATTGGAGCCGTATTGATTGGTCGGCCGCAGAAAAGGACGGCGAGCCGGCGTTAAATGCGCGCACATGCTGGTGAAAAACAGGCTCGAACAGTCAATGTCGTGTAGGAATTATTATTTTATTTATTTTGTGTTCATCGAGCGAGTGGTATGTAGCAACGTGACGCCCCGCGTGCCCTTGCAGTGTGTTTGTTTTCATGTTTGCTCAGACAGACCAAGAACGAAGACTGTGGAGATCTTGAGGGAGGCCTCAAATCTCTGACCTCAATACATATTTTTGCCTATTAGCTGGGAGCAAGGGAGCCCCAGTCAAACGTGACAAGGGCTGTTTGTCTGCTTGTGTAGATAATGGATGCGTCCCAGCGGCGCATTAGTGCGGGAAATAATAGAACCTGGTCAAGTTAAATGCTGGAATATTTGGGAATACTAAGTATTTAAGGGGAACATCTAAAAAACGAGAGCAACGGCATCCCTTATTATGGCACTTCTATCCATATGAGGGACAAGGATAACACTGGGCAACAATTGGAGAGAAAAAATGCTGTATTTTATATTACTTTTGTTTCTCCAGCTTGCCTATGCATGCACACAGTTAGACAAACAAAACAAAACGAAATTTAATATACTTAAACACTTGGCAGCAATAAAAAAAATGCTGTTTTGATCCAACTTTTGTTTCGCAACTAGACAAATAAAAGAAAATATTAATTAGTCATGTATATCATAACTGTGCTCCGTTTTGGATTCTGCGCTCCAAATTTAGGTAAGCTTTTGGTCAGTTAAAAATAATAATAATTACAATCTAATATATTGAATTGAATTGAATGCTTTTATTGTTAGTATACAAGTATATCGATTTCAAACCTCACCATGAAGTGCACAAACAAACAAATAATCAATAAATAATGATATAATATAAAACAAATATATATATATATATATATATATATATATATAACAAAAAATATATATTTAATAATAATATAATGCTAAATCCCCATAAGGGTTGCTGGATCCTATCCCAGCTGACTTTTGCCCAAAGACAGACTGGTCGCCAGTCGCAGAGAGACACTCACAATCATACCGCCACCAGCGGGAATCGAGCCTGCGCCAAAGTTAGACTAATCAATAAATAATGACTCCACCATCAGGCCAATGTGAGTTATATAAAATTACTCATCAAATGATCCAATTGTGTTTTGAGTGAACTTAATGGCGATCACCATCTAATCGAATGGACATCTATCAACGTCAGTGGCACTCCGACGGGATTTCTAACTGCCGTTCCTTCCAATTTCAATATAATATCTTCTTTACATTCAATTTTGCACCTTTAGTCATATTAAAAACTTTCACTTGTAGTGCCTTCGGGCCCCGCCAAAAAGGAGAACATGCCGTTTTTTATCATGGGGAATTTGTACAAAATACTCGATCCCGTCTGAGGGACATTGTATTCTAAAAATACCCCTCACATCTATCTTTCTCTTTCTCTTTGTCTGGGGAATGGAATATTCTGCTTGTGCGAGGTGCAGGTGTGTTCAGTTGTGATCGTCAGAAATTGGATATGAAGGGGACTGCCGGCTCCGAGTATGACCTCATTAATTACATCTGTCAGTGATTCCCTGCAGATCTGTCTCTTGCTCTTCACATGCTGCCACTCAGCCAGCCAACCAGTCAGTCAGGAAATTCTCCGCCCGGGGTTAGACAACCTGCCGGGCATCTGCCCCTAATGCTGGCAGGTGGGAGGATGCGGGGGGGGGGGGGGGGGGGGGGGGTTGTGGAGGGGGATAAGAGAAGAAGATGGAGCCAGAAAAAGCTGCCTCGGGATGGCTGCTACCAATCGGGAAAGATACGTTGACGGGTTAATGCAATCGATCGAAATACAAAAACATCAGTTCCCATTCTCATACCTGTCAACTTGTACGTTTTTCACGTATTTTGTATGTTTTGGATACTTTCAAATTGTATACGCCGTATAACAATTTTTGTACGGGATTTTTTTAAGTACGTTTTTTGAAAAAGCGATCTTATCCATTTTGGCTCTAATCCGGATCGTCTCGGTCACTGGTGGCACACGAAAACGTCATTGTCGACTGCTGGTATTGTTTTGGTTTTAGCATGATATCTTTACGCGGATTCCCCTTTCACCCTTCCGCCTTTTCACTATATATATAGCACGTTAGCAAGCAATGTATCCAGAGAGTCAAGCTGTCAGTGTCATAATTTTGGGAAAATGTTAGAGTTTTAAGTGTGCTCAATGTGAGTAAATATGTGCCATGTTGCATTTGTATGGGCTGTTATGACTTAATAAGGGGAATTGCAATCATTAATAAGGGGACTGAGGTTGACATGTATGCATTTTTTACTCGTGGCGTAAAATGGCTTCCGTTCTGACCTCCGAAATGCCCATCGACTGCTCTTGAGAAAATACCAGACTTACCGTAAAAATTGCAAAATTGCTTACATACTACATCCTGAATAGCAATAGAGAGCCAGCGCAAAACCGCTCGCGCCAGACGCCGGAAGAACTTGATCTTTGGTTAAATCCCTGAATTATATCTGATTAAAAATTCATAGAAAGGCGTTGATATGAAAAGTGGGTGCCGTGCGGGCTGCCCTGTGATGTCTAATTGGTCTGAAGGTTGCCAGCTCTTTGAGTTGCGAGCAACCGTGGCTTGGAATAAAGATGTGTGTGTATGTTTACCACCCGCTTTCCCATTTATTTTATTTTTTTCCCCCCACCGCGCTAATGCACAAAGACACTTCAACCTCAGCAGCTGGCGCCATCCACTACCTTTGTAGTCCACGGACACACACTGTAGGTTTCGCTATATTTAAACATTTTGGAGAGCCCACTCGACTTTCCCTTCATTTGCCGCCTGTGCGTTTTGCGCTTTGGGCATTTTTATTTGAAGTGGCGCTCAACCTCCGAGCCGTTTTCTTTTTTTGCGACGTGCGGAAAATGGCTTTGGATGCTCCGCCGCTGGAGGTCCGGTGTCGGCGATTGTACGAGAAGGCCTATTTTATTCCCCGGCGTAGGCGTGCATACGCGGGCGCGCAATTGAGCACGGGTGAAGACGCGCCGTTAGAACGCCGGGTGACCGAGCGGGGCCCCCCCGCGGCCCCAAAGCACGGAATATGACATTTGTTTGTTTATGTCTCGTTTTCTTACCTTGAACTCTATTAACATTTATATTGCAGCCGAAGGTGTCGGAAGTCCCTCCCGCAGTGGCGGGAAACTCCGCTTAGATGGGAATGCGCTTCGGTCAAGGCGAACGAACTGGCGTGTTTATGCCAGAATTATCCCGCTATTCCGCAACCGCATCTTTGCCGTCTTGTCGGTTTCGTCTTCATTTCACCTTTTTCTCAGCCGTTGTGCCTCTTATGGGCTTCTTTTAACTTTTATCTCTATCTGAGGTAAATTGATTGCTTGGAAAAAAATGGGGAATGTGCTTGGGAAATGCTTTGGGATGGCGAGCTTGATTGTGCATTAGCATATGAATCAAAGAGCGACGGCTCATCGCGAGGAAAGCGGCGCCATGAGAAACATCTGTGTTTCAGATGTTGGGTTATGATGCTAGGAGAAACATCTGTAGTTCAGATTTTTTTAATTCATTTTTTTAAATGAGATTTTTGCTGCTGTGGTGTTAAAAAAAGGCTACTGTAAGACCTTTGTCAGTTGAATTAAATTTTTCTCCTCCCATGTCAACCCAACAATGCAACACCTGCATACCTGTCAGTGTATACGTTTTCCAATACTTTATCCGTTTTTTTTTAATCATTTTAAATTGTGTACCGGATCTTGTCAATAACATTGTCATCTATCTGATGATTTGATGATTATTTGGTGTTTTTTATGTATACCTGTAAAACTTGGCCAAATGTTCCCCTTATTAATGATTGCAATTCCCTCGTACAACTTTTGTACGGGATTTTTTTTAAGTCCGTTTTTTTTAAGTCCGTTTTTTTTAAGTCCGTCATTTTGGCTCTAATCCGGATCATCTCGGTCACTGGTAGCAGATGAAAACGTCATTGCGTACCGCTAATAGTATTGTCATGCTTTAAGCATGATATGCGCACGCGCATTCCCTTTCACCCGTCCGTCTTTTCACTATATAAATATCCATCTTTTCACGATATAAATATCCATCTTTTCACGATATAAATATCCGTCTTTTCACTGTATAAATATCCATCTTTTCACGATATAAATATGTCTTCACTGTATAAATATCCATCTTTTCACGAAATAAATATCCGTCTTTTCACTATATAAATATAGCGTGTCAGAAAGCCGTCTACTTTGGAGAAAATTTTAGACTTTTACGTGTGCCCTATGTGAGTTAATGTGGCGCTTTGCATTTGTCCATTTTCTTATCGCTTAATAAGGGGAATTGCAATGATTAATAAGGGGAGCAATTGGCCAAGTTTTACAGGTATGCATAAGACAAACCAAATAATCATTAAAAGATCAGATAGATGACAATGTTATTGACAAGATCCGGTACGACGAAAAATTGAGCTGCGATGTTAACTTTGAAAGGTCGTGCAAGTGTTAAATTTCAAAGCGCAGTACCAGGAATTCCCTGAGACACGGGCGGCATCCTGCAACTGTTGTGTCCAAGGTGTAAAATTGCCAGTTGACTTGGTCCCTCCCCCCGTTATTGACACAGTCTTGCTTTAGACAGAAATGAAAGAGTGGGGGGGTGTCGTGGAAAAATGTTTGCTATTGTGGTAAGGTGACAGTCGGCTTGCTTTTCCATGTAATCAAGCTCTCTAGATTTACACGAAGGCTATTCTGCAGCACGTCACAAAGCCGGCCGGCACGACCTCTTTGCCCTCCTTTCTCCGCACATTTGTCGTTTATTTTTGGAAGTGAAATGGCAGTACAGCGCTGAGCGACCAATCAAATCATTTATTTTTGTGGCGGTGGCTCATTTCGTTGTCAGCAGACCCACGCAGCGGCTACAGAGCTAGTTTTACACGCATAATTAGTCTAATTGTGCCAGGCTGGATGCAGCCAGAGCTGTTTGACACCAAGGTATAGCTGAGGCGTCTCAGTTTAACCATGCGGTGTCGAGAAGGTGACAGCTGTGTTGATACCGCGTCTGTGCATTTTAGCACTTCAGAATGGAAATGTATGTTCGGAAGCAGGAAAAAAATGGAATCTACGTCATCTGGCAAATGAATGACCTTAAAGAGGAGATTGGGAGTTAGCTTGGAAGTGCATATTAATGACTTGCTGGTAGAGATTGAACTAGGACGGATGGCAGCCAAGAATAGTAGCATGTCAAGATTCAAATTCATACGTTTCATACCGCTATTCGATGCTTATTCTAAGATTATTGTCATTGAAAGTGAGGAACATATTTTTGAGTCCAAGCCTTTGCAATTTCTACTTGTGTTTTCCTCTCGTAAAGCATTGTAAATGAACATTTTAATAAATGGTAATAGAAGTTAACTATTGAGCTAATGTCAGTGGTCTCGTGTGCACCTTCGTACATTAACAACAAAAGAGCCTGGAGGAATGTGGCCACGCATCTCATAACACAAAATGTGGCCTTTGTACTCAGAAATGTCAGAAATTTGCTGCCGGCTTAATTTTCCCTTAAGTAACAATTTGCTATTAATGCATCGGTGAAAATTCGTTATCACATAGATAGTCGATCATGCCAGCCTGTTGATATTTACACACGGAATAAAGATGGTCTGACTTTGAGGAACTTTTTAGGCTATTGCGTGGCACCCTCTGAAAAACCAAAATCCTTTTCCTAGCTGTCCTTGAATCCTTAAAGTTGACACTGAGAAGGTTCTGGTGGCATCAGGCTGTCTTCCCTGGGCACAGTCCAACAACAGCCTAACAAGTGACAATTGTTCTATTTTCCCCCGACTGCACTTTGCAACATTGTATTTTATTTTTTTCATGATGGCTCCTTCCAGCCGGCAGCAACGTGTCCCTTTCCTTCCATTTGCTAATTTGCATGAGTTCCCTTCCCGGGACTGATTCTGGCCTTCCGTGCCCGCCAGCTGAATGTCAAAGTCTCCTCCTAGAATACAAATTTCCTCTTGATATTGTATGTCATGTATACTCTCGGACATTTCTAACATTTGACAATCCTCTTGATATTCGACTATATAACAAAGGTGGAAACAGTCGCCCTCCCAAAATACCACCGGAATGCTCGAACGCACCTTTTAATCAAATATATTAGTCTCGCCCAGATCGGCTGGTCTTGACATATTACATTGTTACGTAATTGCGGCGGAGAATATTGACGTGTAAAAGTCCTCCATTTGTAGAGTCCCCAAATTCTGGTGGTGGGGATTTGAAGGCAGCTCAAGACTGAGCAGTATAGGTGATCTGCCATGGCCTCATCTAATCTGATTTGCATGCCAGAGAGAATTATGTAATTGGCATTTATGCAGAACAAAGAAGGATCAGCTCACGGAAAAGAAGGGTTTTCGTGCAGAACTGTGTGTCTAAGCCTGTTTTCTACAGATCTGCACTGCCTACGGTTGGCAACACGGCTCACACACACAACAATTCACAAGCTGGAATTCTTTGACTATATATTCTATACTGTTAGCATCGCTATTAAGGAAACATTTAGTAAAGTAATGCGATCCTTGCTGCAGAAAATGATTGAATGATAACGATATTCCTAAAAGTGTGTTTAAATGCCTTAGTGCTGCCTTCCTTAGCTTTACTACTAAAATAAAAGTAAAAACGGACGCGTTTCTCGTTTGCACATCCCCTCAAAAACTTTAGTTTACAATTGCAAGGTGGGCACGATGATGAAATGCTTTTTAAAGCCAGAGTAGGCTATAGAGATTAGAATTGAATTCTTCCAGTGCCCTACTATTGCAATGATCACATTTTATATGCAGGAGGAAATTAATATCATCAAGACGCTTTTGCAAGTGAACAATTAGCCCTGAGGAGATGCAAAATAAACCTGCGTATGCACCTCGCCACCTTCCCTTTTCTGGGCTTGACAACTATTTTTTGGGGGTTGAATTCTCTCTCTCTCTGTCTTGCTCTCTTTTTCTCTGAATAATTTCAGCTTTACTAGCACAGTTGTGTTCAAATTTGTTTGCTTGCTATCAGGAAAGCAAAAAACGGAGGCATGACTTGTGAAGTCAAGTTGATAAGCAGTATAACTGTGCTGAGTAACACCTGGAACTCCCCCAAATCTGGAACATGGCCCCGGGCCAAATCTCCCACACTGAGTGGAAGATTTGTGCAATAGACTCTCGCCTGACACCGTTTTTTTTTCGCTACACATCCTATTTCTCATGCCTGGAATTGTAGATGTTTGTGCGCACGAGTCAATTCCAAATGAGAATTCAAGCGAGCTGTCAGAAGCCGACCGACCGGACCGTTATTAGTTGACCGCCTCCCGTGTGTTCGACTGCCGTGTGCGTTTACGTAAATGATGTTGTCCTGCCCAGTTTAGCGAGCTTAGCCAGGAGGAAAGTATAAAAGCAGTGAATTCATAAGTAAAACTGGAAAGCCTCCAAAACTCCGTTCTGTAAAGGTCAACATATTTACCGGACAAAAGGCCCGTTTTCTTTTTTTTTTCTTCCTCCACTCCACCGATAGAAGTAAAGGTGAGAAAAATAAAAATAAAAATCAGACGAGGGCTATGCCGATAAGCTTTTATGACCCTGTAAAAAATGGGGCTTCATTCTCATTTGTTTTAATATTACTGGATGTTAAGTCCACGGATAAAAGAGCTCTGTGGTGGCCATTGCTTTAATGATGAAAGTACTCAGCGGAGACTATCTGTCTGCTCCTAATATCTAATATAGCCGTATAATGCACACTGTGTAGCGGCCATATTTATGGAACGGTCTTACTGTTTAATTAAATAAGCCAAGCTGAACGTATTCCGTAAATCAAAGCCCGATCGCACGGCTATTGTTCGTTTTCTCTGGAGTTTTGTGGTAAATATCGATGAAAATAGGTCAATCTATACATCGATACGCCAACGATCGATTGTTCAACGCGAACCGATAGCCAACCGAACCCCTTCAAATGAAATGTGAGCTTTGTTTATTGTTTAGGAAATGAGCATGCTAAGATAAATAGAATCGAATTTAGCGAATGTTAGCTTTGTTTGCATGGAAGTTTAATGTGGGGCCTTGCAATTGTATTTGTTTACGGCAAATGTTCGAAGATCCTCTTCAATGGTTGGAAACCATTTCAATATTATTAACGACTCATAAAACGACTCGTTGACGAATGGTTTACGGTATCGTGCCCATTCCTGATGCATTTAATCCTGAGCTAGGATCTTACTCTTATAAATTGGTTCGTGGAAAATAATAACCAATTGGATGTGCTTTGTAAAAGTTCTATTTGTGTATTTTTTTTAATAGTGAAAACGTGACCAATATAAAGTTCAACCTTTAATTCTAAACTCCAGCAAATATTGTAAAATGAGTCACAAAAATGACTCTACCGTATAAACACATAAATAAAACCGAGTAGAGCGCTTACCTGCGTATCTGAACGGCTTCCTACTAAATTCTCCTGGGAATCAATCGAATTCCTGAATGCTTGTAAAATGTTGTTTTTTTCTTCTTCTGTTCAACACATACAAAGTATGACTGAATATATATTTTCCCTGAAAAGCCATCCTCACCCCCTTCAGTTGGATTAATCTGCCGTGTATTGCCCAGACTAGCAGCAAAGCTGGCGAAGCTCTGAACTAGATTTACGCCCTTCTTCCGCTTTAAAACGCTGAGCTGTCAGCATGAAGCAGGTGTGCGGTCTACTGAGTACTCCTAAAAAGGTCAGGAGTAAATGACAAGACCGACTTCTAGGGTCAAGCCCACCACCCAGCTTTAGCTGAAGAGCGAATTACGCCGTAGGTGGGAATGCCGGGCGTCGAGATGGTAGGAATTCAAATTTCCAACGCTGTTCCTAGCTGATGGGTTTGAACCGCTTGATAGGCCGGCGTTTTTATTCCACCACCAATAGGTATGTATCGTGTATTCTTGGGCCATCTCAGATTTGGGCGGCGTATCCTTGAAGGATTACGAATAAAGCTCATCAAAGAAAATGCGCCCAGTGTCTTACGTGCTGCTTTGAAAGGACTGAATATTCAAAGCCATTCCTCTTCCTGGGAGGAAATGAAAGTTGCACAACAAATAGAGAAAGAGAGAGAAAGAGAGAGGATTTTGTCGGTCTCGTCACCGCCCGGGGGGCAGAGATGGAAGATTTGGAGATAGGGTGGAGATTGTTTTTTGGAGAGAGGCATTCCGCCGGCCTGTTCCCTTCGCAGCTGCGGCCTTCGCTCGCCATCGGGAGTTTATTGCATTCTCGTTGAAGAGAGCGGAAAAATGTCTGGGATGCCCTAGAATTCTAGATTTTGCGCTCTTTCGTTTTGCCGCCATCACCCACTGACAGCTCCAGCTCGGCGTGTCAAGTACAGGACAGGACAGGACAGGACGGCGTCGCCAGGCGTAGACGGCCGCAGTGTAAACAGCTACTTTTACATGACATCCAGTCAGGAAGATTGTGCTCGCTCTAGCACGCCTCACCTGCTACTAAATGATTTTGCGCCGTCCTTCTTACCGGACAAACGGTTCTAGATACGATTGCCCGCTAGCGGGGGGAGACGTTTGCGGGGAAAGAAACACAAAGTTGAGCCTTGCCGCTGAGCTATTCTGAGCCAGCTGAAGAGCTGTGAATTATTCCACTCATTTCTGGGTTCCTGTGAAGCATGACAAAAAAAAAAAGGAAAACTCAAGTGCTTCATGCTCTCACAGTTCCCCTCCTCAGAGAAGCCAAGAGACTTGGGTTTAAAGTTGCTCAGCAAACACTCAACTTGATGAGCATTAATTATGGCAATTAAGTCGACCCAACTATTGTCTGAGGTGAATAAAAACCCTTCTTAAAAAAACCTGCTGCCAGAACAGGAGGATGTAAAAGCGTGGCGATGACGACGCTGAACTTTTAGTACCTTTCATAGCACGCCACGTCAAAATGAGTCAACATACAACTTGTAGAATTTCAATTACACGTTCAAAGACTTTGGAGTGGATATTAAAGAAAGGGAATATACTTTGCAGATGTCGTCAAATACTCTTTTGGGGATGTTTAGAGCGTTGATTTCCCCATATGGGCAGCGATACAAGTTTTTATGCATTATGTCATAGTGCAAGGGTGCAAGGGTTGGTTCATGATTTTTTTTTTAATAAATGGATTAAAAGAACTGGATCAAAAGCCCCGAATATTCAGTTTTTTATAGATCTAAAACAATTTTTATTTTAGGTTTTTAAAAATATTTTTTTCGATTTTACAAAATGATTTTTGAACTAAAAACACAGAAAAAATGATTAAAAAATGACAATTATCGATTTAAAAGGGGGAAAATCAGGAAATGTAATATACATCTATACTCTTCATTTTAATTTGATCCTAAAACAGAAAGTCGGCACTCATGATTGACTTTCCCGGGCCACAAAAAATGATGTGGCGGGCCAGATTTGGCCCCCGGGCCGCCACTTTAACACGTGTGGTAGTGGATAACTCCATGGCAACGAGGATTTATTGACTTGGTTTTCAGCTTCGTTTTTTTTTTTTTGGGCCACTGAGTGCCACCAAAGACCCTGATTGGAGGAAAAATAGACATGAGTCACGGATTTTGATTGCTTTATCGGCGGGATACAATGATAATCATAATTAAGATAAACTTTAAACCTGCCGTTTGCAGAAGAAAACACTCACGCTGGTAAAAGCTTTGGGCTTTGAACGTTAATTAAACCACTAAAACTTAGCTTCTAAAAAGGTAAGATGGCTCTCCGTAGGGTAACACCGCCGCCTATTAAAATTATATCACGGCACTTTTTTACATGCGCAGTCCTCGGTTCTGCTCTGCTCAGGATGGAGCAGTCGAGTTTGCGTTTTCGAGTTGGAACTGTTGCAGTAAACTGGCAAAAAGCAGATAAAATGATTTTTTTTTTCATATATTTTTTTATCAAAATCCTTGGTGGGCTTTCCATTATTCACCGGGCAATCTCGCCGTAAAGGTTACCTGTTAAAGGAATAAGTGCGTAAAAGCCCAGCATCCATCCAAGCTAGCTGAAGGCGCGATGAAATCTTGTTTGTCAGGATGCTGAATGATTGATGACCTTGGCCGCCATGCATAATGATGCACACTTAACCGTTTATTTTTGGAACACAATGATGCACGTAATTAACTTGCTAGTACCATAAATTGTGCTTCCATCATCCTGACACTTGCCTGAAGTTTGTTTTACTGGTAAATGATTAACAAGGTTTAGTCGTATATACATTTACATTTAGGAACGGCGATTTTGACGGGATGTTTACCCTGACTTTTGTGTTTTGCCGACATATGGCGTGCGGAAAGAAAGAAGGGAATTGAATAATCTAGGAGCGGATTATGAATTCAGACAACCAGCTTGATGAAATCAGCGTTATTATTAAAAATGTGCTCACTTTAGCAGGCTAGTGTTGAGCTTCAGGGCAGAATTTCCACATTTGGGAATGTGTACGCTTGCCCTGTCATGATTGAAATGTCCTTTTTAAGGAGCGACCTTGCGTTTAGCCAGAGGTGCAACGGCATAACCGTGACGGACGGCCTCATATTTAGAGAGTCACCCTTTTCCTAGCAGACATAAAGAAGAAAAGCCTTTGTTTTTTTTATGTGACCTTCCCCTCCTCTTTAGTATATCTCTGCCCTGTTTATCTCCTTCTCCCCTTTTGTCAGCATGTCACTCAGATGAGCACAATTGGAAAGATTGAAGATCCACGATCATTAGTCGCATTGTTCTTTAAAGTGCGTCTGCGTTTGAGTGTGTGTGTTTGTGTGTGTTTGTCGGAGAGAGGGTTTATGTGTAAGGTGCATTGTTGGAGTGCCTGTCAAAAAGCCATTAATGTAATTGGAACTTAAAATCCCATTTGTTTTCCCCTCCACTGCTTATTGTCAGTACAAAAGTCTCAGACTTGTGTTGAAAATCAACTTTTGTTATCAATATCAGGCGTCATGGAAGAGAGCTTCGTCTTATTGAAAATGCTGCCACTCAAATGCTCTTGCTCAGCCAGGAGAGGCTTGCCAAATGTTTTTTTTTTTGTTAAGCACCACCGCTGCAGTGAGAGTTGCTTTTTTAAAATATTCCTGGCTCACACGTCGAGGCCGCCGTTGACGACAATACACGTCCGATTCATTTGAAAAGGGAGGGCTGACGATGTAGTGATTAGGCTAGGTCAGGGGTCGGGAACCTTTTTGACGGAGAGAGCCATAAACAATTCATATTTTCTAATGTTATTTCTTGAGAGCCATTCTCAGAATTGAAAAGTAAAATGACATGAAAATGTGTGATCTTTTTGTCCTTTCACCACTTTTAAGTATAAAAAGTCTCTGAATTCTTTTGACAACATTTTTATGACGTTGCTAATAAATCAGTATCAATGATATCATGCATGCAGAAGTGTAATAAAAAACAAAATTATGATTAAAGTGGTGGTAGAGGTAGTGTCAACGCCACAATGATGCTCCTATTAGTATGTTCGGGACTCAGCTCTCTCACCATTGATTTTCATATTTTACCTGAGAGCCATATGCACCCATGGAAAGAGCCACATATGGCTCCCGAGCCATAGGTTCCCTACCCCTGGGCTAGGGACCATAAGGTCATCAGTCACTACTTCATTGCTATAAAAGTGGATAAAGAAACTGATCGTTCAGATTGCAGTGTGGCAATCTAAAGAGTCTTTTCGGACAACATGGTCCTTTTTCTTGTCAGTGCCTCCCATTTGAAAGAATTTGGACATCAATTCATCGACATTAAGACTAGGACCATACATTTGCGGTCTAGTTTTGACGTGGCTCGGCGTCGGACTTTCATATGTGACCTTGTGAACTTAGAGGAGGATCAAGCTCTAGAACTAATGCACAGGGGTTGAAAAGGTCATGAAGCTTGCTCAGGCTTGATATCATCCAGTTGCTTTCATGAAACAAAGAGGAGTTGCACGTAGTTTGCATGTGAATGCCTCAACACAAAATGCCTTCAATGTATTGCTCCTCTACAGCTCCTGACGCTCTAAAACGAAATGAAAATATACGATTTTTACGAGTCTAATGGCAAATAGAGCATGCAATCAATACAATCATCTGCCAGACTCAGCGCGGCATTTAAAATGCGTGCAAACAAACCTGCGTAGTCGAGCACTTGTCTAAGTTTTGTCATGAAAAATCCTACATTTCTGATTTTCATTACATTTAAAAGAAAAGGCTTTGTCCTCCAGTATTTCCCTCCAACATATGTTAATTGGATTTCCCATAATCCTCACAACAAAGCGCCATCAAAATATGCCCTCTTTTGTTGTGGTAATGTGATTCAGCATGCAAATAAATGATGAATCTGATGGCTTTGAATTCAATGAAATACTTGTAGATCCAAATGAACGCACATGCTGCTAACATTCATTTTCCTATTTCCAGCGTGTCAGGCCAGAGTCACAATAAGGTTTATTTCACTATCCATTATGTTAAATGAATCTCAGTATCATGAAGTCGTGGTGAGCCTCATAACCCTGCTTGGGAATTTCCCATATCCAGGCTTGTTCATAATATATATTTGAAATGTCATTAAATGGTCGTAGCAAGCCCACTCAAATGTCCCAGATCTGGCCAGAAGCTAGCATCTCATTACCATAATATTCCCGTTCGGGTAGAGCTCTTAAGAGCACTCCTGGCACGGTCCGGTCCACATTTGCCTCGTGCATCGGCGTAACGTTTGCTTAATGCCCGGCCCGTGCCCAACCGCGGCGTGCCGCGCTTGTGGCAAATGCGCCGCCAACGTGCCGTTAGGGTACGGGCCCGTGCATCTCCGGGGCCACATAATCGGCTCTGAGCTGTTTCTATCAATCTTCATAACAGCGGTGGGGAAAGTGCAGCTAATCACGCCTAACTGGGCCCACGTTCGAACCGACAAGGCCGTGCGCAAACGCCGTCGTTGGTCTCCGATGGCCGTCTGGTAGGGCCGGTGGGTCGGCAGGTGGCCGGTACGGGCGAGAACGTGCCCGTGACTTTCCCTGAGTGGCTTCTGGTGTAGGTTAATTTAGCAGTGGTGGCCCTGCAGCGGTGGCAATCACATCTCTGATCAGAGCGCCGCTTCAAAGATGTCTGCGCTAGTCGAAGCCAGGGTTGTCATTAGCTTCTGCCCCGTGCTCGACAGCTTCACCCTTCCCCCAATCGTGTTCTCTGGTTCTCTCGCCCACTCTCACTCTCTCTCTCTCCCTTTCTGTCGTCATTGTCTCTGACTCTCATCGCTCTGGTATTCTTCCCGTGTGCCATTGGCTACTGTAATCCTGTCGGGTTGCTTGGGCCTGTCACTCCATATTTGCACTAAGCATCTTTCCTTCCCTCATCTCCTTTGCTCTAATTGTATTGTAATAAGCAATTACAGATCTATTTTTGCACACCCGAGCTGCGATTGGGCCACTTTAAAAGCAGGCCGGGCCGTGGCCCGAACCTTGGTGGCTGGTTGGGGTTTTTCTTCCCCTCTCGCAGTTCTTCCGATGGCCCGCTTACCTTCTGTTTCGCCTCCAACGCGTTGCACGCCAGGCTCCAAAGCAGACACGATTGCACCGATGTTTGTCATTTACGGGCTGTCTTTTCTCTTGGTGGGCCTGTTCTGGTGATGCAAATGAGCAATGGCAGTGTTTACCTGGCCGTGTTTTGCCCGCATGGCGTGCGAGCGCCTGCACAACGTCTCCGCCTTTGATCACGCCGCACCGCATCGACAGACGCTCTCTGGTGCTTTCTGTTCGCTCACGAGCGAGGCGACAGACGGGATCTGAACGCCAGTAATTATATCTCGGCGCTAGAACCGTAACAATGGCGCCGCGGCTTTGTCCCATTAGTTTCCGATATGAGAAACGACATGGAAATCCCCAGCCGGTCTGGGCTTTTGTGTTTACAGCCGTGTGTGTGACCCCACACGTGCAAGAGGCGAGGGCCGGAATACAACTCACCTTGTAATCATAGCTGGATGACCGACCTCAAACAACGGCGGTCCGTCAGGGCAGAGCTTAGGTTGAAAGATCTAATAAGGGATTAGCGTCAGGGACTAGTGACTCGGTAAGGACGTCAAACGAGATCTCAGGTAAGCTAATGTATGACGACTTGACAAATTCATGTTATCTACAATGTTCTTGGTCACACAAGTGAAACGTTTTAAATTGGCGTCAAGCCACCCCAGCGGCGCCTCCAAGACAGCACGTTTGACTAATTGCAACGAACAAGTCACTTTTGGAGAAGACATTAATACATGCAGCTTTTCTAAGGCAAATTAAATTGTCGTTAGAGCAATAGTGCTCGGTCTGGAGTCGCTGTTTAACTCAGTGCACGTCCTTTAGACATGTTGTGCTTTGCAAAGATGTAATAAGCCTACCCTTGAACTTGCTCAATTTTAGGCATTATAACATTTATTGACTGCGGATTTGTGGCGCATTTTGATCTTTTCAAGCCCGCAGAGTCCTTTTCTTCATGAGTGTCAAGAAAAGACTACAATAATGAAAGTGTCAACACTCTTTCAGTAGAAAATAGTTTAGTTTTTCACCCATAATCACCTGTTTTTATAACAAACGCTTTTTTCATCCGATATCGGAACAGTGCTTTATCTCTGAAACCATTTTTTTTAAATGCCTTCAGTGGCAAAATGTTCTTTTTACACATTCTAAAAAGCGTCACATTTTTAGATTTTCCACAACAATCGGTAATCGGAAGGAATACGATAAAAAGGTTGACGAAAGGAAATCTCCAATTAAGTACTGTTAGTCTCAAGCTTTTCTATCTTCTCCATTAATGGTGTCAGCTTACACGTTTTCCGGGAAAAATGCTGAATGTCTTTATCACCATCTGCCCGTCAAGCATGTGGCCCTGAATGGAGTTTAAAAGATAACATACTGCCGGCGCTTGAGTGTAAAATTCTCAAGATTTGCCGAAATATGCCGCCTGATTTTTCCTCTCTCCGTCTGTGTAGCATTCCGTCTTAGATTTGATTTTATTTCGCAAAAATAATCATCTGGTCGCATCCTTCTTTGTCAAGTTAATAACATTCACAGCTTCCCTTTGCGGTTTGTGTTCCACGTTGAAAACATTAATAGCTTTTTGTTGCTGGATCATGAAAGCTTTTTGAATTTTGTTTGCTGCTACCAGTCGAGGTAGCGAATTTCTACAAATAGTAATATACTAGCATGTTGCAATATCAGCTGCCGGCTTATCCGTTTCATCCTTCTCGGCACCCTCGGTACGTTTACCTCAGTTATTAAACACCGCAGTCAAACAAGCAGCTCAATATTCTGAGGATGTAAAATATTGCGCATTATTCACTCTGAACGTAAATAGGGCAAAAGACAAATACACCAGTTTGTACAGTTTTCATTCAAGCTTTACGTTTAGAGACCGTTTTTTAAATTGGGGGTAAAAATAGATAAAAATGGCACTGTAAGACGACCGTTCAAATAGATTACATATTGGTTAAAAGGCAAGCTAGTACGTTTACATCAAAAATCCAAAGTATTTTTCAGACTATAAATCTCTTATGAGGATATATTACACCATTTTTTTAAAGATGTGATGAACAGCAGACATTTGATCTTGTGAATTCAAGTTATAAACATAAGAGTCAGAGTAGCTGTATCGTAAGCTATTTGTTTATTCTGGTACATGTGTGACATATAAAAACACACCATTGTAGCTAATGTTTACTGCTTTGTGATATCAGTCAGCGTGTTTTAACATTTAAGATTTTGTGAAATGATTTAACAATTCAATGTGTGACATTTCATCTGAAAAATACGATACTAAGGTAGCATTTTCACCAAAAGTAACCTCTCTTATGAGGTTTATCGTGTGAAGCCATATATTCTTGTCAATCATCGTGGGGAAAGAAACACAAAACACGACAAAGACGACTAAAAATTTAACAGGCTGAAGCATTTAATGGCACGAGATGGCCAATGGATAACCGCAAAATAGCCAGCCCGGAAGTGAAATAGGACGAGGAGCCGGGGTGACATGAGCGTTGGCGCGTGTATTTATCCATTTCTTTATTTTACCTTGATTTGCGGCGATAAAAGTGAGTGACGATGATAAATACCCGCGCAGCCGGCTTATCAGCAGCTGTCTGGCCCGGGGTTGCCGGCGCTGGCATCCAAGTACTGATAACCTCCGAGGTCTGTGGGATGATGTTGGCAAGGAGGAGAGGAGGATGGATGGTGCAGATGCCCGCCCGCCCGCCTTTATTCTTGCGTCCCGTACAACTCGCGACTAGCCAGCTCATTGCCGATATATTACGAGGGGGGTGGAAGTTGTCGCTTTCTGATGACTATCCCTTTCAAATACTTGAGTGTAACATCCCAAAAAAAGAAAATACACATCCCAGCTTCCACCTCTTCAACCTGCGACAAGACCATAACAGCCAAGACAAACAGACTCAATGACAGTTTCTTCCTAATTCCCATTACGACTGCTAACCACTTTAGTCGCTTTTTGTACCTACTTATTTGTCACCACTTATTCATGACGACTCCTTATGTTATTGACTACTTATTTATTACTATTGATTATTTATCATTATTTATTGATTATATATCTGTGCACTGCATGGTAAAGCTTTAACTCTCATACTTGTATAATGACCGTAAATACCGATTTGAACTTGTAAGTCAACAATAAACTGAAATAAAAAAACATTCCCACAATCATTAGCACACCGCTGATCACTTTATAAAGCGTCCTTTGCAGAATTGTTTATTTTATCATAATTATTTCTTGATATTGCCTGACAACTCAGCTTTACTTGAACTGTTCTCATTGTTCAGTACTAATGGACTCATATTTTTACACGTTAAGTGGCCTTTCTGTACGTGTACGTGCTTTTTTTTGTTGTTGTTTTTTGCTGATAGTTGCTTGTTTCTACCGGAGACCAATTTGATGTGTGCTTTAAACAAGTCTAGCCGATAAATCATCGTTTTGGTTCTTTTACAAGATTAAAAAGTATTAATTAAATACACCATGGAACACTAGCAAACTCATTTGCTCGCTCATATAGTGCATGTTTTGTGGCAGTGAGACCCGCAAAGCCCTTGACAGATGTGACTTTCAGCTGAATCTTGCATCTTGTTCATCGCTATTAAGCTCGCCTTTCATGCATTGAAAATGTTCCAGTCAGCAATTTGATCAAGATCCTTTCCCACATCGTTAAGGTCTCCACCTATGTTATGCTACACAATTTCATCAGCTTTACATTGTTGCTTTTATTGAGTTGCTTAATGAACTGTCCTTGCGTCCAAATATGTTACTTTTAAGTATGCATACAAATAACACAGCACATATTGAAGAATTTCTGAGAAAAATGATTGACGATGGGTCAATTTATTTGAACTTTTGAATTGAATGCTTTTATTGTCATTATACAAATATAATGAGATTTAAAGCTTTCACCACATAGTGCACAAAAAAACAACAGACATACAAATAAATAATCAATAAATAAGAAATGAATACATTTTTTGTAACGGAGACGGTTTTACAAGGCAGTTCGTTGAACACGTCTTAATTTGGTACAAAGGTTATTTTTTTGCCCTCTTTGTGACAGTCGAATAATCCTTCATATTTTCACTGAAATTAAATGAGGCTTTAATTCATTCTGATTTCATATTCCGGCCCTCATTAATTTGTTTCTTTTCTTTTTTTTTAATAAGTAAAGGCTGCTGTTGCTTTATGTTGAACAAAACTTTTTGGGGGCGAGATGTACTTTTGTTACCGTGTCAAAACGTTGTGACCTTTCCTGCTATAAGTACAGAATTTTAAATACTATTTTGAACTTCAGTAATGAAGTTTGCCAAAGTCCTATTTTGACCATGTTCTGCCCAATATTGTTTTTCCTTCCTCTCAATAATCATTGTCTTATTTTCTTTCTTTTTTTAGATGGTCACAAGAACGAAGAAAATATTTGTGGGTGGCCTTTCAGCCAATACAGTATTGGAAGATGTCAAACAGTATTTTGAACAGTTCGGAAAGGTAAGACTTCCTCTTTTTTAACTCTTGTACTGCGATGATGATATTCCGTTGGCTTTTGTGCATTTGACTTGCAAATACGAGCCGTTTAGCAGTCGAATACGTTAGAAAAAATGAAACCCTAACTATAATGGTAGATCAGGAGTGTTAATAAGCGTAAAACACACTATGTAAAGCACCATTCTTTAACTACTATAGACTCGCTCAATAGCAGCTCGGTAATTTCAAGCCATCAAGACTAGGAAAAAAAAAGAAAGTGCCTTTTTGTTGAGGGAAAATATGTCCGCTAAATCAAAGGTGAATAGCAAAACCCAAACCGACGCGTTAATCCTTTTGATAGCTTGACATCAAGCCTTTGACTTGGCCGAATAGCGTGCGGTAGAGTACGCAGATGAATTCCTAGTGACGGTCTGCGTGCCAAATTCTTTACATTTTGAATGGAATCAAATGCCTTTTATTGCCGTGATACAAGTACAATAAGATCCTGTTATTTTGTTTGAGCTCCGACTGTTTGTGCGAGGGTATTCTGAAAAGATAGGTTTGTGGTACGGCGCCGTGGGTCCGCTTGCTCTCCGAGCAAGCAAGCTGAGTGAGGCATATTTTGGCGCCCTTTATTACAAGGACATGCATGCCACACACCCACGCACGCACATGCACACAAACAGGCTTTGATACAGTGGCAGCATTTCACAGATAATTTCCTCACCCGGAGTGGAGATCCATTTCCCTCATGTCATATTCCGCGTCAGTCAAGGTCACCTTCAGATGATACGGTCTCTGTAACATTAGCGCTTGACCTTGACTTGAAACGGTTTCCACCAGGATGGATTTTTTTTTCATGGCCGCATAATGCACCCGTGTCCTCAAGGAGACAAAAGAGCTGTTATGAAATAATGGAAACAGTTATTTTTGGTTTCCAGCGTGCTTTCCCCTCCTCCAGAGGCGACTGTTGTTTCGTTTGGTTTCGTTCCCCCGGCAGGAAGTGAGCAAGGTGACTGACTGCTCGGTTCGGCCAAGAGACGCCGTCGTAGCGACCTTCTTTCGATGCTGGAAGGAGTTCCGATTGAAATTTGTAGACGATCACGGTGTCGCTCAGTTCTAAATGTAGTGAGTGAGGTGCTGACCATAACGTATAGAAAAAGTGCTTAAATTGTCTAGATCAAGGGTGTTAGACTCGGGTTGGTTCGCGGGCCGCCTTGAACGTCAACTCGATTTCATGTGGGCCAGACCATTTTAGATATAATATTTAGATTTGTTTTAAAAATGGATTAATAGAACTGGATTAAAAGCCCTGAATATTCAGTTTTTTTATAGATCTAAAACAATGTTTATAATATATTAATATATTTTTAGATTTTACAAAATGATTTTTGAACTAAAAACACAGAAAAAATGGATTAAAAAATGACAATTATTGATTTAAAAGGGGGAAAATCAGGAAATATAATATACATCTATACTCTTCATTTGAATTTGATCCTAAAACAGAAAGTCGGCACTCATGATTTACTTTCCCGGGTCACACAAAATGATGCGGTGGGCCCGATTTGGCCCCGGGCCGCCACTTTGACACATGTGGTCTAGATGGATCTAGATTCTTTGGCGTAGGGCTGTTTTTTTTTCATTGTATGATCGCTGCCATTTTCCCGACATCAAAGAGGAACGGGCCTCTATTTCTGTCAATGCCGTCGATGAGTAAACAGTTCCATTGGTTTGTTATGTAGAACCGTCTGTGCTATTTCCGGGTGGTCATCTTTACCTCTATTTTTCATCGATGTGGGGCATTGTTTGACGTTTTAGGAAGTGGGTGACTGTTGTAAAAGATGCAAACCAACGTGGCAAAATGCAAGATGTCGGCTATGCTGAACGTCCTCCGGTTAAGGGCAGGCGTCCCTTAGCATGGTTTGGATAGTTTATTTGCAAGATGGAAGGCAGCAAGCAAATATGCTGCACGACTTTGCAATCAAAGCATTTTAGAAAGGGCTTAAAATGATTTTCGACTTGATTGAATGACATAATTGACTTGATTATGCGGAGTTTTTTGCCCTCCTCGAGGAATTCTCAAACGCTTAGGCGGAAACAAACAAATCAGACTGATTGAGCAAGATCTGGTACATGTTTTCTTGGTCTGCTTTTATTGGCTACTCGTACTCACCTCGGTACGTCTGCACAACCACTCGCGACTTGCTCGAGTGTTCCAGTCGTCAAGTGGATTTAGACGGTGGCGTGATTAGTTGTGCGTCTGTGGGAATCTCAATGCATATCAAAATGAGTCTTTAAGAAAATAAAAAATAAATGTTTGATATAGATCACGTGTATCAAAATGGCGGCCCGGGGGCCAAATCTGGCCCGCTGCATCATTTTGTGTGGCCCGGGAAAGTAAATGATGAGTGCCGACTTTCTGTTTTAGGATCAAATTAACATGAAGAGTATAGATGTATATAAAATTTCCTGATTTTCCCCCTTTTAAATCAATAATTGTAATTTTTTAATCCATTTTTTCTGTGTTTTTAGTTCAAAAATCATTTTGTAAAATCTAAAAATATATATTAAAAAAGCTTAAATAAACATTGTTTTAGATCTATAAAAAAAACTGAATATTCAGGGCTTTTAATCCAGTTCTTTTAATACATTTATAAAAAATAAATCTAAATATTATATCTAAAATGGTCCGGCCCACATGAAATCGAGTTGACGTTAACGCGGCCCGCGAACCAACCAGATGCTTTGTGTTTTTGATACATTCTGTAAAACTGAAAACTATTTTATTGACATAGTATTGCATATTGAGTGCACTTAAATACAATGGCTTGACATGCGGTTGTGTTTAGGTCCAAATAAGTTAAGATATTTTGACTGTATTTTTAGTTTATTTGAAATTTGTATTTGTGTAGGATGGATTTTTTTGGGGGGAAATGACATTTATGTGAAATATCACCACAAGAGGAGATTTTCCGGGAAAAGCTCCTGCCTTGATGAAAGATTATAGCTGTATCGTCCAACAATTATCTTCACTATTTGATTATTATTTTTTTAGTCATGTATTTTCTCTCGGTGTCTTTGCAAAGACACATCAAATATAGGGAAATGTAATGGAACAGGATAGAGATTCCTTTTTCTGGCACCCGGGTGAGCTGAAAGCTCCAAAGCAAAAAAAAATGATATCATATTAATGCTTCCCAAACAATGTTATCATAACAAATTGCATTTTTGACACGTTGGAGGTCGTTATTGTCATCCTGTCACACATCACACATGTAGCAGCGATCGTTCTTTTCACAGAAAACACGATTATTCTCTTCGATGTGACGTCGCATGAGGGGTCCGCATGGGTGTGTTAGTGTGTTTGCCCTAGTGTGTGTGTGTGTGTGTGTGTAGCACCACAAGCCAATTAGCAGGATGTGGTCTGCAGAGGTGTCGGGGTTGGGAAGCGGTAGAGGGCAAACAGCTTGTGTGGTCGCAAGTGGGTCACAGGTTCTGTCGGTAACCTCGGCGTCTCCCCTCGCCTCCCCTCTGCTCCCCCCCGGCGGCGCCCACCTTAGTCCCCCTTCGCGCCGTCTGGGGTGGAGGGAGGTTGACATCTCCCCTCCACATCAATCTCCCCAGCTGTCACCTTTGGGAGGAAACACGAGCGTGGCACACTTTGGCCACCCGTGTGGCTTCTTTGTTGCCTTCATCCCACTCGGAAGGCGTGGATCACAAATGATTGCGTGCACGACACCAAAGTGGAAGTGCACTTGTGTTTGACTGATTATAATGTTTCTCTGACGGATCCCATTACCCGGCTAATAGTTAACACTGTTGCCTTTTTTTGCTAGAAATGCAAGCCATTGCACCCTGAGAAACTTCTTGTTTCTTTGTGTCGATAGGGCTCTTAACCAGAGGGTGGTCCCACTTCTCCTTACAATCAAATTAATCCGATACTCCGTTGAAAGATTTTATTATTTTTTTAATGTTACATTATTTGCTAATGGGGATGTCTTCATCACATATTTTTGCGCAGGAAATGTTTTAGTAGGGGAAAAAAGTACTACTATATGCAAATGGTTTTTGGCCATTCCGTGTTGAAATAGGGCTATTGCACCATTATAATTATATAAACAAATCCCTTTTTTTCAGTTGTGCAGCACCAATTTAAGGCCATGAACCGTTGTTTCAACAACATATTTTACATAAACGAATACAATGAATAGACTTAAACAATATTGAGCTATTTTAGTTGTGATTAGTTGGACATTTGCTTTATTTCAATCGTATCAATATTAATGCAGAAATGATACAATATGCTGTATACATGTAATTTTTTCATTATACTTGGCAATCATTTTGTTGCTATTTTACCTCATTAACTGCCCTACCAACGTATTATATTTCACTGCCCTTGTCAGCGAGAAGCAGGTAATGTACTTAAATACTTAAAAACATATTTATTTATTTTTTTTACCCGATGCTGATCCTGTGAAAATTGGCCCCGATTTCCAATAAATTCCGGTCCGATTTCTAATTGCTGACATTCCTGTTGACTTCTCTTATTTTCAACGATTGTAAGGAAGCTAGTCAAGTGGTTTAGAATGTGAACTGTGATTGAAGGGCCTCCGTTCGATCCTCCTATCCCACCAAAAATCTATCTATATTCTCTATCCCGCGCATGTGTTACCGCCACCTATTCAAGCTGATTCAAGGCCAAACAATGCCATATAATGGTCGCCAGTCGATCACCGTATAGTTGTGAAGAGCTCATTGAGTGGGTATTGATCCCATGTCAGCCACGGGAAAAAAAGGGGAAAAAAGTCAGCCATGCGAACCACAACACCGCCAATGTCTTGGCCAAATTATGTACAAATAAAGGCGGAGGCTGCAACAATTCGTATTAACAACAATTCCATCGGGGGCATAATTTATGATTGGCGATTCGATTTTGTGACAAGATTAGTTCGTTTACAGCAATTTGATGTTGAACAATCAGAAGCTGACGATCAATGCAGTAGCTTTTTTTGGGGCGTGTATTCCAACCGTGCGAAATAAATACCTTGATAATCAAATTGGTAGGAGAATTTTTCTCATAGAAAGGAATCTGCTCAAATTAAATATAGACTCCCCAAAAAAAACTTAGACTCAGACCCTTTCCAAAATGAATGTTGCCCACACAAAGAAACATTATGCCAAGTTGTAATCAACTATTTGTTTAAATCTGATGTTGCTACTTTTCTTAAAGGACAACATCTTGTTTCGCAATGGCTCAAATCCCTATTGGGGAGCCCCTTCCCCGGCCCCTTGGCAAGCCTCAGCCAAAAAATTCCACTGAGGCAAACACTCCATTAGAGTTGGACTTTGGTGTGAAGACACCTTGTAAATTTGGATGTGACGTCGCAGCTGAGCCCTGCCCTGGCACCAAATGAGCTTTCCGCAGCGCTCCAGGCATAATTAGATAGGGTGACTAATGCTTTGGTCCTCATTGGTTTATTTTGATCAGCTTTGAGTGCATCCCACACTGCTCTGCTTTAGCGTACTCGCTCCCCTCGACTCGACTCGACTCTCTCTCGGCCGCTAACGGCTTCCATGTCGTTGGGCTCCGACAATCCTTTCTTTATGTCTGCGCCGTCCGGGTTCTCATGCTCCGCTGGTCTACAGCCAGTTTTCGGAGGTGTAAGTGAATGGGTGGAGGAAGAGGAGGGGCTTATGCGGTTCACCGCCTCCGGGCTTATGAGGGATAAAGGCAGATTCAAAGGTCAGCGCCGAGTCGGACGAGCAGAGCGGCGGCGCCAGGACCCGTGTGATTGAAGTTAAATAAATGTCAGTTTATGCAATGGGGGGCCTCGTTCACCTGCATTCAAACCTGGCGAGTACTCATCGTAATCACTCATTGGCTGTTGTTGACAGTGATTCACGTCCAACTTATTTGGACCGAGAGGGATGGCCATGATCGCCTTTGCTCTTGATTTCTTCCTGTGTGTGACCTGTGGATGTTTGTTTTTGTCGGATCAGATTTCAGCTTCTCGGGAATCCTTTTGCCTTGGAGTCAGAAACAAATCATAATTTTAAATGTTATTCCTTGAGGCAGCTATACTCAGAATTTAAAAGTGTTTTTTTGTCATTTGAACACTTAAAGTACAATTTCTGTGTTACCATGCAAGTGCTGGATTCTGACAAATAGGCGCTGTAGCTATTAAGTTTTAAGAGCCTGTGCGTAAGAGAGATGACAAACAGGAACAGGAAATCGAGAAAAAGGCACAATTTCGACTCTCATTCTCTAAGAGGACAATGAGCATCAGAAACAGATTTCCGCGCGTGACATTTGTTCTGGAGCTTCGGTAATCTAATAACACGGCTGACATTTTGCATGGTTTTAGTGTTTGCAAATGGCACCAAAATAACTGCGAAACCATCTGTGAAGACCGCCATTGCGTGGCGCTAACCTGTCCAACGTAATGCGGCGTCGAGTGTTTTTTTTCTAGGTAAATTTTAGTCTGAAGAAGATGGATTTTATTTTCTCTTAGCTGTCATGTCATTGTTATTGTTATTGTCAGCCCGCAGGTGTTGACTGAAACCACCTCCTACGCTTCGAGATGGCTTTACTAGTTTGGCAAAATTGAACAGAGTAGAAATGATTGCTTGGTTGGGCACTATCGTTTTTAGAGTTGCAAAAGTACTTTGTTTTTCTGCCTCTTTTTGGACAAGTTTTCTTTCCAAAGTGCATCTCGATGGATCCGAGGAGACCTCGTGCCGTTTTCCGTGTGGAGGCAGAAAAACAATGATGAGGAAAAGGAGAAAATGGCACTTAAAAAAAGGGAAAGGAAGCTAATCAAAAGGCCACAGTCCTTCATCCCACTTCCGTAGCTGGTGCAGGTGCACATTTGCATGCCATTTACATGGCGGCTCACAGTTGACCACTCGCCGTTTGGATGTCCGTCACCAGCTGACGTCCCGTGATTGTTTTCCCCGCTGCCGCAACTGACCTAATCAGTCGGGGGATATTGTCTGGTTCCAGTGATTATAAGGAGCGATCAGAGCAGCCATGATGGAGCTTGCGCCTCTCATCCCCGTTTATGCCAAAGGCTTCAATCTCATCGCAGTCACTTGTAGTTAGTGACCAAGACTTACGGGGAGAAGGGCAGAGCAATATAAATGAATTGGCTATGA